>NC_140987.1:234211695-234946606 GCF_052327205.1 Somniosus microcephalus
CCCCCTCTCTCCCTCTCTCCCCCCTCCCCCCCTCTCCCTCACCCCAACTCCCCCCCCTCTCCCCTCCCCCCTCTCCCCTCCCCCCCTCTCCCCACCCTCTCTCTCTTCCTCCCCCCACCCTCTCTCTCTTCCCTCCCCCACCCTCTCTCTCCCCTCCCCCCACCCTCTCTCTCTCTCCCCTCCCCCCACCCTCTCTCTCTTCCCTCCCCCCACCCTCTCTCTCTTCCCTCCCCCACCCTCTCTCTCTTCCCTCCCCCCACCCTCTCTCTCTTCGCTCCCCCCACCCTCTCTCTCTTCCCTCCCCCCACCCTCTCTCTCTTCCCTCCCCCCACCCTCTCTCTCTTCCTCCCCCCACCCTCTCTCTCTTCCCTCCCCCCACCCTCTCTCTCTCTCTTCCCTCCCCCCCACCCTCTCTCTCTTCCCTCCGCCCACCCTCTCTCTCTTCCCTCCCCCCACCCTCTCTCTTCCCTCCCCCCCACCCTTCTCTCTCTTCCCTCCCCCCACCCTCTCTCTCTTCCCTCCCCCCACCCTCTCTCTCTTCCCTCCCCCCACCCTCTCTCTCTTCCCTCTCCCTCCTTGCCCCTCTCCCTCCCCGCCCCTCTCCCTCTCCTCCCTCCTTACTCCTCTCCCGCTCCTCTCCCTCCCTGCCTCTCTCCCTCTCCTCCCTCCCTATTTCTCTGTCTCTCTGACGTCTGTTCCCCTCTGTCGCTCTCAGTTTTTCTTCTGCCGTGGTACCCGATTTGCTACTCCAGGCCCCGCCGTCCACCCGCTCTCCGTGGCAAGGTAAGAGCCGGGCTCCGGCCCCACACCGCCAGTGATCAGCACCCGAGGAACCCGCCCGCCGCCCAACGTGAACGAAGACCCTCCTTACCTGTCACGGAGTTGAAGTCTCCGAAAGCGGCGTGAGCCGGGCCTCTTCCCCCGTGCATTCAGGAGGCGCGGGGGAGAGAGAGAGAGAGAGAGAGACAGACTGAGGGGGGGCAAGTTAGACGCCGCCGCGCACCTGCTCCGCAGAGCTTCGTGCCGCCACCGCCGCACCAGTCTTTACTAAGATGGCGGTGGTAGCAACGCTCGGCTGAGGCCCGCCCCTCCAGCCTTCACAAAGATGGCGGCGATCTGGGGCCGCTTGTTGACTGGGGCCGGGAGGTGCCTAGCTCAGTCGTGGGTGCGGAGGAGAGGCCGAGGCTTCGAGGCCTACCTGGAAAAGTGGGGAAAGGTAGGAAAATTAATGAGATTAGATAAAAGATTTAGAAAGTAATTAACTTTTATAAAAAACAATATGTGTTTTAAAAGCAACGTTTTTTTTAAAGACGCAGAAAGCGGGAAAAAGAAAGGAAAAGTTTGGAATCAAGATGGTGGCGACTCACCTTGGTTCAGAATGTTAAGGCCCGCCCACACACGCACCGATTGGTTGACCGTCAGGTCACCAAAGCGTAGGATTGGTCAATCGTCCCGTCACTCGACCGTAGGAGGGCCCGGCCGCACGCGCCAGCAACCCGGCGTACGATTGGTCGACCTCGAGGTCACTCTGTCGCTAATGAGCGGATAATGAGATGCTAATGAGCAGAATGTTGAATGTTTTTTGGATACCGCGGGCGCGATTTTTGTCCGGCCGTAACGTAAATACGCTTACGATCGTTTTGGAACGGTGAGCTTTCATTTGACGTAACGCACGCGTAGGTACGCTCTGTAACTTTTGAGCGCATAGCCGGACAGACGCACACGTGAGGACAGACAGACAGAAGGACAGACAGATAGACAGACAGAACGATCCATTTATATATATAGATAGATATATGTCATACATTCTTTATTTGCTTCTTATTTTTCTCAGGCTCCGATTGCAAAATTGTTCACTTTAGGAGATTGTTGCCAACATTACCAATTACAATGATTACAGTATCTGTCACAATTGTGCGCCAATTCAGTAATTTTCCATCATTTTCACAGTCAACAAAAATAAATAAGATGTCTCTTCTCGCAGCCTATATTTTGATGAGCTGTGTTTGCTGTTACATATTTGCTGTAAAAGCTAAATGTGATGACAGATCTAAATGACTCGACTACTCTCGCCTTTATTTTTTTTTGTATAGAGATGTGATACTGAGTTTGATAGGTGTTTAACATTATTTTTTGTATCCTGGTTAACACCTTGCAAACATTTTGGGGGGATTATCACAGTTCTCTTATACAGCATAGACCAGGATGAAATGCCCTTGGCAAGTAAAACACTGCAATTGAAATAGATGAGCCAGCCCTTGACATTTGCTAACTTGCTCATACAGCAATATCTGGACACAACAAACAGACGAATGCTTGCTAGGAAAAAGTAGCTGACACTACCAGTTTGGTTTGGATGACCTTTTCTTTGATATTTACCTCATGAGAGGACTTGATTTTAAAACTGCTGCATTGTAATTCAAAGTACATTTTGTTTTTATGCTCATCCATTGTAATTCTGATTAGCAAATCAGAGATTTAAGCCTATTACTCCTTACAAAATTTGGACTTTTTTGAATTATGAGTAGTTTTGTTCCCTTTCTAAATGCAATTCATTGGCTGACAATGGGAATTAGGAATGTCCTGTAGTTTTCGAGGTGAGATTTCTCAGCTTTGCCAGCAAGCATTTCTGCAAAATATCAATTAGTGGCCATAAAGAGAATTTAAACATAAAATCTTAAAACTTACAGATAATGAAAATATTATGAAATATTCAACGGTCCAGAGAACATGGTCCTTAATACACAATTCACTCCTACCCCAAGACATGCTAACTCAAGTTGCTCACACTCGGGTGATGAAAGTCACCTTTGTGTCTGAATGCTCAGGAATAATATGTCATTTGTTCTTTTTCAACACGCTCCTTTGAAAGTTGGAACAGCTAAGCTATTTTAAATCAAGTCAGATGTAGGCTAGAAGCTGTCAAGGCATGATGCTCAAATCTTTCCTTAGTGCCTAGGATATATCTCAGGTCAGAAGTTAGCTAGAAGCTTTCAAGGTACAATGTCCAATCTTTCCTTGGTACATACAATGGATCTCACCAGTAATCGTGAGACACAACAGATCTTGCACAAAAATGAAAGACATAACTAACAAGTACATGAAGACTGCCTGCAACTCCTGATCAATGGGGAGATTTTTTTATTTCTCTCATGTACATTTGACTCAAGAAACAATCTTTAAATTTGCATTAGTTACATTTTATTGTTGCTTTATGATGAATAAACTTATAACCCTCTGATTTCATGATTTATTCTTACAGCTTTAAAAGGGAAACTTAAATAAAATCCGGGAGAAAATGATTAGCTACTTGGACAAACATGGGCCATAAAGGAGAGCCAGCATGGATTTGTTAAGGGCAAATTGTGTTTGACTAACTTGATTGAGTTTTTGCTGAGATAACAGAGAAGGTGGATTTGATGTGTATATAGACTTTCAAAAGGTGTTTGATAAAGTACCACATACTAGGCTTGATAACAAACTTGAAGCCCATGGGATAACAAGGGCAGTGGCAGCATACATATAAAAATTGGCTAAGGGATAGAAAACAGAGAGTTGTGGTGAATGGTTGTTATTCGGATTGGAGGGAGGTATACAGTGGTGTTCCTCAAGGTTCTAGGACCACTGATATTTTTGGTATGCATTAATGACATGGATTTGGGTGTACAGGGCACAATTTTGAATTTTGAAGATGACACAAAACTTTGGAAGTGTAGTAAACAGTGAGGAAAATAATAATAGACTTCAAGAAGACATAGCCAGGCTGGTGGAATGGGTGGACACAAGGCAGATGAAATTCAACGCAGAGAAGTGTGGGGTGATACATTTTGATAGGAAGATTGAGGAGAGATCATACACACTAAATGGTACAATTTTAAAGGGGGGGGCAAGAAAAGAGAGACCTGGGGATGCTTGTGCACAAATCTTTGAAGGTGGCAGGATAGATTACCAAAGCACTTAATAAAGTATGTGGGATCCTGGGCTTTATAAATAGAGGTATAGGGCTGGATTTTACCAGCCCTGAGGAGGCGGGTTTGGAGGTAGGACTGCTGGGAAAATCAAAAAGAATGGGAGCAGGTCCCGAACCCGCTCCCAGCCCGCCTCTAACCAATCTTTCTGGGAGTTGGGTCGCCGATTTGCAAAGGGTCCCGACTCCTAGTGGCGGAAAGAGGATTATAGCCACTTAAATGCCTGTTAACAAGTAGTTAACAGGCAGTTAAGAGGCTTTTTCCCACTTTGAGACTTCTGCTGCGGGCTTCCCGATGTCGGGGAACCCCGCCAGGGTAAGTGAGGCATGCTGTGGGTCTGTTGTAATGTTTGTGTATAGATGACAGCTGCAGAAGTGGTGTGAAGGATGCAATGGGGCACTGCTGAGTATCAGAGGTAAGGAAATGTTGGGAAAGTCATTTTTAATATATTTAGATTTTTCTATAGGTGACAAGCTTTGAAGTGTTTGTGCGGCCTCACCTGTTTGGGAGAAGTGACAGATCGCTTCTGTACCCTCACCTGCAGCTGCCATCTGTTTTATCCTAAGGAGAGAGTTATTGGAGAGCCTGGGTGAAAGGGTTCACATTTGTACAGAGATTGTCAGTGTTTGACAGCATCTCAATGCTGTCAAACACTGTCAAATCATCTGTCAAAAATAAATGGTTCATGTCCCTTTAAGAAAACCGGCAGATGAAGCGTCATCAACTGATGTCATCTGACACCGGCTTTCCTTTAATTGGCCAGCAAGCCTGCAGGGCGGGCTTAACAGGGCCAATCAGGGGAAAATAGCGTCTGTGTGTCGGACGTCGCTGGGGGCGGGACTATAACCCGGAAGGCAGCAGTCCCGCCGCTAACTCGTCTCAGCAGGTAAAATCCAGCCCGTAGAGTACAAAAGCCAGGAAGTTATGCTAAACCTATATAAAACACTAGTTCGGCCCCAGCTGGAGTATTGTGTCCAATTCTGGGCACCACACTTTAGGAAGGACGTGAAGGCTTTGGAGTGGGTACAGAAGAGATTTACTAGAATGGTTCCAGGGATGAGGGATTACAGTTATATGGATAGACTTGAGAAGCTATGGCAGTTCTCCTTAGAGCAGAGAAGACGAAGAAGAGATTTGATAGCAGTATTTAAAATCATGAAGGATTTAGATAGAGTAAATAAAATGAAACTGTTTCCAATGGCTGAAGGGTCACTAATGAGACGGAACAGATTTAAGATGATTAGCAAAAGAAGCAGAGGCGACATGAAGAAAAACCTTTTTACGGAACGAATGGTTAGGATTTGGAATGCACTGCCTGATAGGGTGGTGGAAGCAGATTCAATTGTAGGAGGTGGCGTGTGTGCAGTCAGCTTGCCTCTGACTGGGTTTTCTGAGCAGTTTGAATCGCTCCCACACCCCGGGTTCCAGACACCGGACTTAGGTACAGGTGGCGATACAGAATTGGAGTAGACAACTGGTTTGGTGCAAGAAAACTGTATTTTATTAAAAGGCACAATAAAATTACAACATTGAAAATCACTGGAATGATTACAGGCTTACAAGAGTACACTTAATTAGGAATGGGGAACATATGGCACATCGAGGTAAAAATCACAGTATTCATTCCCCTACCCTTGTCCCACCCCCAATATCTAACTAATTGTGCTGTGAGGGACCAGGGATTATGCTCACCAATAGGGGTTTCTGGACAGGTCGGAACCTGTCGATTGAGCCAGTTGTGGTTTTGGGGATCGCTCTTGGTGTCCTTTGGGGCCTGCCATTGTCATGTGGTCCCAGGGCGCGGTGGTGGAGTCGTCTGAGGGAAGTACCCTCTTTTCTCCATTAGAGAGGCAGTAAAGTCTTTGTTGGGTACTGTAGGGGGTGGTGTGGTTGGCGCGTGCGCCCAGTCACTTATGCCCCTGACTGTTTGTGAGCGGTTCGAATCACTCCCACACCCCTGGGTTCTAGACACCAGACTTAGGTACAGGCGGCGATACAGAAAAGACTCGAGTAGACAGGTGGTTCAGATGTAAGAAAACCAAGACTTTATTGAAATAGAAATTAACACAATCTTATGAGAAGTTACTAGTATAAAATTGCAGGCAAATAAAAAATAACTATCTATATATATAAAAGGATACATCTGTCTGTCAGTCTGTCTGTCTATCTATCTGTCTGTCTGTCTGTCCTTCGGTGTGCCTGTCTGGCTATACACTCTAAAGTTATAGAGCGTACCTACATGTGCGTTACATCAAAAGAAAGCTTACGATTCTGGAACGGTCGTAAGCGTATTTACGTTTCGGCGAGACAAAAATTGCGCCCGCGGTATCCAAAAAATGTTCAAAATTCCGCTCATTAGCATCTCATTATCCGCTCATTAGCATCGAGTGATGTCGCGGTTGACCAATCGTATGGTCGAGCGACCCGACGGTCGACCAATCGCTGCGTGGCAGGGGCGGGTTCCTGGCGCGTGCGGGCGGGCCCTCCTAGAGTCGAGTGAAGGGACGATTGACCAATCCTACGCTTCGGTGACCTGACGGTCGACCAATCGGTGCGTGTGTGGGCGGGCCTTATCGTTCTGAACCGAGGTAAGTCGCCGCCATCTTGATTCCAAACTTTTTATTTCTTTTTCCCGCTTTCTGTGTCTTTAAAAAAAAAGTTGCTTTTAAAACACATATTGTTTTTTTAAAAGTTAATTACTTTCTAAATCTTTTATCTAATCTCATTAATTTTCCTACCTTTCCCCGTTTTTCCAGGTAGGCCTCGAAGCCTGGGCGTCTGTTGCCAGCCATGCTGGACCCTAGGCAATTGTTTTCTGGCAAGCTCCTCCCAACCCTCACCCCGCCGCTGGGCCCGATTCTGAACCAGCGGCCAGCCATCTTGGTAAAGGCTGGCTGGGCACACTGCAAGCTCCTTGCGCTGCACGGCGCACGTGCATCTCCACACAGAGCGCGGCCAGAGGGAAGCGAGCAGGTCAGCGGGGCGGGCTCGGGGGGCGGGGTGGGCTCGGGGGGGCGGGGCGGGGTGGGGCTCGGGATGGGAGGGGAGGGGGAGCGGCAGCGGAGAGGGTTACCCCGGCAACCGGGCTCACCAGCTGCAATCGGCCGTCTCAAGCCGCTCAGGCCCGGTCGGCGGAGAGAGGAGGAGGGTTACCAAGGCAACCGGGCCCGGGGCTCGGCTGACCGGGGCGCTGCGCTCGGCATGTCAGTGTGTGGGGCGGCACGGAGCTCAGCGGAGCCATCGCCGGCAGAGGGGAGAGGGCCTGTTGGCTCCCCGCTCCCTTTCTCCCCCCCTCCTTCCCCCACCTCCCCCACCTCCCCCACCCCTCCCCTACTCTCCCCACCTCCCCCAACCCTCCCCTCCTCTCCCCCCCTTCCCATCCCCCTTCCCTCCCTCCCCCCCTCTCTCCCCCCCTCGCTCACCTCCCCTTCCCTTCCCCCTTCCCTTCCCCCCTTCCCTCCCCCCTCCCCTTCCCCCTTCCCTCCCCCCCTCCCCCTCTCCCCCCTCCTCCTCCCTCCTCCCCCCACCTCCCCACCTCCCCCCTCCCCCACTAACCCCCTCCTCCCCCCTCCCCCCTCCTCCCCCCCTCCTCCCCCCCTCCTCCCACCTCTGTCCCCTCCCTCCTCCCCCCTCCTCCCCCTCGTTGCTCTCTTCCCCCCGTCGTTCGCTCTCTTCCCCCCATCGCTCGCTCACTTCCCCCCGTCGCTCTCTCTCTTCCCCCCTGTCGCTCTCTCTCTTCCCCCCGTCGCTCTCTCTCTTCCCCCCCATCGCTCTCTCTCTTCCCCCCGTCGCTCTCTCTCTCTCTTCCAACAACAACATGCCCTCGAAAAAGCCTCGGCACCGCCGGGCACTCCAGCTAGTATACTTATACAGGGAATGGGGAACACACGGCACATCAAAGGAAAACATACTATCTTAACAATCCCCTTATCCTACCGAGGTGCTCATGGCCGTTCTGCTTCGTAGAGTTTCGAATATTCCTGGACCACGGCGTATGCCTGCTCATCCCCCAACGCTTCTCCACACTGCCCTTCTTTGCTTGTTCGCCTTGCCATTTGTCTCGCCTCACTTGCCCGCTTGCTGCACACGTGTCCTTTTCCCATTTTTTTTGGTTACCGGTGGGCCTACGGTTATACTATTTCGGAGGTTGTTATCTGCGCACCAAATCAGAGTTAGTTCTATGTCGGATATTTGGCGGGCTCATTAAAGTGATTATAGTCATTCACCTTAACTGCTTTTTGGGTGGTTGCCCCGTTGTTAAATCCTCTTCAATGTCTCGGTGTTTGTTATTCATAATGTGAATTGATATCTTCCTGGCTCAGTAGCCAGTTTAAACTGTAAGCGATTATTTATGCAAAGGTTTGATGGGTTCAAGATTAAGTCTTTCCTGAGTTGATTGGTTTCAAAATGAAGAATGCATATTCTGCATTATCTATTGTCTGGCTTCAGCTCTCACAGGCCCAGGCATGTCATTTGACCTGCCATTTTTGCAGCGCCCTGCTTTCCAATCTTGCAGGCTTCTGCCATGAGGTCCAGAAGCCATTATCTTTAGGGTACCCTTTATTTATAACTTTGTCCTTTAGGGTCCCTTTATTACTAACTTTGGGGAATGTGGGAATTTTGAGAACCCTACACTCTCCCCTGTTGATACTAAAACTCACATTAAGTATACTTACGAAGGTGAGCAAAATTCCGACCCTCCACAGCCAACCTTCCCTTTAATTACGTATCTATAATCCCATGACACATACATTTCACATTCTTCGAAAATGAAGTGTACACAAGCATACATAGGCAAAATACAATGATTTACACACATCCAAGAATGGAGGGGTCCAACACCCCTGCACTACTTGGTACACACACACCTTTATTAAAAATAACACGTCAAAGTCTTTATTAAAAATAACATAATGCAAAAAACCAACAATCTTTAATCAAAAATACAAAATAAAAGATTCAAACAGGTGTATCTCCCTCCACCTTAACATAATGCTCTTTCTGAGTCCTTTGGCTTTGGAATTCTAGTATTTGGCCTTTTCCCTTGCACTGAGTGCACACTAGGTACAATACTATTCCCAGCTGGCAAACCACGAGGATGTGGGAAGCCATTCTAATCCATGAAGGGACCTCTTTATTTTCAAAAATGTCCCAAAAGGCTAGAACTACAATGTCCAATATCTTGGCCCTTATCTCTGCTCTCTTCTGCTCTAACATGTAGAAATGTTTTTGTGAGACAATTGCTGATTTGGTATCTTGGTCAGATGTTCCGGGAGAGGGGGGATTTCATAGCCGAAATGTGCTACATATTTTTGCAGGTTGGTGAAATTCTCTTTTACAGTGAGGTGTACAATGGAGGGTTCAGGAATGGGGACAATTCGTTCCTGGGCCACTTGAACTTCTGCCTCGGGTTTAAAGCAGAAACTGCAGTCACTTACAGGACACCAGCTATGCTGTCCATGCTGGTAGTGGGGCGTGTAATGATATCAGCAAATAGTGATGATATTTGTCTGTGTTTGATTACTTATGCCTTACAGCATATTTGTCTGTGTTTGATTGCTTGTGCCTGAGCAGCAGAGGTCATGTGACACAGACAAGCAGGCTGAGGTTTCAGTTTCACTTTAGCTGCAGCTCAAGCATGGTGTGTCTTGTAATAGCTGTATACAGAGCTGTACAAGCTTTAGATTAAAAGTTATTCTTTTTATAAATGTCTCATCATTGAACCCACAAGGAAATCAATACATGGTGTCAGAAGTGGCTCGATTGAAAGAGATGAAGAGAAAAAATCGGAAGTTAGCAACTCGATGGGACAGTGAAAGGAGTTGTGGCAAGTAAGCGAAATCAGCTCTCCACATATTAGCAAGCCAGAAGAGAGCATCGTTGCTTACCATTAGAGAATAGCTAACAAAGTGAAAAATGGAAGGTTTACTCCCACCGGCGACGCTTCAGTTGTCAGATAATGTGGCTGAAAATTGGAGAAGGTTCAAACAACGTTTAGAGTTGTATTTAGCGGCAACCGGAGCTGACGAGAAAAGTGATAAACAGAAATCGTCCGTGTTCTTACATGTAGTGGGTGATGCAGCGCTGGAGGTATATAATAATTTCATAGTTGCTGTTGCTGCAGACAAAATGAAGCTAGATAAAATAATGGAACAGTTTGAGGCCTACTGCATACCTAAACGCAACGTGACCTTTGAGAGGCACACATTTTTCACATGTGTACAGAAAACGGGTGAGACTACTGATCAGTATGTGATTGAACTGAGAAACCAAAGCAAATTGTGTGAATTTGGGGGACTGACAGACTCGCTGATAAAAGACAGACTGGTGTGTGGTATTCCAGATAATGGTCTAAGGGAAAGACTGCTAAGAGAGCAAGATCTAGACCTGGGAAAAGCCATAGCACTGTGTAGGGCTACAGAGACTGTGAAGTTGCAGGCAAAGGAGCTGTTCAGTGACAGTAGCTGCAACGTGGATGCAGTGAGAAAGAACGGATACAAACCGTTTAACAAAGAGAGCGCCAATGGGAAAAAAGAGATGTGGCCAGCAAACGAAAATGAAAGGGACAATCGGAAGTCATGTAGTCGATGCGGTACACAGCATCCACCAAGAAAGTGTCCAGCATATGGTAAAACATGCAATAGATGCAACAAAAACAACCATTATGCCCGTTGCTGTAAGAACCAAGCGCAGCAAAGCAAGGTCCATACAGTAGATGAAAGCGAGATAGAGGAATTCAATGTAGATGTTGTGTCTGAAAGCAAAAAAGAAGAAAGAGACTGGATGTTGACACTAAAAGTGAATGACATACACATTCCATTTAAATTGGATACTGGAGCACAAGTTAATGTGATATCAGAGACCGATTTTAAGAGAATTAGACCCAGACCAAAGTTACATGGAATACAAGTGAAAGTGACCGGATACTCAGGTACTGATATACCAGTGAAAGGAAAATGCATTGTCAAAGTAACACACAAGGACAGAGAGCACATGGTAGCATTAATCGTGGTGCCAAAGGATGTGCAAGCCACACTAGGTTTAAAAGCCTGTGAGAGGCTGAACCTGGTAAAGAGAGTCCTCGTTGTGGAAAGCGAAGGAGAGACAGTCTATGATGAACTCATGAAAGAGTACAAAGACCTATTTAAGGGTCTAGGCTGCATTCCATGAGAACACACGATCAGAGTAGATAAAAGTATGACACCGGTCGTACATCCATGCAGAAAAGTTCCGTTTGCTCTTCAAAAGCAACTGAAGGCAGAGTTGGACAGGATGGAAAGCCGGAACGTGATTCAGAAGATAGATGAGCCAACTGAGTGCGTGAGTTCCCTCGTTGTAGTGGACAAAAAGAATGGAAAGCTCAGGATTTGCCTGGATCCAAGAGATCTAAACAGAGCAATAAAGAGAGAGCACTTCAAGCTTCCTACACGTGAGGAAATCATGGCACAGTTTGCAAATGCAAAATATTTCAGCAAGTTAGATGCATCCTCAGGATTTTGGCAGATGAAGCTGGACGAAGCAAGTTCAAGACTGTGCACGTTCAACACTCGATTTGGCAGATACAGCTTCCTAAGGTTACCATTTGGCATTGCCTCAGCTCCTGAAGTGTATCACAAGACTATCCATATGATCTATGAGCACCTGGAGGGAGTTGATACATCAATGGATGACATCATAGTATGGGGAACCACGAGAACTGAGCATGACGAGAGACTGAAAAAAGTGCTGGAAGCAACAAGGAAAACAAACCTGAAGCTGAATAGAGAGAAATGCCAGCTCGGGGTGACAGAGCTGACATTCGTGGGAGATATCCTTAGCAGTGAGGGCATCAGACCAGATCCCAGAAAGGTGTCCGCCATTGAGAACATGCCAAGGCCACAATGCAAAAAGGACGTGCAGAGGTTTCATGGAATGATCAACTACATGGGTAAATTCATATCCAACCTCTCAGAAAAAATAGCGCCAATGAGAAGACTAACTGAAAACAACATAGAATGGGAATGGACTCATGAGCATGAGAAGTCATGGAGCGATCTAAAGAAACTGCTCACAGAGGAACCAGTTCTGAGGTTTTATGACCCAGCGAGACCCATCAAGATATCATCAGATGCATCACAGAGTGGGCTCAGTGCCGTTCTTCTGCAACAATATGACTACTGGCAGCCTATTGCATATGCATCGCGCTCAATGACAGACGCGGAGATGCGATATGCTCAAATAGAAAAGGAGCTGCTCAGCATCATATACGCCTGTGAAAGATTTCACCAGTTTGTGGCAGGACAAGCAATCAGTGTAGAGACTGACCATAAGCCCTTGATTGCATTGTTTCAAACGCCACCAAATAGCTGTCCGCTTAGAATACAAAGAATGATGATCAGGCTGCAACGCTATACACTGAATGTTGCGTACACACCGGGTAGGCTGATGTATACAGCAGACACATTGTCCAGAGCTGTTGACCCAAGTGAGCCTGCAAACACCACAATGGATGAAAAAGTGAATGCCTACGTGGACATGATCACAAGTGCACTGCCCATAGCAGATACAAAAATGGAGCTCATAAAGACTGAGACAAACAAAGATGAAACAATGAGACGACTGAGAAAAAGCATCTTGGATGGATGGGCCAACATGAAGCAAGACTGCTCACCTGACATGGCAGAGTACTGGAACTGCAGGACGGAACTATCAGTGGTCGAAGACATCATCTACAAAGGAAGTAAAATAGTTATCCCAAAGAGTCTGAGAAAAGAGATGCTAAAAAAGATCCATGGAGGACATCTGGGAATCGAAAAGTGTAAGAAAAGAGCATGAGAGGTGATGTACTGGCCACGAATGAACCAAGATGTGACAAATGAGGTGTCAAACTGCACAATATGCCTGAAATATTGAGCAAGCAATCCGGTAGAACCACTAAAGCCACACCCAGCACCAGACAGACCTTACCAGAAGGTAGGCGCTGATCTATTCGTATGTCAAGGGAAGGACTGTCTTGTCGTCACAGACTATTACTCCCTGTATCCAGAGGTTTGTAGACTGTACACCACCACTGCAGAAGCTGTGATAAGAAGTATGAAAGCCATATTCTCCAGACATGGCGTGGCAAGCGAGGTCTTCACAGACAACGGACCCCAGTTTAACAATGCAAATTTCCGACACTTTGCCAAAGAGTGGGACTTTGTCCACACAATGTCAAGTCCTCACTATCCACAGTCCAATGGACTTGTGGAAAAAGCGGTCCAGACAGTGAAAAGACTGATGTACAAGGCAAAAGACAGTGGAACTGACTTCTACCAAAGCATGCTTGTATACCGCACAACGCCGCTCGAGTGTGGTATGTCACCAGCCCAACTCCTGATGGGACGTCGGCTAAGGTCAAACCTACCCATCCTGGAGAACCTCCTGAAAACAAAAGAGGGGGAGAAAGTGAGGAAGTTCAAAGAACAACAGAAAGAAAAGCAAAAGTACTATTATGACAAAGGAACACAAAACCTACCTGAACTCCACACTGGTGACCAAGTAAGGTTCAAAGACAAAACAAACACATGGACAGAGAAGGGAACTGTCCTGAGTGAAGTTCAACCAAGATCATACACCATTCAGACAGATGAGGGTGCTGTTCTGAGAAGAAATCGTCGAGATCTTCTCATGGAACCAGCCACAGCAGGTCAAAAGACTGATACTGTTGAACAACCTGATCACACAGCAGGTCAAGAGACTGATACTGTTGAACAACCTGATCACACAGCTGAGAACCAATCATCTGAGGCAACAACTCAGATTCAAGGACAATCAATCAGAAAATCCTCAAGACACGTGAAGCCTCCTGAGAGACTCATTGAGCAAATTTAAGGACTATTGTTATAGAAGGAAGTAATGTTATCTTATTCTTTCTTCAAGTTCTAGTGTATTGACATACTTCATGTGAACACACAAAGCAAGGGTAAAAAACCTTGATCATGATAATGATAATGTAAGTTCATTAAATGTTACAGTTAAAATGCAGATTAATACAAAGAAAACATGTTGTTAGTTAAAAGTAAAATACTTTTGTTTTAAGAAAGGGAGATGTAATGATATCAGCAAATAGTGATGATATTTGTCTGTGTTTGATTACTTATGACTTACAGCATATTTGTCTGTGTTTGATTGCTTGTGCCTGAGCAGCAGAGGTCATGTGACACAGACAAGCAGGCTGAGGTTTCAGTTTCACTTTAGCTGCAGCTCAAGCATGGTGTGTCTTGTAAAAGCTGTATACAGAGCTGTACAAGCTTTAGATTAAAAGTTATTCTTTTTATAAATAACTCATCATTGAACCCACAAGGAAATCAATACAGGGTGCACCTGTGGTGACACAATATGTCCCACCTCCTATATATGCTACCTGTGGGGGAACATGGTCTTGTGCCATTACCCCCATGGTACAATTTATAGGTTTTGCACCAGCAGCTTTAAACCCACACTGTGGTTTTGAATATGCGTTCAAGTGCTGGGGACACAGTATTATGTGTGCTCCCCGGCTCTGGCACCCCGAGAAGTCAGTACCTGTCATAGCGCGCTCCCACTTTATGACATAAGGTGGGACCGCTGTGAAACGGATGTGTGCACCCCCTTGAAAGACTCCAATGTTCTCTACCCTGTATACCAGTGGGGGTTGGGCTGTCCCACCCATGACTGGCATTCTCACTACTATCCCCATGATAGTGTGGATAGAGCACCCACAATCTACTGGGACAGGGTAGGCCTCAGAAGCTAGACAGAGTTGGCACGGGCTCAATACATTCTCAAATGGATGGAGGGCTGCCAGGTGCTTGTTGCTGATCCAGGAGGGGACTAAACCCTATTTTAAATCCTTCAGGTTACTGCGGCCCTCGCCCAGCAACCACGCCCCGTACAATATGCACACCTCGTTCTGTGCAGCCTGTTCTGAAGCATTTCTTTCCTCTCTTATAAGGGCATTTACAGTCTTTGCATGCTTCTCCAGCTCAGCAATGATCTCTTTTAAATAGACCATCATAGCTTGGTCCTCATGTAACTCTGAGCCTACTACTGGAATTTCATCCATTAAGATTTTTCGCAATTGTGTTTTCAAGCCGTTTATCTGTGTCTGCAATTCTATGTCATCCAGGCTGTTGATGACAGAGGATCCTGTGTTAAACTCTGTGAAAGCATCATTCCAGGCTCCCCTTCTTTGTCTCCCCGCATCACCAAAATACTCAGTGTGTGTTGTGTACAGTTCTGTCTTGTCTACATTGGCAAAATCGAACTCATAGAATTAACTAAACATTTCTTTTAACAGGGCCTGGTATAGCTGTTCTGTCTCTTTGGGGCACCACTCAGGTAAGTGTACATCTGTAAGGTTCAGGGTCACAGAAGCTACCGCGTAGTGTACCCCCTGGTATAGTACCTTTTCCATCGGCACCAGTACCAGCCCATTCCCTGGTCCCTTGGTGGTGGCAGGGCACCCCTCTCTGTGTGTCCTTACTGCCTGAGTCGTGGGCAGGGGCTTTTGGGTGCGTGCCACTAGTTCAGTGACTTTAACTGGGGCTGGGTAGCGTGGAACTATGCAAGTGTGTAGGTGGGAATCCCATTCCACCCCTCCCCCTTATCCTGCCATGATGTGGAGAAGATGATGGATATGCCTGTGGAGCAGGCCCTTTGTGATCCCCACATGCAGACATAAATTCCCTGTTCCGACTCCCACCCCTTATCCCAGCATACACTAGTCCCCCCTTGGGTCCCAGTGACCGTCCGGTGGGTGTCGTTCCCCATTCGTTCCCAGTCAGCCCTATGGTCCCCCATGTCTGTACTCAGCTTTCTGAGCCACCACCACATTCCTAGGGGAATCTGTCCTCTGTAAGTCAGGCACACGTGTTTCCCCTCAGTGACCCCGACCCGTGAGGCCACAACCTGTATGCTGGGGCAGGGGAGGGAGGCCTCCCCGTAGGTGAACCCGGTCTGGCTGGAGTACCGGGTGGAGTTGGATCCCAGCCACCCTGGCCATCTTCCCTCATGGGAATATATAGCGAGCTCCTCTACACCTCGTTCGCCACCCCCAGCAGTCACAACCGGTGCTCTCTCTCCTGAGCACCCATAGATGTGGGAGTCCTCCATGCCACCTCGCTTCCCAGTGCTCATTCCTATCAGGGTGAGTAGGATTATGCCCCCCTTCATCTCGAAATCCCTTCTGTAAAGAGACACAAGAGCATATAGCCAGGTCCCAAGAAAATTCTTTGGCTTGGGTAAAACATAGTCGAGTCTCGCGACCTCGACTCAATACAAACACTCTTAAAACAATAATATTTAAACTACCAATAACCTTCTTTCAAATTAAACTAAAACACCCAAACTTAACAATAACCAAAATTACACTACAGAAACTATGTACATCCGCCGCCCGTCTCTGGGCGGCCAGCCTAATCCCTGTTCAGGCTGCAGCACACTATTCCCTTCAGTGTGGCTGCTCTGTCCTGTTACTTTGGTCTCTCGCAGCCTGCAGATGCTGGCTGGGGACCTCTGCCCTCAGACTGATCCCTGACTCGAGAGGCTGCCCTTTTAAACTGGGGAGCCGGCGACCACGGTTTCCTTGGCCGTGGCGTTCGTGGGGACCTTCTAGGGACTTTGGCGGGTGGGAGTTTTCTGGCTGGTGGGTCTTTAACACGAGCCACTGCCCCCTCTTGTGCGGTCTGTGGGCTTTCCACTACCGCTGGCTGGGGATTTTTATCCTCAGACTTTTCCTCTCCTAAACCTATGCTAGGGGCAGGCAACTCTGCGCAACCTGGTGCTGCTGGCTGCGGGTCCTCGCCCTCACATTCCACCTCTCCTAAACCTGGGTTAGGGGAAGGGTCTTCGCCCTCACATCCCACCTCATCTAAATCTGGGTCGGGGGCCAGGTCTTCACCCCCACATCCCATCTCATCTAAGTCCCAGAGGAGTGGGGGAGTGTCCCAAACGATGGGTGGGATGGCTCCTCCACTAAAACAAGCCACTCCACCTGCCTGTGCAGGCTGTGAGTTTCCTCCTGCTGCAGGCTGAGGATTTCTATCCTCAGACCTTGCCCCAACTGGCTGTTCTCTTTTATCAGGCTTAAACAATTTACATTGATTAATTAGGAACCATTTGATGCGCCGAGGCATCTTTATGGCGTATACCATGGGGCTTGCCTTGTCTACAATGCTGTAGGGCCCCATGTATAACGGTTCTAGACTTCCTACCTGAGCAAAATTCCTCACCATAACCTGATCCCCTATTTCCCACTCATGGTGTTTTCGGGGTTCTAACAGCAATCGGTTACTCCGATGCTGCCTTCCCATGTTCCCAGCCGTCTGCTCATGGATCTGTTTAAGGTGCTCAAAGAGGTTCCTGGCGAACCTGTCCCGGTTTACCTCCCTGAGCTGACCTTCCGTGAGCACCGGGGCTAGTACATGGCTGGGGGTCCGCATAACTCTGCCAGTCATCAGCTCATGCGGGGAGTACCCCGTGCTTTTTGATTGGCTGGCTCGGATCCCGATCAGGACCAAAGGTAGGACCTCTACCCATTTCCTAGGTGAGTCCACCATCTCTTTCCTTAGCCTTTCTTTCAAGGGCCTGTTCATCCTCTCCAAAATCCCTGAGGACTGTGGGTTGTGCGCAACGTGCCACTTCCCCTCAATGCCGAGCACCATAAAGGTATTCTGCATGACCTGCCCGGTGAAGTGACTCCCTTGGTCGGACTCCACATACTGTGGTAGCCCCCATCGCGAGATCACCTCCCCGGACCAGGGAGCAGCGAGGCGAGGTGAGGCGGAGCCCGGCTTAAAAACCGGCTCCACCAATGAGGCCCGACCAGTTCGGACCAGGGAGCAGCGAGGCGAGGTGAGGCGGAGCCGGGCTTAAAAACCGGCTCCACCAACGAGGCCCGACCAGTTCTGACCAGGGAGCAGCGAGGCGAGGTGAGGCGGAGCCTGGCTTAAAAACCGGCTCCACCAACGAGGCCCGACCAGTTCTGACCAGGGAGCAGCGAGGCGAGGTGAGGCGGAGCCCGGCTTAAAAACCGGCTCCACCAACGAGGCCCGACCAGTTCGGACCAGGGAGCAGCGAGGCGAGGTGAGGCGGAGCCCGGCATAAAAACCGGCTCCACCAACGAGGCCCGACCAGGTCGGACCAGGGAGCAGCGAGGCGAGGTGAGGCGGAGCCCGGCTTAAAAACCGGCTCCACCAACGAGGCCCGACCAGTTCGGACCAGGGAGCAGCGAGGCGAGGTGAGGCGGAGCCCGGCATAAAAACCGGCTCCACCAACGAGGCCCGACCAGGTCGGACCAGGGAGCAGCGAGGCGAGGTGAGGCGGAGCCCGGCTTAAAAACCGGCTCGACCAACGAGGCCCGACCAGTTCGGACCAGGGAGCAGCGAGGCGAGGTGAGGCGGAGCCCGGCTTAAAAACCGGCTCCACCAACGAGGCCCGACCAGTTCGGACCAGGGAGCAGTGAGGCGAGGTGAGGCGGAGCCCGGCTTAAAAACCGGCTCCACCAACGAGGCCCGACCAGGTCGGACCAGGGAGCAGCGAGGCGAGGTGAGGCGGAGCCCGGCTTAAAAACCGGCTCCACCAATGAGGCCCGACCAGTTCGGACCAGGGAGCAGTGAGGCGAGGTGAGGCGGAGCCCGGCTTAAAAACCGGCTCCACCAACGAGGCCCGACCAGTTCGGACCAGGGAGCAGCGAGGCGAGGTGAGGCGGAGCCCGGCTTAAAAACAGGCTCCACCAACGAGGCCCGACCAGTTCGGACCAGGGGGCAGCGAGGCGAGGTGAGGCGGAGCCCGGCTTAAAAACCGGCTCCACCAACGAGGCCTGACCAGTTCGGACCAGGGAGCAGCGAGGCGAGGTGAGGCGGAGCCCGGCTTAAAAACCGGCTCCACCAACGAGGCCCGACCAGTTCGGACCAGGGAGCAGCGAGGCGAGGTGAGGCGGAGCCCGGCTTAAAAACCGGCTCCACCAACGAGGCCCGACCAGTTCGGACCAGGGAGCAGCGAGGCGAGGTGAGGCGGAGCCCGGCTTAAAAACCGGCTCCACCAACGAGGCCGGACCAGTTCGGACCAGGGAGCAGCGAGGCGAGGTGAGGCGGAGCCCGGCTTAAAAACCGGCTCCACCAACGAGGCCCGACCAGGTCGGACCAGGGAGCAGCGAGGCGAGGTGAGGCGGAGCCCGGCTTAAAAACCGGCTCCACCAACGAGGCCCGACCAGTTCGGACCAGGGAGCAGCGAGGCGAGGTGAGGCGGAGCCCGGCTTAAAAACCGGCTCCACCAACGAGGCCCGACCAGGTCGGACCAGGGAGCAGCGAGGCGAGGTGAGGCGGAGCCCGGCTTAAAAACCGGCTCCACCAACGAGGCCCGACCAGGTCGGACCAGGGAGCAGCGAGGCGAGGTGAGGCGGAGCCCGGCTTAAAAACCGGCTCCACCAACGAGGCCCGACCAGTTCGGACCAGGGAGCAGTGAGGCGAGGTGAGGCGGAGCCCGGCTTAAAAACCGGCTCCACCAACGAGGCCTGACCAGTTCGGACCAGGGAGCAGTGAGGCGAGGTGAGGCGGAGCCCGGCTTTAAAACCGGCTCCACCAACGAGGCCCGACCAGTTCGGACCAGGGAGCAGTGAGGCGAGGTGAGGCGGAGCCCGGCTTAAAAACCGGCTCCACCAACGAGGCCTGACCAGTTCGGACCAGGGAGCAGTGAGGCGAGGTGAGGCGGAGCCCGGCTTAAAAACCGGCTCCACCAACAAGGCCCGACCAGTTCGGACCAGGGAGCAGCGAGGCGAGGTGAGGCGGAGCCCGGCTTAAAAACCGGCTCCACCAACGAGGCCCGACCAGTTCTGACCAGGGAGCAGCGAGGCGAGGTGAGGCGGAGCCCGGCTTAAAAACCGGCTCCACCAACGAGGCCCGACCAGTTCGGACCAGGGAGCAGCGAGGCGAGGTGAGGCGGAGCCCGGCATAAAAACCGGCTCCACCAACGAGGCCCGACCAGGTCGGACCAGGGAGCAGCGAGGCGAGGTGAGGCGGAGCCCGGCTTAAAAACCGGCTCCACCAACGAGGCCCGACCAGTTCGGACCAGGGAGCAGCGAGGCGAGGTGAGGCGGAGCCCGGCATAAAAACCGGCTCCACCAACGAGGCCCGACCAGGTCGGACCAGGGAGCAGCGAGGCGAGGTGAGGCGGAGCCCGGCTTAAAAACCGGCTCCACCAACGAGGCCCGACCAGTTCGGACCAGGGAGCAGCGAGGCGAGGTGAGGCGGAGCCCGGCTTAAAAACCGGCTCCACCAACGAGGCCCGACCAGTTCGGACCAGGGAGCAGCGAGGCGAGGTGAGGCGGAGCCCGGCTTAAAAACCGGCTCCACCAACGAGGCCCGACCAGTTCTGACCAGGGAGCAGCGAGGCGAGGTGAGGCGGAGCCCGGCTTAAAAACCGGCTCCACCAACGAGGCCCGACCAGTTCGGACCAGGGAGCAGCGAGGCGAGGTGAGGCGGAGCCCGGCATAAAAACCGGCTCCACCAACGAGGCCCGACCAGGTCGGACCAGGGAGCAGCGAGGCGAGGTGAGGCGGAGCCCGGCTTAAAAACCGGCTCCACCAACGAGGCCCGACCAGTTCGGACCAGGGAGCAGCGAGGCGAGGTGAGGCGGAGCCCGGCATAAAAACCGGCTCCACCAACGAGGCCCGACCAGGTCGGACCAGGGAGCAGCGAGGCGAGGTGAGGCGGAGCCCGGCTTAAAAACCGGCTCCACCAACGAGGCCCGACCAGTTCGGACCAGGGAGCAGCGAGGCGAGGTGAGGCGGAGCCCGGCTTAAAAACCGGCTCCACCAACGAGGCCCGACCAGTTCGGACCAGGGAGCAGTGAGGCGAGGTGAGGCGGAGCCCGGCTTAAAAACCGGTTCCACCAACGAGGCCCGACCAGGTCGGACCAGGGAGCAGCGAGGCGAGGTGAGGCGGAGCCCGGCTTAAAAACCGGCTCCACCAACGAGGCCCGACCAGTTCGGACCAGGGAGCAGTGAGGCGAGGTGAGGCGGAGCCCGGCTTAAAAACCGGCTCCACCAACGAGGCCCGACCAGTTCGGACCAGGGAGCAGCGAGGCGAGGTGAGGCGGAGCCCGGCTTAAAAACAGGCTCCACCAACGAGGCCCGACCAGTTCGGACCAGGGGGCAGCGAGGCGAGGTGAGGCGGAGCCCGGCTTAAAAACCGGCTCCACCAACGAGGCCTGACCAGTTCGGACCAGGGAGCAGCGAGGCGAGGTGAGGCGGAGCCCGGCTTAAAAACCGGCTCCACCAACGAGGCCCGACCAGTTCGGACCAGGGAGCAGCGAGGCGAGGTGAGGCGGAGCCCGGCTTAAAAACCGGCTCCACCAACGAGGCCCGACCAGTTCGGACCAGGGAGCAGCGAGGCGAGGTGAGGCGGAGCCCGGCTTAAAAACCGGCTCCACCAACGAGGCCGGACCAGTTCGGACCAGGGAGCAGCGAGGCGAGGTGAGGCGGAGCCCGGCTTAAAAACCGGCTCCACCAACGAGGCCCGACCAGGTCGGACCAGGGAGCAGCGAGGCGAGGTGAGGCGGAGCCCGGCTTAAAAACCGGCTCCACCAACGAGGCCCGACCAGTTCGGACCAGGGAGCAGCGAGGCGAGGTGAGGCGGAGCCCGGCTTAAAAACCGGCTCCACCAACGAGGCCCGACCAGGTCGGACCAGGGAGCAGCGAGGCGAGGTCAGGCGGAGCCCGGCTTAAAAACCGGCTCCACCAACGAGGCCCGACCAGGTCGGACCAGGGAGCAGCGAGGCGAGGTGAGGCGGAGCCCGGCTTAAAAACCGGCTCCACCAACGAGGCCCGACCAGTTCGGACCAGGGAGCAGTGAGGCGAGGTGAGGCGGAGCCCGGCTTAAAAACCGGCTCCACCAACGAGGCCTGACCAGTTCGGACCAGGGAGCAGTGAGGCGAGGTGAGGCGGAGCCCGGCTTTAAAACCGGCTCCACCAACGAGGCCCGACCAGTTCGGACCAGGGAGCAGTGAGGCGAGGTGAGGCGGAGCCCGGCTTAAAAACCGGCTCCACCAACGAGGCCTGACCAGTTCGGACCAGGGAGCAGTGAGGCGAGGTGAGGCGGAGCCCGGCTTAAAAACCGGCTCCACCAACAAGGCCCGACCAGTTCGGACCAGGGAGCAGCGAGGCACACCAAATCAACAGCAGAGGAGAGAGGTAAAAAGTAATCAGAGTGTGACGTCACCAGGGAGCTGGTAAGTGATTGGTTGGTGAGTATTTCTCTCTTTTCAATACAAGCTTGACTTCTGTGGTGTTAAATTTCTAGGGTCTCTGGTGTAGTGGGGACAGTTGGTAAATAAAGCGCCCTAGAGTATACCTGTAACTGGGGTATTGAATAAATTTTTTAATTAATTAAAGGAGTAAGTCATGGCAGGAGAGCTCAGACCCGTGTTCTGCTCCTCTTACTCCATGTGGGAAATCAGGGACGCTGCCAGTGTTCCTGATGACCATGTGTGCGGGAAATGCATCCAGCTGCAGCTACTTGTAGACCGCATTGCGGCTCTCGAGCTGCGGGTGGATGAATTTTGGAGCATGCGCGATGCTGAGAGGCTCGTGGATAGCACGTTTAGCGAGTTGTTCATGCCTCAGGGTAGGGCAGCACAGGGGCTGACCATCAGGCGGAGCAACAAAGGCAGGCATGTAGTGCAGGGAACCCCTGCGGACATCCCCCTTTCATACAAGTATACCGCTTTGGATACTGTTGAGGGGGATGACTCACCAGGGGAAGGCAGCAGCAGCCAACTTCCTGGCACTGGGGGTGCTCCTGCTGCCCAGGAAGGGGTGAAAAAGAGTGGGAGAGCAATAGTGGTAGGGGATTCTATAGTAAGGGGAACAGATAAGCCTTTCTGTGGCCGTAGACGTGAATCCAGGATGGTTTGTTGCCTCCCTGGTGCCAGGGTCAAGGATGTCACTGAGCGGCTGCAGGGCATTCTGGAGGGGGAGGGTGAACAGCCAGTGGTCGTGGTCCACATTGGTACCAACGACATAGGTAAAAAGAGGGATGAGGTCCTGCATCAAGAATTTAGGGAGCTAGGTAACAGATTAAAGAGCAGGACCTCAAAGGTTGTAATCTCTGGATTACTCCCAGTGCCACGTGCTAGTAAGTATAGGAATGGGAGGATAGAGCAGATGAATGCGTGGCTAAAGAGTTGGTGTAGGGGGGAGGGTTTTACTTTCCTGGATCACTGGGCCTGCTTCTGGGAAAGGTGGGACTTGTACAAGTCGGACGGGTTGCACCTGAACCAGAGCGGGACAAATATCCTTGCGGGGAGGTTTGCTAGCACTGTTGGGGGGGGCTTAAACTAACTTGGCAGGGGGATGGGATACAGAGGGGAGCTGAAATAGGGGGGGATGTGCTGCCAATTATAGAGAAAAAAACAAGTCAGCTTGGTAGACAGGGCAAATATATAAGGGCAAGGCTGGATGGCATCTATTTTAATGCAAGGAGTCTTGCAAATAAGGTGGATGAACTGAAGGTGTTGATAAACACATGGGAGTATGATATTGTTGCTATCACGGAGACATGGTTGAGGGAGGGGCAAGACTGGCAGCTCAATATTCCGGGGTACAGAATCTTCAGGCGAGACAGAGGGGGAGGTATAAGAGGAGGGGGTGTCGCAATATTAATTAAGGAGTCAATTACTGCAGTAAGGAGGGATGATATATTAGCAGGGTCCTCTAATGAGGCCATATGGGTGGAGCTTAAAAACAAAAAGGGGGCAAGCACTTTGCTGGGAGTGTACTATAGGCCTCCAAACAGTCAGGGGGAGATAGAGGAACAGATATGTAGGCAAATCTCAGAGAAATGTGCAAATAATAGGGTAATAATAATAGGGGATTTCAACTTCCCCAATATTAACTGGGATAGTCAGAGTGTGAAAGGCTCAGAGGGTGTAGAATTCTTAAAGTGCATCCAGGAGAGCTTTTTGAGCCAGCATGTAGAAAGTCCTACAAGAGAGGGGGCGGTACTGGACCTAATTCTAGGGAATGTGGCCGGCCAAGTGGAAAAAGTGCTAGTAGGTGAGCACTTTGGTGATAGTGACCATAATATGGTAAGATTTAAGGTGGTCATGGAAAAGGACAGGGATGGGCCGGAAATAAAGGTTCTAAATTGGGGGAAGGCCGATTTTAATAGGATAAGGCAGGATCCGGCCAAAATGGACTGGGATCAGCTACTTGTAGGAAAATCCGCATCGGAGCAATGGGAGGCTTTCAGAAGGGAGATTGAGATCATACAATGGCAACATGTTCCCGTAAAGGTCAAGAATGGTTCCAAAAACCACAGGGAACCGTGGATGTCAGGGGATATACGAGAACGGATTAGGAAAAAAAGGAGGGCTTTTGGTAGATACAAAAGGCTAAAGACGGAGGAAGCCCTAGAGGAGTACAAAAAGTGCAGGGGGATACTTAAAAAAGAAATTAGGAGATCAAGGAGGGGCCATGAAATAACACTGGCGAGCAAAATAAAGAAAAATCCGAAGATGTTTTATAAGTATATTAAGGGTAAGAGGATAACTAGGGAAAAAATAGGGCCCATTAGGGACAAAAGTGGCAATCTGTGTGTGGAGCCGGAAGATGTAGGAGGGGTTCTTAATGAATTTTTTGCATCTGTTTTCACTATGGAGAAGGACGATGTAGACATAGAAATAGGGCGGGGGGACTGTGATATGCTCGAACATATTAACATCGAGAGGGAGGAGGTATTGGCGGTTTTAGCTGGCCTAAAAATGGATAAATCCCCAGGCCCGGATGAAATGTATCCCAGGCTGCTGTGTGAGGCAAAGGAGGAGATTGCGGGGGCTCTAACACATATATTCAGGACCTCTCTGGCCACAGGGGATGTGCCAGAGGACTGGAGAACCGCTAATGTAGTACCATTATTCAAGAAGGGTAGTAGGGGAAAACCGGGGAACTACAGGCCAGTGAGCCTAACATCAGTGGTAGGAAAATTATTGGAAAAAGTCCTGAGGGACAAAGTTTGTCTCCACTTGGAGAGGCAAGGATTAATCAGGGATAGTCAACATGGCTTTGTCAAGGGAAGATCATATCTGACTAATTTGATTGAATTTTTTGAGGGGGTGACTAGGTGTGTGGATGAGGGTAACGCAGTGGATGTGGTATACATGGATTTCAGTAAGGCCTTCGATAAAGTCCCGCACAGGAGGCTGGTCAAGAAGGTAAGAGCCCATGGAATCCAGGGTGCCTTGGCACATTGGATACAAAACTGGCTTAGTGGCAGAAGGCAGAGGGTGATGGTCGAAGGTTGTTTTTGTGACTGGAAGCCTGTGGCCAGTGGGGTACCACAGGGATCGGTGCTGGGTCCCTTGCTGTTTGTGGTCTACATTAATGACTTGGATATGAATGTAAAGGGTATGATCAGTAAGTTCGCGGATGATACAAAAATTGGTAGGGTGGTAAATAGCGAGGAGGGTAGCCTCAGTCTGCAGGACGATATAGATGGGTTGGTCAGATGGGCGGAACAGTGGCAAATGGAATTTAACCCGGAAAAGTGCGAGGTGATGCACTTTGGGGGGACTAACAAGGCAAGGGAATACACAATGAATGGAAAGACCCTAGGCAATATGGAGGGTCAGAGGGATCTGGGTGTGCAAGTACACAGATCCCTGAAGGCGGCGGAACAGGTGGATAAGGTGGTAAAAAAGGCATATGGGATACTTGCCTTCATTAGCCGAGGCATTGAATATAAGAGCAAGGAGGTTATGATGGAGCTGTATAAAACACTGGTTAGGCCACAGCTGGAATACTGTGTGCAGTTCTGGTCGCCACACTACAGGAAGGATGTGATCGCGTTAGAGAGGGTGCAGAGGAGGTTCACCAGGATGTTACCAGGGCTGGAGCGCTTCAGCTATGAAGAGAGACTGGGCAGATTGGGTTTGTTTTCCTTGGAGCAGAGGAGGCTGAGGGGGGACATGATTGAGGTGTACAAAATTATGAGGGGCACAGATAGGATGGATGCTGAGGAGCTTTTTCCCTTAGTAGAGGGGTCAATAACTAGGGGGCATAGATTCAAGGTAAAGGGCGGGAGGTTTAGAGGGGATTTGAGAAAGAACTTTTTCACCCAGAGGGTGGTTGGAGTCTGGAACTCACTGCCTGAAAGGGTTGTGGAGGCAGAAACCCTCACAACATTTAAGAAGCATTTGGATGAGCACTTGAAATGCCATAGCATTCAAGGCTACGGGCCAAATGCTGGAATATGGGATTAGATTAGACAGGGCTTGATGGCCAGCGCGGACACGATGGGCCGAAGGGCCTCTATCCGTGCTGTATTACTCTATGACTCTATGACTCTATGACTCTATGACCAGGATCCTGGCTGTACCCACAGCTGTGGCCGTTCTGCAGGGGAAGGCTTCTACCCATTTCGTGAACACATCTACCAGGACTAGGCAGTACTTATAGCCTCCCTGGGTGGTGGGTAGTGGCTCGATGTAGTCAACCTGGATCGACTGCCATGGTCCCTCTACCCTCCTGATTTGTCCCGTAGGTACCTTACTTTTGTGGGGGTCAGGGCTGTTAGCAGCACACACCAGACAGTTGGCGCAGAACTCGCGGAGATCTTCCCTGAGTCCTGGCAACCATCCCGCCTGTTCCACCCGCTGCCAGGTGGTCTCCGGCCTGGGATGCCCCACTCCTGGACCCTCATGGGCCAGTTGAAGGAATTCCCTCTGGTGCTGCTGTGGTACCACCGATTGTTCTCCCCTAAACAGCATGCCTCCTTTCACTGAGAGGGCTGCTGTGCCGTAAGGGCCCTCTACCCTTTTTCCCTCAGTCACTGCACTGAGGACTGCCTTGAGGACGGGGTCTTGGGTTTGGACTGTCTTAAGGTCCGGGGCTAAAACTACCCCTGCACTCCCTTGTGTCCCATTTCTACCCCTGACTGCTGCTACAGGACTGGACCCATATGGGTCCCAGAAAGTGCCTGTGCGGGCACCCTCCTTAGCTAGCACGTTGGCCTGCTGGTTGCCCTGACTACGGGGTTGTGCGGAGGAATGGGCTTTCATCTTATGGATGAAAACGTTCCCTTCCTCCCCCACTGCTGCTAAGATTTTCTCCAGCAGGGGTTTTACCGTGACGGGTCTCCCGTCAGCGGAGGTGTATCCGCGGCGGGACCTGATGGCCAGGTACTCCGTAGACGAATTGTACGTAAACATGCTGTCCGAGCAAATCATGTATGGGGTGGAGAAGATTTTGGGGTGTGTAATGACATACACTACAGTGGACAGTTCAGCCTGCTGGGCACTCATGGTGCTGGGGAGCTTAATTGCCAGGGCAATGTTTGCCGCTGGGTCATAAACTCCAGACCCTGTGAATCGCTCACCAGCAGATACCATGCTAGAGCCATCCACATAGATTTTGTGGCCTGTGGGGTGTATCCCGGCCCGCAAACCTATGTCCGCTACCCAAACCCTTTCTATGGAACACTGGTGGGCTGCTCCAGGATATACCATGTTAGCTGTGAGCTTTGGCTCGCAGAGCCCTTTTACCTTTAGGTCCATCTGTGAGAGGAGCAGGGTCCAGCGAGCAATGCGGGCACTGCTCACTGTCCCATCCTTGATTCTCCCGTCCAGGAGCATCTGGGTGGGCGTGCGATGAGTGAGGAGGGTGATGGGAGAGGTGCCTGTGAAGATCAATGATCTTTTCACAGCCCAGTGAGTGGCGAGGAGGTGCCTCTCACAGTTGGAATAGCCCTTTTCCACATCCGTGAGTATCCTGGAGGAGTAAACCACTGGTCTCAGCTGACTGTGCCGCTCCTGGAGCAGCACTGCACTCAGACTGTCCCCGCTGGCTGCTACCTCCAAGAAAAACTCTTTCTCCCCAACAATAGCCCCTAGAGCTGGTGAGGTCTGCAGATTTTGCTTGAGGCTTACAAATGCTGCCTCGCAACCCTCATCCCAATCCCACTCCACTCCCTTGTGTAGGAGCCGGAGCAGAGGGGCTGCAGTGGCTGCGTAATTCTCAATAAAATGTCGGCAGTACCCAGTTAGCCCTAGAAAAGATCTCACTCCTGTAAATGTATTGGGGGCTGATAACTCCTGCACTGCTTCCCTTCTGGCTTTTTCTATGGCCCTTTCCCCTGCTCGTACAGCCAGCCCTAGGAACTTTACTTCCTTTTGGCCGATCTGTACCTTCTTGGGGTTTACCTTGAAACCTTCTTGCTTGAGATACTCCAGCAGTTCAGCCAGTAGTGGACCGTGTTCCTCTCCTTCATCAGTGAATAGGAGCAGGTCACCTACATACTGGACTAACTGTCGGGGTCGGCTGAAGCCTTTTAAGCAATCTGCCGTACACTGGTGGAAGATGCTGGGGCTATTGTGGAACCCCTGTGATAGGCAGTTCCAGGTGTATTGTTGGCCTTTAAACGTGAAGGCGAACTTGTACTGGTCCTCTCTCCATAGAGGGATGGACCAAAACCCGTTGGAAATATCCAGCACTGTGAAGGTGGTCACGGAGGCTGGAATACTTCCAATGAGGTCGGTGACAGCTGCGACCGTGGGTGCACAGGCGGGGATATTTCTATTGAGTACCCGATAGTCCACCGTGGCTCTCCAGGAGTTGTCCAGTTTCCTAACCGGCCACAGCGGAGAGTTTACGTGGGTGGCTATTGGTCTCAATACCCCCTGTTTGACCAGAGAGGTCATGGCCGTTTCTATGTCTGCCTCCGCCTCTTTGGGGAAATTATACTGCTTTTGTGGTTGGGTCATGAGGTCCACATCTACACTTACTTCGACCCCATTCACCCTCCCACAATCATGCTTGTGAGTGGCAAATGAACACCGGCCTCAGCCTGCCATTCCGCTCTTGGAGCAGCACAGCATTCAGGCTGTCCCCGCTGCCTGCCACCTCCAGGAAGAACTCTTTCCCCCATGTATGGCCCCTAGAGCTGGTGCGGTCTGCAGGTCTTCCTTGAGCCTGACAAATGCTGCCTGGCAACCCTCATCCCAAGCCCACTCCACTCCCTTATGTAGGAGTCGGAGCAGAGGGGCTGCTGTGGCTGCATCGCCCTCAATAAAGTCTCTACAGTACCCGGTTAGCCCCAGTAAAGATCGCACTCCCATGACTGTGTTGGGGACTGGTAACTCCTGTACTGCTTCCCTTCTAGCTTTGTCTATGGCCCTTTCCCCGGTGCGTACGGTCAGGCCCAGGAAATTCACCTCCTGCTGGCTGATCTACGCTTTCTTTGGGATTACTTTAAAACCCTCCTGCCTGAGCAACTCCAGCAGTTCAGCCAATAGTGGGCCATGCTCCTCTCTCGAATCAGTGAATAGGAGCAGGTCATCCACATACTGTACCAGCTGCCTGGGCTGGCTGAAGCCCTTTAAACTGTTTGCCATGCATTGATAGAAAATGCTAAGGCTATTGTGGAAGTCCTGAGGCAAACAGTTCCAGGTGTACTGTTGCCCTTTAAAAGTAAAGGCAAACTTGTACTGGTCCTTTCTCCTTAAAGGGATGGACCAAAACCCGTTGGAAATATCCAGCACCGTGAAAGTGGTCGCGGATGCTTGGATACTTCCTATCAGATCGGCAACTGCTGCTACCGTGGGTGCACAGGCTGGGATGTTACTGTTGAGCACCCGATAGTCCACAGTGGCCCTCCAGGTGTTGTCCGGCTTTCTAACCGGCCACAGTGGAGAGTTTACGTGGGTGGCTATTGGTCTCAGGACCCCCTGTTGTACTAAGGAGGACATGGCTGCTTCCATGTCTGGCTCCGCTTCCCTAGGGAAGTTATACTATTTCAGTGGTCAGGCCATGGGGTCCCCATCTACACTGACCTCGAACCCGTTGACCCTCCCACATTCATGCTTGAGTGTGGCAAATGTGGCTAGGCGGGCTCGCAAAAATGCCTGAAATTCCTTCATGGTATTACTGACCATAAGCTCGAGGTTATACCCCTCTTTCCCCGGGATTACTACTACTCCGCCTTCCATTCCTGTACTTGCCCCCCATAGGCAATGGTTCCTTAAATCCACTAGGACCCCGTGGCCCACAATAAAGTCGGCTCCCAGGATCCCCTTTCCACCCTCCACTTCCCACTTCATTAGGATACAGGTCCACTTACAGCGGAGTGTTCCCAAATGAATGGACAGCGGGATGGAAAATGAGTCAGCCTGTTCCTTACCAGTTAATCCCAACAGACTATATGTGACCCCGCTAGATAGAGGCGAGGTGGTGGGGTTATCTGAATGGATCACGGTGCATGATGCCCCTGTATCCAACAGATAGGTCCCCTTTACCTTTTCTACCTCCATCTCAATGAGGGGTCTCTTCCATAAGTCGTACTGCAGGGAACACAGGTAAACAGGCTGCGCTGGCTCTAGTCAGGGCTGTGGGTTGGATGGGGCTGAGGGGGTCAGCGCACCAGTAGTGGCTGCTACCCTCCCAGGGCCAGTCAATAGGGTCCTCATCGTGTCCAAAAATGAATTGACTGTGGCGGGAGGGATCCCTAACTCTGTCTTTTGGGCTGGGGCTGAGGAATTATTTCCCTTTTTAACCTTCCAAGGGTTTTTGCACTCCTTCCTCCAGTGTCCATCCTTCCCACACCCGTAACAATTAAGCTTCGTGCTGGAAGGGTTATTCCATTCCTGATGCCACTCCTTCCTACCCTGTCCGGGTTTTACTTCATGCACCTTCCCCTTAGATGGGTGTGCATCGGTTCCCCTACCATTCCTGTAGGCTAGGGTCAACTGTCTGATCACCGTGAGTTCGGTATACAGGGGTGGTCACTGCCGGTACTGCAGTCTGAGACCAGTTATTCTCTTAAAGGTACATACACAACAGGTAGTCAGGGGATTCTTAGGGTCAAACCAGACTTCCGCCTTGGCCCTGACCTGTGGCAAGCTGTTTGCCACCAGGCAACGGAGCCAGTGGGCAGCTGATCCCGGTCCAGGTACGCCCGGTTAGGTGCCCCAGTACAGGCACTCCTATACACCAGCCACAACCTGTCCGCGTTGATGCTGGCTGCCTGTTCCACTTCCCTGAAGTGGACCGAGGAGTCCCCTTTTTCGGTGAGCTTTGGGATATGGCTCACCACAGCCCTAAGCTGTTGGGTGCCGTAGGGTACTATGAACTGGTTTTGGAGGGGTCCCTCTTCCCCGTCATTAGCGGGTGGGCCAAACCTCCGCTGCCGGGATGGGCACATCGGCCCTGGCTCCAGCCTCTCTTGCGGGGGTTGTTCTGCTTCCGCTTCTACCTCTAACTCCACCCCACTTTGCTGCCAGACTTCGGTAAAACCTGGCGCTATTTGTGGTGGTCGTGGGACCTCCTGTTCCTCAACCAGGTCGTCCCTTGGCACTACCACTGGTGTCTGAAATGTTCTCCCCTCGTTCCCTGTAAAATCCGCCTGGGCTGCCTTCGGGCTTATGAGGCACACCGTGCATTTTGCCTTCCTTAGGGCCAGGCTCAGATTTTCTATCTGTTCCTTGCAGGGGCCATCTTCAAACCCCTGTTCACTTGCTAACTTATAGGCTGCCTTTATATCTTTTACTTTCTCCTCCAACTCTCTTACTTGTTTCGCTAGGCAGGCATTCTTCTCCCGCAACCTCAGCTCATTGCTCTTGGCTTCAGTGTCCTGGCACTGTAGATATTCCAGCCTGGCCTTATGCTCCCCTATTAAATGTACCCTTTCCTGGTTTAGGGCCTGCAATGCTACCAGCAACTTCTCCCCTGCTAGAGTCCTGTCTTGGACATCCAGGGCTGACTCCCGTATCTCAGCAGCCTGTGCTTCAACGAGCCTGTCCAGAAGCTGGATCTGTTTCTTGAAGCACATCAGCCAGACTGCCTTTTCTATGGATTTCCTATGATCCTACCCTTCTGTCCATTTAGCTGCAGCATCTACCGGACGCCCAGCCTTTAACAGATTAGTGATCCACTTCTTAGTGATATTCACTTTACTGAATACGTAATTAGAAATCCTCTCTTCCATTGCGGTTTGCTCTTCTGAATCAGTGTCTACTGTACCGCACCCCTGTTGCCGGTGTCCTGCCGCGGTCGCCATTTCTGTAGGGGGTGGCGTGTGTGCAGTCAGCTTGCCTCTGACTGGGTTTTCTGAGAAGTTTGAATCGCTCCCGCACCCGTGGGTTCTAGACACTGGACTTATGTTCTGGTGGCGATACAGAATTGGAGTAGACAACTGGTTTGGTACAAGAAAACTGTATTTTATTAAAAGGCACAATAAATTTACAACATTGAAAATCACTGGAACGGTTACAGGCTTACAAGAGTACACTTAATTAGGAATGGGGAACACACGGCACATCGAGGGAAAAAGCACAGTATTAATCCCCCCACCCTTGTCCCACCTCCAATATCTAACTAATTGTGCTGTGAGGGACCAGGGATTATGCTCACCAATAAAGGTTTCTGGACAGGTCGGAACCTTTCGATTGAGCTGGTTGTGGTTTTGGTGTTCGCTCTTTGTGTCCTTTGGGGCCTGCCATTGTCACGTGGTGCCAGGGCGCGGTAGTGGAGTCGTCTGAGTGAAGTACCCTCTTTTCTCCGTTAGAGAGGGAGCAAAGTCTTTGTTGGGTATTTTACCTTGTAGAGTGGAAAACTTCGGGTTTTGTTCTTCTGATGTTGGTCTGGTCGTCGAAGTTTTGTTGTGGTTGGGGTTCGGTTGGCGGTCTTCGGTGTTAGCTTGGTTGCGGTGGCTTACATCACTACCTGTGCAGTGGTAATGATCTGGAGGTATAGTTTACCCAGCCCATTGTTACCGCGGTGCTCATGGTCATTCTGCTTCATTGAGTTTCGAGTATTCCTGGACCACGGTGTGTGCCTGCTCGTCCCCCAACGCTTCTCCACACTGCACTTCTCTGCTTGTCGGCCTTTCTGTCCGTCTCGCCTCGCTTGCCCGCTTGCTGCACACATGTCCTCTTCCCGTTTTTTTGGTTGCCGGTGGTCCTACAGTTACACTATGTCGGAGGTTGTTATCTGCGCGCCAAATCCGGGTTAGTTCTTTGTCTGACTTTTGGCGGGCTCGTTAAAGTGATTATAGTCGTTCACCTTAACTACTTTTTGGGTGGTTGGCCTGTTGTTAAATGCTCTTTAATGTCTCGGTGTTTGTTATTCATAATGTGAATTGGTATCTTCCTGGCTCGGTAGCCAGTTTAAACTGTAAGCGATTATTTATGCAAAGGTTTGATGGGTTCAAGATTAAGTTTTTCCTGAGTTGATAGGTTTCAAAATGAAGAATGCGTATTCTGCATTATCCATTGCCTGGCTTCAGCTCTCACAGGCCCAGGCATGTCATTTGACCTGCCGTTTTTGCAGGGCCCTGCTTTCTAATCTTGCATGCTTCTGCCACGAGGTCCAGAAGCCTTTTTCTTTAGGGCACCCTTTATTAATAACTTTGTCCTTTAGGGTCCCTTTATTGCTAACTTTGGGGAATGTGGGAATTTTGAGAACCTTACAAATAGTAGCCTTCAAAAGGGAATTAGGTAAATACATGAAGGAGAAAAAATTGCAGGGATATGGGGAAAGAGCGAGGGAGCAAGGCTGACCGGATGGCTCATCAAAAAGAACTGGCACAAACTCGATGGGCCAAATGGCCTCCTTCTGTGCTGTACAATTCTATGATTCTATGTAAGTTTCTCCTCAGCTGCAACCATTTGCCTCAGTCTATTGGGGCAGTATGTCCGTCCAAGAGACATGAGGCTATTTTTGTAAACTGCACCCATTGCATGGCTTAACTCGTGTTGTTCTGATCTCCAACTGTGCCACGTGCCAGCCAACAAATTGATTCCAGCTATGACATCAGAGATGAAGGCTCCAGTAGTCTTCACTCTGATTACAACGTGCACTGAGGACAATTAAATGGTTGACTGCTCACTACTCTATTGTAGGTGTCCTTTTGAGCCCAAGAAATAGACCTCAACCACCAGAAGGGGGAGAGAAATAAATCCAAAACATGATATTACTTTAATTTTATACTACCAAGTTGAATGTCATAATATTGTTGGAGTCATAATAGTGTTGCTGGTGAGAGCTGCCCTCTAATCCTCACCCAAGAGGCATTCCTTACATACTGTCAGCATTTGGTGTTGTTACATCCGGTTGATGATAACCCGTGTATGTGGGGAATCAGTTAAATGGGTGGGGATTATGAATTAAAGTGGGAAGTGTACATTACTATTTATGGAAGGGAGGGGAATTTTGTGGAACTGCATTTATTGAAATTTCCCCACCCCCCACAAATTGTTGAATATTTCTTGTTGGTTAGAAATGTTATTAATAGGCATAGGCAATGGGGTGAGTGAGGAACTGTCATGGGCAGGCTGGGGAGGTTAGGTGACACAGAATCTGACTTGCCTGGGGTGTTGGTGGGCAGTCGTGCTCAGATGGGAAAGGAGACTTGGGTCAGGCATAGGAGAGAACCTAAGTGGACAGGACATGGTTGTGTGGGAGAATCATTTCACATTTCTTTTTATAAAGCAGACATCAAAAGTAATTTAGAAAGAAATCTAAAAATAAAAATGATGGAAATAATTTAAAAAGTAGGGAACTAGGATAAGAATAAAGGAAAATAAAGGAAAATCATAATTTTTTGAAAAAACATCTTGAGTTCTCATTCAAATTATAATGCCACAAATTCTTGCAAAATGTGACAGCTTCAACCTGACATTGTACTCCTGGCCCAAGCAGATCATTTGGCTTTTCTCTTTCCTCTGATTGGTTGAATTGGCATCGGTGTGACCTGCTGCTCATTATTTTTGATTGGGCATCCGCACCAATCACACGTGTTACACGAGGAAGAGGGAAGAAGATCAAAGGAGCAGTACTGAGCCAACTGCAAATTATTTTTAGCAAGAGAAAAAATGGAGTAAAACATAAGACAAATCATTTGTATGTGTAATCCAACAGTATGGAGTCCAACTAATGGCAAATTAAATCCGTTACCAAAAAATAGTAAATTTTAGATATCGGGGAAAAGTATTTTTTGTACTATGTCAATATTTTACATGTTGGTGCAGAATCTGCCTTTAACATTATTAAACTCTACGTAGTTTTTTTTTATCTGTGTAATTATCTTTATTTTATTTTACTCATTTGTACTCAGGTTTCTGTCTTAACCTCTGTTTAATATTTTATAGTTTCACTGTTGTCAAATTTGGTTTTTTTACTTGTTAATTATAGGGACTTGTGGCGGTACCACCGGTTGTACCTTACATAAAGACACATAGGCCTAGAAATTCACTTGGGCGCGGGCAGCTCGCTCGCGCCCAAAAGTTAGCGCTGGGCGGGGAGGCAATAACGCACGCCGTATATTCGTCTTCTGCGCCCCAATTCAGAAGCGGGCGCTATACCAGGGTGTGCCCGCCTCGGTTTGGGGCGCTGCAACTGAATATCGGCGCGCTAGTTGCCGCAGCGCCACCCGATGCGGTGCGGCAGGCTGCGGTACTGCAGGCCTCCTCCTTCTCTTAAGGGGGAGGTGCCTGCAATGGCCGGAGCCCCGATCGCGAGTGCCGGCAAAAGAGCCCGGCACAACGGAGAAGTGCCGGGCTCCACGGAAACCAGCCGGCAATGCCGCGGGGGGGGTGGAGGAGGCCGGGGAAGGAGGTGCGGGCAGGCGGCCGCCGAAAAAGCGGCCGGCCGCACCTTCCGCTTTAAAGCGCCCCACTATGGCAGCAGGATGGCCCCGTTTTCTGTTCGCTGTTTGCGCCCGCTTCGGAGGAGGCGGGCGCAAATAAATATGGGGATCGGCGCGGTTTCGGGGCGTTACGGGCCACCGCGCACACCGATGACGTCATCGGTTCCGGCGCAGCACTAACGGCCACCGCCGCCAATACCGCTGCACTCAATTTCCGCGCTACCATCCCGCCGGCGCAAAAGACCTCTTTAGGCGCTAAGTGGGCGCAAGGCCCACTGAATTTCTAGGCCATAATTCCCTTTTGGGGCCGTTGCCCTTTTAACTTACCTGTTGGGGCCATTGCCCCTTTAAGACGCGCCCTAGCATGCTGACGTCACGTCACATACGACGTGATGTGCGTGCGCTGGCACAGCCCGGCCTAGCGTCTTCGGCCTCAACGGCCAGCCGACGGGAGCGACGCGATCTTCCGCTCCCGCGGCAAGCGCCGGCACAGCCCGGCCTCCTGACTTCGGCCGCAACGGCCAGCGACGCAACGACGTGCATCACGTGACGCCCTAAGTGCGGGAAACGCAAACAACATGATGACATCACAACACAAACGCGATGATGTCATCACGCTCCCCACAGGACTGCGAACTCAGTCCTCGTGGAGTCCCCGCTGGGACAAGACCTGTACCTTGGTGCTCCTACAGTCAGCCATCTTACCTGCCATCTTACCTGATGTAATTAGTCTGTTCCTGTAAATAGACAACTTGTTAATAGTTCGTCGAAGTCAAACTCTCTTATTTAGTGGCGATCTACACGAACCGCTACATTGGTGACCCAATGACGTGAGTACGGGAGCTCATCAATTCCGATGCTACAATTGGTGAACCCGTATCCGTGAACGATTTTCACGGTAGCAACGCGTGCCTGAACCTCGTCTTCCCACAAGGCGAACAACGCACAACCGACGAACAACCACGGAACAGCAACCACCTAACACCGATTCCACCAAAAGCGACCCCGTCTTTGCAAACGTCTTCGCAAAGGAAGCGCAGCTTGGAGGTGAGCCCGTTTTTCATGAACGATCTCACAGAGGTAGAGCACGACCAACGGCAACCGTCGTCCACCAGCGCTACAATTGTTGGGTTTGTGAACGTCTTTCACAAACGAAGCACGCTATGGAAGCATCAGCCATTCTGCTGTCGCTACCGCAATCCAGGGAGCCACGGTCTCCCTCGTGCTTTATGAAGGTAGAAGCCCTGTTCGTCGAGAACATCGATGCGGCACAGACCACGCACGTGCTCACGGTCTCCGTATTCGACTCTTCTACCGCCACACGGATCGTCCGCCTCTACGTCCAAAGCAACAGCAAGTATACATCTCTCCAAGCGCGGGGTACAGCATGTTCGGGCCCACAAAATCGGAAAGCGCCCCGCGGGGATACCACGAGGACTCACCCCCGCGAAACACGAGGACGCACTCCTTGCGCACGAGGACCCATCCCTCGTGAACCACGACGACCCATCCCTCATGCGAAATGACGACCCCTGCTCCGCCGACGATGCACCAGCCCTTCAGCCTGCTGGTTGTGTTACCTGCTACACGATTCGGCGTGAAGAAAAGCGTGCCGCCCTCCCGGCTGTTTTCTCCTAAATCTACAACAGTTTCAATTGTTGCCGCCCTCCAGGCAGAGTTTACCCCGCCCGAAAGCAACAACAACCTGGACCGTTGCTGCCCTTTAACCAGTTTTCCCTTTAGCAAACGCTAACGTCTACTGAAGCTGCACACATCGAGGACGGGTCCAACGGGCATCCTGCGGCTGCGATCAGCCACGTGAAAGTTGCTGCCTCACCGATCACTGATCAACACAGCAACTCTTCACCCTCTGTTGTGTTCATGTCGTAGCACTATGGCACGCACCATTTCACGTGTTCCAGCCTCCTGAAGGTTTCGCTCGCCTGTCGGCGAGTTCACCGACCTCACCAGTCAAGTCCTCCTGGATCGCCCGTCGGCGTTCCTGCAGATTTCGTCAGAACAAGGACTTGTTCCAACATCAACAGAGTCATCGCCCACGTCCGCCCAACCTGCCCATCACTCTGACAAGGCCTGCTGTTTCGCACGTCTCCACGGTCCTTCGCCTGACGGATACACTTTATTCGCCATGACGCGCGTACGGATCCCCTCACAAGCAGCATCTTCAGAACTCGCTCGCCAAGCCGAGACAGCACGACCGCCGAGACCACCAGCGTCAGACCATCTCATCCTTGGACTTTCGTTAAAGCAAATTCTGGGGGGGCCCATGTGGCGGTACCACCAGTTGTACCTTACATAAAGACACATAATTCCCTTTAACTTACCTTTTGGGGCCGTTGCCCTTTTACCTTACCTGTTGGGGCCATTGCCCCTTTAAGACGCGCCCTAGCACGCTGACGTCACGTCACGTATGACGTGATGTGCGTGCGCCGGCACAGCCCGGCCTAGCGTCTTCGGCCTCAACAGCCAGCCGACGGGAGCGACACGATCTTCCGCTCCCGCGGCAAGCACCAGCACAGCCTGGCCTCCCGACTTCGGCCTCAACGGCCAGCGACGCAACGACGCGCATCACGTGATGCCCTAAGCACGGGAAACGCGAACAACGTGATGACGTCACAACACAAACGCGATGACATCATCACGCTCCCCACAGGACTGCGAACTCAGTCCTCGTGGAGTCCCCACTGGGACAAGACCTGTACCACGGTGCACCTACAGTCAGCCATCTTACCTACCATCTTACCTGATGTAATTAGTCTGTTCCTGTAAATAAACAACTTGTTAATAGTTCATCAAAGTCAAACTCTCTTATTTAGTGGCGATCTACACGAACCGCTACAGACTATAATAATTTTTGGAAACCTATTTTAAAATGAAATCAATGAATGGCAAAATTCATGTGGCAAAACCTGAATCACAGGTGGGACAACTTCAATTTAGGTTTATATGGACAGATGCAATTCAACTGCCTATCTAGTCTGACCAAACCTCACTGACACCATTTATAAGTTTAATGATACAGAGCTATTCGAATATATTTACTGTTACTTTATATGATAATAAATTAGAGATTATTGCTCAATACAAATAGCAGTGATTACAATTAAACAATTATTTATTCCGCAAAAATGTCAGCATGCAAGTGCTTGAAGTAGTTTTCAATATCTGCTGTGCTACCTGTGGCAGGAAATAAGAAAAAACAAGAAACAAAATAAACTACCCACCAACTCCATAACACAGAATATAAACATGCTCCCTCTTCTGCGCCTCTTCTCCCCCTTACCCAATAAGCCGAACCGCTACCCAGTCCTCCACTGGTTTTTCTCTGCACATTGTCTGAAATAAAATGAAGAAAAATATACCAATTTAACAAAGAAACTCTATAACTGTGTGGCTAAAGGGAAAGTCTATTTTATAATTAATGAGTACTTTCAGTTTTGGACGTACAGGAAAATGTATTTTGCAGCTGAAGTGCTGAATATATAAATTGAGTCTAACTGTTATAAATCATTATTGTTTCCCACAATGGAATAATGAAAGGTAACTACATTCCATTCATACAGACCTTAACCTTCACTCAAAAAATTCAAATCCATTTCATTTTTTTCGAAGTTGATCTCAAGTTGTGCATGGAATTGTGTTAAACTAGAATAGACATTAATTAACCTGTTTTTAAATTGAAGATAATCTACCTACCAGTTCAGGTGAATATGGGGAATGGAATATTTCCCCCCGTTGGGACCCTAGTATCAGGCTCTCCCAAATAGAGTATAGAACGGCTAACTGTAGAGTTAATCGCTCTCTGCTCTACACCAACAGTATACCTTCACCATATGTTCAGGTCACAACCCCTCCCAAAACAAATTTTCTATTTCCTAAACCAGCCATTCATGTAAAAACTGAAAGCTGGGCCTTTATAATCTTTCAAAGGCAATCTTTGAAAGCAAAAACAATTTCTACTGCATATTGCTCATTTCTCACAATGACAGTCAGCAAGTATTGCAGGAGAGCCAAACACAGATGTGGCTGTGATTTCGCCTAACTGGACGGCTTCAAGGCGGGAGAGGCCGGCGGCGGGGGGCAATCCCGCTGCTGCGTGGATCCCATCGATAAATCAAATCTTGTCCTAATGGGCATGTTAGGCCCGCCCTGCGCGTTTCCTGGCCCCATTAAAGCGTGTGGGTCTGGTGACATCACCGGATGACACAATTATTGCTGGTTTATTTAAAGGGGCCATGGTCTGAGTTACTGTCAGTTGCAAATTGATAGCATTCAGTGTTGTCAGTGTTTGAGTCTCTGCACTATGAACTTGCAGCGCCAATGAGCAGCACCCCGCTGCACAGCTGAGTCCCTCCATCATCTTGTGGAGGGAGTGAGAGCATGTAGGGAGGTTCTCTTCCTTGCAGACGGCAGGAAGAGGCCTCCCCAGCAGACAAAGGCAGCATGGCTGCAGATATTGCAGGAGGTTACGGGGCTGTCAGTGGTGGTTTGCACCTGGGTGCAGTGCCACAAGAGGTTCAATGATCTAGTAAGATCAGGAAAAGTGAGTATTAAGCCACAATTACCTTGATGCTGCTGTGTGTCTCATCACATTCGCACCACTCTACATTGCCACCCCTACTCCTTCACAATGATACACAGCCCAACATCCCTTGTACCTTCATCCATCTCTCTAACTCTGTTTACATTATCAGGTCGCCATCTTACTATGCAGCCCTCACACTGAGCCTCATCGTTATGCAATGACAGCAACTAACAACACAAAAGGAGGCAACTTGGTATTGCCAACCCACTCCATCCAATTGTCAGTGTAAAGCTCTATGCCATTCCATTCCTTACAGTCATACCATCACTCTCCCTGAACCTTCTCTTCTTTCCCTCCTCGCAGAAAAAGATAGCTCACAATAAGAGGGAGAGGGAGAGACTGGGAGGAGGGCCTCCACAAACCATGCAATATCTGATGAGTACAGAGGAGGCAACACTGGAGATTGCTGGAGTGGCGGAAGTTCTGGAAGTGGGGGCGAGGAGAGGGACTCTGTAGAAGAAGTTGGTGACAGAATGAATTTCCATACAATTGCATGCCTTTCATCATTGCCTCATATGAGGTGTGATGTCAAGACACGATTAATGCTCATCATGTGGATAATGGTATGTGTCTGCAGTTGACATCCTGTATATCTAACTGATGTCTTCACTCTCCCACAGGTCCATCAAGAGCTCTCCCACAGGTCCATCAAGAGCCCCCCACAATGTCCAGGAGTAACAGCAAGAAGACTTCTCAGAGGAGCCTCCTGTCTCTGAGGGCGCAGTGTCACCTCAGACAATGCAACCCAGCACCAGCGCAGAGTCGCACACCTCAGTAGGTATGTCACAAGATAGAGTAGTGTTGTCACCTGGTGTCTCACAGATCACAACTGAGCAGCAGCAGATGATGGAGACATTGACAGCAGTGGAGACTCCTCGTCGGAGGCCGCAGATATCTCCTAGCTCTGCTCAGCTGCATGCAGACGCTGAGCCTTGGGGGCCATCAGGAAGAAGGCGGTCCTGGAGCTGGAGCAACAAGTGCAGGAGGCTCTGACTGGTTTTGCGACCGTGGTGACTGCGAGTGTGCAGAGAATGGAGGAGTCCATCTCCAGCATGAGCAACACTGTGGTGCACTCATGGGCAACTATAGCTTCCACCATGGATAGGATGGCCACCTGCATGGAGGAGACATGGCGCCAATCGCATGAGAACATGGTTTCTCTTCAAAATAGATGTTCATCTATGGAGGAAGAGATGGGGAAAAATGGAGGAGAGATGGGCATCGATGGCGGAGAGAAACCAGAGGCTCATATGTGTCCTTTGTAGGAGAGATGTCAGTATGGAGGTGGGCCCTCATGGTCCCACTGAAGTGCAGCAAGATGCTCTCCAACTATTTGCTAGCAGGGAGGTGTGGGTGGCCCATGAGAGGGATAATGGTAGGAGGGGACATGGAAGTGGGGGCTCTGCTCCAAGTGCTCTGACTTCCATCCCCTTGCCAATCCCTCAGTCAGAGTCGCAGATGCCCCCCGGACAGTGATGGCCGAGTCTGCGCATGCACAGTCGCAGGAGGAGCACACTTTGGCGGAGACATCAGTGGCTCCAAAACCTAGAGGACAACCGCCAAGGGTGTCTGAGCAGGTGCAGCATGGAGATGAGGAGGCTATCTCTACCTCTGCTGAAGCCGCAGGGGTAGCATGATGTAGAAGCACCCGGAAAAGAAAGATCCCACACAAAAATCACAAGGGTAGTCACTCGGGTATGTCTTTCTTTATCAATGTCATGTTAGTATTCTATGAAGTGCTGTTAATAAATCATCTAATTGTCACACTTGGAGGTCGTTGGCAAACTTGTGTGATGAAATGGAAGTGGCAGAGTGAAGGGTCAGGGCTCATTTCACACCAGCAATGGTGGAGAGAGTTAAAACAAAGGATGAATCATTGTTTGACTGCTGCATGGTGTTGGTGTTGGGTGATGCAAACATGTGTACCTGTGTGGCAGCCACATGCATGAGCTGCATGAAGTTATTGAAATCTGTCTTTGATAAGGGTATCCCTGGCATGTTGGGCAGCAACGTGCTCGCATGCTGGTCGCAATGGAACTGCCAGCTCTTCCAGGTGTTGCTCATCCTTGTAACCAACCACATAGTGAGCCTCCTCATCTTCATCCTCCTCGTCCTCTGATGAGGCTCTGCGCTCAGCGGAGTCTTCCTCATCCAGTACTAATCCTCGCTGCTGTGCTATGTTGTGCAGGGTGCAGCAGACAACAACTATTCGCGAGACCCTAGCTGATGCTAACTGAAGGGCTTCTCCAGATCTGTCGAAGTATCTGAAGCGCATTTTGAGCAAGCCTATTGTCTGCTCGATGACGCTTCTCGTGGAGATGTGGCTTTGATTATAACGTCCCTCAGGCTCATTTGTTGGCCTCCTCAAAGGTCATGAGCCATATCTTCAGGGGATAACCCTTGACTCCAAGCAGCTGTTTGTCAGTGCGAAGAGCTGCGGGACGGTGGACTGGCGCAGGATATACAAGTCATGACAGCTGCCAGGGAACTTGGCGCACACATGGATGATAATCTTCCTATGGTTGCAGACCAGCTGAACGTTGAGGGAGTGGAAACCCTTGCGGTTAACAAATGCTACTGGATTGTGATGGGGTGCCCTGATGGCCACATGTGTGCAGTCGATGATTCCCTGCACCCGTGGGAAGCCAGCTAGAGCGGCAAAGCCAAGCGCCCGCTCATTGACACCGGCTTCATCAGTGGCAAAATGGATATAATTTGTGGACTAGTTAAAGAGGGCATCAGTTACCTGTGTGATGCATCTTTGTGCGGCCGACTGTGAGATGCCGCAAAGGTCTGCTGCAGATGCCTGGAAGGAGCCTGAGGTGAAGATTTTGAGAGCAAGGGTGAGTTTGATGGCCACTGGTAAGGAGTGGGCTGCAAGTCATGCTCCAGTAAAGCGCTAATGTCTGTGACGACCTGGCATGATAGCCTGAGCCTCCTTTGGCACTGCTGCTCCATCATGTTGAGGAAGCTCATCCTCTGCCTGTATATGGCCTCTGATGCGGTGCAGCCCTGCGCTGATACTCTGTTCCCTGTGCAGCATCAGGTGGTTGAGGAGAAGGTTGGCACTCTTGTTATAGCTGCTGATGGTGTGGCTGCTTCTGCTGCTGCTGTGGCTGTTCATCATCAGATTCGGAGGACCAAGGTGACAGAGCATAAATCGTGCCCATTCTGATAATTCATATGGCAGGTGAAGTTCAGATGACAGAACCAATCTATCAAGGGTTAGATATGATGTTGCAAGGAGGTGACAGTGAATAGAGCGTTTACTGCAAACACTTCCCTCTCAACTAGCACAATTGAATGATCCGCCGCTTAGTGCCATGTCTGCAAAGCACAGGCAGAACCGGCACTTGGAAAACCCCACAAGGAGGCGGGTTTAGAGTGGGATACCGCCCCCCTGTCAATCATTTGGATTTTGACAGCGGACCCGCCTCCGAACCCGCCCTCTGAGCGCCATCAAAATTCAGCCCACATTGTGTGGAAAGACTCAGATTGGGTCTAGGCAGGATTTGGGTTGACTAAAGATGGGGCAGGGAGGGAATGAATCGGGGTGGGGGTGAATGAATCAGGCCCATAATAACCCAAAGAGAGGGGAGCAGGAAAGAGAGAGTGAAAAGTGAAACAGTATAGTATGAGCAAGCAAGAAGTGGTGTGGGAGAGAGATACATACATTGAGAGAGAGAGATTTACACTAGTTAGCTGTTGTATATTGTATTTGGAGGAGAGACAGAAGTGGAGAGAGAGAGAGAAAATTTGAGGAGGGAGAGAAAAAAATTGAGATAGGAGAGATAAATTGAGAGAAGAATTGAGGAAGGAAAGGATAAAATTTGAGACGGAGTCACAGAGAGGTTGATTGATGTTGTGCATATTTACCAATACTGGTCTACTTAACTAGAGTGCAATAGCAGGAGAGAGTTTTTAAGTACGCTTGATCAACAAATGTTCAATAACTACTGAATTAGGTGACGTCAGCAATGTTTATGGTCAAGAATGGACATTTTGCTTGAGTGAGTTGCAAGCAAAGACATGTTTAGAACACAACAAGATTGATTTCAGTATTCTGCGCCAAAAAAATTAGCTTGGGCTTGGGTAAGAGATGTGGTGCCCATGCTTTAATCATGCTCAGTTCCCTTTGGCAGCTCTGGCCGGCTACCCATCTAACAGTACCTTAACAGCTGCCTCAACTGTGCCGTCGCAACCTAGCACCTCCACTGTGCTTGCAGGTGGCACTAGTGTTTTGTTCGCAGCTCAGGCCATTACTTGGGCCCTGGGCTGCTTCAAATCGCATTTTTTCCCATTCCTGTTTCCCCATCAGTGCTTCCAATCTTCGTCTCCCCTTAGCGCTCCTAGCTTCTATCTCAGTTCTCCTTCAGCCTAATCCACTTCTAATCCAGCTAACCACAGTGCCTCCTCATTCTATCGCATACCAGTCCACTCCTCTGCATCACCTACCCCGCTGGTCCCACCTCTAGTACCTTTCATTTCCCAGCCCAAATGCCTCCGAGCCATTTCCTGACCACCCACAGACTCCAACCCCCCCATCGTCTCAGTCTTCCACCTCCTGAGTACTTTCAGCATCTACACCAACCCCCCACCCCACCCCCACCATTAATACAGCTATAACCCAGCCAGACCCAAATCCCTCACAGATCCCAACCCCAGCTAATGTTTCCAAATCCCATAGCTCCCACACCCTATCCTCACAATTATTCCCAGGTATAACCTTTCCCCACTACTTCCTCCCACGCTGCAGCTTCCTCCATCTGTTCATATAACCCTTGCCTGCTCCTGGCGTCACCCCATTGCTCCCCAACATACAGTTGCTCCTGAACAAACCCACAGCCCACCTTCTCTATCAACCATCCATGTTACAACATCTCTCATGGCATCTCCCCACCCTCATTTTCATCTCTTACCCAGTATATGCTGTTACCCAACCTCCTGTGTACCCTAGCTCTTAAAATATTATGAGGTGTACATTGAATACATATGCAAAGGAGCCACACAGAGACATTGGAAACATATAAAAGAGAGAAGAGAGGAAAGATTTATGGAAAGGGGAGAAAGAAACAATAATAATGGGCTGGATTTTCCGACCCCCACGGGTGCGAACGAGGTGTGCATACGCTAAAACCCGGCACTTGTGATCTGTCAAGAATCCTCTTGAAAGGTCGCACGCCTGCCCGGGAGAAGGGCCTCTGCGAGCAGAGAGATTCACTTTCTGCACAACCCTTAAAAAATCTTACGACATGTGTAAGGCTTGCTTTTACCAGCATAAGTGTTTAAAAAAAATTTTTTTAAATGTTCACTTATTTATAATCTAAAAATACTTTTAAAAAAGGTACGTTTATTTTTAGCCCCGTAAAAAACTTTAATTATTTTTTTCAAAAAATTAAATTTTTGTTTAAAATATTTAATTTAATGTGCATGCTAATTTTAACTGATTTTAAATACATGATGTTTCTTAAAAATGTATTTAATGTTTAACTGTGTTTTTAAATGTGATCCCCATTCATACTTTTGACAGATCTGTGTGTAGAGACCTGTCAAAAGTGTGAAGGGGGGTTCCCTTCTTTGACTGGTTCCTCATGGCCCACGTGATCCCAAGGACGCTTGTGAACCGCCTGCGCCCCGGGATACCTGGGCCACTGCGCGCGCGCACCAGGAAGAGGCCCAGGATTGCAAGTTTTGGGACCTAGGGAGCCAGCAGGCAACTGCATAGATTTTTTTCCGATCGGAGGCATCGGCCCGCAGGAAGCCTTCGATCGGAAAATCCGGCCCAATGAGCTGGACAAAATGACGCAGAAAATGGTTATAGGGAGAGAAGAGTGAAAGTGAAAGAAAGAGTGGAAGATAAAAGCCAGAGAGTGACATAAAATAATTAGAGTGGGAAAGAAGAAAAGAGATACAGTTATAGAAATAATTTTTTTTCTCTCGATGGGCAATCGGCCATCTTTATAAAACAGCTTATACGCAGTTCTATAAGGATAAGTGCATTTTACCAGGTCTGGGACAATGGATTTTTCTGCTACTAAAGTGCAGATGCAGGTGACATAGTGTTGCCCTCTGACCTGTGCTACCAGAGATCTGCTATTGTAAAATGAGTCGCAATCTGGGAAATTCTGAAGTTTATGTATTTACTTGAACCCATAATTTCTGACATTGAACTTTTTTTTTTGGTTTTCCCCTTATTCTTCCTGCACGTGGCATAAAAGTCCTCCAGAAGCAAAATATTGACGATGTGCATGAAGTAATAAACCATCGATTTGCATGATCACATATATTATCCACATTCTTGTCAAATGCTAGCTGTGCAATCCCTTCAAATTTAACCAGCTTTGACCTGATGCCCAGTTCAGTAATTAAAGTTTCACAGAGTTAAATAATAATTTTAAATTGTTATTTATAATTTAGATAATAAGTATATGTTATCTGTAGTGTATGTAACTGTTCTACCTTTAAGAGAACTATTGTATGTAACCGTCCACCTTTAAGAGAACTATTTTAGGTGTGGCACTACTTTATCCTGGCTGCTGTATACTGTAATACCGACGGTGACCACACCGGTATATAAGTGCTGTGGCAGAAGTTTTTGGGCAGATTCGCCCTGACCTTCGAATAGTAAAGTCCTGTTTAAGTTACTCTTGTAGTCTGTGTATTACTTCGCTATACAACCCACAGACTTTACAGTGGCGACGAGTTCGATCTTACCCTGTGGCAACAATACTTCTGAAGAAGTAAACGAGCGTCGAGAAGAGGCACCCGCGCTCGTTGTTTTGCTGAGAGAAAACTCGAGTCTGCAGACCAAGAAAGGAGGAAGATTTCAAACACGAAGTCTTCCATCAGCAACAGGCACGGATTGTCCCTTCTGCCACGGTGGTGAGTGAGCCGATCAACACGAGAAGCAAGTCGGCCACGGTGACTGTGAGTAAAGGGAAAATAGAAACAAATAAACGGAGGATAAGGGCAGTGCACTCGACCACAGTCGAGGGGGAAAGGAGCCGGACAGAAGTCGGGCCCAGAGGCGCTGAGACTGGGGCAGCGTGGAGCAGAAGCCGCGGTACAAGCGGGCTGGGGAGCGTCGTGAGACGACTAGACCGCGACGGCGAAAAAGGCCGGACAAATACCGCGACCATGAGGCGCTGCGACTGGGATCGTAAGGCGCGGGAAGATATAAAAATAAATAAGCCACGGAGAACTCAGCCGCAGCCGGGGAGGAAAGCATCGGACTGCGAGAGGGCTGGGAGGCGCGATTGGAGCGAAAAAGGCCGGGCACCTACCGAGGCCGCGAGGCGCTGCGACCGGGATCATAAGGCGCGGAGGCAATAAAGAAATAAATAACTAAATAACCCGCGAAGAATCAGCCGCAGCCGGGGAGGAAAGGACCGGACTGCGGGAGGTCTGGGAGAGGCGTTTAAAGCCGCTGAGGGAGAGCCGAGCGAGCGGGAGAGACAGAGCCTGAGAGAGAGCGAGCGAGAGCCGTGCGAGCGGGAGAGACAGAGCCCGAGAGAGAGCGAGCGAGAGCCGAGCGAGCGGGAGAGACAGAGCCCGAGAGAGAGCGAGCGAGAGCCGTGCAAGCGGGAGAGACAGAGCCCGAGAGAGAGACCGAGCGAGGTTCCGGCCAGCGGCTTGCAGCAGCTGCCGTGAAGGACCAGGAGCTGGATCTGTCCGACGCCAACTGGTTGTCCCCAGCGCCGGTTGCCCCTGCCGAAAAGAAGAAGGGGGGGGGAACAAGGAACGCGATCGGCTTTTCTAGCGCGCGCTTCAGAATAAACTGAAGCCGGCGCACAGGCTACAAACCCCGTAAACCAGCAGTCGTCGCCCGAGGGCAAAGCTTACCCCTCCCACCAGAGGAAGAAGTCAGGAGCGGGAAACCGCCATTTTGCCAGTAGGGGGGAAGAAGACAAGCGCGGGAAACTGCCATTTTGCCAGTAGGCGGGGAAGAAGACAAGCGCGGGAAACCGCCATTTTTGGAAAAAAAAAGAAAAAGTTAAAAAGTTAAAGAGAAATCCTGTTGTTTCGCAGAAAGATAGTGAGAGATAGTGAAGATGCCTAAGCATGGTAACATCAACAACTTCGATGCCGAGGTGGAAGATTGGGCCACGTACGTAGAACGTATCGAGATATATTGTGAGGCCAATAAAATAGAAGATGGTGATAAAGCTATAACCTTGCTAAACTCGATGGGCGCGAAGACATACGGGTTATTGAAGCATCTTCTATCACCAGCTAAACCGGCGGATCAGACTTTCGATAGTATTGTTGCTGTTCTGAAGGATCACTTGAACCCCACACCGCTGATGTTGGCGGAACGATTCAAATTTTATGCGAGAACGCAACGGAAAGAGGAAAGCAACGCAGAATACTTGGTCGAACTGCATAGACTAGCGAAATACTGCCAGTTTGGAGGAAATCTGACAGAGGCATTGCGAGACAAGTTCGTGTGCGGCCTGTCGAAGGAAGGAACGCAAAAGCGACTACTCGAAGAGAACGACCTTACACTTGAGAGGGCTGTCCTTATTGCAGCATCGCACGAAGCCGCAGCGAAAGGAACTGCGGAAATGCAGCTAAAGGCAACGGTACTCAGTGTGGATCAAATTACTTCGGGTACAACGAAATGTTATCGTTGTGGGAAGACAACACACGACCAGAACCAATGCTGGTTTAAAAACCAGGAATGTAGAAAATGTGGCAAACTGGGTCACATAGCTAAAGTATGCCGGTCAGGAAAGAAGACCAACAACCAAAAAAAGCCATCACAGGGAAAGTACAACAAAGTACACAAGGTGGCTGAGAAGAGTTCAGATGAACAGAATTCGGATTCAGACCCAAACGGCCAGGAACTGGGTAGTCTGAGAATTCACAATGTGAGTAAGAAAGCTGACCTACAAACTATCTGGGTCATGCTAAAAATAGCCGGAGTCCAAGTGAAAATGGAGTTGGACACTGGATCAGCCCTATCAGTCATAAATCGAAGGGATTACAACCGGCTATTCTCACATATACCCTTGAGAGATACCAAGTTCGTATTGCAGACATACATGGGGCATAAAGTATACCCCATGGGGAAGATAAGAGTCAAGGTGAGAGACAGGGGCAAAGAACACCCAGGAATGGACTTATATGTACTACCTGAGGGAGGACCACCACTTCTAGGACGGGAGTGGATCAAGAAAATAGACATGGAATGGCACTACCTAAAAGCAATAACGAGTGAGGACTCGGTGCAGACAATCAGCTCAGACTCTGAAACGGATGACGATGAGACCAGCCCAAGTATGAAAGACAAGTCTAAAATGAACTTGCTGACTGAGGTTGAAAAAAACGAAGGCGTGCATAAAGGCTTATGCTCCAGAGGAGAACAAAGTTTCAGAACAGAATTCCACTGAACAACAACAACATAGTTTGACAGAGAATTCTGAATCTGTCCAGTTTACAGACATATACATTACTGAGGAACACCGAGCTCAAACTCAACTTTATTTCAAATTACAACAGCAATTAGAACAATTGAGTTGCCGTCTTGAGCAAGAGACAACAGCAATGAAAAAGTTCTTGGACACAGAGTGGGAGAATCTGGAAAGACAACAGAAGCAGCTGGGGGAGAAAATGGAGCAGGAGCACACAAACCGTCTGCGCGAGGAGGCCAAACGAATCAAAGCTGATTCGGTCTCTGAAGGTGCGTGCTCTAATCTGGTGGAGCAAGATGTTCAGCAACTGAAGGCGCTTGTGAGCAGGTTGCAGGCAGAAAAGGCTGATTTGGTCGCCATGAATTCCGAGCTCCTACTGAAGTCGGGTGCAGCATCACCGGACGATTCATTTGTGGAAATTCGAATGGTGGAGGCTGCGGATGATGGCGAAGTAGAAGCAGCAAAGGAACCCCAGTGCAAGGTTCTAAACAGCCCTGCAGCTAATGGGAAAGGGATGATGGCAGAAGAGTTAACAGTCAGCCAACTCATTCATATGCTGAGGGATAAAACTCTAAAATGGGAAAAACTTAAATACGAGCCTCAATCTTCAAAGGGAAGGGAGCTCTCAAAAGTCATTGGAAGAGCTGAGGTGGCAACCCAGACTGAGAAGTCTGCAGCAGAACAGCCCTTGGATGCCAAAAGTACGCTGACGCACGGCAATGTAGAACAACAGAATACTGAAACAGCTACTTCAGTAGAGGGATTGAATAGTCCGATCAATCAATCTCCGAATGAAGTTGAAGTATTGAAATCACAAATGAGGTCATTAGTAAAAGACTTGCAGGAAGCCCAGAAAAAGCGGGATGAATCTGAACGCATGATGAAGTCTCTTCAGGACAGATGTCGGGATTTGGAACAAAAGTCAGCTAACGTCCAGCTGGGTAAGGAGGAAATAGAAGACCCTCTCGCTGGCCTAACTCAGGACGACACCGAATATTACCATGATCTGTTGAGTGACACTGAATATTACGAGGACCTGGTCTGCCCAGCTTGTGCCGAGAACTCCCAAAGTGCCGAAATCAGGATGAATCACTTAAAGTCTAAGGAACATAGGGAGATGGTGGCGTTACAGCTGGCAGCTGACAATGGAGCTCCGAGAGTCTCCAAGAAGCAAAAAAGGAAAAGACGAAGCAGAAAATGATAACCATCTGAACCATTATTACCTCTACCCGATCACACACGTGGTCCCCCGAACGGAGCCAAATCAGTTGGAAGGTAGGAAAATTTCCCAAGGCAATCCAACTGTTTTTTGTTTGTTTTAAAAAGTCAGCAATGCTGGTTCAGAAGTGATGGAAGTAAAGCTGTTAAGTCTAGGGAAGGACTATGGGATGAGTCCCTCTAGCAAGGTGACCCGACTACACCACGGAGGCGTGGTCCGGACCGAGTCAAGAAGATCAGAGACTGAATCTGTGAACTGTTTCCCGCAGAGACTGAATCTGTGAACTGTTTCCGCAGAGACTACCTCTGTGAACTGTTGTAACATGAAGTTGGATATGTTATGATGTTATGTTAATGGGGAATAAGTATGTTGTAAGCTAAAAAGGGAGGATTGTAGTGTATGTAACTGTTCTACCTTTAAGAGAACTATTGTATGTAACCGTCCACCTTTAAGAGAACTATTTTAGGTGTGGCACTACTTTATCCTGGCTGCTGTATACTGTAATACCGACGGTGACCACACCGGTATATAAGTGCTGTGGCAGAATTTATTGGGCAGATTCACCCTGACCTTCGAATAGTAAAGTCCTGTTTAAGTTACTCTTGTAGTCTGTGTATTGCTTCGCTATACAACCCACAGACTTTACATTATCATATCAGAAAATACTCAAATTAGACACAGCGTTTGCATATCTATAACAGTTCATTGGAAGCACTTATCTTCTGATGGGAGTTAATCCAGGTTATTTGATTTAAACCCTCTGCAACAGTGTCATCTGAAATTAGCTGCAGCTCAGTTTAGCAGTTCAGAACCTAAGGCTTGAAATACAAGGTCCATCTGGTAGTAATACTTAATGTATGATTTTTTTATTCCAAGTCTATGTACTTGCCTTAGTCTCAAAATGAATGAAAACAGAGAGTGGCCTAGAAATTGGGTTGTGGGCTCGCCAGGGCTGTAGCGCCAGAAATTTTGCGCCAGCGTTAATGCGGCAGCGCCCGACGAAAATCCGGTTGCGCCGGCCCCAGACGGCGGCGGGCGCTAAAGGAGGGTTTTAGCGCCTGAAAACGGGCGTTGAATTGGGTTTCCCGGCGCTAATCCCCCGCTGCGGCACCCGATGCGGTGCGGCAGACTGGGGAACTGCAGGCCTCCTCCTTCTGTTAAGGAGGAGCTGCCTGCAGCCGACAACTGTCCGGCGGATTCCCCCGACATCTGAGCCCGGCACCTCGGGGAAGTGCCGGGCTCGCAGCACACACTCATCAGGGCCGCGGGGGGGCTGATGCAGGAGTCCGGGAAGGGAGGTGCGGGCAGGCGGCCGCCGGGAACGCGGCCGGCCGCCGCTCCACCTTTATGCGCCGGCGCAAAGGCGTGTAAGAACACTTTTCACATTCGTTAGTTGCGCCTGCCACGGGCGAGGCGGGCGCAACTGAATTTGGGCTTGGGGCCGGGTTACCACGGCAACCGGGACGCTGCGCACACCGATGACGTCATCGGTGCCGGCGCAGCGCTACCGGCTAACGCCGATGGTAAGGCCCAAGTCAATTTGCAAAACGACTATAAGTCCGGCGCAAGGCCCTCTAGCGCCACTAATTGGGCGCTAAGCCCACTCAATTTCTAGGCCAGTGTGTTTAATTGGTGTAGGATCAATTATTGAATTTGAAAACACACGATAGTGAGTTTCTCTCCCTCATGAACTGAGAGAGGCCTGTTATATTACAAGGATCATTATGTTGGCAATTAAATTGAATCTGCTGCTGCTTTCAGCAGACAACACTATCTTGCCGGATCTTGTTGGAAAAATAATGGCGTGTTCAAGACACTTTTGCTGGTGTTAATGCAAACATCTGCCAGCAGGTTCCGTGGAAGAAGAGATACCTCATGAGTTGTGAATCTCCAGAATTTGCTGTTCGATTTACGTTGTTGTGCTGTTTGCTTTGCACAACTGGCATCTCGTCCTTAGCCTGTCCATTATTTTTAAGAAGTTGCTGGATTTGCACTTTAATTGCCCATTAAACTCGCCTCAGAAAGTTAGGGTTGGAACTTAACAGCATAAGTAGAAAGGGAACAATTTAAACTGTTCAATCTCACTCCTGCATGTAATAAATCGTTGTCAGAGATTTTAAATGTCAAATTTTCTAAATGCATTTTTTTCTTATTTTTCCTTTCTGTCTTTTTTCACTCTCTCCTATTCCAATCATTCCTTCCCTCTCTTTATTTCTCATTCTTTATGTGATTTAACTCTAATTCACACTCCTTCGCCATCATTCCTCGGTTTCTTTCTCAATCATTAAATCTCATTGGCTAAAGGCGATACACTGTTGGTCCCGCTATTCACTAAGGTCCCAGATGCTCCATTTCCTTCGCTATGCTGATATAAGCTCGAACTTTCAGCAAGTTATGGCACAAAACATTTCCAGCTGAAGGGTGGAGGAAAAAGTCTAACTAACGGTGTACATCGTGAGATACCGCGCTCCAGCAAGATCTGGCCCATTAGATTGATACCGATACATTGGCCCGGATTTTCCGCGGCCTATGGGTGTGTACGCAGTGCGTAGGTGCTCTTAAGGGTCCCACAAGTTCGGGATTTTTGCAGGCAAAGCACATGCGCGCAAACCCGAAATTTGCAATCTGTCAAGAATCTTTTCGACAGATCCACGCATCTCCGGGAAATGGATATTCGCAGGCGGAGAGTTGGGCTATTTGCCCAACTACTGCCAGGTGAATGCCCGTAAAATTCTTATGCCTGGTAAAAGCAGGCGTAAGGCCTGCGGTTACCAGCGTAAGAGTTTAAATGAACATAAAAATAAATTTTAAAAAATTATTGAAACATAAAAAAACTTGTAAAATAAGCTCAGGTTATTTTTAGCCGCTTGAAAACATTTAAATTTACTTCTGAAAAATTAAATTTTTGTTTTAAATATTTAATTAAATTGTATTTTAAATCATTTTAAATATGTAATTTTGTTTTATTTATTTGGTATGTAAATGTGTTTTTTATGTGCTCCGCATTAATGCTTATGGGGCTTCCGTACAAAAATGGAATCCCAATAAGCATGAATGGGGATCCCCTTCTTTCAATAGTTGGGCTGGCTCATGTGATCCAAGGGCGCTTGCGAACCACGTGCGCCCCTGGAATATGTGGGCCTTTACCCAGGCATTCCCATAGATGCCCAGGGGCGTGAGTCTACTCGGACCCCGAGGCACCAGGTAGGCGTGGACTTTAGTTGCGGATTGGAGGCATTTCCCCACAGGAAACCTCTGACTGCAAATTCAGGCCCATTATTTTCAAGAGGCAGGCCTAGAATTTTCACATGTTTTCTGCCCAGATTTTAGCGCAATCTGGGTAGAATTGACTGAAATAGCGTAAAAGATCATGGAATTTAAAGCGTAAGTGAGTTACGTCCATGACCACTTATGCTCGAGTTTGCACAATCTTTTACATTGGTTCAAAGTCAATTCACCCTACGCAAACCCCGCCCACAAAACTGGCCACACTCCCAGAACGGAATGGCAAATTTCTGCCAATTGCGCCTGTTGTGTATGTACCTTTAAGAGAATAACTGGTCTCAGACTGCAATACCGGCAGTGACCACCCCTGTATAAAAGGCGCTAGAGAGCCTCTGTTTTGTTAGATTCGTTTATGCCTTTCACCAGTAAAGTTCTGTTTGTTTACTCTCCTGCTAGTCCGTGTCTCAATCATTCACGGACTTAACAGCGCCCATTCGGGGGTGTTCATCACATTGTGCCCAGATTCTCTGGTGCACAGGCACCCATGGTCACATTAATCCATTGTTAATGACCTGACCTGATCAGCAGCCCATTGAAGCCTCACTCAGGTCTGTTTCTCATACTGATGCTGCAATTATTTTAAATTACTTTAAATTCAGTTTCAGTCAAATTGATCTGCCTTTGTTGCATAAGACCTGTGACCCAGCAGTCAATTGAAACCTTTGATTGGCCTGTTTCTTCAGCTGCACCAATTATTTGAACAAATTTTCAGCTTAAATTACTTTAAATTCATTAATCTTGAGGCCCCATTGGCCACTTTCCAGTCAATAATCGATTAAGATCGATGGCACAGTTTGATTGCACTGATTCATGGGAGATTTCATATTTGGTCTTATGCTAATGAGTTTGAGCAGGAACTCGGGCGTATCTCCACCTCTGCCAAACCTGCACAGCATCCAGCTCAATCCGGGTGCACTTTCCCAATTGCGCCCCTAGCACCAGGCTGCATTGTTATAATAGGGTAAGTATTTTATTGAAAGCTACCTTGGATGAGCTGTGCTGCAGATTTTCAATCTTAACCCGCCCCTTCAAAAAGTGTATTGTTGCTTTACTTTATGGCATTTTTATAACTGATACGTTCACTGTAGTAGTTGGACTTTTTGGTTACCCCACCACAATCCAAATCCACATTCATTGCCTCAAGTCTGAACCGAGACCTTAGATTTAAGACAGATATGTCCTACTTTCTGCAGGTCATATTACATTGAATGCACCCTTGTGAAATAAAAAATTAAATAAATAGTGTCAGCCCTTTAAGTCCGTGCCCTTTACATAAGACAGGAGTCATCATGTAACAAGCAATTATACCTTTACCCTCTGCTGAGCCTTTATTGAAACTTGAGCAGTGCCAAACAATCAAGAGGAGACAAATATAAAACACAAAGGCCCAGAACTTGGTGTCGGGGGCTTGCCGCGCGTGCAAGCCCCCGATGTGCACTTACCCGGCGCGCCGACATCTGAAACCTGGCCCGCAGTGGATTTCCTTTCAGTGGCCAGGTTCTGATGTCGGCGTGCTGTGCTAACCTGACCCAGCGGCGTAGTTAGTGCGATGTGCCGGCTGGGATCAGGTGAGCACTGTTCAGCCAATCAGGGGAGGGGAAACTTCATTCATAAGTTTGAGAGTAAGAACTGTCAAACTCATGAGAAGTACTGCACCCCAAAACACTACTTAAACTTTAAATAACATTTTAAAAAACATCCCAATCATTAAATTAAGTATAAATAAGTTAAGAAAAATAATTTAAACAATAATTTTTTTTTTGAAAAAAATAAATTTTTAATAAAAAGGGTCTTAAACTAAACTTACCTTATTGTAGATTCTTTAAAATAATAAACCTATGGGAAAAAATTCTAAATTGCACTAAAACACCACTTACCTGCAAAAATAAATACTTACATGTGCTTTTTACAAGCGTAAAGACCGGAGGCCTTTACACATGCGCAAATCCCCCAAAACAGAGGAAATCCAAGACGCACGCGCTGCCCCCTACAGCGCACGCGCTAGCCTCTTCAACTCTTGGGTTAGAGGAGAGGAAATGCTGGTTTTCAGCGCATGCGCTGTGCATGCTGAAAACCGGCATTTCCTCCGGCCAGACGCGTGAGTACCCCTTCCATACTCACGCGTTTGGGGAGGAATTACTGCCCCAATATGCTGGAAATACAAATCAAGTCTGTCATCTGTAAAGAGAAAAGGCAGGTTCATGTTTTGAGTGTGGGCCCTTTGTTACAACTAAAAGCTGGGAAATAATTGAGCTGGTCAATGGAACTCAACACAGTAACAGGGGAGGGCATAGAAAAATAACTTGTGGAAGATCCAAACAAATTTTATTCAACAATTTGTGTTTATAAAGCACCTTTAACATAGTTAGGGTTAAGGTTAGGGATGCCTTAAACTAGAGGAGCAGAAACCAGGACATAGTAGCAGAGAGGAGAGACAAGGTGCATAGAAAACTAGGAAAAACAAAGATCAACAGAATAAAGAATAGTGCAGGAAGAGCAGGAATTAGATGGAGGAAAAAAGAAAAGACAACAAGCGTGGACTGGGAATGCATGCATGTTAATGCAAGGAGTATTACAAATAAGGTTGATGAACTGCAGGCAGAAGTTGCCACATAGGGTTATGATATATTGGCTATAACAGAGACCTTGTTCAAACATGGACAAGAATAAAAGAAAGTCCTCCATTGATATAGTGCTTTTCTTTTCTTTTCACAACTACCGGATGTCCCATAGAGGTTTACATCTAATGAAGAACTTTTTGAAGTATAGTCAGTGTAAGAAACGCGGCAGCCAATTTGCAAGCTCCCACAAACAACAATCTGATAATGACCAGGTAATCTGTTTTAGTGATGTTGATTAAGGGATAAATATTGGCCAGGACACCGGGGAGAACTCCCCTGCTCATCTTCAAAATAGTGTTATGGATGTTTTACATCCACCTGAGAGAGCAGATAGGGCCTCGGTTTAACACCTCATCCAGAAGACGGCAAATCCAACAGTGCAGCACTCCCTCAGGACTAAATATTCCTACTTAGTTACGGTAGAGGAGCAGGAGCTGTTCCAATGAAATTCCTAGTTTTGTTATTCTAATGTTGGTTCATTGTTTCACTGGGATGTTCTTCATACTTGTACACCGGCACTCACCTCTTTCCAGTTTTTCAATAAAATCAGTTCAGCCATTCCATATATTATCTCTGTGCTCCACACTCTCTTTATTTTATCTTCTATTCTATTAAATGGAACACTTAGATTTGATAGAGGTGTTCAAAATCATGAGGGGTCTGGACAGAGTAGATAGAGAGAAACTGTTCTCATTGGCAGAACGGTCAAGAACCAGAGGACACAGATTTAAGGTGATTGGCAGAATAACCAAAGGCGACATAAGAAAAATCTTTTTCACGCAGCGAGTGGTTAAGATCTGGAATGCACTACCTGAGAGGGTGGTGGAGGCAGATTCAAACACAGCTTTCAAAAGGGAATTGGAAAAGTGTCTGAAGGAAAGAAATTTGCAGGGCTACGGGGAAAGGGCGGTGGAGTGGGACTAGCTGAAGTGCTCTTGCAGAGAGCCGGTATGGTGACAGCTCCCAACCCGGCTGCTGGCTCCAGCCCACTCTGTGAGATGATTTTATGATGATTGGGCTTGTTAAGCCTGCCCAGCGCGTTTCCTGGCCATTCGATGATGCGTCATCAGCCGGTTCCTTAAAGGGACCATGCACAAATTTAGTTTGACATTTGTGCAGTCAGTGTTCTACAGCATTGAGGTGCTGCGAACACTGACAAGCACTACACAGAGGTGGATGGCTGTGCCCAGGCTCTCCCATTACTCCCTCCATATGCTTATGGAGGGAGTCACAGCAAGCAGGGAGGTCCTCATTCCTTCCAATGGATGGAAGAGATCTCCCCAGTAGACCAATGCAGCCTGGTAGCACATTTCACAAGAGTGCACAAGCAGGGATGTCTAGGGAGGACCAGGCTGCAGTGGTGCAAACCTTTCAATGATCTTAGTAGATGATGAAACGTTACTGCAAAGCTACACTCAACCTCATCCTGCTGTGCCACTCATCACATCTCCGTTATGCTGCCTTCCCTACCTTACTTCTCCACATCCTTACTCACACCAACGTGCCTTGCACCTCCACCCATTCCTCTCTATCTACATTATCATTTCCCCATCTCACTAGCCACCCCTCACACTCACCCTCATCCGAGTCCAACCGTACCAATTAACAACATACAAGCCCAGGCACTTGTGTGTTTTAGCCAATGTTCATGTGAAGTTTCTGTTAATGTGCTGTCAAATATTAAAATCTTTATTTTCAACACATTGCATTCTTGGACAGATTTGTGTGCACCTTTGGAAGTGGCTTAGTGAGTTGCAGTGAATGGTGAGACATAATGGTACGCCCCATAATGGCGATGAGTATGAAAGGAATGGCTTGGTCATTGTTGGGATGCTTTATGGTGTTGGTGTGTGGTGGTGCCAACCTGGTGCATCATTTGGCAGCAAGGGTGTACAACATCAACTGAAGTAAATGTGGCCATGATGATGCCATCCCGGGCAGCAATGTGGTTGGGTGCTGATGCCCTGTGTCCTGTGCAGCATCAGTTGATTGCGGAGAAGGTTGGTGTTGTTGTTGGTGCTGCTGGTGTGCCTGGTGCTGCAGATGTTGGCACTGATCGGTGTTGGATTCTGAGGACCAAGGTGAGATAGTTTCAAGGGCACTGATGCTGATGTAATAGATGGCAGGTGAAGTTGAGATAGCAGAAGCGATCTGTCAATGGTGAGAGAGATTGTTCTAATGAGATGACACGCCAATGAGAGTTTACTCCAAGCACTTGCAACCTGCATAAAGCTCAATCTGTCTTCCAAATTCAGTAAGCAACAGCTTCTGAGCTTAGAAAGTGAACAGCTGTGAGATGAGAGCTTTTATACCAAATTTGCAGCTATCAAGTAATGAGATCATTTCATCGTGACACAACTCCTGACCTGTTTACCTGATGTGATCCCCGAGCAGCGTGGAACCTGTGGGTGACCTCGTAAAATGTTAAGGTGAGCTCAAAATTCTCTTTAACAGGCTGTTAACAAGCTATTAATCACCTAAATTGCCTCCCCCGCCACTTGGAGTCAGGTCTGTTCAGCATTGACAGACCCAACATCTGGGAAACTAGCATGGTGGTGGATTGACAGCGGGTTCCCTACCCGCTGTCAAAAAAAAATTCCCACCCATCCCGCCAGCAAATGGGCCCGCTGACACCCCAAAAATATCCCTCCTGAGTTTCAAATTTTCTTTTCTGATGAAGGATTTACACCCAAAGTGTTAACTTTTCTTTTCTCTTAATAGAAGACAGACCTGCTGTGAATCTCCAGCATTTTCTATTTTCTGCATAAATGTGCATGGTGGGTAGGGGAATGTCTATGGATGTTGTCTATATGGACTTTCAGAAGGCATTTAATAAGGTCCATACAAGAGATTATTAGCAAAAATGAGAGGGCACATAATTGGAGGTAACTATGAGAGATAGAGTTCAATGTGGGGAAGTATGAGGTTATCCATTTTGGATCTGAGAAAGACAAATCAAAATATTTTCCTAATGATGAGAGACTAGGAGCTGTGGAAGAGCAAATGGATTCAGGTATCCAGGTACCCAAATCAGTGCAAGCTAGTGCACAGATACAAAAGGTAATCAGAAAGGCTAATGGAATGTTGGCCCTTATCTCAAGGGGGTTGCAATTAAAAAGTGAGGAAGTGATGCTTCAGTTGTACAGAGCCTCAGTCAGACCCCATCTGGTGCATTGCGTTCACTTTTGGGCACCGGACTTCGGGAAAGATATATAGGCCTTGGAAGGAGTACAGTGCATTGACCAGAATGTTAACAGGGCTTAAAGGGTTAAACAATGAGGACAGGTTGCATAAACTTGGCTTTTATTTGTCAGTTTTGGACTGAAAATAACATATTGACCATGAAACACAAATAAGTAGGGAACATTTTACACTTCGTGAAAACATACTCTTAAATATCTGCTTAAATCAGAATTCTATATCACAAATGTGACTGTGAAGTGATGTGATGCCTTACTTGAATAAAATGGGCTGTAATATAATTTTTAAGATTGACTCTTTCCTTCATTATTTCTTTCCTTCATTATTTCTTTCCTTCATTGTTTCTTTACATTTTTGGCAATTAATACTATTATTCCTTGGATTCCACATAGCATTCCTGTTTCGGATGATCTGTCATCATGGACCTGGCAGAGAGACAGAAACACGCAGAGGCAGAAATGTAAATAATAAAAATTGTAGGATTGGTGAGGCAGTTTGTATATGAAGAAGTTGTAGATCTAACAGAGGGAAGTTGATACAATTTTGTATTAAATCAGAGAGTTTGACAGTGATGTTGGAGAGAAATTAAATATTACATGAACAACCCATTAGGGATACAAAGGAGGACTTAGGAGGTACAATATCTGCAAACCCCTACGTCAACTATTCAACTTGGCCCAGCTCAGAATCTCCAATAACATAACTTTATTTTAGACCAACACTGTAATCAGGAAATTGTAAAAATGTAACCAAAGATCAACGTTATCATTGAATTGGCACAAATAAAACAACGGACTGAGAAAATATTATTATAGAATTTTGGAAATATATCAGGTTATTTTTATCGATTAAGGTAAGTAACAGTATTGTAAGGGCAGATCATATCAAACAAATAAGCTACCTTGATGGCTGATGATCATAGGAACAGCAGTAGGCCATCAAGCCAGCTCTGCTACTTAGTTCACCTTTTTAATTGCAATTCTTTGCCATTTCTCCGTATCGCTTAATACCTTTACTTCCCAAATACGTATGTATCTTTCAAACATGAACCAATTATTCAAAGATAACCCGCAAATCTGGGTAAGTGTTCCATAACCGAAGTTTGAATTCATCCAGAGCTGCAGGAATGAATGGACTGTGTAGGTCCCTCTCAATGGAATAAATTAAGTGGCTTGCCACTGAGTGTGTGGCTCATACAACAAGTTTTGTTTTTGATGTGAATTTATATTAGTTGTGTGCTTTTTTAATATAAAAAAAATGCCTATTATCCATGGAAGTCAGTAGGATGGATCATGGGCTATGAAGGACACAGCCTTTTTTGTGGATTGTGGAAGGAATCGTGTGAAAAGAAACATAAGGGAACATCGAATTTACATTTCTGGAACAAAGGTTCACCCGCTGGGCATTTTGAGAATTCGAGGCCGCAATTTCACCTACCGAGGTGGCTCAGTGTGGCTGAGGTAGTCGGGGGGGGGGGCGTGTCGCAACCATCCCGCTCTGTGAGATGAATTTTCAGTTCACTGGGCTAGTTAAGCCTGCCCTGCGAGGTTCCCAGCCAATTAAAAGGAAGCGGGTCTGATGATGCAATTTAAATAACATTAACTTAACTCAATCTTCATTGGGTTGTAAACAATGAGGCCAGAAAAAGCAGTAAACCTGAGGATTGGGAGCAGTTTAGGATTCAACAAAGGAGGACAAAGGGATTAATTAAGAAAGGGAAAATAGAATATGAGAGTAAGCATTCAGGGAACATAAAAACTGACTGTAAAAGCTTTTATAGATATGTGAAGAGAAAAAGATTGGTGAAGTCAAGCGTAGGTCCCTTGCCGTCAGAATCAGGGGAGTTTATAATGGGGAACAAAGAAATGGCAGACCAATTAAATACACATTTTGGTTCTGTCTTCACAAAGGAGGACACAAATAACCTCCCAGAGATGTTGGGGAACATAGGGTCTGATGAAAGGGAGGAACTGAAAGAAATCAGTATTTGTAGGGAAATGGTGTTAGGGAAATTGATGGGATTGAAGGCCAATAAATCCCCAGGGCCTGATAATCTACATCCTAGGGTACTTAAGGAAGTGGCCCTAGAAATAGTAGATGCATTGCTGATCATCTTCCAACATTTGATGGAATCTGGAACAGTACCCATGGATTGGAGGGCAGCTAATGTTACGCCACTATTCAAAAAAGGTGGTAGAGATAAAACGGGGAATTACAGACCGGTAAGCCTGACATCGGTAGTGGGGAAAATGCTAGAGTCCATTATAAAAGATGTAATAGTAGAGCACTTGGAAAAAAATGACAGGATCGGACAAAGTCAACATGGATTTACAAAAGGTAAATTGTGCTTGACTAATCTACTGGAATTTTTTGAGGATGTAACTGGTAAAATAGATAAGGGATAACCAGTGGATGTGGTGTATTTGGACTTTCAGAAGGCTTTTGATAAGGTCCCGCATAAGAGATTAGCATGTAAAGTTAAGGCACATGGGATTGGGGGCAAGGTATTGACTTGTATAGAGAACTGGTTAGCAGACAGAAAGCAAAGAGTTGGAATAAACGGGTCTTTTTCCGAGTGGCAGGTAGTGACTAGTGGGGTACCGCAGGGATCGGTCCTTGGACCCCAGCTATTCACAATATATATTAATGATCTAGACAAGGGAACTAGATGTAATATCTCAAATTTTGCAGACGACACAAAGCTGGCTGGGCGTGTGTGCTGTGAGGAGGATGCTGAGAAACTCCAGGATGATTTGGGCAGGATGGGTGATTGGGCAGAAGCATGGCCGATGCAATACAACGTGGATAGATGTGAGGTTATCCACTTTAGTGGCAAAAACAGGAAGGCAGATTATTATCTGAGTAGCAATAGATTGGGAGAAGGGGAAGTGCAACGAGACCTGGGTGTCCTTGTGCACCAGTCGCTGAAGGTAAGCATGCAGGTGCAGCAGGCGGCTAAGAAGGCAAATGATATGTTGGCCTTCGTAGCGAGAGGATTTGAGTGCAGGAACAAGGATGTCTTGCTGCAGTTATACAGGGCCTTCGTGAGACCACATCTTGAGTATTGTGTGCAGTTTTGGTCGCCTTATCTGAGGAAGAATGTTCTTGCCTTGGAAGGAGTTCAGCGAAGATTCACCAGGCTGATACCTGGGAAGGCAGGAATGACGTATGAGGAGCGATTGGGTCTGTTTTGATTTCTTTTTGGGTTCAATAAAGACTCATTTCTGAAAGAGAATGTTGTTTAATCTAAAGTCTTGTTCAAGACTTTCTACAGCTTTTTACAGAACACACTATGCTGTGATGCATCTAGAATGAAACTGAAAGTAAAACTCCTCTGGACTGCTTGTCTCTCACATGACCTCTGCTGGTCAGGCACAAGTAATCAAAAACACAGACAAATATGCTGTAAGGCATAAGTAATCAAACACAGACAAATATCATCACTATTTGCTGATATCATTACATCTCCCTTTCTTAAAACAAAAGTATTTTACTTTTAACTAACAACATTTAATGAACTTACATTATCATTATCATGATCAAGGTTTTTTACCCTTGCTTTGTGTGTTCACATGAAATATGTCAATACACTAGAACTTGAAGAAAGAATAAGATAACATTACTTCCTTCTTTAACAATAGTCCTTAAATTTGCTCAATGAGTCTCTCAGGAGGCTTCACGTGTCTTGAGGATTTTCTGATTGATTGTCCTTGAATCTGAGTTGTTGCCTCAGATGATTGGTTCTCAGCTGTGTGATCAGGTTGTTCACCAGTATCAGTCTCTTGACCTGCTGTGGCTGGTCCCATGAGAAGATCTCGACGATTTCTTCTCAGAACAGCACCCTCATCTGTCTGAATGGTGTATGATCTTGGTTGAACTTCACTCAGGACAGTTCCCTTCTGAGTCCATGTGTTTGTTTTGTCTTTCAACCTTACTTGGTCACCAGTGTGGAGTTCAGGTAGGTTTTGTGTTCCTCTGTCATAGTAGTACTTTTGCTTTTCTTTCTGTTGTTCTTTGAACTTCCTCACTTTCTCCCCCTCTTTTGTTTTCAGGAGGTCCTCCGGGATGGGTAGGTTTGACCTTAGCCGACGTCCCATCAGGAGTTGGGCTGGTGACATACCACACTCGAGCGGCATTGTGCGGTATACAAGCATGCTTTGGTAGAAGTCAGTTCCACTGTCTTTTGCCTTGTACATCAGTCTTTTCACTGTCTGGACCGATTTTTCCACTAGTCCATTGGACTGTGGATAGTGAGGACTTGACGTTGTGTGGACAAAGTCCCACTCTTTGGCAAAGTGTCGGAAATTTGCATTGTTAAACTGGGGTCCGTTGTCTGTGAAGACCTCGCTTGCCACGCCATGTCTGGAGAATATGGCTTTCATACTTCTTATCACAGCTTCTGCAGTGGTGGTGTACAGTCTACAAACCTCTGGATACAGGGAGTAATAGTCTGTGATGACAAGATAGTCCTTCCCTTGACATACGAATAAGTCAGCGCCTACCTTCTGGTAAGGTCTGTCTGGTGCTGGGTGTGGCTTTAGTGGTTCTACCGGATTGCTTGCTCAATATTTCAGGCATATTGTGCAGTTTGACACCTCATTTGTCACATCTTGGTTAATTCGTGGCCAGTACATCACCTCTCGTGCTCTTTTCTTACACTTTTCGATTCCCAGATGTCCTCCATGGATCTTTTTTAGCATCTCTCTTCTCAGACTCTTTGGGATAACTATTTTACTTCCTTTGTAGATGATGTCTTCGACCACTGATAGTTCCGCCCTGCAGTTCCAGTACTCTGCTATATCAGGTGAGCAGTCTTGCTTCATGTTGGGCCATCCATCCAAGATGCTTTTTCTCAGTCGTCTCATTGTTTCATCTTTGTTTGTCTCAGTCTTTATGAGCTCCATTTTTGCATCTGCTATGGGCAGTGCACTTGTGATCATGTCCACGTAGGCGTTCACTTTTTCATCCATTGTGGTGTTTGCGGGCTCACTTGGGTCAACAGCCCTGGACAACGTGTCTGCTGTATACATCAGCTAACCCGGTGTGTACGCAACATTCAGTTCATCATACTGTCTCTCTTTCACTTTCCACAACGAGGACTCTCTTTACCAGGTTCAGTCTCTCACAGGCTTTTAAACCTAGTATGGCTTGCACATCCTTTGGCACCACGATTAATGCTAGCGTGTGCTCTCTGTCCTTGTGTGTTACTTTGACAATGCATTTTCCTTTCACTGGTATATCAGTACCTGAGTATCCGGTGACTTTCACTTGTATTCCATGTAACTTTGGTCTGGGTCTAACTCTCTTAAAATCGGTCTCTGATATCACATTAACTTGTGCTCCAGTATCCAATTTAAATGGAATGTGTATGTCGTTCACTTTTAGTGTCAACATCCAGTCTCTTTCTTCTCTTTTGTTTTCAGACACAACATCTACATAGAATTCCTCTATGTCGCTTGCATCTACTGCATGGACCTTGCTTTGTTGCACTTGGTTCTTGCAGCAACGGGCATAATGGTTGTTCTTGTTGCAACTATAGCAAATTTTACCATATGCTGGACACTTTCTTGGTGGATGCTGTGTACCGCATCGACTACATGACTTCCGATTGTCCCTTTCATTTTCATTTGCTGGCCACGTCTCTTTTTTCACATTGGCGCTCTCTTTGGTAAACGGTTTGTATCCGTGCTTTCTCACTGCATCCACGTTGCAGCTACTGTCACTGAACAGCTCCTTTGCCTGCAACTTCACAGTCTCTGTAACCCTACACAGTGCTATGGCTTTTCCCAGGTCTAGATCTTGCTCTCTTAGCAGCCTTTCCCTTAGATCATTATCTGGAATACCACACACCAGTCTGTCTTTTATCAGCGAGTCTGTCAGTCCCCCAAATTCACACGATTTGCTCCGGTTTCTCAGTTCAGTCACATACTGATCAATAGTCTCGCCGATTTTCTGTGCACATGTGAAAAATTTGTGCCTCTCAAAGGTCATGTTGCGTTTAGGTATGCAGTAGGCCTCAAACTGTTCCATTATTTTATCTAGCTTCATTTTGTCTCCATCAACGGCAAATATGAAATTATTATATACCTCCAGCGCAGCATCACCCACGACATGTAAGTACACGGACGATTTTTGTTTATCACTTTTCTCGTCAGCTCCGATTGCCGCTAAATACAACTCTAAACATTGTTTGAACCTTCTCCAATTTTCAGCCACATTACCTGTCAATTGAAGCGTCGCCGGTGGGAGTAAACCTTCCATTTTTTCACTTTGTTAGCTATTCTCTAATGGTAAGCAACGATGTTCTCTTCTGGCTTGCTAATATGTGGAGAGCTGATTTCTCTTACTTGCCACAACTGCTTTCACTGTCCCATCAAGTTGCTAACTTCAGATTTTTTCTCTTTCAGCCACTTCTGACATCATGTTTTGATTTCTTTTTGGGTTCAATAAAGACTCATTTCTGAAAGAGAATGTTGTTTAATCAAAAGTCTTGTTCAAGACTTTCTACAGCTTTTTACAGAACACACTATGCTGTGATGCATCTAGAATGAAACTGAAAGTAAAACTCCTCTGGACTGCTTGTCTCCCACATGACCTCTGCTGGTCAGGCACAAGTAATCAAAAACACAGACAAATATGCTGTAAGGCATAAGTAATCAAACACAGACAAATATCATCACTATTTTCTGATATCATTACAGGGTCGATTGGGCTTGTACTCGCTGGAGTTTAGGAGAATGAGAAGGGATCTCATTGAAACTTATAAAATTCTGACAGGACTGGACAGACTAGATGCAGGAAGGATGTTCCCGATGGTCGGGGAGTCTAGAACCAGGGGTCACAGTCTAAGGATAAGGGGTAGGCCATTTAGGACAAAAATGAGGAGGAATTTCTTCACCCAGAGAGTGGTGAACCTGTGGAATTCTCGACCACAGAAGGCAGTAGAGGCCAATACATTAAATATATTCAAGAAGGAGTTGGATATATTTCTTAAGGCTAAAGGGATCAAGTGGTATGGGGAGAAAGCAGGGACCGGGTACTGAATTTGGATGATCAGCCATGATTGCATTGAATGGCGGAGCAGGCTCGAGGGGCCGAATGGCCTACTCCTGCTCCTATCTTCTATGTTTCTATGTTAGCCATTAGCATGCTGTGTAATTTGCTTTTCCTCATCTAAATTCTGATAATAAAAATTGCGCAAGTACAACTATTCATTATGTAAAAATAAGATCTGGTTGATTAAGAATAGAATTGTACTGTATATTTTTGACAACTTGCATTATATTGCATTTATATTTAACATACAAATGTCTTCAGGCATTTTACAGGGAATGACTGAAGGTCAGGTCAAATTGATAAATTTTGAGGCGGTGCTGATTGGATGATAAAGAAGTCAGTGTTGCCCTCTCTGCTTACTGTGGACATGCCCCTTGTCCTGCTGCATGTTCACTCCTCTTTGGGTAGCAAAATTCCATAGCATGCCACAGATGATCATGAGTTCAGGGACTTCAGCTGTATTGTACAGCAGCATTCTCACCTGAGGTGTCCAAACAATGGACTTGTTGCTTCAGCATCCCGATGATCTGCTCTACAGAAACTCAAGTGGTTGCATGAGCCTCACTGTGCTGCTGTGTGGGGGTTTCTAATTAGGATCATGAGGTCTCACTACAAAGGATAGCACTGGTCTCCCAACAGCTAAGTCTTCATTATTTCAGGATGTTCAAATAATGCATGTACCATACTCTGCTATATAATGAAAGAATAATGGCTACCCCCAAAGAGCAAGCATTGACATGCAGGATCACATTCCTGTGCTCTAAAACAGCCTGTATATTTATGAAGTGGTACCGCTTCCTGTTGATATATGTGTTGGGGTTGACATGTGGAGCACTGATGGCCAAATTGGTTCCATCTATAACGTCCTGGACTCATGGGAAGCTTGCCAAACAGCAAATGTTCTGTGCCCCCTTTAATTGGCTTCTTCTTTACACAGAGGAAGTTATTGAAGTATTGCACATGGCAAACATGGCATCAGTCACTTGCTTCATTAAGGAATGAACTTTAGACTGGTTTATCTGGCAAATGTCCCCTGCTTGGAAGGATCCTATTTCATAGAAGCTTAACACTGTAGTTACCTTTAGAGTTACAGGAAGAGCGATCCCCGTCTTGGAGGTTTCTGTAAATCAGGCTACAACAGGTGGCACAGCTCAGTCACTGCCTCTTCCATAAACAGAGGTGACGAAGACAGATGTCTTGTGACATGCCCAGTAGCAGTATCATGGTCTATAAACACAGGTTATTGATGGCAGTAAACATACTCTCTGAGGAGCTGTTCGGTCTCTGAAGATAGTGCATTCTCATAAATTGGTCTTTCTCACTCAATTCATGCTGCACGATGGGATCAGCCACTTAGGTTCTCTTCTTCCAATCTTTGTTAACTGTAACTTGTTTTAACAATCATTACACAGACTCCAGAAAAGTATGGGGCAAATTTGTTCGCAGTTTTCAGCATGTTAAACAAAGCACAATTTTATTTTTTTAACCAGGAAAATCAGGTGGCATTCAATCTTACCTGTTTTGCGCCTTTAAAATGCTTCCCCCAAAGTTTCCTTAAGGTTTTTAAGCCTTCCACCTGCTTAGACTTCACTGACATAATTTACAACTGCCAGAGTGGCAGCTAGTGGCAAAGAAGGTGCGAGTTTCTTGGTGCTAATGCACTCTTGGTAACTCAGACTGAGATTTATCCGGCGCAAAAACTACCATAAACATTTAAAGAAATATTCCAAAATTCTCAATGAATATACATTCCATTCAGAAATAAAAACTCCATGGGAAAAGTGATCCATCCATGGCTAATTAAAGAAGTTATGGATAGTATTAGATTAAAAGGAGAGGTTTATAATGTTGCAATGAATAGTAGTAAGCCTGAGGATTGGGAGAGCTTTAGAAACCAGCAAAGGTTGACCAAAACATTGATTAAAAAAAGTGGGAAAATAGAATATCTGAGTAAACTAGCAAGAAATATAAAAACAGATTGTAAGAGCATCTACAAGTGTGTAAAAAGGAAGAGAGTAGCAAAAGTAAGTGTTGGTCCCTTAGAGGCTAAGGCAGGAATAATGGCAGAGAATTTAAACAAATATTTTTATCTGTCTTCACAGTAAAGATGCAAAAAGCAGACCAAAAATGGTGGGGAACTAAGGGGCTAATGAGAGTGAGGAACTTAAAGTAATTAAGATCAGTAGAGAAAAAGTACTTGAGAAACTAATGGGTCTGAAAGCTGACAAATCCCCATGACCTGGTGGCTTACATCCTCGGGTTCCAAAAGAAGTAGCTGCGGAGATCTGGTTGTGATCTTCCAAAATTCCCTTGATTCTAGAACAGTCCCAGCAGATTGTCCCTGTAGCAAATGTAACCTCACTATTCAAGAAAGGAGGGAGAGAAAACAAGGAATTATAGGCCAGCTAGCCTGACATCAGTTGTCAGGAAAATGCTCCAATCCATTATTCTCTCTCTCTCTTAGGCAGTCTATCGGAAACAAGGATGACTTGCTTCCATGCTAAAAATGAATTCTCAGGCAACTGATGAGTCCAATGTGGGACCTACAATCTCTGTCACAGGTGGGGCAGAGAGTGGTTGAAGGGACGGGTGGGTGGGGTACTTGGGTTGAATCCATTATTAAGGAAGTGGTAACAAGGCATTTAGAAAATCATAATGGCCCAGAAATTCAGGTCGGGGGCTTCCCGCGGGTGCAAGCCCCCCGACCTGCACTTACCTAGCGTGCCGGCCATTGATCTGTGGGCCCGCGTGGGATTCCGATCCTGGGCCTCCTCCAATTTCCGGCGCGCAGTGCTTGCGTATCCCAGGGGCGCAGTTAGTTCGATGCGCCCCCTGGGATCACGTGGGCCATGGAGAGCCAATGGTAGCAGGGAATGCTTCATTCATAAGTTTGACAGGAAAAGCTGTCAAACCTATAAATACTATAAGCCCCAAAACATCACTAAAACCTTAAATAATTTTTTTTTTAAATCACATTTTAAAAATAAACTATAAATTACATGAAATAACTATTTTAAACAATAATTTAAATTTTTGAAAAAATTAATTACATTTTCTAACAAGGCTAAAAATAAACTTACCTTTCTTTAAAGTATTTAAAAATAATAAACCTGTGGAAAAAATGTTTTAATTTTAATTAATTTACCTTGTTAAAAGCAGGCCTTGTGCCTGCTTTTTAAAAGTGTAACTGCTTGAGAATTACCCTCCCGGAGAAACCTGCAAAAATAACATAAGTTCAATGCGCACGAGCTGCCTCTCCAGCGCACGCATTCGACTTCTGAACCCCTTCTATCAGGGGAATGGAAGTGTCGGTTTCCCGCACATGCGCAGTGCATGCACAAAACCAGCACTTTCGTTGGGCCTACGCATGAGTACCCCGTGCGTACTCACGCGTTGGGACCCGAATTTCTGGGCCAATATGATTAGGCAGATTCAACATGGTTTTATGAAAGGGAAATCATATTTAACAAATTTATTAGAGTTTTTTCAGGATGTAGCTAACAGGGTAGATAAAGGGGACCCAGTTGAGGTATATTTGGATTACCAAAAGGCATTTGATAAGGTGCCACATAAAAGGTTGTTACGCAACTTAAGGGCACATGGGGTTGGGGGTGATATATTTAGCATGGATAGAGGATTGGTTAATGGACAGAAAACAGAGTAGGGATAAACGGTTCATTTTCAGGTTGGCAGGCTGTATCTAATGGGATGCCGGAAGGATCAGTGCTGGGGCCTAAGCTATTTACAATTTATATTACTGCTTTAGATTAAGGGACCGAGTGTAATGTATCCAAGTTTGCTGACGATACAAAGCTAGGTGGAAAGTAAGTTGTGAGGAGGACACAAAGAGCTTGCAAATGGATATAGACAGGTTAAGTGAGTGGGCAGTAAGGTGGTAGATGGAGTATAATGCGGGGAAATGTGAGGTTATTCACTTTGGTAGGAAGAATAGAAAAACAGAACATTTTTTAAATGGTGAGAAACTATTAAATGTTGGTGTTCAGAGAGATTTAGGTGTCCTCGTACAGGAAACAGAGAGTTAGCATGCAGGTACAGCAAACAATTAGGAAGGCAAATGGCATGTTGGCCTTTATTGCAAGGGGGTTAGAGTACAAGGGGGAGAAATTTGGTGGCACCACCTTTGGGGCGCTAACTTCACCAGGGCGCTATTTTTGGTGCGCTGAAAAAGATAGCGCCCCTGCGCCGTAAATTCAGTGGTAGCACCCCAAGCAGGAGGTATTGCAGGGTCACCCTCTCCTGATTAAAGGGGAGGACCCTAGCACTGTGTGCACCGGGGCCCTGCTGGACCACCGGGAGCGGGGTGCCGTGAAAGCCGCGGCCGACACCACAAATAAAAAGGGGAAGGGGCAGTCGGCCAAAAAATAAATGGCCACGCTACACATGCCCTTTAACGTAATCCTCTGCTGAAATTTGCGGGAGACGTTAGCGGTGCCACGCCCGGGCGCTAAGGAACTCATGCTACAATTTTACAGGGCTTTGGTGAGACGACACCTGGAGTACTGTGCACAGTTTCGGTCCTTATCTGAGGAAGGATATACTTGCCTTGGAGGAGGTGCAACAAAGGTTCACTAGATTGATTCCTGGGATGAGAGGGCTGTCCTATGAGGAGACATTGAGTAGATTGGGCCTATACTCTCTGGAGTTTAGAAGAATGAGAGGTGATCTCATTAAAATGTAAGATTCTGAGGGGATTGGCAGGATAGATGCTGAGAGGTTGCTCCCCCTGGCTGGAGAGTCTAGAACTAGGGGGCATAGTCTCAGGATAAGGGGCTGGCCATTTAAGACTGAGATGTGTAAGGGGTGGTGTGTGGGGTCAGCTTCACCTCTGACTTATGAGTGTTTCGAATCGCTCCCACTCCCTTGGTTCTAGACCTTGGACTTGTTTGGGGTTGTGATAAAAGTGCAGCAGACAAACTGGTTTTGTGCAAGAACTTTGAATTTCATTTGAGAAAGAAAATACAACACAATAATCTTAACACTTCGACATACACAAGGGAAAAATTACAGTAGACATAAATCTCACCCCTCCCAATCCCACCTTCCTAGCTAAGTTAGGCTCTAAAGGACCAGGGATAATGCTCACCAAAATGACTCGTTGACAGTTGAGCTGGTTCGCGATTTTGGGATTCGCTTTTTGTGTCGGTTGGGGCCTGCCATACCCCGGACGCGGTAGAGGACTTCATCTGCGTATCTGGTCAGCCTTCGCGAGTCCGCTGATGTGGTAGGGTGCGCATTGGATCTAGCAGGTGAGTAGCCAATTTTCTTTGGTTAGGAATAGGGCTTAGAGTCTTTTGGACGAAATCTTACCCAGGGGTATGTCAGGATAGTTTGTAGAGTGGAAAAACTTGTGGATCTTCGGTTTCTTCTGAGTTGGTTCTTTGTTGGTTGTGGTGGCCCAATATTACCCGGTTGGCTGAGGGTAATATTCGGTTGGTTTTTTCGTGGGGCCCTTCGTGCTGCGAGGTGTCCGATGGTGTGTTACTTCTTCGAGAGAGAGAACTGCTTCAAGATACTTGCTCCTTGATCTTGATGTTCCTCAATGATGGCTCTTCTTGAGCTCCTTTCTTCTTCCCCATCTCTGTACTCGACTGTTGAACAGGCCTCGTTGAACTTGAACGTGTTTAACTGTTGAACAGGCCTCCAATTATACTAATCGAGGCCTGCTAATCTACAAGACAAATCTGTTTAGGTTTTTTGTTAGATTTTGGTGGGCTCATTAACATTGAGTTGTGTAAATTGTTGAAGCGGTTTCGGGATGGCTTCCTGAGTTGTTGAGGTAGTTTAAAAATGAGAGAAGTGGTTTTGTGATGGTTTTCCTGAGCTGTTGAGCTCTTATTTAATTGTAGTGAATTGTCCTCAAGCTTTGAGTTTCCTGTGGGGCCTGAGGTTCTTTGTAGGTTGGCGAAACGATTTGTTTTATGCATGTTGTTGGATGGGTCCTGTAAGACAGTTCTTCCGTGGGTCTATTGGTAGCATGTAAATTTCTTGATAGGGGCTGAGTGACATTTATATTTCCCCCAGACAGTTTGACTACCTCGACTACTCAAACTGGCTATTGCAGAGGTAGATCCCATTTCTTTGCTGTAGCCTTTTCCCAAACATGCCTGAACATGTCCTTTTATAATGCCAAGTCTGTTTCTGACCTTGAACCTCCTTGTTAGGCCCAACATGCCCTTTTATCCTCCTGAAGTTTTTTAGCAAGGGTCCAAAGTCATTTTTAAATAGGGTTTTCCTTCACTTTGGGGGATCTGTTAATTTTGTGAATCCTACAGATTCTTCACTCAAAGGGTGGTGAATCTTTGAAATTCTATACCCCAAAGGGTTACGTATACTGAGTCTGAATATATTCAAGGCTGAGATTGATAGATTTTTGGACTCCAGGGGAATCAAGGGATATGGAGATCGGGTGGGAAAGTGGAGTTGAGGTCAAAGATCAGCCGTGATCTTATTGAATGATTGAACAGTCTTGAGGGGCCGTATCGCCGCCTCCTGCTCCTAATTATATGTTCTTATATTCTTATGAATCCGCTGATACAGACGGAAGTGAGTGCTTCCTGACAGAGAAGAGTCTGGAGATTTTGAATGCATATTTCTGCAGCTGCGAAGTGCTTTTTAAAATGCTTTGGGGGAGAAATTCGGTATCGCTCCATTTGGGGCACTAGTATTGGCGGTGCGCAGAGTTTAGCGCCAGGCGCAACTTATCGCCACCTCGAGTGATATTGGGTTGCAGCGCCCCTGAAGGTGATTGCGGTGCTAACTCAGGCACTGCACGGTACTCATAAGGTGCTAACCCGGCGGCGCTACTCAATTTCTCGGCGGCCGGGCGCAGCGCAGGTGCTGTCAATAATCGATTTCCCCGAGACACGCTGGCGCCGGCCAGCTCTTAAAGGGGCGGGTCAGATAACATCAGCAGCCACACTCTACGCCTTGTAGGCCTCAAAATCGGTGGTGACCTACCTGTGGCGTTCAAAACTTCCAAGACATGGAGAGGGTCAGGCAGAGAGCGGAGCGCTTTAGCGATGGGGCATTGGATGATCTGGTTGGCGCAGTGGAGCGCCAGCGAGCTGTGCTGTACCCCGAGAATGGCAGGAGGCCTCATCAGAGCAAATACCGCAGAGCTTGGAGGGAGGTTTCCCAAAGAGTCACCTCCAGCAGCATGGTGCCCAGGACTCCTGTGCAATGCAGGAAGAAGTTCAACGACCTCACTCGGGTCGTTAGGGTGAGTGCCTTTTTCACAATCATCTTCATCCCTCCATCTGCACCTCACTTTATGGCCAGAAGGTACGCGAGGCCCCAATGGCCATCTGCCAGCCAGCACCCATGGCCCTTTCTGGAAACACACACGCACATTCAGCTCAGTGCATAATTTAAGGGCTATTCTACTATGGGGGGCATGTAATGTCAGCTCAGGGCAGCATGTTTCACCACTTCCTGTCCTTTCTCCTGCAGGCCAAGCTGGCCAGGAACCATAGGGAGCAGCTTCGTACCGGAGGAGGCCGGCCTCACCTGCAGACCCTCACAGACCTCGAGGACCGAGTCCACCAGATTGTTGGAAGCCGGATGAGTGGTCCTGTCACCTCTGGAGCTGCTGACCCTATTGTGCACAGTGATGGTAAGGTCATCACCTTTGTGAGCTCTCTCCTTCCACTTGTTCCCCCCACCAGCATGCTTTTTCACTTTGGACCCAAGTCAGTGCATTGCAGCACTCATGCATCCCTTGCTGCCAACCTATCCTTTTGCTAAAGCCACTCTTCAACCTCCCTGCTTTCAGATGCTGCATCACCAGCTCGGGAGCCGGGCCCTCAAGCTGCCACTGCCACTGACTCCGGAGGCGACGAGCAGCAGGAAGCCGGACCATCCCTACCACCCTCAGGTGAGCCAGCCCCTCTGCAGACTGGGGAGACTACTTCCCTGGAGGGGAGCGGGGGGGAATGCTCTGAGGAGGAACCAGTTCCAGGAACCAGCGGGCTGCAGCAATGCAAGGGGGGTAGGGAAGCTCGGGGGCCGTCTCCCCGGAGGGTGAGTCAGGCCGCGAGTGCTGCTGCACAGAGCGCAGAAGAGGTGCGTGCCCTCACAGAAATGAGCACCCAGCTGGGCTGAGTCACACTGAGCTCATGGCTGCAGTGGCAAGGATGCTTGAATCCATCGAGACACTGGCAAGGAGTGTCCAAGACTTCGGCGCAGCACAGGCAAGGAGTGTGCAGGACTTCAGCGCAGCACTGGAAAGGACTGTCCAGGGCTTCGGGACAGCACTGGAAAGGACTGTCAAGGGCTTCACCGAAGCACTGGCACCTGCCACGCAACTGCTGAGTGCTGCCATGCAGTCACTCGCTGGTCTCATGCAGCCGCAGATTGAGGCCACGCGACCACTGACTGCTGCCACCCTCGCTGGATCAGGCAGGATTACCCGGGGCCCTTGCAGCACCACAGCAGGCCAGCAATCTGTGGACCATCCGATTGCTGCGTATGCTGCGCTGCTGCCCCGTCAAAGTGCCAGTGTGTCAGCCGACCAGGGAGCTGCTGTCCGCTCTCAGGATGACAGCATTGCTGATGCCACCACTGGCATGTCTCCACTGCAGCTGCCACCACCTGTAGGACAGACTGCTTCCACCCATGCACAGTTGGAGCAGTCAGCAGCTGGGCCCTCCAGGCCCAGAGGTCGTCCAGACCGTCTCTCAGGGGCATCTGCACTTTCAGACAGTCAGCAGGCCTCCCCCAGCCTTGCTGCAGCCACTGAGGTCCCATTACGGAGGAGCTGCAGGGAGGGAAGGGGCCAATCACGCAAGAGAACCAGATCACCATCAAGGGGGAAAGAGTAGAAGGTGCTGCTGAAATATCTTATTTGTAGTAATGAAGGCCGAGGATGCTGGTCTGAATGTTAGTTGTGTTTTGGACAGTCTCCCGGGTGTGCGAGTCGCTTATGTGTCAGTGTGTTAGTTTTGCTTTCTGTTGCCATTGCTTGGTCTTGTTGGAAGGAAGCACATTTTGTACAAAAAAAAACTTTCTTTATTTACAATGGCCATGTCTGCTATTTACATGCATTTTGCCCTTCACAGGCTTTGGGGTATCAGAACGGTTCAATTCCTCTTCTTGGAATGTCAGCATGCATTCCGTGAGAGGGGCCTAGAAGCGACTTCTGATCAGCCTCTGACGGACGGCCCATCCTGTTTGTGCCTCCCTCCCATCATGGCCCTGCTCCTCCTCCTCCTCCTCCTCCTCCTCCTCCTCCTCTGCTGGTGCTTCAATGTCTGGTGGCATTGGCTGGGTCCGTAGGATAGCGAGGTTATGGAACATGCAACATACAACTACGAAGTGGGAGACTCGCTCATGCGAGTACTGCAGGGCTCCTCCAGAATGGTCCAGACAGCGGAACCGCTGCTTCAGCACGCCGATTGTGTGCTCCACAATGTTCCTCGTCGCCTGATGGCTCGCATTGTAGCGTTCTTCAGCAGGGGTGCTGGGCGAATGGAGCGGGGTCATCAGCCACGGGCACAGAGGATAGCCCTTGCCCCGAGAAGCCAGCCTCCTGGGTGAGCCTGGGCCTCGAAAAGGTCTGCAACAGAAGTCTGGCGCAGGATGAAGGTATCGTGGCTGCTGCCTGGGAACTGCGCATTCACTGCGAGGATCAGCTGTCGGTGGTCACAGACCAGCTGGACATTCAAGGAATGGAACCCCTTTCGGTTGCGGAACTCCTCCGGATTCAATACAGGCGCCCGCAAAGCCACGTGCATGCAGTCAATGGTGCCTTGCACCATGGGGAAGTCCGCTATTGCTGCGAAGCCCTCTGTGCGCGCCCGCTGCTTGTCCAGGGTCATTGGAAGGAGATGTACTGCCGCCTCCTTTTAAACAGGGCATCAGTCACTTGACGGATGCAGCAATGCACCGCAAACTGCAAGATGTTGGCTATGTCCCCAGTTGCGGCCTGAAAGGAGCCGTTTGCGTAGAAGTTTAGGGCAACAGTCATCTTCACAGCCACCGACAGAGATGTCCTGCACCTTATCTGAGGCTGCAGATCTGGCTGAAGCAGGTGGCACAGCTCAGTCACCACCTCCTTTCTAAAGCGCAGCCTTCTGATACACTGCTCCTCCGACATGTTCATGTAGGAAAACTGCTGTCGGAAAACCCTGCCAGTGTAAGGTCTGGTGTGGCGACGTCTGTTGGCCCTCTTCCGTCTGGCCATGCCTGCCCCTCTCTCCCCACATCTCTGTGACCTTTCCAGATGATTCAGCAGCAGGACGTTCCCCTCCAATGCAGCCCCCATAATAAGTGCGCACAGAAAGTTTCCCCGTTTGAAATGCTCACCAACAGCAAGGTGATGGTCAGAAGGCTAAAGTTCTTCTGCCAGCACTGGCTCAGTGGTGAAATGGCTCTCAGTGTGCAGCTCAGCAACTCTCTGTACCTTTCGAAGAAGTTGTGCTCCAAAAATGGCTGCCGCTTTTATACCACAGCAGTCCTCTTTAAAGAACGCCCCCCCAGCCCGACAGCGACTGGGGAACATTCCAGGTAAGCTGTCCTTATTAGCGCCAGGCGGAACGGAGGGGCGCGCCACTGAATTTCCAGTCCGGGGTGTCCAAAAGGCGTTGCACACTGAAATGATGTCATGATCTGCCTGCGCCCGTGAGCGGGCGCTAAGATTTAGCGCCGGTGCAAAATGTCCACTCAATATGGGAAGAGGCGCAGGGTTCGTTGCGCCCGGGCGCTAGTTGGTTACCGCCCCGCTTCTCGGCCTCTTTAGGCGCTAATGGGTGGCGCAACCAACTGAATTTCTCCCCCTTTGTGTTTTGCACATCTGCCTACACCCACCTGCAATTGCTTTTGACTGTTTCTCACAGGGTCAGGATTTCCCCATCCTTCCCCACCCCAACGTAGAATCCATTGGTATATTCTGGTATGCCATTATCATGGAGGAGAAGCACCACAGCACAGAGCAAAGGAGACTGAGGCAGCATTTATTGCAAGAGGCTTAACAGTACATTATCACTGAGGCCTTCTCTTCTATGGAACAGTCAACCTTTGGCACCATAGTTTTACTTCCTTCTCCCCCACTTTCAAATAAAGGAATATTCCCTCAAACCTCAACCCATCCTCCCATGTGACAACACATCAGCTCTCTTTGCCCCAACATAAAAAAAGAACTTGCATTTATATAGCACCTATCACAACCTCAGGATGTTCCAAAGTACTTTACAGCCAATTAAGTACTTTTATTTTTAGCTGAGTGAATAAGTCAGCTCCAATGGAATGCACTCTTTCCTGTATGATTTTAACCCCGATGAATAAAAAAGCACCATGCCACTGTACAGTATTTTAATACAATTGCAAAGTGCACACAATCACCCTTTTCTTTACAAACACTGTTTCTTCTGGGAGCCTATTCTAGTGCTCCTTCTAAATGTCACCTGAGGGCCAGGATTGCAGGAGGTGGGAGGCTCCTCATACTCATGTATAGAAAGGTCATGGAACTGAAGTCGGCCTCATCTAATGTCAGTTTGCTCCTTGCCAGATTGGTTTGGCTCCCACCTTCCACTTGAATAGTGTTGTGAGGCGGCCGGCCAGAGAGATGGTGCTATCCTGAGAGATACCATGATCATGCAGCTGTGACTCCTACGTGGCTTGATCCTCATTATCCTCATCACCATCATCATTTTTCTCTTCCTGTTGCACCCGTTGCTGTGGTGGATCTGGCTGAAAGGACGGTAGAAACTATGGGCTCAATTTTGCCAGGCCTGAGGAGGCGGGATTGGAGGGATATGAGGTGGTAAAATCACAAAAAATGGCAGGCAGGCCCGATCCCGCCTCCATCCCGCCTCTGTAAGGCTCGCAAAATGGACTGTTTGAAAAATATTGGGCCAAAGGGGACGAGAAATCAAAACCCCAGGGTATGGCTCGTTTAAAAGGCATGTTCAGGCATGCGGAAAAAGCTGCCACAAAAGAAGGTGGGATGGGCCCCCGAAACACAGACAGTTTGAGTATTGGAAAGGCCGGATCGTCTGGGAATGTTCTGGGCCATCCCAGCCATTCTACATAAAGACAATAAGCCCACCGAAAAGACTGTTCCCGCCGAAACCCACAGGGCCATTAAGAACATGAATAATACAATACATGCCAACAACCAACAAAAAAGAACCTGGCACCAGCAGGAAGAAGACAATCAAACAACAGTTTAAAACCAATAAGAAAGATTTCCAAAACACTTTAAACCTTTTAAACTGATTTCAAGGCAATCCCAAAACCAGTTAAAAGCCAATTAAAAAAAGACAGGACCATCCCCGAAACTCGATGAGAATTGAAACATATTAAAAATAACGAGCCCGCCAAAATTAACAAAGGACCAGAGATTTGGCGGTCAGATAAGCCAGGTCTCAAAACAATATAATTGAGGTCTGCTTGTTCAGTGAAACAGATCAGATCAGAAAGACATTGAAGACAGTTCGAGTTGAGAGAGTCAGTTGAGGACACAGCTCAAGAAGGCTCAAGTTCAGCACAGGAGAGAAAGTACAGTTCAGAAAACGATATCATCATCACCGTACTTAGTCAGAGGATCGGAGACTTGAAGAAAGAAGAACGAAATGGAAGGAAAAGGAAATCGCGGCAACCAAAGGCCTCAAGAAACCAACATCTAATAATATTACCACCAACTAGGTAATATTAGGCCACCACGACCAACAAGAAACCAACCACCAAGAAGTCGAAAATTCACAAACTTGTTTCCACTCTACAGGCTAGTCTGACTCACCCCTGGGTAAGATTTGACACAAAAGACTCTAAAACCTATACCTTGTGGCAGTCCCACTGGTTGTCCCTTACATTGAGACACATAATTCCCTTTAACTTACCTTTTGGGGCCGTTGCCCTTTTAACTTACCTGTTGGGGCCATTGCCCCTTTAAGACGCGCCCTAGCGCGCTGACGTCACGTCACGTACAACGTGATGTGCGTGCGCCGGCACAGCCCGGCCTAGTGTCTTCGGCCTCAACGGCCAGCCGACAGGAGCGACGCAATCTTCCGCTCCTGCAGCAAGCACCGGCACAGCCCGGCCTAGCGTCTTCGGCCTCAACGGCCAGCCGACGGGAGCGACGCGATCTTCCGCTCCCGCGGCAAGCACCGGCACAGCCCAGCCTCGTGACCTCGGCCTCAAAGGCCAGCGACGCAACGACGCGCATCACGTGATGCCCTAAGCGCGGGAAATGCGAGCAACGTGATGACGTCACAACACAAACGCGATGACGTCATCACGCTCCCCACAGGACTGCGAACTCAGTCCTCGTGGAGTCCCCGCTGGGACCAGACCTACACCACGGTGCTCCTACAGTCAGCCATCTTACCTGCTATCTTACCTGCTGTAATTAGCCTGTTCCTGTAAATAAACAACTTATTTATAGTTCGTCGAAGTCAAACTCTCTTATTTAGTGGCGATCTAAACGAACCGCTACAATCTAGCCAAAGAAAATTGGGTACTCCCCCAATAAATCCAACTACGCATCTAACCGCATCAGCGGACAGGCGAAGACTGAAAACCCAACACAGGTGTAGTCTTCCACCATGTCCGGGGTACAGCAGGCTCCAACCGCCACAACTAGAGAGAACCCCGAAATCGCGAACCTCTACAATCTGTCAAGAAAGTCGTTTGGTGAGCATTTCCTGGTCCTCTGGAATTCAGCCTAGATAGGATAGTGGGATTGGGAGGGTAAGGTATTTTGTCTATTGTAATTCTCCCTCGCATATTCTGAAGTGTTCCCCCTTTTAGAGTATAAGATTTATTGTATTGTATATTTTCCTGTCTCAAAAATAAAAATCTCAATTATTTTGACCAACTCAGGTGTCTGTTGCAATTTCATTACAATCCCCAAATAAGTCCAAAGTCTAGAACCAAGGGAGTGGGAGCGATTCGAACTGCAAAGGGAGTCAGAGGTGAAACTGACCACACACACCACCCATTACAGAATGGCGAGCGCGGCAGGACTTTGGCAAAAGGGATGTAATGCAATAGACCCTTTGTTTGGTGAAAGAACGAAGATGGAAGAGAGGATTTCCTCTTACGTTTTTGAGAAGGTGACTTTCACAAAGAAATGGGTGGCCAGTCTGTTACGCGCTGAGCGTCCCATGGACACTGCAGCCAAATGGACTGAGAGCAAGGATCATTAGAAGTCGGTAGAGAAGGCCATCTGGTTGGTCTGCACCCTACGACAGATCCAGCTTTTAGATCAGCATGTTAAAGCATTGACAGCAGAGCTGCAGGAGGCAGCCAAACTGTTTCAGGCAAGAGCTATAGCAGGGGAAGGACTATTGCAGGAATTACAAGCCCAAAGTCAAGAGAAGTTACAGCTGGTAGAGAAACACAGGAACAGGCATGAGTATTTTCGGTGTCAAGTCACCGAGGCACAAGGAAATGAGCTAGTACTGAAAGAGGAGAACGCTCGCCTAACCAGAAAGTTAAAAGAACAGGAGGAAAAGTTCAGAGATGTGAAGGCAGCTTATAAAGTAGCAAGCACTAGGGATTTTGAAGCGGGAGATCACGGCCCCTGTCAAAAGCAGATAGACAGTTTGAAACTTGCTCTGTCCAGGGCAAAAGGCATGGTATGCATAGTAAGCCCGGGTGTGGCTCGGGTAGACCTGGAAGTAGAAGTAGAAACTGTTCAGACGTCACCTGTGGCGCCGGGGAACAACTCGGTTGGGCAGCAGGAGGGACAAGCAATCTGTAGGGAGGACAGGGAGGAGTGCACACCACCACCACCTGTGGCGCCGGGTTTTGACTCGGTTTGGCAGCAGGGTGAAGTGGGCAAACAAATGCAGGAAAGGTCGTAGCTGGGGCCGATGTGCCCAGCTTGACAGCAAAAGTTTGGCCCACCCGGGGTTGGTGGGGGCCAGGGGCCCCTTGAAAGCCAATTCGTGATTAACCAAGGGACCCAACAGCTTAGGGCTATGGTAAGCCACTTGAGTAAGCTCACCCACAAGGGAGACCCCTCAGTCCACTTTATGGAAGTGGAACAAGCAGCAGGCATTAATAAGTGCGACGACTCAGAAATGGCCAAGATGCTTCTGTTCACCTTAGATGGCAAGCTGTACCAGTCCCTCTCTGCTGAGTGGAAGAAGGGACAGGGAGGGTACGCTGCCATCCGGGATCAAGTTCTGGAGGCGATGGAGATGAATAATGGTAGTCTGTTCTCCCAGGTGGAGAAAACTATCCAGTTAGCAGGGGAGAACCCACAGGCTTTTGCAGACAGGCTGTGGCCTGTGTACAGGAGTGCCTGTAATGGGGATCTCGACCGGGCTAACCTGAACCAGGATGAGCTGGCTCACTGGCTCCGAAGTCTGGTGGCAAACAGTTTGCCACGGATCAGAGCCAAGGCCGAGCTGTGGTTCGACCCAAAAGGCCCCCAAGTCACCGAGGAGACAGTGGTCAGACAACTGACCCTGGCGTTTCGTAACGGTAGAGTGGTGGAAGAACCACACAGTAAAGGGAAGGTTCACGAGTTGAAACCTAGCCAAGGTAAGAAGGAATGGCACCAGGAAGGGGGTATCTCTTCCGATACGAGGCGTAACTGCTTCGGGTGCGGGAAGAGTGGGCATTGAAGAAAGGACTGTAGAAATCCTTGGAAGGATTGTGTGGGGAAGAATTCCCCAGCTCCTGCCCCAAAGGCAGAAACACCGACCTCTCCTCCCACGGTTGATTCGTTAGTAGCTGCACTTCGAGTTTTGTTGGCTGGCCCAGGGAGGGTAGCACAGCCACGGGTGCTTTAACTCCATCTGCCCCCGCAGTTAACACAGACTTATGACTAGAGCCAGCGCAGCCTGTCTCTCTGTGTCCCCTTGAGTAAGATGTATGGAAAAGACCGCTTGTTAAGATGGAAGTGGAAAAGGTAAAAGGGACCTATCTGTTGGACACGGGAGCTTCAAGCACCATAGTCTATTCCGATAACCCCGCTACCTCACCTCTGTCTAACGGGGTCCTGTACAGCTTAGTGGGGTTCACAGGTAACGAGCAGGTTGGCTCGTTCTCTATCTCGCTGTCCATTCATTTAGGAGCACTCCACACCAAGTGGACTTGTGTTTTAATGAATTGGGAGCAGGAAGGGAAGGGGATCCTGGGGGCTGATTTTATTATAGGCCAGAGGATTCTAGTGAATCTCAGGAAATACTGTCTGTGGGGAGCATGCACCGGCAAAGAGAGTGAAGTGGCAGGTATCCCAGAAAAACAGGGAAAGGGTGTAATGTATATACCTTTAAGGGGGGAACTATTTTTTACAGCTCATGTATACTGTAGTACCGGCAGTGACCACACCTGTATATAGCACTGAGTAGTAACCTGTACAGTCAGTTCCACTGTAAGCCACGTTGAGTAAACACCTGTTGTACCGTTTCTCCTGCAGTCTGTGTCTTATTATACACAGACACAACATTGGCGACGAGCCAAGTTCGAACCTACCTGCAACTCTGCAGCACCTCCCGGGGATTCGTTCCTGGAGATCAGTGGATTGGAGGTCAAGGCCAACGACTCGGGCGTCGACCACGGGCAACCGCCCAGTCATCCAGCAGAGACTCGAGAATTGCGGGGGAGGCTGTCGAGAGCCAGGCTTGGCTTTCCAGTCGAGGTGGTCCAGCGAAACGGGCTGGCAACAGGTAGTGTGCAGACACTTCCCGAACAGCGGCGGGCTAGAGCCCGACCGAGCGGCACAGCAAAGGGCCGAGCAACGTCAATGGGGGAGAGAGAGAGAGGGCAGAGCGCACAGGGCGTAGCCGGTGTTCAGCGGCCGAGCAGCGTCGAAGAGAGGGAGTGAGAGACGCGCAGAAACCCGCGAGGCGCCGCCATTGCCACGAGGACCACCGAGAGTGGAGTTGGCAGCAGTGCAGGAGAAGCGCGCGAAACCTACAGGGCGCCGCCATTGCCACAAGAACCGCCGGGAGCGGTGTTGGCAGCAGCGGGGAGGAAGGAAAGCGTGGGAGATGCCATTTTAAGCCATTGGGAGACGCCATTTTAAACCACACACAAAATGCCGAAGAGTGGCAGTATCACCGCATTTGACAATGAAGTCGAAGATTGGACTACATATGTCGAATGCATAGAGGTGTACTGCAAGGCAAATGAGGTGTCAGATGATAAGAAAGCATCGGTATTGTTAAATTTAATGGATGCAAAGGCGTATGGTTTATTACGAAATCTAGTAACCCCAACGAAGCCATGGAAAAGAGTTTTGAAGACATAGTAACGATACCACAGGGACATTTAAACCCCACACCGCTGCTGATAGCAGAAAGATTCCAGTTTCACAAACGGAACCAGCATAAAGATGAAAGTAATGCTGATTATTTAACAGAACTGCACAAACTATCGAAACACTGCCAGTTTGGAGCGGAACTGGCAGATACCTTAAGGGACAAGTTTGTGTGTGGGCTTCAAAGTCAAGGAACCCAGAAATGGCTTTTATCTGAAAAGGACCTTACGCTGAAAAAGGCTTTCAGCATTGCGGTATCATATGAAGCAGCAGCACGGGGCGCTGCAGAGATACAACAGAGACCGCAAGAATATGGCACAAACGAAATGTCATATGGAACAGAGAAATGCTATCGCTGCGGCAGAACAACACACGACCAGAATGATTGCTGGTTCAAAGACAAGTGTGCAGACAGTGTGGAAAAGTGGGACACATAGCACGAGTCTGCAGGTCGGGAAAGAAAACCAGCAATAAGAAACCTACCAAAGGAAAGTACAAGAAGGTACATAAGATGGCGGAGAATAGTTCAGACGAACAAAAGAGTGATAACGACTCCGAAAGCAGGGAACTGAGTTGTCTGAAACTACATAATGTTATCACAATGGAGGATCACTGAACCATTTGGGTCACTCTCAAGATAGCAGGAGTCCAGGTAAAGATGGAATTGGACACAGGATCAGCCCTAACATTCATAAACCGACGGGACTACGAGCAGCTATTCTCACACATACCTTTGAGAGACACAAAAATTATTTTGAAGACATACACGGGGCAAAAAGTCTACCCCAAAGGAAAATAAGGGTTACCGTTATATATAACAGTAAGGAAACACCAAAACTAGACCTGTATGTATTGCAAGATGGAGGACCACCATTACTGGGACGTGAATGGATCCGGAAAATACAACTGGATTGGCATTCCATACAAGCACTGACTGTGGCTGACAAAAAGGATGACGATATCAAACCTGGGTGACTGTCAAAGATCCTAACTGACGTGAAAGAAGTGTTCCAGCAAGGACTCGGAACACTAAAAGACATGACAGCGACGATTAAAATTGAAGAAAACGCAAGTCCAAAATTTTTTAAGGCCAGACCGATACCTTATGCGATCCGCCCAGCCGCCGAAGCAGAGCTGGAGAGTCTGGAATGTTCAGGTGTACTGTCTAAGGTAGACTGGAGCGAGTGGGCTACACCCATCGTCTCTGTGATGAAAAAGTCGTTGAGCAGCACGCCTGGGGAACCAAGGAAGGTTCGCATTTGTGGGGGCTTTAAGGTAACAGTGAACCCGGTCCTTCACACCGTACAATATCCACTTCCGCGGATTGAAGATATTTTCGCCTCGCTATCTGGAGGGAAACGCTTCACTAAGATTGATCTGGCCCAGGCATATCTGCAAATGGAGGTAGAAGAAGCATCAAAAAAAACCTCACAATCAACACCCGTAAAGGTCTCTACCAATACAACTGGCTGGTATTCGGGGTAGCATCGACTCCGGCTATTTGGCAGAGGGCAATGGAACAAATCCTGCAAGGGATCCCAGGGACCCAGTGTTATTAGGACGGCATCCTGGTCACGGGCGAAAATGACAGTGATCACCTTGCCAACCTGAAGCAGGTGCTCACTAGATTGCAGGAATATGGGCTCCGAGCTAACCACCCCAAATGTGAGTTTTTTAGAAAACAGATCTCGTATTGTGGCCACGTTATCAATAAAGAGGGGTTACATAAGTCCACAGAGAAGATTGAGGCAGTAGTCAAGGCTCCAGCACCGGAAAATGTGCCACAACTGAGGTCGTTCCTCGGGCTGGTAAACTACTACCATAAGTTCTTGCCAAATTTGTCTACAATACTACACCCACTGAACACCCTACTGCAAACTGAGGTGCCATGGAAGTGGAGTGACGTATGTAGACGAGCTTTCCAGGAGAGCAAAACACTAATCACATCGAAAGAGGCATTGGCCCATTGCAACCCAGCATTACCAATTCGGTTGGCATGTGATGCGTCACACTACGGCATTGGAGCGGTGCTGTCGCACAAATTCTCGGACGACTCAGAGAGGTCAATAGCCTTTGCGTCACGATCACTAACCTCAGCCGAGCGTAACTACGCCCAGATTGACAGGGAGGCCCTCAGCCTAGTGTGGGGAGTGAAAAAGTTCAATCACTATCTGCACGGGCAGAAATTCACCTTGCTGACTGATCACCAGCCTCTTGTCTCCATTTTTAATCCGAAGAAGGGCATTCCGGTGATGACGGCACAACGTATACTAAGATGGTCACTTTTTCTAGGGGCGCACCACTATGAAATTGAATATAAGGGCACGAAACAGCATGGAAATGCTGATGGGCTATCATGCCTGCCACTGCCTACTGCGGTGGAAGCACCAGCAGTGGATCCTGTCGAAATATTCTGTTCGACTATATTTGAATACCTACCGGTAACTAACGCTTGTATCGAAAAGGAAACCCGAAATGACCCGACACTGTCTCGGGTATATGATTTGATGGTGAAGGGATGGCCAGCACTTGGCGACTCACTGTTGACAGCATTCTCGACAAGGAGAGAACAGCTGTCAGTGTGCCGGGGGACCTTGATGTGTGGATCCCGAGTGGTAATTCCACCCAAGTTAAGGGATAGAGTGCTCAATGAGCTTCATGAGGGTCATATGGGAGGGGTAAAAATGAAAAGCCTAGCCAGGGCTTATGTGTGGTGGCCTGGAATCGATAAACATATCGAGGACCTGACCAAGAGCTGCTCAGGATGCCAGAAAGTCCAAAATGCACCACCACAGGCCCCTCTACACCCATGGGAGTGGCCCTCATCTCCATGGCAACGGGTGCATATTGATTTTGCTGATCCATTCGTGGACTCAATGTTTTTAATAGCCGTGGATGCGCACTCGAAATGGCTTGAGGTCATCAAAATGTCCTCCACCACCATGGAGAAAACTATTGCAGTCCTATGGACCATTTTTGCCAGGAATGGCTTGCCAGAACAGATTTGTTCCGACAACGGACAACAGTTTGTGTCCGAAGAGTTCCGGAGGTTCTTGAAAAAGAATGGGGTAAGGCATTACACATCCGCCCTGTATCATCTAGCCATAAATGGATTGGCTGAGAGGTTCGTACAAACCTTTAAGAAGGCAATAAAGGCTATGTACAATGACAACATTCCGCTGCAGCACAAGGTGGACAATTTCCTGTTCGCCTCACCAACCAGGCCCCAGCCATGATGTTCTTTAACCGAAGGTTAAGATCTCGCCTGGATTTGCTCAGACCAAACGTACGAAGAGATGTTGATAGTAAGCAATTCCAACACATCTATGAGAAGCCAACAAGGAGCTTCAATGTAGGGCAACCAGTCTTGGCCCGCGACTACCAAACAGAAAAATGGCAGCCAGGAACGATATGCACATGGCAGGGCCCACTAATGTACACAGTGGACGTTGGGGAGAGCATCGTGAGACGCCATGCTGACCAGATCCTAGAGTCACAGTACAAGTCAACCCCATGCCTCGCCCATACGTACCTGGTGATGAACCCGACGTACAGGTCGCATCTACCCCAGAAACAGTGGCATCGGAAGCTGATGAACCAATCGACGACAGGGGACCAGAATCGCCTCCGCACCAAGAGCAAGACACTCGGGAAAGGCGCTATCCAGAAAGGATCAGGAAGCCTCCCCAAAGACTGAATATATAAATAGACTATTTTCAGCTAATGTTGCATGTTAAAAGTGTTAATTGTAATTAGTTTGATATTTAATTGTTAAATGATTGTTATGGTACTGTTAATCTAAAAGGGGAGGAATTGTAATGTATATACCTTTAAGGGGGGAACTTCTTTTTACAGCTCATGTATACTGTAGTACCGGCAGTGACCACACCTGTATATAGCACTGAGTAGTAACCTGTACAGTTCCACTATGAGCCACGTTGAGTAAACACCTGTTGTACCGTTTCTCCTGCAGTCTGTGTCTTATTGTACACAGACACAAAAAAGGGGACCTTGTGTACCCTAAAACCCAAGGAGGGTTACGACCTCAAGCAAATGGTCAGTAACACTCCAGTGGAGTACCAGGCATTTGTGCGAGCACACCGCGGCGCATTTGCCACTCACAAGCATGATTATGGGAGGGTGAACGGGGTCGAAGTAAGTGTAGATGTGGACCCCATGACCCAACCACAAAAGCAGTATAATTTCCCCAAAGAGGCGGAGGCAGACATAGAAATGGCCATGACCTCTCTGGTCAAACAGGGGGTATTGAGACCAATAGCCACCCACGTAAGCTCTCCGCTGTGGCCGGTTAGGAAACCGGACAACTCCTGGAGAGCCACGGTGGACTATTGGGCACTCAATAGAAACATCCCCGCCTGTGCACCCACGGTCGCAGCTGTCACCGACCTCATTGGAAGTATTCCAGCCTCCGTGACCACCTTCACGGTGCTGGATATTTCCAACGGGTTTTGGTCCATCCCTCTATGGAGAGAGGACCAGTACAAGTTCGCCTTCACATTTAAAGGCCAACAATACACCTGGAACTGCCTACCACAGGGGTTCCACAATAGCCCCAGCATCTTCCACCAGTGTACGGCAGATTGCTTATAAAGCTTCAGCCGACCCCGACAGTTAGTCTAGTATGTAGGTGACCTGCTCCTATTCACTGATGAAGGAGAGGAACATGGTCCACTACTGGCTGAACTGCTGGAGTATCTCAAGCAGGAAGGTTTCAAGGTAAACCCCAAGAAGGTACAGATCGGCCAAAAGGAAGTAAAGTTCCTAGGGCTGGCTGTACGAGCAGGGGAAAGGGCCATAGAAGGGAAGCAGTGCAGGAGTTATCAGCCCCCAATACATTTACAGGAGTGAGATCTTTTCTAGGGCTAACTGGGTAGTGCCGAGATTTTATTGGGAATTACGCAGCCACTGCAGCCCCTCTGCTCCGGCTCCTACACAAGGGAGTGGAGTGGGATTGGGATGAGGGTTGCGAGGCAGCATTTGTAAGCCTCAAGCAAAATCTGCAGACCTCACCAGCTCTAGGGGCCATTGTTGGGGAGAAAGAGTTTTTCTTGGAGGTAGCAGCCAGCGGGGACAGTCTGAGTGCAGTGCTGCTCCAGGAGCGGCACAGTCAGCTGAGGCCGGTGGTTTACTCCTCCAGGATACTCACGGATGTGGAAAAAGGCTATTCCAACTGTGAGAGGCACCTCCTCGCCACTCACTGGGCTGTGAAAAGATCATTGATCTTCACCGGCACCTCTCCCATCACCCTCCTCACTCATCGCACGCCCACCTAGAAGCTCCTAGATGGGAGAATTAAAGATGGGACAGTGAGCAGTGCCCACATTGCTTGCTGGACCCTACTTCTCTCCCAGATGAACCTAAGGGTGAAAGGTCTCTGCAAGCCCAAGCTCGCAGCCAACATGATTTATCCAGGGACAGCCCACTGTATGGGAGTATGGGAAATCAACATAGGTTTTTGGGCCGGGATACACCCCACAGGCCGCAAAATCTATGTGGTTGGTTCCAGCACAGTATCTGCTGGGAAATGACTCACAGAGTGTAGAGTTTATGACCCAGGGGCAGACATTGCCCTGGCAATTAAACTCCCCAGCACTATGAGCGCCCAGCAGACTGAACTGTCCGCGGTAGTGTACGTGGTTACACACCCAGAGAAATTCCCTACCCCATACATAATTTGCTCGGACAGCATGTTCACGTGCAATTCGTGTACGGAATACCTGGCCATTTGGTCCCGTCGGGGAAACACCTCCGCTGCCGGGAGACCCCTGGCAATCAAGCCTCTGCTGGAGAAAATCATGACAGCTGTAGGGGAGGAAGGGAAGGTCTATATCCATAAGGTTGAGGCCCATTCGAAGACAGAACCCATGAGGGAGGGCAATCAAAGGGCAGATGAATTGGCCAAGCAGGGAGCTAGGGAAGGAGAGTTTTGGGACCCTTACCAGACAAGTTCAGTCGCTGCAATCCGGGACAAGTGAGGTACACAAGGGGTAGCCTTCGTCCCGGACCTAAAGCAGGCCCAGGTACAGGATCCCATCCTCAGAGCCGTCCTGAATGCGCTCACAAAAGGGGATAAAGTAGAGGGCCCATACGGTGCAGCAGCCATTACCGTCAAGCAAGGCATGCTGTTCACGGGGGGGCAATGGGTAGTGCCGCAGCAGCGCCAAAGGGAATTCCTCCAACTGGCCCATGAGGGTCCAGGAGCAGGGCATCCCTGGCCTGAGGCCACCTGGCAGCAGGTGGAGCAGGCAGCATGGTGGCCAGGACTGAGGGAACAGGTCCGCGAGTTCTGTGCCAGCTGTCTGGTGTGTGCTGCCAATAACCCTGACCCCCAGAAAAGGAAGGTATCTTTGGGACACACCAGGATGGCCGAGGGACCGTGGCAGTCGATCCAGATCGATTACATCGGGCCCCTACACACCGCCCAGGGAGGCTATAAGTACTGCCTAGTCCTGGTGGATGTGTTGTCAAAGTGGGTAGAAGCTTTTCCCTGCCGTACAGCTACCGCATTGGGTACAGCTTAGATCCTGGTCAGGGAAGTTTTCTCATGATGGGGACTCCCACATGTAAGATTTGCAAAATTTGTGCATCTACCCGAAGGTTATTATCCATAAAAGGGACCCTGCATGGACATTTTTGAAATTATAAAGGGTACCCAAGATAGCGTCCGTGCCTCGTGGCAGAAAGCCTACAGGTCTCCAAAATGGATTCTGCAGCACAGACAGTTTGGGAAAATCAAAACTAAGGCTGCAGGTTTCCTGTGAAAAGAACTTTTTGTTTTGGGACCCAGACAAAACTGTGAATTATGTATTAGGCCGAATTGGAGGCAGATCTAAATTCAATGAGGCCTACAGTTAAAGCCATCAAACAGTCTGCATACATAATTGTAAACAGATTAAACACACCCATCGAGGCTGGACAAGTCCATCAAGGATTTTCAGGACAATATGAGTCAATTATTGGGCCGGTAGATGTAATTACCGGCCATCTAAAAATCGTCAGTACAGATTGCTATCATTATTTTAACTAGCCCGCCAAAATTAAAACAAAGAACTAACCTGATTTGGCGCGCAGATAAGGGTTTTTCGACGAAGGTATAACTGAAGGGCCCCAGGTAGCAATCGGAAAAAAGAGAAGAAGGAACTCCTGCTCTGCTCTCCTGCCGCTCTGCTGCTGTCGGTACTGCCATTCCCCGGTTCTTCGGCCACTTGCCCTCGTGGCTGCCGCTCTTCCCCCGTCCCGCGCTTACCCCCTGGCCTTTGCCCGTGCCCTCTCCTACTCTATCTGGACTCACCCCGACACCGGGTCGGGCGAACACGGGAAATTCAGGCCAGGCGAAGCGGGACGTGATGAGGGAAGGAGGAGGGAAGACCACCCGGGGAAGGCCAACTGAGGGTAGGCTTCGAATCATCGGGCCTTCAGCCTCAGCCGACCTGCGACTGTCTTCATGCAAACTCAAGCTGTCGGCGAATAACCATCGCTGCAAGGTAAAGTACCCAAGCAGAGACTGTAACTTTGGGGTACTCTAACCTGGACAACGTCCTTGCAGCACCCGGAACCCACGTGATGACGGCAGGCTCCAGAGAGCACCAAGAGCGAACCCCGAACCCAACCGCTGTTTTGAGTCTAACAAACCCTTTTATTGGTGAGCATGAATTCTGACCCCTCATAGATTAACCTAGTTAGGTATAGGGGGTGGGATAAGGATAAGGGGATTGTTAAGATAGTTGTTTTCCCTCGATGTGCCGTGTGTTCCCCATTCCCTGTATAAGTATAGTATTATTATGACTCTCTTGTAATTTTTGCCTGTAGAAGTGTACACTAATAATTTTCCATAAGATTGTATTAAGTTTTCCTCTTCAATAAAAATCTTGGTTTTGTTTGCATCCAACCACCTGTCTACTCGAGTCTTCTCTGTATCGTTGCCTGTATCTAAGTCCGGTGTCCAGAACCCAGGGGGCGAGCGATTCGAACCGCTCAAAGAAGGTAGTCAGAGGCAAAGCTGACTGACCCGAACACGCCTGTGCAAAACCCCCTACACACAGTATGTGGGGTCTTACCAAGGGAGTCACTTTACCGGACAGGTCATGCAAGAGACCCTCATGGTACTCGGCATTGAAGGGAAATGGCACGTCGCCTACAACCCACAGTCACCGGGTCCTGTAGAGCGTTTAAACCATACTATAAAAGAAAAGCTGTGCAAGGAGATGGGAGACTCATCCAAGAAGTGGGTAGAAGTCTTACCATTGGTCCTAATGGGGATCCGAGCCAGCCAGTCAAAAGGCACGGGGTATTCCCCACACGAGCTGATGACTGGCAGGGTTATGCATACCCCCACCCATGTGCTAGCCCCAGAAGGCCAGCTCAGAGATTTGAACCGGGACAGCTTTGTCAGGAATCTGTTTGAACACCTTAAACGGGTTCACTGGCAGGCTGCTAGCAACATGGGAAAACAGCATCGAGTAACCGATTGCTGCTAGAACCCAACAGGCACCATGAGTGGGTGATAGGGGATCAGGTCATGGTAAGGAACTTTGCCCGGTTGGGAAGTTTCGAACCATTGTATATGGGGCCGTACAGCATTGTGGACCATATACAATGGTTCGAAACATTCCCACCAGGGCAAAGTTCCCTTACCATGACCTGATCCCCTATCACCCACTCATGGTGCCTGTAGGGTTCTAGCAGCAATCGGTTACTCGATGCTGTTTTCCCATGTTAGCTAGCAGCCTGCAGCTGTGGCAGACTCACAGACCACAAAGGTGGGGGCAGTGACATGTGTGACTGGAGAGGCCCTCCCACCAATTAAGTGGGACTCAGGTACACCCCCAGTAGCCAGAGCCTTAAGAAGGTCTCCTCGCACACCACAGCCTAGACTACCGTGGTCACCCAAGTATCATTTGAAACGGTCCAGCCTCAGGAGAACCCTTAACAGAAAGGGAAAAACCAAGGTCAGGGACAAGTCTAAGGATATGGATCCCCAGCCTGCCACCTTCAAAGGTGAGGGACTCACAGGAGAGGTAGTGTTGGGCAGAGAAAGAGACAAGGGTCCCCAGCCTGCGGCATCAGGCTGCGGGGAACCCACAGGACAGGATAAGGACTCGGCAGCCACACAGAAAGGGGTAGTGTGCTGTAGCACTGGAGGGCACACTCCCCCGATGAACTGGGATTCAGGGAAACTCCCAGGTCTTTTAAAGAGGACACTCCGAGTCCGGTGGCACAGGTCACCTTCCGTCCAGGCATACAAGCTGCCCAGATTCCACAAAAGGCAGAGGCCTTTCAGGAATTAGCCTGGCCGTCCGGAGATGGGCGGCGGATGTATATAGCTTTCTGAAGTATTTTAAGTGTGTTTTACAGTTTGGAAGTTTGGAAATGAAGGCCTAGAAATTCAGTGCCCTTAGCGCCGATTTTGCGGCGCTAGAGGGCCTAGCGCTGCAATTGGCGCCGGCGCCTAAATTGCCTGGGGCCCTTCCGCCGCGGTAGACCGGTAGCGCTGTGCCGGCACCGATGACGTCATCGGTGTGCGCAGCGTCCCGGTTGCCATGCCGACGGGCCCCAGCGCCGAAATTCAGTTGCGGCCGCCTCGCCCGTGGCAGCCGCAACTAAGACTCTGGCAACAGAGTCCAACATGTTTTTGCGCCGGCGCATTAAAGGCCCCGCGGCGGCCGGCCGCTTTCCCGCCGGCCGCCTGGCCGCAGCTCCCTCCCCGGACTTCCCCCCCCCGCCCCCCCCCCCGGAACAGAAGCAAGCCCGGCACTTGTCCGAGGTGCCGGGCTCATTTTTAAAAAGATTTTCGCGGGCCGCGGCCGGGTGCAGGCAGCTCCTCCTTAAGGGAAGGAGGAGGCCTGCACTTCCCGAACCTGCCGCACCGCAGCGGGCGCTGCAGCGCCGGAATAGCGCCGAAATTCAGCGCGTTGCGCCAGTTTTCAGGCGCAAACAGCTCTCAGCAGCGCCGGCAGCCGTTTGGGCGCAGAACTATTGAATTTTGGGCCCGACCAGCGCGACTTAGCTCCGGCACTAACTTCCGGCGCTAAAGCCCTGGCTGCGCCAAAACTCAATTTCTAGGCCGAATAGTTTAATTTTAGTTTAGGATAAGTTTAAGTTTTGGAAATTTTTGAAACTGTCAGGCCAGAGAACCTTTTCGGGACATGGCTATTTTGTTTGTGTGTCCCTACAGAGAGGAAATCGGGATGAGGAAGGTTCTGCTCCTGCTCACCCTGGTAGGGGTGAGCATCGGTGATTGAGGAGACGTGGAGGACTCCCAAATCTATGGGTGCTCAGGAGAGAGAGCAGCGATCGCTACCGCAGGGGGTGGCGAATGGGGTGAGGAGGAGCTCGCCATTTACTTCCATAAGGGAAGGTGGCCAGGGAGGCTGGGGTCTAACTCGACTCAGTACTCCAGCCAAACCTATTTCACGTACGGGGAGGCCTCCATCCCCTGCCCCAGAGTAGAGATCATTGCTACAGGGGTCAGTGTCACCGAGGGAAAACGTGTGTGTTTGACATGTAAGGGACAGATTCCTTTGGCTAGGTGGTGGTGGCTCAGAAAGCTGAGCAAAGATATAGGAAACCCCGCAGTCGATTGGGAATGATTGGGGAACAATACCCATCAGACGAATAGGGACACGAGGGGGAATGAGTGTGTGCTGGGGCAAGTGGTGGGAGCCGGATCAGGGGATTTATGTTTGTATGTGGGTGTTAGAGAAAGTCTGCCCCACAGGCGTATCCATCATTTTCCACCGGCAATGGCAAGAAGCCAGGGAGGGGATGGAGTGGGATTCCAGCCTGCATGCATGCGCGATCCCACACTCCCCGATCCCAGTCAATGCCACCAAACTCGTTACCTGCCCCCGGAAGCCCCTGCCCACAACCACGACATCACGGACTATAGTCCAGAGGTGTCCTACCACCACCAAGGGACCAGGGAATGGTTTAGTCCTTGTGCCTACCAACAAGTTACTGTACCGGGGGTACACTATGCAGTGGACTCAGTGATCCCGAACCTGACCGAGGTGCACTTACCTGAGTAGTGCCCTAAGGAGCCAGAACATTTGTACCAAGCCCTGCTGAAGGAAATGTTTAGAAAATTTTATGAATTTGACTTTGCCAGGGTAGACAAAGTGGAACTGTACAGTTTACATCCTGAGCATAATATGGACGCGGGGAGACAAAGAAGGGGGACCTGGAATGATATTTTCACTGCTTATAGTACAGGATCCTCAGTAATAAACAGCCTAGATGATATAGAGCTGCAAACACAGATAAATGGTTTAAAGACCCTGTAAAGAAAACTCCTAACAGAGGAGAACACAGTGGTAGGCTCAGAGCTACATAAGGACCAGGCTATGACGGTCCATTTAAAAGAAATATTAGCTGAGCTGGAGAGACACACCAAAAGAGTAAATGCACTCATACGGGAGGAACGGAATGCTTCAGATCAAGCTGCACAGAATGAGGTGTGCGTGCTTTACGGGGCATGGATGCTGGGCGAGGGCCGCAGAAACCTGGAGGATTTAAAACAAGGTTTAGTCCCCTCCTGGACTGGCAACAAGCACCTTGCAGCCCTCCACCCTGTGGGGAAACATGGTCTTGTGCCATTACCTCCATGGTACAGTTCACAGAATTTAGTAATTTGCTGAGCCTGTGTCAGCTCCACGTAGCCTCTGAAGCCTACCCTGTCGCCAGTGGATTGTGGACGTTCCAATCACACTATCATGGGGATAGTAGTGAGGATGCCGTTCATGGGTGGGACAGCCCGACCCACCCCGGTATACAGGGTGGAGAACATTGGGATCATTTAAGGGGGTGCACACGTCCGTTTCGCAGAGGTCCCACCTTATGTCATAAAGTGGGAGCACGCTATGACAGGTACAGACCTCTCCGGGTGCCGGAGCCAGGGAGCACACATAATACTGTGTCCCCAGCACTTGAATGCCTATTTGAGACCACAGTGCGGGTTTAAAGCTGCTGGCGCACAACCTGTGAACTGTACCATGGAGGTAATAGCACAAGACCATGTTTCCCCACAGGTAGCATTCATAGGGGGTGGGAAATATTGTGTCACCACAAGTGCACTCCACTACCGGCATGGACAGCACATCTGGTGTCCGGTGAGTGACAGCAGTTTCTGTTTTAAACCCGAGGCAGAAGTTCAAGTGGCCCAGGAACGGATTGTACCCATCCCTGAACCCTCAACTGTTCACCTCACTGTCAGGGAAAACATCACCAACCTGCAAAATTACGTAATGCTTTTCGGCTATGAAATCCCCCCTCTACCAGAACATCTTACTGCCCTATTAAAAGCAGTGGTCATCTCACAGAAACATTTCTATACATTAGAGCAGAAGACAGTCGAGATAGGGGCCAAAATCTTGGATATTGTAGTTCCACCCTGGTGGGATATTTTTGAAAATATAGAGGTCCCTTCTTGGATTCGACTGGCTTCACACATTTTAGTGGTTTGCCAGCTCGGTATAGTTTTCTACTTGCTGTGTACAAAGTGCAAGGGAAGGGATAGGATGCTCCACTCTCAACATGAGGGAGCATGGGCAAAAATAAAGTCTCTGACCAGGTATTAAACCAACCTTGACCGTTATTAAAATTAAAGTTTGATGAGTGTGTGTGTGTCATTATTTTTCCTATGTGTGTAATAATTTTTCCAAGTGGAGCAGGGGTGTTGGGCCCCCTCCGTGCTTGGATGTGAATGTAATAAAAAAATTTGTACCTTGCATATATCTGTTAAACACTACACCTAAATGGAACAGGAGAGTGTTTTTTTGGGGGGGTTTTTAATTTAGATAATACAGGGGAAGGTTGGCTCCCGAGGATCAGAACATTTTGCTCACAACTGCATGATACTATAGTATTTAAAGTATCACAGGGGTGTTTGTAAGGCTCGCAAAATTATCCAAATTCCCCCAAAGCAAGAAAAGAAGACTGTTTGAAATAATATTGGGCCAAAGGGGACCAAAAATCTAAACCCCAGGGTTTTGCTCATTTAAAAGGCATGTTCAGGCCTGCGGAAAAAGCTGCCACAAAAGGAGGTGGGATGTGTAGTGTATGTACCTTTAAGAGGAACTATGTTTTTGAAGCCCCTGTATACTGTAGTACCAGTAGTGACCACTCGGGTATATAAGCCTGTGTAGCGTCTTGTGTTGTTAGTTCACCTCCAGACTTTGTTCAGTAAACACTTGTTAAATCAACTCCTGCATTCCGTGTCTCCATTAACACACGGATCTAACAGGATGGGCCCCCGAAACACAGACAGTTTGAGTATTGGAAAGGCCAGATCATCTGGGAATGTTCTGGGCCATCCCAGCCATTCTACATAAAGACAATAAGCCCACGGAAAAGACTGTTCCTGCCGAAACCCACAAGTCCATTAAGAACATGAATAATATAATACATGCCAACAACCAACAATAAAGAACCGGGCACCAGCAGGAAGAAGACAATCAAACAACAGTTTAAAACCAATCAGAAAGATTTCCAAAACATTTTACACATTTTAAACTGATTTCAAGGCAATCCCAAAACCAGTTAAAAGCCAATTAAAAATAGATGGGACCATCTCCGAAACTCGATGAGAATTGAAACATATTAAAAATAACGAGCCCGCCAAAATTAACAAAGGACCAGAGATTTGGCAGTCAGATAAGCCAGGCCTCAAAACAGTATAATTGAGGTCTACTTGTGCAGTGAAACAGATCAGATCAGAAAGACATTGAAGATAGTTCGATTTGAGAGAGTCAGTTCAGGACACAGCTCAAGAAGGCTCAAGTTCAGTACAGGAGAGAAAGTACAGTTCAGAAAAAGATAACATCATCACCGTACTTAGTCAGAGGATCGGAGCCTTGAAGAAAGAAGAATGAAATGGAAGGAAAAGGAAATCACGGCAACCAAAGGCCTCAAGAAACCAACATCTAATAATATTACCACCAACTAGGTAATATTGGGCCACCACGACTAACAAGAAACCAACCAGCAAGAAGTCGAAAATTCACAAACCTGTTTCCACTCTACAGGCTAGTTTGACTTACCCCTGGGTAAGATTTGACAAAAAAAACTCTAAAACCTATACCTAACCAAAGAAAATTGGGCAATCACCTGATAAATCCAACTACGCATCTAACCGCATCAGTGGACAGGCGAAGACTGAAAACCCAACGCAGGTGCAGTCTTCCACCACGTCCGGGGTACGGCAGGCCCCAACCACCACAACTAGAGAGAACCCCGAAATCATGAACCTCTACAATCTGTCAAGAAAGTCGTTTGGTGAGCATTTCCTGGTCCTCTGGAATTCAGCCTAGATAGGATAGTGGGATTGGGAGGGTAAGGTATTTTGTCTATTGTAATTCTCCCTCGCATATTCCGAAGTGTTCCCACTTTTAGAGTATAAGATTTATTGTATTGTATATTTTCCTGTCTCAAAAATATAAATCCTAATTCTTTTGACCAACTCAGGTGTCTGTTGCAATTTCATTACAATCCCCAAATAGGTCCAAAGTCCAGAACCAAGGGAATGGGAGCGATTCGAACTGCTCAGGGAATCAGAGGTGAAGCTGACCACACACACCACCCCTTACACCTCCGAGCAATTTTCCCACATGCGTGTTTTCTGACCCCGTTTCCATCCCAAATCCAAGAGGCGAGACAGGCCCTTAAGGCCCTTAACAACCACTTAATTGTCTCTAATATCCTATTTTGAGAGGCCTTTCCGGTTTTTAGACATTTCCCCCATCCTGCACACCTCCTCTGGAACATGCCAGGTAATCCTGGTGGCCTCACATTTGGATTGCGTACTAACAGCTGCAGCTCCACCATTACAAAGTTGTTTTCACCGATGATCATTTGCAGGTGGCAGAACTTTGTTGTCTCAGGTCTGGGTGAATTTTTAGCAGGCCTACCCATTGTTGTGGAAGTTTGGAGCCTGACACCCATCTCCAGTTTGACCTGCTGGGAAACCCCTCTCCCCACCTTGACTGAGTGCTTCCTCAACTGAGGCATATACCAGAAGCATGGCGACCATTCAATTCCTTTCCTCCTGGACATCAGATTCGGACGAAGACCAGCCGCGGCAGCAGCAGAACCATGAACAACAGCAGCACCAACAACAGGAGCGCCAAGCTGCTAGTCACCCACCTGAAGCTGCACAGGCCAGAAGGCGCCAGCGTGCGACCACATTGCTGCCCGGGATGCAAGGAATGCACTCATCTTGGCCAGATTTGCTTAGCCTGCACAATCAAACACTTTTGTCTCACACCTTCTTACCAGAGCATCGACAATGGACAAGAACCTACGGATTCCTATCGCTCTGACCACCATACTGACAATTGCAAGGCACCCTAAGCCCTCAATGTGAATGTCCCATTTGCAAAATGACATAGGCCACAACTTCAACAGTTTGCCATCAAATCTGTTTATAATACAATGAAAATGATGGTTGGTCCAACTGCAAAACATCACAGCACCCAGGTGACTACCATTGTGACTACTTGTGCTTTATCTTCCTCTTACGCGTGCTCCTACGAGGTGCATCCCTGTGGCTTCAGCAGATGTGGAGGCCCCTTGCTCACTTTCTTGCTGCTCCTGTCTCGATGCCGTTGGCGGCCGTCCTCTGGGGTGGCGAACCTTTGCGGGCTCACCAACAGTCTGCTGCTCCTACGGCTGTGCAGGGGCTGAGACGCCCATCTCAGTTGGGTGAGGACTCTGGTGGGGCTCTGACCGAGGGCTCTGCAGCGGCATGGTTGTTTGAGTGCTTGGAGAGGAGCTCCCACTTCCTTGTTGTCTGCCACCAACATCCCTCTCATGGGTCAGCCCCACTTCAGAGTTAGCAAGTGGCTTGACAGCACCTTGCTGCACTTCAGGGGGGCCATGAGGACCCGTTTCTGCACTGGAAGTCCTACTCCAGAGGACTTCCATGAAGGTCTGGTTTCTATGCTCAATAGCTAGCCATCGCTCCTCAAGTGATGTCATTCTATTCTGAACAATGACCATGTTTTCCATACCCTGGTGATTAAGCTCCTCCATGGCCGTAGCCATCCTCTCCTCTACTGTAGCCATCCTCTCCTCTACGGTAGCCAGCTTTACCATGGAGTTATCCATCCTTTCCACAGAGGTTGTCATCCTTTCCGCGGTGATGCGTTCATCCGCCAATGCCTCCACAAAGGCTCTGCTCATGTTCGCGATGGACTCCTCCATTCGCTCCACACTCGTAGCGACCCTGGAGACAAAACCTGCTGGAGACTCCTGCACCTGTTCCTGGAGTTCCAGCACTGCTCTCCTTTTGGATGGACCCGGAGACACAGCTGTGCCGAGCTGGCAGAGTCCTGCGCCTTCCGACGAGGACTCTCCACTGTTGACCCTGTCTCCACCATCTGCTGATGCTCACTTGTGAGCTGTGATACACCAGGTACCAACACTACTCTATCTCGAGAAGGTCCCACTGAGGTGTGAGTGTCTGCGCTGGTGCTGGGTGCACTTAATTCTGCTGACGCTGTGCCCTCAGAAGTTGCAGCTTCCTCTGAGGAGTCTGGAGGCTGTTCCTCCTGGACAGTGGGGACAGGGGCTTTCGATGGTCCTGTGGGGAAGTAAAGGAAAGAGTTAGAGATGTGAGGTCAAGGTTACATGCACATTGCATAGTGCAGATGATCATAAGCCAATCTGTTAGAGCATCAGATTCATTATCAGTGACTCATGCAATGTCAATGAGAGAGATGCCAAACTATTCTGTCACCAGCTTGCTGTGATGCGCCCATCTGTCTGTCCCACACTTGGGAATGGTCCTCGATCCCGGCGATTTCCAGGCCGCCTCCTCCCAGGCGGTGAGCTGGGCTACTGAGGGTTGTCCTCCTCCTGTCATGGCTCTTTCCCTCTTATTGTGGGCTCTGTTTTCCGGCAATGAGGGACACATGTGGGGTTTGAGTGAGAATGAAGGAGTGAGTGTAGAGAATCCATAGCATAGATGCTTAGAAGGAGACAAAGGATCATCCCTGTGTGTTGTAAGTTGTTGTCATTGCATCACAGTGATAGATAGTGTGAGGGCTGCATGATCGAATAGTTAAGTGAATGTCACCATAGAGAGCGAGGGAATGGGTAAGGGTGCAGGGATGTAAGTGTCAAGTGGGATGTGGAGGAAGAGGTTGGCAAAGCAGAGTGTTGGTGAGGAGAGGCGATGGGGATCAGATTGAGGGTGATGGGAAAGTCATACTCACTTTTCCTGTGCGGAGAAGTTCATGAAACCTCTTCCTGCATTGCAGCCAGGTTCTGCGGCTCATTGATATGGAGTTGACCTCCTGGGCCACTTGCAGCCACACAGCTTTAGTCTGCTGGGGTGGTTTTTTCTCCCTGAGGAAAGGGAGAGCATCTCCTTATTAGATCTTGCTCCCTCCACCAGTGCTTGGAGGGAGGGTTCATCAAAGTGAGGTGCGCACTTGCTGGTGGACATAGTCGGTAAATTAAGTCCTTCATACAATTTCCAAAGCGGTTCCAGTCTCTAGACGAAGCAAGGCTGCTTGCAGGCCTTAAATCCAGCAGCATTGATGATGTCATCGGAGGCGACTTTCTGTATGAGAAGACTCATTGGGCCAGGGGTTGCCACATGCTGGAAATCAATTGCCTAATTAGGGGAAAATCACAATTTTTCAAAACTTCACTTCGGATTCAGGGTCCTGACATGAATCCCACCTGACATGTCCCAGCCTGCCCACTCTGGCAAAATCGAATGGGTGAGCATTACTCGCTTGGCATTAAGGAGACAGAAATGGGTGGAAAGTTGTGTCTGTGTGATGCTTCACAGGGATGTCAGAATGACAGTGCAGTTGCTCAGTCAGTAACCTGCCACCTGCAAGATGCTGCCAATGTCACTATTTCCCAATGTAAGAGCTGAGTGCCTCCCCACAAGCTCCATGGCCTTCTCCTTGAAGGGGGTGAGTTAGTTAAGGTTGGTAAGCTGCCACCGGTGTCCTGCTAGTGGCAGGCACTCTCTACCAATTTGTCCTGCAAGATGATACACCGTGAATGATGTAGGTTTTCAGTCTGTTACCTTGCCTGTCTTCCTTATGATGTGGAACTTTTTGCGTCACTTCTGCAGTCTGGGAGCGAGGGAGTTGGCACTCATCCTCCAGGTAGCATGTGTGATATTTTTGTGTGGCTTGGTGGTACCCACACTCAGAAGTCTGTTCTTCCTGCCTAAATTGCCTCTAGGAGGGCTTGCAGGTTGGAATGAGTGATGTTCTGCATTCCACTGCATTGCCCTTGTGCACTCTGTTACTTCTTCAAATAACTCATTCAGAATGGTTAAACATGACCTAATTTTAGAGATTCATGCTATTTTTATATTATATTCTCTGGGCTTGAAATTCATTATAGCCCAGGAATGGGCGGTATCTTTGAGAATTAGCGCCAGGTGCTAATGCTTTAGACTGCACGCAAAATTCATTCTCACTGCTCAAAGAAATGATTGGCGCACTAATTCAAGTCTTAAAGGCCTAGCTCAGTGGTGTTACACTCAAAGAGTGGACCAATATCGGGCGCAGTCTAATCGCAACTCATCATTGCCACAGGCTTTTCCCAGTACTTAAAGGGGAGTTTCATTGATACTGCAGCACCTCATTCTCAGCATTGCTGGCTGTGCAGCGACCTCAGCAAGGAGAAACACAACAAGGAGAAGGAGCCGGAGGACTGAAGCAGGTGTGCTCATGGCAGATCCACCTCAGTCGGGTGGTCATGAAATGCTTCAACAAATGCTACATACTACCATCTGTACCACAAGCTTCACACACCGTCCAAAGCACCACACCCCCAGCACTCACCCACCAACAATCTCTACCTACCAACACTCACAGCCACATCTCACACCACACACACAATGACAGCTATTCAACAACGGCAGGCACAAGTATCATTAGTTATTAGAATGAATGTGATATGTGTGATATGTTTATGTATAAATTTATTAATTAAGTTTAAAATATTTTGTGGTCTCTCTCATTTCACCTTTGCACCCAGGAGTATGCTATGATATGGCATGACACATGATGGGCATGTGGTGAGCAAAAGTGATCTGGGGTTTAAGTCACCCTGGTGTGAGGCTGGAGGTCTGTTTGGAGGAGGTGGCAGAGTTCTGTGACCACCTCCTTGGTAATGCGGAGACATCTAATACACTGCTCCTCGCTTAATTGAAGGTAGGTGAAGTGCTATCGGAATACCCTTGGCAGGTATAAGGCCTTCTGGTGAGAGGTCTGATGTCCCTCCTCATCCCTCTGTGCACATGTTCCCGTATTTTTGGCTGCCTATGCTCCCTCTGCTGTAGATCCTGGAGGGCGAGGTGGCGTCAGTACAGCCCCCATTAATGTTGCCAAGTGTAGCAGTTTGAATCTTTGAACAATAAATGTGGCACTTTGCACTTGCTAGAACACTGCTAATAAAAAAGAACTTTGAAATTACTGATACAAAATGATCCACTTGCTGAAACTGACAAGAAACCACTGAAACTAACCTGCCCTGACAGCTGTGAGTGATTAATGTGGATGCCTTTAAATAACATCCCTGGAGCTGGCGTCCTGCAGCTGTGCGCCTCCTCTCCCTGTCGCTGTCTGGTCGAGGTGTAAAGGTAAGTGACGAAAATCAATTCTGCAGATCGGGACACCCAGTGACATCATGATCTGCCTGGTGTTGAAGTCCTTGGTTGTACCTCGTTCCAGTGGCGCAATGGGAGGACTGGATTTGCCTTGCGGCGCTGGATTCACCTCACCCCAGCACTACTGCATCAGCACCCCGTTAACGCTAATGGGAGAAGCTGACCAAGTGAATTTTTCCCCCTTAATCTCTAGATGTTTTGTTATCTCATCTTTTAGCAAAGATTCTAATATCTATCCGACCACTGATGTCTAGCTATCTGGTGTAAGTTGCCCTGAGTTAGTTCTATCTCCCTTAGAGTTTGCCAGTCCTCTGGCACTATTCTTTTCTCTACTGAATTTTTATGTATGCATGCTAGTGCCTCTGCTACCTCTTCCTTAGTTTCTTTCAGTATCCACAGGTGCAATTCATCTGGAACCTAGGGAGAAAAATTTGGCACCTTAGCACCTCCCGTTAGCTCCAGCAGATGGCACTAATGGGGTGCTAGAGCATTATCGCTGGGGCGGGGTGAATCCAACATAGCATGCCAAATCCCACCCCCACCCACAGTGCCACCACAAACAGATATCACCAGGAGCCTCAATGCCAGGTGGATCATGACATCAGTGAGTGTGCAATGCTCACTGACCGCCTGATCTGCAAAATTAATTGTCGCCACCTAATTTAGCGCTTGGAGTATACAGCAACAGGGAGAGCTGGCATGAAGCAATGGGAAGCCAGCTCCAGAGACGTTATTAAAAGGGATCATCAGTAATGAGTCGCAGCTGTAGGTTAGTGGAGTTTCAGTGCTTTCTTGTCAGTTTCACATAGTGCAACAGTCTCATTCCATAATTTCAATGTTAAGTAGTATCAGGAGCAATATGGAAACCAAAATGTAGCTACATTTATTCTTTTAAAAATCAAACTGCTACACTTGATCACATTAATGGGGGCAGTCGACCCCACCCTCCAAGATCTACGGTAGAGGAAGCAGATGCAGCGAGAAAGACAGGAACATGTGGCCAGAAGGAGGGGGAGAGCCATCAGGGCTCTCAACAGGAAGCTTTACCCCCTGAGGGTATTCCAAGAGTACTTCTCCTAAGTTCAATTAAGCAAGGAGCAGTGTATTAGAAGACTGCACTTCACCAAGGAGGTGGTCACCGAATTCTGCCACCTCCTGCAACCAGACCTCCAGCCTCAGCTCAGGATGACCACAGCTCTTTCAGTGGCAGTCAAGGTCACCGTGGCCCTCAATTTCTTCGCCAGTGGATCCTTCCAGTCTGCAATAGGAGACATAGCTAATATCTCACAGTTTGCCGTCCACTGGGAGGTCACAGAGGCTCTCTACATTAGGAGAAGGGACTACATTTCCTTCCCCAACACCAGAGAGAAGCAGGACGAGCATGCATGTGGCTTTGCCAGGATAGCAGGATTCACCATGGTGCAGGGCGCCATTGTTTGCATCCAAAATAACAACAGAAAATGCTGGAAAAACTCAGCAGGCCAGGCAACATCCGTGGAGAGAAATTAGAGTCGACATTTCGGGTCAAACCCTTTTTCAAAACTGGAAAGGAAATGAAATAAATCGAAAGGCAGGGCTGGGGAGGGAATAAAAGAAGTGAATAGACATTAAGAGGTATTCAAAACGAGACGAGATGGTGATAGGACTAGTAAAGAGACAAAAGACGGCTCAGATTAGGTGTGACATGCGCTGGCAGAATGAGAGACAGTTGCCATGTGGGAGAGAGAAAAAAAAAAGGAAAGAAGGGGAGGGAAAACCCAAAACAAAGGGTGGGGAAAAAAATGAGTAAAAATGTAATAGGGGCCGAGGTTATGATCTGAAATTGTTGAACTCGATATTGAGTCCGGAAGACTGCAAAGGGCCTAATCGGAAGATGAGGTGCTGCACCCACATGGCTTTGCAGGCACTGCATAACAATCCTTAGATCATCAGGAACCGCAAAGGCTACCATTCATTTAATGTGCAGTTGGTGTGCAACCATAGAAAGCTAATCTTCAATGTGAATGCCAACTATCCTGGCAGCAGCCACAATGCCTTCATCCAGTGCTAGACCGATGTGCCAGCACTCTTCCAGCCAACACGTCGAGCTCGCAGTTGGCTGGTCGGAGACAAGGACTATCCGCTCTCCACATGGCTCATGAGTCCCCTCTGCAACCCCAACACTCCTGCTGTAAGATTTGCAAAATTTCTACATTTCCCCAAAGCTTATTATTAATAAAAGTGACCCTGCGTGGACATTTTAAATCAAAAAGGGTACACAAGATGGCGTCCACGCCTCTTGGCAGAAAGCCTGTGAGATTTTACAACTTGGACTCTGCGACGCAGGCAGCTTGTGGAGAAATCGAAACCAAAGCTACAGTTTCTATGAAGAGAGACTTTGCATTTTGAAAACCAGACAGGAGTTTGAATTATGTATTAGATCAAATTGGAGACAAATCTAAACCCAGTTAGGCCTATAGTTAAGGCCATCAAGCAGTTTGCATAAATAATCGGCAACAGATTAAGGAAGCCATTGAGGCTGGACAGGCCCATCAAGGTGCATTCATAACAAAACAAGTCAATTATCAGGCCGGTAGATGCGATTGATGGTCATCTAAAAACAGTTAGTATAGATTGCTGCCATTATTTAAAATAGCCCGCCAAGATTAAGACAAAGAACTAACCTGATTTGGCGCGCAGATAAGGGTTTTCAAAAGGAGTATAATTGAATGCCCCGGGTAGCAATCGCTCTCTTCTCTTCTCTCTGGCCTCTCCTTGCTCCTTGCCCTCATGGCTGTTGCTCTTCCCCCGTACCGCGCTTACCCTCTGGCCTTTACCCATGCTTTTCCCCACTCCATCTGGAATCGCCCAGGCACTACATCGGGCGGACAGGGACAATCCAGGCCAGGTGAGGCGGTACGCGACGAGGCGAGGAGGCAAGACGAACTGAGGAAGACAACTGAGGAGACGAACTGAGGAAGACAACTGAGGAGATGAACTGAGGAAGACGATTGAAGACAAGCTTCGAATAATCGGGCCTTCAGTCTCAGCTAACCTGTGACTATCTTCATATAAACTTCAACTGCCGACCGAGGAAGAGGAACCATCATTCCTGCAAGGCAAAGTACCCAATCAGAGACTTTAACTTTGGGGTACTCGAACCTGGACAACGCCCTTGCAGCACCCGGAGACCACGTGACGACAGCAGGCTCCAGAGAGCACCAATAGCGAACCCCGAAGCCCACCACTGTTTTGCGTTCAGTAGACCCTTTTGATTGGTGAGCATAAATTCTGGCCCCTCATAGCTTAATCTAGTTAGGTATCGGGGGTGGGATAAGGACAAGGGGATTGTTAATATAGTTGTTTTCCCTCGATGTGCCATATGTTCCCCATTCCCTGTATAAGTATATAGTTATTTGTATTTGCCTGTAATTTTTATACTGGTAACTTCTCGTAAGACCATGTTAATTCTTCTGTTTAATAAAATATGGAGTTTTGCTTACATCCAAACCACCTGTCTACTCGAGTCTTTTCTGTATCGCCGCCTGTGCCTAAGTCATAAACATTCAGAGGTATAACTGACTGGGCATACGCGCCAAACACCACCACACACCACCCCCTACAGAAATGGCAACCACGGCAGGACACCGGCAACAGGGTTGCGATACAGTAGACAATGGTTCGGATGAGCAAACCATGATGGAGGAAAAGATTTCTGATTATGTGTTTAGCAAGGTGAATATCACTAAGAAGTGGATCACCACTCTGTAAAAGGCTGGGCGTCCGATAGATGCAGCAGCTAAGTGGACAGAGGGAAAGGAACACAAGAAGTCCTTAGAGAAGGCAGTTTGGCTGATGTGTTTTAAAAAGCAGGTCCAGCTTTTGGACAGGCTCGTTGCAGCACAGGCAGTCGAGTTAAGGGAGTCAGCCCTGGAGATCCAGGATAAGGCTCTCGCAGGGGAGAAGTTATTAGTAGATTTGCAGGCTTTGAATCAGGGGAGAGTGCATTTAGTGTGAGAACACAAGGCCCAGTTGGAATACCTACGGTGCCAAGTCACCGAGGCCAAGGGAAATGAGTTAAGGTTGCGGAAGAAAAACGCCCGCTTGACAAGGCAGATTAGGGAACAGGAAGAGAAAATACAGGAGGTAAAAGCCGCTTTCAAGCTAGCGAGCGAACAGGGGTTTGAGGAGGCAGACCACGGCCCCTGCAAAGAGAGGATAGAAAATCTGAGCCGGGCCCTCCGGAAGGCAAAAGGCATGGTATGCCTCATAAGCACAAAGGCAGGCCAGGCAGATTTTATGGGGAACGAGGGGAGGACAGATCCAACATCACCGGTAGTGCTTAGGGACGGCCTGGTCGAGAGAGTGGAGACCTCACGGCCACCACCCGTAGCGCCAAGTTTCAGCGAGGTTTGGCAGCAAGGGGGGTGGAACCTGGAGTGGAGCCAGAGGTGGAGGCGGAGGTAGAGCAAACCCCGCCAGAGAGGTCGGAACTGTGGCCGATGTGCCCAGCACGGCATCAGATGTTCGGCCCACCCGTCAATGGCGACAATGAGGGACCCCTCCAAAACCAATTCGTATTACCCTTTAACACCCAACAGCTTAGGGTTATGGTCAACCATATCCCGAGGCTCTCCGAAAAGGGAGACCCCTCGATCCACTTCAGGGAAGTAGAGCAGGCAGCCAGCATCAACGACTGCGATGACGCTGAGAAGGCCACAATGCTGCTATTCTCCCTGGAGAGTAGTCTCCTCCAATCCCTCTCTGACGAGTGTAAAAGGGGGCAGAGCGGGTACGAGGAGCTTAGAGATGCGGTTCTGGAGGCCATGGGGATGGATGAGGGAAGTCCTTTCTCCCACGTGGAGAAGACGATCCAGCTCCCAGGGGAAACCCCACAGGTTTTTGCGGACCAGCTGTGGCCGGTGTACTGGAGGCCCTGCCCGGGTACGCCGGACCGAGCGTTCCTGAACAGGGATTCCCTGGCCCATTGGCTCCGTTGCCTGGTGGCGAACAGGTTGCCACAGGTCCGGGCCAAGGCAGAAGCCTGGTTCGACCCCAAAAATCCCCAGACCACCGAACTCACGGTGATTAGGCAGCTCACTCTGGCCTATAAAAACGGTAGGGGAGCCGATGCTCACCCACCCAAGGGAAAGGTGCATGAGATAAAACCCGGACCGGGTAGGAAAGAGTGGCACCAGGAAGGGAATAACCCCCCCAACCCAAAGGCGAATTGTTACGGGTGTGGGAAGGATGGTTACTGGCAGAAGGAGTGCAAATACCCTTGGAAAGATAACAAGGGAAAGAATTCCACAGCCCCAGTCCAAAAGGCGGGGACAGGAATCCCTCCCGCAGAGATCTAATCATTTTTGGACGCCATGAGGTCCATTTTGACTGGCCAAGGGAGGATAGCAGCCACCACCGGTGCTCTGACCCCGTTAGCCCCATCCAACCCACAGCCCTGACTAGAACCAGCGCAGCCTGTCGACCTGTGTCCCTTTGAAAACAACGAGGGGAGCAGGCCCTGTGTTAAGATGCGGGTGGAGACGGTGCAGGGGAGATATTCAGTGGACACTGGAGCTTCCAGCACAGTGGTCCATTCGGAAAACCCGACCAATCCACCTGAATCTAACGAGGTCCCATTTCGCCTAATGGGAGCCACAGGGAACGAGTAGGCTGGGGAAATGGCCAAACCTTTGGCCATAGTTTTAGGATCCCTCCCTACCACGTGGGAGGGTAACCAAAGGACCAACGAGGTGGCCGAGCAGAGGGCCAGGGAAGGAAAGTTATGGGATCCCTGTAGAGCAGGCCCAGTAGCCGCAGTCCGGGACAAGGGAGGCACACAGGGGGTAGCTTTGGCCCCGGACCTAAAGCATGTCCAAGCCCAAGATCCCATCTGTAGGGCCGTCCCGGTAAGGGAAGAGAACGGGGAGTCCCTAGAAGGCCCGTTCGGGGCAGTGGGCGAGGTTTTAAAACAGGCTGCTGGTTACATCAACCAGTGCAAGCTGTTTACCCCTGAAAGGGGAAAACAGCCAGTTGGGGTAAGGTCTGAGGATAAAGTGTTGTGTATGTACCTTTAAGGGAATAATTGGTCTCAGACTGCAGCACCGGCAGTGACCACCCCTGTATAAAAGACCCTAGCAGGCTTCTGTAGTTTCAGTTTCCAGGTTGTCTCCATTCAGTAAAGGCTTGTTATAATCAACTCCTGCAGTCCGTGTCTCAATTATACACAGACATAATACTGGCGACGAGTAATAAACAAACTTACCTGCAACTCGGCAGCAACTCAGACGACGTTATTGAAGGTCGAAGCCAGAAGAAAGAAAAAAAAATAATCCAAAGGAACTCGAGAAACGGGCGTCGACCGTGGGCAACCGCCCTCCAAATCATCGAAATGAAAAGTTGCAGGAGAGACTGTCGAGAGCCAGGCTTGGTTCTCCAGTCTGTGGTTTCCCAGCTAATCGGGCTGGTGGCAGGTAGTGCACTGATCCTTCCTGGGCTGCGGCAGGCTAGAGCTCGATCGGGTGGCTCTGCAACGGGGCCGGGCAGCGAGTCGGGAAGCAAAGAGAGAGAGAGAGGGTGCAGCACACAGGGCACGGCCGGTGCTTCGAAGCCGGGCAGCGTTCGGACCTAAGAAGAGGGAGGAAAGTGTCCCAGAGGGTCCGCTCCACAACGGGAACGGTTCTTCAATTAACGGAGCAAATATTGAAGCGCGATAGAAAAAGAAAAATACCGCGGAGAGCGGCGTTGGCAGCAGCAATCGGGGAGGCGCGAAGACCATAGGGCGTCGCCATTACAGGAGAGTAAAATAAATATAATCGCCAGCAACAGCGTTGGCAGCAGCGGCAGCGGCGGGAAAGTGTGGGAGGCGCCATCTTAACTCGGCGGGGAAGAAGGAAAAGCGCGGGAGGCGCCATTTTGATCCATCGGGGACGAAGGAAAAGCGCGGGAGGCACCATCTTAGATTTTCAAGATGCCAAAGACTGGTGATATCACTGCCTTCGATAATGCAATAGAAGACTGGACCACGTATGTGGAAAGAGTTGAGGTATATTGCGAGGCAAACAAAATAGCCGATGAGAAAAAGGCATTGGTATTGCTAAATTTAATGGGCGCAAGAACGTATGGCCTATTGCGGGACCTGATTACTCCAGCCAAACCGAAGGCGAAGAGTTTTAACGAAATTGTTGCTATCCTACAGGAACACCTAAATCCTACATCGCTGCTGATAGCAGAAAGAGTTAAATTCCACATGAGAAATCAGCATAAAAATGAGAGCAATGCTGATTACCTTACGGAACTACGCAAGCTATCAAAGCACTGCCAGTTTGGAGCAGGACTGGCAGATACCTTATGGGACAAATTTGTCTGTGGACTCCTGAGTGAAAGAATCCAGAAGAGGTTACTCTCAGAGAAAGAGCTGACGCTAGATAAGGCTTTCAGCGTGGCAGTATCATACGAAGCAGCAGCAAGGGGAGCTGCAGAAATACAAGAAAAGCCACAGGAATACGGCACCCACGAAATGACACGGGGATTTGCAAAATGTTATCGCTGCGGCAGAACAAACCATGTCCAGAAGGACTGCTGGTCCAAGGACAAAATATGCAGGCAATGCGGAAAGATGGGACACATTGCACGAGTTTGCAGGTCTGGGAAGAAGACCAACGACAACAAAAAGGCTACTAAGGAACCGTACAGGAAAGTACAAAAGATGACGGACAGTAGTTCCGAAGACCAGATGAGCGATAGTGAATCCGGGAACAAGAGACTAAGCTGTCTCAAACTTCACAACGTAATCGCAAAAGAGGATCACCGAACCATTTGGGTCACCCTCACGATAGCAGGATCCCAAGTCAAAATGGAATTGGATACAGGATCAGCTCTAACCGTCATGAATCGACGAGACTATGAGCGGCTATTCTCACACATAACCTTGAGAGAGACATCCATTGTCTTGAGGACGTATACGGGGCAAAAAGTATACCCCAGAGGAAAAATAAGGGTGCCTGTTGAATACAACGGCAAGAAAATACGGAAATTGTATCTCTACATTCTGCAAGATGGTGGACCACCGTTATTGGGACGTGAATGGATCAGAAAGATAAGTTTAGACTGGCACTCCATTCAGGCACTGATGGTGGCTGGTAAAAAGGATGACGACGTCACTCCTGGACGATTGTCAACAATCTTAGCTGACGCCAAAGTGGTATTTCAACAAGAACTGGGCACTCTTAAAGGCGTAACCGCCTCGATAAAAATAGAGGAGAATGCAATTCCCAAGCTTTTCAAAGCAAGACCGGTACCATATGCAATTCGCCCAGCCGTCGAGGCAGAGCTGGAGAATCTGGAGAATGCAGGCGTGTTATCTAAGGTAGACTGGAGCGAGTGAGCGACACCCATCATTCCTGTCATGAAGAAAACGTTAAACAATAAGTCTGAGGAGCCAAGGAAGGTTCGCATCTGTGGGGACTTCAAGGTGACAGTGAACCCAGTCCTTCACACAGTACAATATCCTCTTCCAAGGATAGAAGATATCTTCGCCCCACTATCTGGAGGGAAGCGTTTTACAAAAATTGACCAAGCACAAGCATATTTGCAGATGGAGGTTGAAGAATCCTCTAGGAAGCATCTCAGGATAAACACTCACAAAGGTCTTTACTAGTATAATCGACTGGTATTCGGAATAGCAGCAGCTCCGGCGATATGGCAAAGAGCAATGGAACAAGTCCTGCAAGGGATTCCGGGGACTCAGTGTTACTTGGACGACATCCTAGTGACAGGTGAAGATGACAGTGAACACCTTGCCAACCGAGAGCAGGTGCTCACTAGACTACGTGAACATGGGCTACGAGCCAATCGCCCCAAGTGCGAGTTTTTTAAGAAACGGATATCGTATTGTGGCCACGTGATTGATGAAGAGGGGTTGCATAAGTCCCCTGACAAAATTGAAGCGGTAGTTAAGGCTCCAGCGCCTGAAAATGTGTCGCAACTGAGGTCATTCCTCGGATTGGTGAATTACTACCATAAGTTTTTGCCGAATTTGTCCACAATTCTGCATCCGCTGAACGCCCTACTACGAACGAGAGTAGCATGGAAATGGAGCGATGAATGTAAGCGGGCCTTTCAGAAGAGTAAGGACCTAATCACTTCAAGAGAAGTATTGGCTCACTACAACCCATCACTACCGATAAGACTGGCGTGTGATGCGTCTCCCTACGGCATTAGGGCGGTACTGTCACATAAATTCCTTGATGGTTCAGAGAGGCCGATAGCTTTTGCGTCACGCTCATTAACTTCAGCCGGGCGTAACTACGCCCAGATTGACAGAGAGGCCCTCAGCCTGGTGTCGGGGGGGGGTAAAGAAGTTCAATCACTACCTGCACGGTCAGAAATTTACTCTACTAACTGATCATCAACCTCGCGTCTCCATTTTCAACCCTCAGAAGGGCGTACCGACAATGACGGCACAACGGCTACAGAGGTGGTCCCTTTTCCTAGGGGCACACCAATATGACATCGAGTACAAAGGAACTAAAAAGCATGGGAATGCTGATGGATTATCGCACCTACCGTTGCTGATGGTGGAAGAAGAACTGGCAGTGGATCCGGTGGAGTTAGTCCACTCGACTATAGTCGAATGTCTCCCTGTGACGAATGCAAACATAGAAAAGGAAACACGAAATGACCCGGCACTCTCCTGGGTCTATGATTTAACGGTGAAGGGATGGCCAGCACATGGCGAACCACTGCTGCCAGCATTCTCGCCGAGAAGAGAACAGCTGTCAGTGTGCAGAGGAACCTTGATGTGTGGATCCAGAGTAGTAATTCCACCCAAATTGAAGGATAGAGTGCTCAATGAGCTTCATGAGGGTCATCTGGGAGGGGTAAAAATGAAGAACTTAGCCAGAGCGTTTGTGTGGTGGCTGGGAATCGATAGAGAAATCGAAGAGATGACCAAGAGCTGTACAGGATGCCAGAAGGTCCAAAACGCCCCACCACAAGCCCCTCTACATCCATGGGAGTGGCCCTCATCTCCATGGCAAAGGGTGCACATTGATTTTGCTGGTCCCCTTATGGACTCGATGTTTTTAATTGCGGTGGATGCACATTCAAAGTGGCCAGAGGTAATAAAAATGTCCTCAACCACCACAGAAAAAACTATCACAGTCTTACGAACCATATTCGCCAGGAATGGGCTGTCTGAACTGATTTGCTCTGACAATGGACCACAGTTTGTGTCTGAAGAGTTCCGGAGGTTCTTAAAGAACAATGGTGTTAAGCATTACACATCCGCCCCATATCATCCAGCCACTAATGGATTGGCCGAGAGGTTTGTTCAAACATTCAAGAAGGCTATCAAGGCAACGTGTAATGAAGATATACCCCTACAACACAAGGTGGATAACTTCTTGTTTGCCTACCGGAATGCGACACATGCGGTTACCAACCAAACTCCAGCCATGATGTTCTTCAATCGAAGACTACGATGCCACTTGGATTTGGTTAAGCCAAACGTCAGAAGAGATGTGGAGAATAGGCAGTTTCAGAATATGAATGAAAGGCCGACCAGGAGTTTTATGATAGGTCAACCAGTTTTGGCCCGGGACTACCGCACAGAGAAATGGAAGCCAGGAACGATCTGTACACGGCAAGGACCTCTAATGTATACCGTGGACATTGGAGAGAGCATTGTAAGATGCCATGCTGACCAGATTCTAGAGTCACTGGAAAACGTCAACTCCACACCACGATCTGATACACCTGGCGATGAAACCGAAGTACCAATTGCATCTACCGCAGAATCGGTGATATTGGAAGCAGACGAACCAAACAACGACATTGATCCCGACTCAACCTTGCCAGAAGAACCTGATATCCCAAAGAGGCATTATCCAGACAGAATCAGGAAGCCTCCTCAAAGACTGAACTTATAATTGCTTAACTTCAACCAATGTATCTAGCAACCGTAATTGTAATTGTAATTAGTTATTATTTAGTTGTTAAATGAATGTTATGTACTGTTTATCTAAAAGGGGAGGAATTGTTGTGTATGTACCTTTAAGGGAATAACTGATCTCAGACTGCAGTACCGGCAGTGACCACCCCTGTATAAAAGGCCCTAGCAGGCTTCTGTAGTTTCAGTTTCCAGGCTGTCTCCATTCAGTAAAGACTTGTTATAATCAACTCCTGCAGTCCGTGTCTCAATTATACATGGACATAATATAAAGATCCTCAGCCTGCAGCAGGAGCGAGTTCACAGACTGCACAGGCAGGCGCTGTGGCTTGCTTGAAGGGAGGGGCCATCCCGCCCATCGATTGGGGCACTCCCCCGCTCTTCTGGGATCCAGACGAGGGGGAGGGACCTGAGGGCGAAAACCCCACCCCTAACACAGGTGTAGAGAAGGAGGGACCTGAGGTCGAAAACCCCGCCCCGGACCCAGCCATAGGACCTAGGGGTGGAGACTCTCAGCTCGCAGCAGCAGGCTGGGAAAAGTTACCTGCACCCAGCCCAATTTTGGGAAGTGTCAAACCTGAGGGAGCAGAGGTTCGGGTTAAAGGCCCAGCGGCCAAGAAAGCACCACCCGTGGAGGCCCCCAGAAGGTCCCCACGGATGCCCCAGCCGAGAAAGTCATGGTCACCAGCCCTCCAGTTACCAAGGGCCGCCCCTCGAGTCAGGGAGAGGTCCAAGGACAAAGGTCCTCAGCCAGCAGCCACGGGCTGCGAGGGACCAACAGTGAAGGACGGTGCGGTCACGCTGGGGGTGGCGGTGAGCCGCAGTCCAATCAGGGATTAGCCTGGCTGCACGGAGACGGGCGGCGGATGTATATAGTTTTAGTTTAAGTTTTAGTTTAAGTAAAGCTTAATTATTTAGCTTAAGTTTGGGTGTTTTTATTTTAAGTTAAATAAGGTGATGGGTAGTTTTGAGTAAGTAATCTGCTAAGAGTGTGTATATTTGGGGTTGAGGTCGCGGGACCCAACCATGCTTCACCAAGCCAGAGAATCTCTTGGGGACCTGGCTGCCTCTTTTTGTATCTTTTTGCAGAAAGACTTTCAGGATGAAGGGGGTCGTGATCCTATTCGCCCTGATTGGGATGAGTGTGGGAAGACGAGGCGACGCCCAGGATTCCCACATCTATGGGTGCTTGGGAGACAGGGCGCCCATAGCGATCGATGGAAGCGGTGAACGGGATGCGGAGGAAACCGCCGTCTACGTCCACGAGGGAAGGTGGCCAGGATGGCTGGGGTCCAATTCATCTCAGTACTCCAGCCAAACCGGATTCACGTACGGGGAAGCCTCCCTCCTGTGCCCCAGGGTACGGGTCGTTACAATGAGGTTCAGCGTCGCTGTTGGAAAGCGAATATGTTTAACATGCAAAGGACACATTCCACTGGATAGGTGGTGGTGGCTCAGAAAGCTGAGCAAGGACATGAGGAACCCCGAAGTCGAGTGGGAACGTTTGGGGAACAACACCCACCGGATGATTACAGGGGCTCATGGGGTATTAAGCGTGTGTTGGGACAAGTGGTGGGAACCGGACCAAGGGATTTTTATCTGTATGTGGGGGTCAGAGAAGGTCTGCCCCGCAGGCATATCCATTATTTTCCACCGGCAGTGGCACGACACCGGGGAGGGGATGAGGTGGGATACCAGCCTGAAGGCGTGCACAGTCCCATTCTCCCTGATCCCAGTCAATGCCACTGAGCTGGTAACCCGCCCCTGTAAGTCCCTGCCCACAGCGCAGGCGGCGAGGTTATCCAGGGAAGGTTGCCCCACCGCCACCAAGGGACCAGGGAATGGGTTGGTACTAATCCCCACCGATCAGATGCTGTACCTGGGGGTACATTACGCGGTAGCCTCCGTGATTTTAAATCTCACCGAGGCACATTTACCGGAGTGGTGTCCCAAAGAAACAGAGCAGCTATACCAGGACCTATTAAAGGACATGTTCAAGAAGTTTTACGAGTTTGATTTTGCCCACGTGGACAAAACCGAACTGTACATCACACACCGAGAATCTTTGGGTAACCCAGGGAGGCAAAGGAGGGGAGTATGGAATGATGATTTTACTGCGTTTAATACTGGGTCCTCTGTCATCAACAGTTTGGATGACATAGAGCGGCAGACCCAGATAAACGGTTTAAAAACACAGTTAAAGAAAATACTACTGGATGAGAACAAGGTAGTGGGCTCGGAGTTGCATAAGGACCAGGCCATGATGGTCCATTTAAAGGAAATCATTGCGGAGTTGGAAAAGCATGCAAAGACGGTAAATGCTCTCATAAGGGAGGACAGAAATGCTTCTGACCAGGCTGCGCAGAATGAGGTGTACGTGTTATACGGGGCGTGGTTACTGGGCGAGGGCCGCAGTAATCTGGAGAATTTAAAACAGGGTTTGGTCCCCTCCTGGATTAGCAACAAGCATCTTGCAGCCCTCCACCCTTTTGAGAATGCATTGAGCCTGTGCCAACTCCGGCTAGCCTCCGAAGCCTACCCAGTCCCCGTGGATTGTGGGCGGTCCACGCACAGAATCATGGGAGTAGTAGTTAGGATGCCGGTCATGGGTAGGACAGACCGACCCGCACCGGTATACAGGGTGGAGAACATTGGAGTCATTCAAGGGGGTGCACACACATTCGTTTCACAGCGGTCCCGCCTTACGTCATTAAGTGGGAGCACACTATGACAGGTACTGACCTCTCAGGGTGCCGGAGCCGGGGAGCACACTTCATCAGACTGCAGGTCCAATGAATTAAACCCCAGATTCCCGTTGCTCACCACATCCCCATCATTCCATCTCTGTGGCAGGCCACATCACAGTGCAAAGCTGAAATGAGACACACCACTAAAGAATCCAAACTGAATTCATACATTTATCAAAAATCACTGAACATGTATTTACAACAAAAGTATTAACTATTCACCCTTGTGCAATCCCTTAGTGCCTCTCATCACTGTAGCTTTGCTTATTCTAGTGCTCCTATTAAGGCTGCTGAGTGTCCATGAGGGAGACTTCAGATGGCCTTGCAGGATGCCCTCGACCAGCTCTGGGACTGGAAAGCCTGGCTGTAGACTGCACCACCTCAGCATGGGTGGCAGCAGTCTGTGTAGTGTATGTAACCTGTACTACCTTAAGAGGACACCTTAAGGTGATGGACTACTTTTTGATGGCTCCTGTACATTGTAGTACCGGTGGTGACCGCACCGGTATATAAACCCTGCGGAGCAAAGTGTATCTCAGTTCAACCCTGACCCTCAATCACTAAAGACCTGTTTACTTACTTCTGTAGTCTGTGTTCTGTTATTCAGTATAACTGCATTTGAAAACACAGACTCAACAGTGGCGACGAGTCTGATCTTACCTAGCGGCAGTTTTGCATCAAAGGAAGCTTCGTCCTCAGAAACGGGCGTCGAAAAAGGGCATCCGCCCTCAACATCCTGCTGAGCACTGCATCGCACGGGAGGCCATCGGGAACCCGGGTTGGTTTTCTGGCCAAGAAGTCAAACATCAGGAGCATCCCTTCTACAACAGCGGCGGGTAAGCCCGATCGAGCGGCATGGGGGGGAAGTCGGCCGAGTTGTCAGTGGGAGAAGGGAAGGGAAAACGACGAAAAGGGTGGAGAACATGACCGCAGCCGGTGTCAGGGGCCGGACTGCAATCGGGGCAGAGACGCGCAGCAGCCAGAAAAGCGTTTATGGCCACAAGGACCGCGGGAGCGGTGGGGAACAAGAGCAGCAGTGCAGGGGAAAATAAAGGACTGCTGGGAGGCGTGGACGGCAACAGTGCGGGAATCGCCATTTTGACTCGGCGGGGGAAGAAGACAAGCGCGGGAAAAGCCGCCAAGCGCGGGAAAAGCCGCCATCTTAAATTTTAAAAAAATTTAAAAAACTAATAATATCCGAAGGGAAAGGAGAAACTCAGCAAGGATGCCAAAAACGGGTAACATCACTGCTTTTGATAACGATGTGGAAGATTGGGTCACTTATGTGGAACGCATCAAAGTTTACTGTACAACGAATGAGGTACCGGATGATAAGAAAGCACTAACCCTATTAAACTCGATGGGTGCGAAGACGTACGGGTTATTAAGTAACCTTGTAACCCCAGACAAACCGGTAGGGAAGAGTTTCGCGGATATTGTTATTATCCTGCAAGAGCATTTAAACCCCACGCCACTGCTGATAGCGGAACGATTTAAATTCTACAAAAGAATTCAACTTAGAAGAAAGCAACGCTGAATTCCGAACAGAACTGCGCAAGTTATCAAAGTACTGCCAGTTTGGAACAGGACTAGCAGACGCACTGAGAGATAAGTTTGTGTGTGGGCTCCTAAGGGAAGGAACCCAGAAGCGACTGCTAGAGGAAAAGGACCTTATGCTGGACAAAGCTTTCAGCATTGCAGCATCCCACGAGGCAGCAGCACGGGGCGCTGCTGAGATACAGCAAAGGCCATTGGAATTCAGCACCAATGAAATGGCATTGGGCGCAGTAAAGTGCTATCGTTGCGGAAGGACAACGCATGACCAGAACCATCAAAGACAAAGAATGCAGGCAATGTGGCAAACTTGGTCACATAGCGAGAGTATGCCGGTCAGGAAAGAAGACCAGCAGCAAAAAGTCACCGCAGGAGAAGTACAAAAAAGTACACAAGGTGACAGAGAACAGTTCGGATGAACAGAAGACGGATTCAGACTCCAGCAGTAAGGAACTGGGTTGTCTGAAAATACATAATGTGGGTAACACAGCAGACCACCAAACTATCTGGGTCATGCTTCGGATAGCAGGAGTCCAAGTGAAGATGGAATTGAACACTGGGTCGGCATTAACGGTCATGAATAAGCAAGATTACAAAAGATTATTCTCGGACATTCCCCTGAGGGATACGGAGATTGTATTGAAAACATACACGGGGCAAATAGTATACCTCAAAGGAAAGATAAAAGTAAATGTGGTCTACAATGGTAAAGAAAGTCAGAAAATGGACTTGTATGTGTTACCTGATGGAGGTCCGCCACGACTGGGATGGGAATGGATCCGGAGAATAAATGTGGACTGGCATTCCATACAAGCACTGACTGTAGATGCCTGTAAGGAGGACGACGTCAAACCTAAACGACTGTCCAAAATATTAGATGATGCTAAGGAGGTGTTCCAACAGGGACTTGGAACACTGAAAGGAATTACAGCAACCATCAAGGTTGAAGAACATGCAAACCCAAAATTTTTCAAAGCCAGACAGGTGCCTTATGCGATACGACCTGCTGTGGAAGCAGAACTGGAAGGGCTAGAACGTTCAGGGGTACTTTACAAGGTGGACTGGAGCGAATGGGCTACACCCATTGTTCCTGTCATGAAGCGTTCGTTGAGCAACAAGCTGGGGGAACATGGGAAGGTTCGCTGCTGTGGCGATTTCAAGATCACTGTTAATCCGGTTCCTCACACGGTGCAATATCCGCTTCCGCGGATTGAAGATATCTTCGCTTCGCTGTCTGGCGGGAAACACTTCACCAAGATAGACCTGGCGCAGGCGTACCTACAGATGGAAGTTGATGAAGCGTCACGTCAGTATCTCACGATCAACACACATAAAGGCTTATATCGGTATAATAGACTGGTTTTTGGAGTGGCATCGGCTCCAGCGATTTGGCAAAGAGCCATGGAGCAGGTATTGCAGGGAACCCCAGGCACACAATGCTACCTGGATGACATCCTGATTACAGGAGATAACGATAAGGATCACCTTGCGAATTTGGAGCAGGTGCTCATCAGATTGAAAGAATATGGGCTCAGAGTTAATCGCCAGAAATGCGAGTTCTTTCAAAAGCGAATCTCGTACTGCGGCCACGTCATTGACCAGGAGGGGCTCCATAAGTCACCTGACAAGATCGAAGCTGTTGTCAAAGCTCCTGCACCGGAAAATGTAGCCCAGTTGAGGTCGTTCCTCGGGTTGGTTAACTATTACCACAAGTTTCTTCCAAATTTATCCACGGTGTTACACCCACTAAACACTCTTTTGCAAATTGGAATGCCATGGAAGTGGAGCGATGATTGTAAGCGGGCTTTTCAAAAGAGCAAGGCACTGATCACCTCTAAGGAAGTGTTGGCTCACTTTAACCCAACGCTGCCTATTCACTTAGCTTGTGATGCTTCTCCATATGGTATCGGGGCAGTGCTCTCACATAAGTTTCCAGATGGCTCGGAAAGGCCAGTCGCTTTCGCATCCAGATCATTGACCTCTGCTGAGCGCAACTATGCTCAGATAGAGAGGGAGGCTGTCAGCCTCGTGTGGGGAGTTAAGAAATTTAACCATTACCTGCAAGGCCAAAAGTTTACGCTGTTGACAGATCACCAGCCGTTGGTTTCCATTTTCAACCCTAAGAAGGGTGTTCCGGTAATGACGGCGCAGAGGCTTCAGAGATGGTCCCTTTTCCTAGGGGCACATCAACATGATATCGAATTCAAAGGTACAAAGCAACATGGTAATGCTGATGGGCTGTCACGCCTGCCACTACCTACAGCGGAAGAGGCACCAGCAGTTCACCCTGTCGAGATATTTCACTCGACCATCATCGAATGCTTACCAGTCACCAATGCGGGTATTGAGAGAGAGACCCGAAATGGCCCGACACTGTCTCGGGTCTACGACTTGACACTGAAGGGATGGCCAGCACATGGCGAACCACTGTTACCAGCATTCTCAGCCAGACGAGAACAGCTGTCCGTATGTCAAGGAACATTGATGTATGGAACAAGGGTGATTATTCCTCCTAAATTAAGGGAGAGAGTTCTGAAAGAATTGCACGAAGGTCATCTGGGGGAGTCAAGATGAAAAGCCTTGCTAGGGCTTATGTGTGGTGGCCAGGTATCGACAAACAAATAGAGGATCTGACTAAAAGCTGCTCAGGGTGCCAAAAAGTTCAAAATGCACCTCCAATTGCACCGCTGCATCCGTGGGAATGGCCTTCAGCTCCATGGCAACGTGTGCATATCGACTTTGCAGGTCCATTCATGGATTCCATGTTTTTGATAGCAGTAGACGCATATTCTAAATGGCCAGAAGTGATTAAGATGTCGAACACTACCTCTGAGAAGACGATCGCAGTTCTAAGAACCATATTTGCAAGGAATGGGTTGCCGGAGCAAATATGTTCAGACAACGGACCACAGTTCGTGTCAGAAGAATTCCAGAAATTCATGAAAAAGAATGGGGTGAAACACTATACATCTGCCCCATATCATCCGGCTACAAATGGGTTGGCCGAGAGATTTGTACAAACGTTCAAAAAGGCGATAAAGGCCATGAGTGAAGATCATATTCCACTACAACACAAGGTGGACAATTTCCTAATGGCGTATCGAAACGCCACGCATGCAGTGACAAATCAAAGCCCTGCCATAATGTTCTATAACAGAAGGTTGCGGTCCCGGTTGGATTTGTTAAAACCCAATGTGCGACGGGAAGTCGAAAACAAGCAATTCCAGCATGTAAATAAAAAGGCCACTCGTAGTTTTGAAATAGGACAACCAGTGTTGGCCAGGGACTATAGGGATGATAAATGGCAACCTGGAACAATTCGTGCACGACAAGGACCCTTGATGTACACGGTAGACGTTGGAGAGAATGTAAGATGACGTCATGCTGACCAACTTGTGGAATCGAGAACAAGGGTCGACCCCATGTCTACGGCAGAGACACCAGTTGAAGAACTTATTGAGCCTGTAGCATCTACCTCAGACTCGAACGTATTGGATGATGTTAAATCCATAGGAGATCAAGTGGATGAGTCACCCCAGCAACGAGAACCAGAGACCCCTGAAAGGCGTTATCCGGGCCGGATCAGGAGGCCTCCTCAGAGACTGAATCTTTGAACAGTTCTTGTGTGTAAATTGTATATATGTTATCCATGTAATGTTTTAATTTGGGGTGTACACTGTTAAGCTAAAAAGGGAGGAATTGTAGTGTATGTAACCTGAACTACCTTAAGAGGATACCTTAAGGTGATGGACTACTTTTTGATGGCTCCTGTACATTGTAGTACCGGTGGTGACCACACCGGTATATAAACCCTGCGGAGCAAAGTGTATCTCAGTTCAGCCCTGACCCTCAATCACTAAAGACCTGTTTACTTACTTCTGTAGTCTGTGTCCTGTTATTCAGTATAACTGCATTTGAAAACACAGACTCAACAGTCTGGGCTGGCTGGATATCAGGCAGTGACAAGAGCAATGGCGGAGTGCCAGTGGTAGGAGCAGGAATGCAGTCATCCTGAGAGAGGACAGCAGGTTCCTGCTCCCCTGAACCACTGTCACTCCCCCGGGGCAGCATCTCAGCATCCCTAGCAATCTACTGGAGCATAGATTACTGGCCTGCTGCGACACCGTGAAAGCCCTGGTCAATGGTGTTAGATCCAGCTACAATGGCAGCTGTCAGAGCTTGCTTGGCATCAAGCTGAGACTGCATGGGAGCAGTCTGAGATTGGAGGCCATCAAGCATAGACTGCATTACAGCACTAAAACGTTGCATCGCTTTCGCTTGTGCTGCAATGGAAGCTGACAGATTGCCCATCACATGTGGCATCATGTCTGGGTCGCTACGGTGTCTCTGGGAGTCTTTTGCAGACTGGAAATGATGGCATCCATGGTGTGCGCAGAGCCTTGTGCAATGCTGGAGGTGGACTCCTCCATGCTCCTTACCATTGCCAAGAGGCTCTCGAGCACCATTGCCATTGCATCTATCATCTCAGTGTGCATGTCCATCACCCTTCTTCTAAAGGCCTCCCCATCAAGGTCTTCATCTGAGTCCTGTGCAGCAGAATTTGTACGCAAACTCGCCCTCTGGGGAGCTGGCCCCCGAGCTACCCTTTCCCCCTGGCCTTGCTGCAGCCTTTTTGTCCCTGGTGCCTCACCCTGTGCAGATCCCGCTACTATTCCAGCCTCTAAAGAACGTGTAGTGCCAGTATCTGAGCTGGTGCCTGTGGGTGAGACGTGCAGTGACGTGGTGTGTTCTTCCTCCTCCTCTTCTCCCGCCTCGCTCTCAATGGTGCCTTCAGGGACAGGCTACTCAGGTGCTTGCTCATTATCTGAAAGCATAAAAGCACAAGAGTCGGGTTAAGTTGAGGGGACCGAGGGAGGGGGCGAGGAAGGGAGAAATGCATGCATACATCATGATTAGTTGTAAAGTGCAAAACTCTTGTGGGGTGAGGGGGAAGTGGAATGTGAGAAGAAGGAGTAGGGATGCATACCATTGCTGTCCCTAAGGGGGTCGACCTTGCCAGTGGCCACTGCGCCCACCACCTGGCGCCCAATGATTTGCAGCACTCTATTTTCCAGCGCAGACAGTGTTTGGGTGTTGGTTTGTCCCCAGCCTGTGCGCTCCTGCTCCCTCCTGTTGTGAGCCACCTTGGCCTGCAAGAGAAAGGAAAGTGTGTGAGTGAATGTGGAGCAATGTGTTTTTTGGTGATGTGCCTGCCATAGTTGAATAGCTGTCATTGTGTGCAAGGTGTGAGATGTGGGTGTGAGTGTTGGTAGGTACAGATGGTTGGGTGAGTGCTGGGGGTGTGGTGCTTTGGGCAGTGTGTGAAGCTTGTGGATCAGATGGTGGTATGTAGCATTTGTTGAAGCATTCACCCACCATGACGACCCGATTGAGTTTATTAAATTTCTTCCTGCACTGTGTGTAGGTCCTGGGGACCACAGTGCTGTCCCAAGACATGCTGCGCTATCTCCCTCCACATGGTGCGGAAGACTTGCGGTGAGGGCCTCCTGCCACTTGCCAGGTAGAGCACCGCCCTCCGTCTCTCCACAGCGAACACCAACGCCGCCAATGCTTGGTTGCAGAATCTGCGGGCTCTTTCCCTGGGGCATGGATCTGCCATGAGTACAGCTGCTTCAGTCCTCCGCCTCCTTCTCCTTGACCTGCTGCTACTTGCTGAGGCAGCTGTACCGATAGCAATGCTGGGCATGAGGTTCTGCAGCATCAATGAATCTCCCTTTTAAGAACTGAAAACAGCCTGTGGCAAACATGACTTGTGATTAGACTGCACCTGATATTGGTCCACCCTCTGAGTGTAACATCAATGAGCTTGGGCTTAAAATCTTGATTTAGTGCCCTAATCATTTCTTTCAGCGGTGAGAATTAATTTTGCATGCAATCTAAAGCATTAGCACCTGGCACTAATTCTCCAACTTTTCTAATGATACCGCCCATTCCTGGGCTATAATGAATTTCTAGCCCCTAGAGTCTTGTCCTCCTTAGTGGTCCTCTCCCTCTCTTAATTCTCCTTTTGTTACTTATATGCCTATAGAAGACTATTCTTTTCATATATTTTGATATTTTCATTTCATATTTAGTCTTTGCCTTCCTAATTGTCATTTTCACCTCCTTCCTAAGCTCACCATATTCCTTTTTGTCATCCTCAGCATCATTGTTTCTGTATTTTGCGCATATATTCAATTTTATTTTCACCTCTTTATTTATGCATGGCATCTCATTCTTAGCTAGTTTGTTCTTACTTTTTATATTTCTCCTGAACTCTAGTGATCTTGCCTATACATATTGCCCACTGATTTGCTCATCCTTTGTTAATATTTTTCTCCAATTTATCTTCTTTAGTTCCAGCATCATTCCCTCATAGTTGGCTTTTCTCCAATCTATTATCTTGATCTTTGCACTATCTATATCTCTCTCAATCATTACCTTAAACCTTATTAAATAGTGATCACTACTCCCTAGATGTTTGACTGAGTTTGGCTCAAAGCCTGTATCTATCTTCATATATAAATGGAAAAAAAACTTTGAGAAAAACACTCCATATACCCTTTGTTCCCTCATTTATGCATGAAATCATGTACTAAAAAGATTGTCATTTTTGGTTTCATTATGGGTGAGAAATGGTTTCTATATCTGTTTTTGAGATAGCTTCATTTTATGTTTTACTTGGCTGATTTTAGGAAGTAATTGAAGATGCTCTAGAGGTAAGTCATTATCTGTTGCAGTCTGTGATAGTTCTCCTCTTTTAGTTCTGCAGCGAATATAGTTTCTAACAAGTCAACGTCAAAATCAAAGGAAACAGAATTTCTTCCCAGTTCTGTGGTGATTATCTATGGAGTTACAGTGTTTATTTTTCTATATAGTCTGCATTTTGTTGCTGCTATCAGAAAGTAAAATTAGATTTAAAAAAGAATAGTTTGATACAATTGAAGTGAGGGGGCAGCAGGACTGACAGCATTTTTGAATTTGGAAGGTAATTGCTGATATCGCGTTCTGAGGGTGTTTGCAAATGATAGCTGGTACCCTTTTACAGTGTATCTGGGGCAATTGTTTGTGTTTCACTAAGGGAATGTTTGTCAGTCACAGCTGTCGATGAAGAAGCTTTTACTGGTGGACACATTTTGCCGTACTAGGGACTCATGGTTGAGATGTTATTAAAAAAATGAATAATAAAAACATATTGGGCTTGAATTTGCTGTCAAAGTAAAGGTGATGCTAATGGCGTGCATCATTATTTATGTGCAAATGCCACAGCAACTTCAAGGGAGGAGCAGATGCAAGATTAAACGTGGTGCGTGGGTCAGGGGGAGATCGGAGTGTTGGGAATGGAGAGATCGGAGTGTGGATCGGGTGGGGGGTGTGGGGGGTAACCGCCAGTTGGGGCGATTGAAGCTTGAATTTGGGGGGCTGATTGTGGGTCAGGGGATATCACGGGTCGGGGGATGATATGAGCGTTGGTCGGAGGGAGATTGCAGGTCGGGGGGGGATGATCAGAGCATGGATCGGGAAGCAGGTTTGCTTGAGGGGCCAAGAGAAAGCACTCCTGCTCCTCCTTGTCCACAAACAGTGCTGGAAAGGCACTTACCTTTTGGATCCGACCCTTCTAGCCTCCCTTCAGCTTTTGGTTTTCCTGATGCCTGGGAAACCCGGCCCTCAGACATTCAACTTAACCACCTGTTAAAATTTGTGGCACACAGCCTCATTAACAGTTAAATAACAGACCCGCATCTCAAGAGCCACCTGCCCCCCAACCTGCCTGCGTTAAAACAGGTAGTGGGCGCGTTGAAGGCGGGTTGGTGTCAGGTTTCAGATTTCTGATATTTTAACCTACCCCCTGCCTCTCTCCCGCCCATATGGGGGGTTAAAGTTACCCCCCTAAGTATTACTCTGTGGCCTCTTTAGAATGGATCCAGGGTACTACACATTTTTACGCTATATAAAGATCGCCATCGGCTGCACTCCATAATGGAAACAAGCCTAGCTCCCGTATCACACTAGCATTGCAGGAATTTACTATTCTGCTGTTGAGATAAGGGAGCTAACCACAGATCAGTAAATGTAGGGATCGAGCACTTAATCGCCCACAACTGAATTCTGGCTGTATTGCCATAAATAGGGGGCATTGATGCACTGCATAGGACTGAGAATGCAACAACAAGGAAGATTCAGAGCTATGTGAGTCAAAGAACTGAATTGATTGTCCTTGGGAAGTGGCATGATCTGCATTTTTAAAATGCTGAGATGAATGGCTAATGTAAATGCAAGTTATGTAATTTGGTATGTTTCTGCAAAACTAGACAATAGGAATATAAGATCAATAATCCGTGAGCCAGATCTTGCTGGAGCGGGATACTTCAAGGCATATGCCATTAGTTAGAATTCTTCCTGCATCCTTCAGCTCGAATATAACTGTGCGCTGCAAAAGCTCCTTGGGATGTTTTACTACGTTAAAGGTGCTATATAAATACAAGATGTTGTTGTTGCATTAACAACTATCACGTCGTTAAGAAGGTACTTACGCAGATAAGTATGAACCCTAACTTTCTGCGACAAGTTTAATGGGCAATTAAGGTGCAAATCCAGCAAGTTCTTAAAAATAATGGGGAGGTTGATGATGAGCTGCCGTTCATGTGAGGCAAACTGCGGCGTTGCCTAAATCAGACAGCAATAATTGGACATTCGCAACTCACTATTTCTTCTTCCCTTGAACTTGCTGGCCATTTTGTACATTACCAATGGTGTGCTTCGTGAACCTGCCATTATTTGTTCAGGAAGATTTGGCCCATAAAGTCACGTCTGAGATTGCAGAATAATGGGCATATGGCAAGATTCTCAACTAAAACAATTAATACAGTTTTGACAGATTCCTTTAAGATAAAGCTGGTTATAATGATAAGTAAAGATAGGCATTATTGAATGTTAATTGGAAGAGGATGGAGATAATATAGGATGCACAACAATTAGTACATAGTTGGTGTACATTTCACATTTCAGTTATGCTTATGTCCTTACAATACTGTAAGTCTATATAACTACAAGTTGTTGTTGTAGGCTGATTTAAAGCTGTGCACTTTGGTGGACTAAAAAGTTGCAAATGACTATATTTGTTATTCTATTCAACAGTCTGTTGATCTAAGAATTGAATGGTGATCTGAATTTTTCAAAGAAAATATAAAACATCAAAGATGAAAAACTAAGGTTTTGTCAGATTTGCTGTCTTTGAAATGGACTCTTCCAAACACCACAGGTGTAAATACTAACTCATGAAAACAGTGTGCAAGTTTCGGAAGTTGTTCTGCTCCATCTGCTTTCATGAACCAACAGTGAAGACAGAGAAAAGGGACGGAATTTTACCAGCACAGAGAGGATGGGATCAGAGGCGAATCCGCTGTGAAATTTGAAATGATTGACAGTGGGTCGGAAATCCGCTGTCAACCCACTTTCACGCTAGTCTCCCAGGTGTCGGGTCTGTCAGCGCTGACACCAAGCGGCGGGGAGGCTATTTAGATCATTAGCTGGATTGTTAAGGGGCAATTAAGCATTATTTTAAGCTCACCTTTAGATTTTTAGAGCTCGCCAACAGCTTCCCCGCTGCTCGGGGATCACGTCAGATAAGGAGGTCGGATGTTGTGTCAGCATAGGATGATTTACTAACTTGACAGCTGCAAATGGTCTATAAAAGCTTTCATTTCATAGGTCTTCACTTTCCAAGCTCAGAAGCTGTTGCTTACTGCATTTAGAAGATAGATTCAGCTTAAGGCAACTTGCAAGTGTTTGGAGCAAACTATCAATCCAGTGTCGCCTCATTGGAACAACCTCTCTCACCATTGACAGATTGCTTTTGTCATCTCAACATCACCTGCCATCTATTCCATCAGCATTGGTGCCCTTGAAAAAATGTCACCTTTGTCCTCAGAATCCCACCACGATCAGCCGACACACCAGCAGCACCAGGCACACCAACAGCACCAACAACAACACCAACCTTCTCTGCAATCATTTGATGCTGCACAGCACAGACGGCATCAGCACCCGAGCAAATTGCTCCCCGGGAAGCCAGGGATGGCCTCACGATGGCCGATTTACTTCACTTGATGCTGCACACCCTGGCTGCCACATGATCACAGAATCACAGAATCACAGAAACCCCACAGTGCAGATAGAGGCCATTTCGGCCCATCGAGCCTGCACCGACACATATCCCACCTGATCCCCGTAACCCCTACACCAACACATATCCCACCCTATCCCCGTAACCCCATGTATTTAATCCCCCTAACACTAAGGGTCAATTTATCATAGCCAATCAACCTAACCCGCACATCTTTGGACTGTGGGAGGAAACCGGAGCACCCGGAGGAAACCCACGCAAACACGGGGAGAATGTGCAAACTCCACACAGACAGTCACCCGAGGCCAGATTCGAACCCGGGTCCCTGGCGCTGTGAGGTAACAGTGCTAACCACTATGCCACCGTGCGCCAGGTTGCACCACCCCACACCAATGCCATGAAGCATCCCAACAATGCCCAAGCCATTCCTTTCACACTCGTCACCATTATCCTTAAGTCTCACCATTTACTGCAACTCACTAAGCCACTTCCAAAGGTGCCCAAATTTGTCCAAGAATGCAGTGTTGAAAATGAAGATTTCAATGTTTGACAACACATTAACAGAAACTTTACATGAACATTGGTGAAAACACCCAAGTGCCTACCCTTGTGTGTTGTTAGTTAGCATGATTGCACTAGGATGAGTGTGCGTGTGAGATGGGGAAGTGATAATGTAGATAGAGAGGGATGGGTGGAGGTGCAAGGTAAGTTGTGAGTAAGGATGTGCAGGAGTAGGGTAGAGAAGGCAGAGTGATACGGATGTGATGAGTGGCACAGCAGGATGAGTTTGAGTGGCTTTGCAGTAACGTTTCATGATCTACGGAGATCATTGCAGCCTGGTCCCCCTGATGACATCCCTGCTTGTGTCCTCCTATGCAATGTGCAACCAGGCTGCGTTGGTCTCCTGGGGAGGTCTTTTCCACCCATTGCGTGCTGTGACTCCCTCCATAAGCATATGCCATGCACCTTTGTGCAGTGCTTGTCAGTGTTTGCAGCACTTCAATGCTGTAGAACACTGACAGTACAACTGTCAAATTAAATTTGGACATGGCCCCTTTAAGGAAACTGGCTGATGATGTGTCATCAAATTACTTCATCAGACCCGCTTCTTTTTAATTGGCTGAGAGCCTCATAGGGCGAGCTTAGCAAGCCCAATCATCGTAACTTCACTTCAACAGAGCAGGATGGAGCCAGCAGCGGGGTCAAGACCTGCCTCAGTAGGTGTATCTGCGGCCAAAGAAACAGAAAATGCTGGAAATACTGAGCACATCAGGCAGCTTTTGTGGAGAGAGATACAGAGTTAACATTTCAGGTCATTGACCTATCATCAGAACTGACAAGGGTTAACGATGTAACAGGTTTTAAGCAAGCACAGGTGCAGGGAAAGCCGGGAGGCGAGGAAAGAACAAAAGGGAAGGTCTGTGATAGGGTGGAAGGCAGGAGTGAATAAATGACAGAAGGGATGATGGGTCAAGGAAAAAGGGGATGCTAATGGAACAAGTAAAGAAACAAAAGGTGGGTCTGCAGGAGGTGTAAATGGCAACAGCAGAACCAATTCCAGAACCTGCTGTCCAAAAAAATGGGAGCAATGGTCATTCTGTCCAGTTCATTCTTGAGCCGGTCACGCAGGGGTGCTGGAACTCTTCGTGGAGCATGTACCACTGGCTGAGCATCCTCCTTTAGCTGGATCTTGTAAGTGAATGGTAGAACTCCAAATCCTTTGAACACATCCTGGATATTATTCACTACAGAATCCACCGAGTCATTCCAGAATGACAGGTTACTGATCATTACACCACCCACTTCCAGTTTTAACAGAGGTGCAATGTGGGGGGTGGGGTCGCCCATTTAACTATTATAATGAGGCTGGCATGCCTCATTGTGATCCACCATTCTAAATTTAACTCTGGCTGGTTGGGTTTGACGGGCCTTTGATACCCCCTGCCCCTACCGAGCTCCCCACGACCTCCTCCGGAGGCCTCTGATCTCTCCCTGACCTTCCCCCATGAGGCCTCCGATAATCCCTCAACCTACCCCCACGAGGCCGCCGAATCCCCTCCGGCCCAGATTGCCTTCCCAGCCTACTCCCTCTGGCTCCAATCCTCCTCCAGCCCCGACCACCCCCACAAGCCTCATCCAGCCCCAATCCTCCTCTAGCCCTGATCCTCTTCCTACTTTGATTCACCCCCGATCCTCCTCTGGCCCCAAAACACCAGCCCCACCCCTCCCTCCCTCATCTGTGCAGCCTGGTGTCGCAGGCCTACCTACCCGACAGCCAGCCAGCTGCTCCATCTAGCTGACTGCAGGTGGAAACAAAGCTTTGAAATGTTAATCAGGCTCTGACATTGAATTTGGCAGGGCCTGTGGGAAACCTATTCCCCTGGGTTTCCCGATAACTTTCTAGCCCCCACACTCACTACCCACCTCCAGATTAAAATTCTGATCAATGAATGGAATGAAAAGTAAAGGGGGCAAATTCAACGGTAACCAATTTAGCAGAGCAGAGGCCCATGCCAGATCTACACGGGTGTTGAGGCCACTGTTAAATTGTCTGGGGCCTTTTTTTTAGGCAGCTCTGTTGTCTGCCTGAAATGAGGCTCCTGCACCCATTTCTAAACCGGATTCTTCAATTCGAATGGAACAGTTGGAGTTTGTGTTGTGCCAGAACTTTGAGCAGCTTAACCATCAGTTAAAAGCCACAAAACTTTGAGAAATCTCATTTCCTGTTGAGTCAGTAGCAGCAGGACTGCTCTTCCTGGCTCCACAAAACAATTTCTGGCCACTGCAGGCCCACGTTTGCCCCCTCCTGAACTTCTCCCCGCCCCCCAACTTAACTGGAGCCTCGGCATTGGCCGAAATTGGTTAGACTAAAAGAGTTGTGTCGGCATGCCTGACTGATGCCTGCAGATTGCCAGAATTATGATGTTGAGGCCCAAGGATGAATTTAAGATGGTTTACGGGCCTCTTTCATCTGGCACGTGAGTCCAACATATCAGCCAGCTAGCAGACACTATCGAATATAGGCTGCTCCAGGATGCTGCTGGGCAAAACTCTGAACATGCACACCCATGCAAGTAGCTCACTGTCAGTCTCATCATCAAATATGAGGGACCCAGCAGCACGAATGGTGAGGCCCTAAAGAGATCCTAAGCAGTCAGATTGGATCAATTGCAAGCACTCTCACTTCAGAGTCAAAAGGTTGTGCTTCCAGCCCCACTCTGAGATTTAAGCACACAGTCTAAGCTATTCTGAAGGAGCACTGCATTGTTAGGGACAGCTGGCCGCAAAATTCAGCTCCTTAACGCCTGTTTTTTCAATGTTAGGAGTGCCCTTTTGGCTCCAAAATAATGTCTGTGGCGCGCAGACTTCTGGTGTGAGTCGCGCCGGATGCCATATTGGTGAGGCCGTTAGCATGCGTGCAGTGAGCATCAAACCGGAAGTATGCAAAGTAGGCAGATCATGACGTCAATCAGTGTGTCACCCTGATTTGACGTCAGCACTGTCACTTTGGAGTTCAACACTCCAGCTATCATCCTCACTTGAACTCGCACAGCTGAACACACGTTCAGCAGCAGGAAGGACCCCCAGCCTGCGCTATTTAAAGGGATCAGCAACTATTTACAGGTTAGTTGCTGATTGATTTCTGCTGGCTGTTGCTATGATTGTAGTAGTGTTTGGTGCTTTCTAGAATTCCTTAACATTGCTAAAATCTACAGGGAGTCCTGTGGGGTGTGGGAGGTGCTGAAGAACTTTGTCCTGACTTCAAGGCTTCTGGACAAAGCACCTGCTGCCAGACATGAGTGCAGTAGTCGGTCTTCCCCTTAGACTATAGCATGAGTGGGAGAATGAGCAGAGGCGACACAGAGCAGGGCAAGCTGCTAGAAGAGGGAGGAGGGGGGAAAGGGCTCTCAACAGGTGGCAATATCAGCCCAGGGTGTTCAGGGAGCAATGTCCCTACCTGAACCTCAGCGAGGAATTGTGTCAGGCACCTATGTTTCAGTAAAGAGATAATCATTGAAATCTGCCACCTGCTGCAGCCACAACTGCAACCTCAGAGCAGATCAAGGGCAGCATTGCCAGTGGCTGTGAGAGTGAGCGTGGCCATGAACTTTTATGCATCTGGTTCCTTCCGGACTGGAACAGGAGATATTTGCAACATCTCCCAGTTTGTTGTTCACTATTGCATAAGGGAAGTCACTGAGGCTCTCTATTCCAAGAGAACTGATGGCATTTCATTCTCCCTTGCCAGAGAGCAGCAGGCAGAGTGATCATGCAGTTTTGCGAGGATTGCAAGCTTCCCCATGGTGCAGGGTGTCCTTGACTGCACGTATGTCACTTTGCAGGCGCTGTGGTCAAATCTGAGATGCACAGCAACCGAAAGGGATTCCACTCCCTCAATGTTCAGCTGGTGTGCGACCATACCCAGTGAATTATGCACATCAATGCCTGGTATTGTTGGCGGCAGTCATAATGCTTTCATTCTGTGGCAGTCACTGTGCCATCTGCATTTGATCCACTACGGCAAACCAAAGGGTGGCTACTTGTCAGCAAGGACTACCATTGACAACATGGCTCTTGACTCCAGTGCACAATCCACACAAATGTGGGCAGCATGCAGATAACTAAATGTCATAGAGCACATCAATTTGCGTGCGGAAACAATACTTATGTTGCCTCTAAGGGATAATTACAAGTTGTGGTGATTATTCCTTGTTTAGTAAAAGTATTGTGATTGGTTGTTTGTTAACTGCCTTGGGATATATGTTGTAATCTCATTGGTAGTTGATGATCACATGCTGTGTTGTGGCCACCTTACATTCAGTTCTTTTCCAGCTTTGGTTGGGACCGGATGTGGGAAGATGTGCTGCAGATTTTAAAGTTAATAAAGCCTAGCTTTGGAAGGCAAATCTATTCTTTATTTCAAGTTATTAACTTTATGTTAGAATGGAGCGATATCTTCAACCAGAACGATTCAAGGCTGACCCCAATTCTGCTGGAGTGGATGATAAATGGAAACATTGGTATTGTACATTTAAAAACTTTTTGGGCGTGTTGGATCAAGAGTCTCTAAATAAGCTGAATATGCTGATCAACTACATTGCTCCGGATGTATATAAATATATTTTGGACTGTAAAACTTATGAAGTGGCTATTTCTACATTGGAAAAGATTTTTGTTAAACCAAAGAATGAGGTATTTGCACGTCACCTTCTATCTGCCCGTAGGCAGCAGGTGGGAGAATCTTTGGATACTTATTTACAAGCACTTCAGTGCCTTAGTGTTAACTGTAATTATAAGGCCGTGACGGCTGAAGAATATAAGGAAGAATCGGTACGGGATGCTTTTATTAATGGATTACTGTCTAGATCAATTCGTCAGCGGTTGTTAGAAAATAAGACTTTGGATCATAAAAGTGCTTTTGAGCAAGCTTCTACATTGGATGTGGCTCAGAGAAGTTCGGATTCTTATGCTCTTTTTAATCTGCCTGCGACTATGGTTTCGGCAGTTTCGGATGAAAAGGAATTATGTGGACATAATGGGAGTGGTTTACTAGATTCTGAAACAGTTTCTACTTCGGCGGCTGTTGCCTCTAGGATTCAGAAGTGTTATTTTTGTGGGAATATCCGGCACCCTCGTCTGAAGTGTCCTGCTCGGGAGGCTGTGTGTAGTAAATGCGGCAAGAGAGGTCATTATGCACGCGTGTGCAAATCATCAGGTTCAATTACCTCCTCCTCTCCTGGTGTGGGAGGGCCCTCCTCCACTACCTCCTCTGTGACTATTCAGCCTTTAGATAGGGCGTTTATTGCATCAATTTCTGCTGCATTTGCTCATGGCCTAAACAAAGCTATAGTTACGGCTCAAGTTAATGGGTTGGAAGTGAAGGCCCTTATAGATACGGGCAGTACTGAGAGTTTTATAAGTCTTCAGTTTGCGAAGGAGAAGCATTTGAAAATTTTGCCTGTTACGTATCAGGTGTGTATGGCTCAGACGACCCTTACTTCACAAATATCTGGTTGTTGCTTTGTGAAAATGATTCTTCTAGGTAATATGTATACTGATATACGCCTATATGTTTTGCCTAATCTCTGTGCGGATATTTTGATTGGACATGATGTGCTTCAGTTACACGAGTCTCTTAGTCTTTCATTTGGAGGGACTAAGCCACCTTTATCTATTTGTGGATTAACCTCTTTATCTATTTCTCCATTATCACTTTTTTCCAATTTGATGTTGGATTGTAAGCCAATTGCTACCAAGTCAAGAAGATATAGTAGTCAGGATAGAGAATTTATTAATTCTGAAGTTCAACGTCTCTTATTGGAAGGAATCATTGAACCTAGTTGTTTGCCTTGGCGAGCACAGGTAGTTGTCACGACTAACGAGAGACACAAGAAACGAATGGTGATAGACTATTCCCAAACTATTAATAGTTATACTCAATTAGATGCGTACCCTTTGCCTAAGATTGATGAGCTTATCAACAAAGTATCTCAGTATAAGGTTTTTGCACTATTGATTTAAAGAGTGCTTATCATCAGATTCCTATTGTTAAGAAGGATCAACCATATACGGCCTTTGAGGCTGGTGGAAAGCTGTATCGGTTTTGCCGAATACCATTTGGTGTTACTAATGGTGTTGCTTGTTTTCAACAGGCAATGGATGCTTTTACTAAGTGATAACTCCCTCTCTGACACCTTTTCATACTTAGATGACATCACAGTGTGTGGCAAATCAAGGGTGGAGCATGATTCTAATTTAAAAAGATTCCTTCAAGCTGCGGAAAAAGTTGGTTTAACTTTTAACAAAGAGAAATGTATCTTTTCGACTACTGAGGTAAATCTATTGGCGTATATTATCTCAGGAAACAAGATTAAACCAGATCCAGAACGTCTGCGACCATTGATTGATTTACCTTGTCCTACTAATTCTAAGGCTTTGCAACGAGTTGTTGGACTGTTTTCTTATTATTCTAATTGGATTGCAAATTTTTCACGGAAGATCTGGCCTCTTATTCGGGTTACGACATATCCTCTATCATGGGAGGCCAGGACATGTTTTGAGAATTTTAAAAAGGATATTTTAGGAGCAGTTGTGCATTCTATTGATGAGCAGGTTCCCTTTGTGATCGAGACGGATGCTTCGGATTTTGCAATTGGGGCTACTCTGAACCAAAATGGAAGACCTGTGGCCTTTTTCTCACGTACTTTGAACAATAGTGAAAAAAGACATTCTTCAATAGAGAAAGAGGCATACGCAATAGTAGAAGCATTGCGTAAATGGAGACATTATTTATCGGGGCGACATTTCACATTGGTAACTGATCAAAAACCTGTGTCCTTTATGTTTGATGTTAAACATTTTGGAAAGATCAAAAATGATAAAATAATGAGATGGAGGATTGAGTTGGCATGTTATCATTTTGACATAGTTTATCGTCCGGGGAAGGATAATGTTGCTGCTGATGCACTGTCGAGGGCTTATTGTTCTGTGATTCATGGAGATACGCTTATTAATCTTCACAATGCCTTATGTCATCCTGGTTTTACGAGGATGATACACTTTGTACGCAGTAAGAACTTGCCTTTTTCAGTTGAAGACGTCAAGCGGATGATTTCATCATGTTCTATCCGTGCTCGGTGTAAACCAAATTTCTTTAAGCCTCAACGAGCGCATCTTATAAAGGCTACATCTCCTTTTGAACGTTTGAGCGTCAATTTTAAGGGGCCTCTTCCTTCAACTACTCAAAACCGTTATATATTTACTGTTGTGGATGAGTTTTCAAGGTTCCCTTTTGCTTTTCCTTGTGCAGATGTATCAGCTGCTACAGTTATTAAATGTCTGACTCAACTTTTTGTCATCTTTGGGATGCCTGCGTATATCCATTCAGATCAGGGAAGTTCTTTTATGTCTTCCCAGTTGAAGGAATACCTTCAGAGTCGGGGAATTTCTACTAGTAGAACTACCCCGTATAATCCCCAGGGTAATGGACAGTGCGAATGATAAAATGGGGTGATCTGGAAGGCAGTTATGTTGGCTTTGACATCCCGGAACCTTAAGAATACACAGTGGGAAATGGTACTGCCTGATGCCCTGCATTCCATTAGATCATTGCTTTCAACGGCTACTAATGTGACCCCCCATGAAAGGCTCTTTAACTATCCGCGGCGATCTACTACGGGATATTCGGTACCTTCATGGCTTACTATGCAGGGACCTGTGCTGCTTCGACGCCATGTTAGATTGTCAAAATATGATCCTTTGGTGGAGGAGGTGGAGCTGTTGGAGGCAAATTCCCAATATGCTCATATTCGATTCCAAGATGGGAAAGAAAGTACTGTTTCAATTAAAGACTTGGCTCCTTGTGGGGGCCAGCCCTCTTCTGAGGATTTTAACAATAGTCATGATTCAGATAATGTGGATGCTGTTACAGATACTACGAATATTTCCAATCCGATTGCAGATAATTATACTTCTATTAGTCAGCCCTTGATAGATGTTTATGACCGTCCCAGTTTACCTTCTGATGGGATTTCTAATCCGGAAACCGTTGAAAATCGGGATATGGATAGCCTTCCTGCTGAAGATACTTCTGTGCCTTCTGGTGTGGGAGGGCAAGGAATTTCACCAAGGTTAAGAAGGTCGACACGAACAAGATATCCGGTTGACCAATTGAAAATGGACTTTTAAATTGATAGTAATGTTTTAAAATTGTTGAAATATTATAGTATATTGTTTTAGTTGAGAGATACTTAATACTTATGTGCAATGTTACTATTTGTTGTTGTTCACTTAGTATTGTGTCATGTGAACAGTTTTATTCTTGTTGTGCATAGTTTTAGTTGTAAATAATTAATTATAAATTGTAAAGGTTATTTAGGTTGGAGTATATTTTAAAAGGAGGGGTGAATGTGGTGATTATTCCTTGTTTAGTAAAAGTATTGTGATTGGTTGTTTGTTAACTGCCTTGGGATATATGTTGTAATCTCATTGGTAGTTGATGATCACATGATGTGTTGTGGCCACCTTAAATTCAGTTCTTTTCCAGCTTTGGTTGGGACTGGATGTGGGAAGATGTGCTGCATATTTTAAAGTTAATAAAGCCTAGCTTTGGAAGGCAAATCTATTCTTTATTTCACATGTCCTAGCCCTTTTCAGGTTACCCAGATCAGGCGTATTCCCCAGACATTCACCTTCAACCAAAGTTAGAGATAGCCGAATTGTATAAAATGCTTAAATGTCTCTAAAGGTTCAGGCTATCTCTCCCTAAAGGAAAGGAATGACTGAAGATGTTACCGTCCTCCGGATAGCACTTTTAATAAGTTTAACTAGACTATTACCTTCCAGATATTATGAGGGTCCGGAATACCCCCCAGAATTCTGCAACTCCTTACAAAAGAGTGTACAGAAATTGGGTTCGCGAGATTGATACAGAAATACTCTGTGAGACAATTCTAAAAATATAAAGTTTTTTTAAGTGCCGACATTCATTTAACAGCTGTTGAATCAGTCGCAACATTAACAATTCAAAATACAAATAGCTTACATTTCTTATCAGAGATCCTTATTCTCAAATCTTAACTTTGTTACATTTCCTTACTTCTACTTATTCTTAATCCAGAATATCCACCAAAATCAAATACCTTGATTACCCGAGACTCAGGGTTTTACGCTTACAGAATGGTTCTGAAGCCGAGAATCGCTTGCCCATTTCCCGCGACTTCTGTTTTCCCATTTGAAAATCCTGTCTTTTATACTCTTTTTTAGTGGTTTATTCTTTGAAGTTTTCTGCTGATGTAAACTAATTATCTTATTCATTCTCTGTTGAATTCTTACTGATCTTGTCAATTTATCTGCTGCATGCATAATTATGTCTTTACCGTTAGGTGTTCCAAAAACCATCATAAAATGGCTACAACAGATTTATCTCTTTGATGTCATTCTTATCGAAGATTTTCCATTCAATTCTTAATATTGGCTTAACTGGTTATAACCAGATGTTCTGACTCCGTGCTGTTCCAAGTTCAATGCAAAAACCATGTGATTGCTTGGTGCATCTTTTGAAGTCATATCTTCAAAGTGTTCTGCAGGTATCATATTTACTACATGTAAGTTAAAGACACTTCAACTAGGGTGGTTGCTTGTTTTCTAGCTATCTCAATTGGTTGCATATTTAATTGTGTTTCCTGTCTTATCTGATGTTACTTTTACAAAGGCACATGGTTTTTTAATATTCTGTGTTTCTGTTTCACGTGTTAGTTCTTAACACTTTACTTGGGTCATTCCATTGTGTTTCTCCCAAACTCCAGACCTCCTGGAAGCACCAAACTGCTATTTCAATAGGGCCATTGTTTTAGCATATTTAACCAATTCCCAGTTCAAAAGCTTGTGGTGTTTACAACTTTGTTAACAACTGATCTTTATCTCAGAAGCCTGTATTTATGTCTACAACTTGTGTCTCTGAGGTTATAGAGTTTTAAACTGAGTATATCATGTATTAATAATGTCAGAAATCTGTTCATATTATGGTGTATCTCTTGGAATATGGCTTATTCCGTCATACCTGGACTGCTCTGGAGGAGCCCTGCAGCAATTGGCATAATGGGTGTCAAGTTTTGAGGTGGTCTGCTGCATGCTGCACAACCTCACCACCATGAGGGCACAGCCCTTGCCACCAACTATAAGGTGAACAGCTGAGGAGCAGGGGGAACAGGAGGAGGAGAAGGAGGACGACGGGGAGGAAGAGGAAGGGAGAAGTCAAGCTAGACAGCCCCATTCTGGCCTAGCTATCCGTGAATGACTCATCCGACTGCTATACCAGTAAAGGCAACCCCACTTCCCCATTCACCAACACTTTGTTACCTTAACTTTCCTCAGTCACTGACCATCACAGCATCTGCTTGGCCACAATTCAAAAACAAAAATCAACGCAAAATAAACATAGCAAACCAAATTTTAAAATCAAACCATGCCATATTGAATATAAATGTCAACTAATTACCCTTGTGCATTCCCTTAGAGCCTGCCTTCCATGAGCATTTGCCTGTCCTAGTGCTCCTACGCAGTGCTACCCCAGTGGCTCCAGCATGGCTGGTGGAAGGCTGCTGACTTTCAGTGGGGGAGACTGCAAATGGCCTTGGAGGATGACCTCAAGCATCTCTAGGCCTAAAAGGCCCAGCTGTAGACTGCATCATCTCAGTATGGGCAGCAGCAGTCTGGACTAGCTGACTGACAGGCAACAACAAGGGCACTGGTGGAGTGGCAGTGGTGGGAGGACAAATGCTGTCATCCTGAGAGAGGACAGCAGGATCATGCTCCAGGGAGCCACTGCCACTCCCCCGGGATGACGCCTCAGCAATCTTCGTAATATGGTGGAGGACAGATTGCTAGACTGCTGTGGCACCCTGCGAGCCTCTTTGAACACTGGAATCCACAGCCATGATGGCAGCAGTTTGAGCTTCCATGTCAGCAAGCTGACCTTGCATGACAGAAGTCTAAGCCTCCATTGCAGCACCCAAATACTGGGTGGCTTCTTCTTGTGCTGCAATGGAAGCTGAGACACCGACCATCAGATGCTGCATCATGGTTGGTTCCACAAGTGCGTTAATGGAGATGGCCATCACTTCCACGCTGGAAAGGATGGGCTCCAAGTTCTGCACAAAGCCATGTGCCAAGTTAGTGCTGGACTCCTCCAAGCTCTTTGACATTGCACGCAGGCTTTCGGAGTGTTCAGCTGATTCCTGTGCTGCAGAACTCGTGGTCAACCTCGACCTCCGTGGAGCTGGCACCTGCATTACCCTTGCCCCCTGCCCTGGCTGCAGGCCACTCATGCCCAGTGTCTCATCACATGCAGATCTCACCTCTAAGCTATTCTCTAAATTATGCAGTGTCAGTATCTAAGCTGGTGGCTGCGAGTGTGAAATCGAGTGACAGTGTTTATTCTTCATCACTGCCTTCTTCACCTTCCACCTGTTGCTCTTCCACCACTGCCTGGCCAAGTTGCAGTTCTTCAGTATCTTAAAGGAGAAAGGCACAAGGATAAGGTTGCAATGTAGGGAGGGGGTTGGGGTGGAAATAAGAGGTGCATGCTTACAGCATCTTTGGCTTGTAAATCAGAAGAGACTGTGGAATGAGGGGAAAATGGGATGTGAGAAGAAGGATTATGTATAGGGATACCGTCATCTTTTCTCATTTCACTCCCACCGCTGTCCACGGCCTCAGCGATGGCCACTCCAATGATTGTGAGCACCGCCTCCTCCATGGGGGTGAGGAAATGCAGCCATGCCTGTCCCTTGCCGGTTAGCTCCTGCTGCCTCTGGTGATGTGTCACCTTGTCCTGCAAGAGAGAGGGAAGTATGGTGCAATCTGTTTGGGTGATGTGGCTGTCATGGTTCAGTAGCTGGCGCTGTGTGCCAGCTGTGAGATGTGGGTGTGGGGCTTGCAGTAGTGGTAAGTGTGTGAGGGTGAGGTGAAGCTTGAATGTTAGGTATGAGTCATGATAGCGATTGTTGGTAGGTGAGTGATGGGGTGTGGAGTATTGAGCAGTGTGTGAGGCTAGTGGTGCAGTTGGTGGGATATGGCATTTGAAGATACATTCACTGAATTTGACCACTCGTGTGAGGTCTTTGAACTTTTTGCAGCTCTGCATCAAGATCCTCGGGGCTTGATTCCTGGCATTGCCCAGCACGGCTATCTGGTCCCACAGCTTTCGCAATGTTTTCTAGAGGGCCTCCTGGACCCCTGTGGATAGAGTACATCTCTCCTCCTAGCCACCTCCTTCACCAAGACCTCCAGAAAATCTTGGAACCCGCTCTCTTCCCTGTTGTGCAATTAGTACATCTTCTTCCAGGTTAGAATGTCTTCCCCAGCTACTTCCAGCACCTGCTCCAGCCACAATCCACCTCCCCTTTTAAAGGTGCACGCTGGCCTTAATTAATGCAGGCTAGCTTTAATTGGTGCTAGCCTCGCACAATCTTGGGCCCCCTGCTCAGCGTGCAACCACTCAATAGCACGGTTAGTGCTGGCTGCATGCAGCAATCATGTAAATTAGCAGACAGCAAAAAATTGGCGTGCTGCCTGCATCGGAAGTAATGGGCACAGGTTAATCATGATCCCCGCACCCGTTTTAGAGGGCTATTTAGCTCCCACTATCTTTTAGAGATATTAAACAGAGGCCTCAGGCCTGTTCAGTTGGACTTAAAATGAGCCCATTCGGGGAAGCGCAAGGTATCTTACCAAAAACATTTGTCCCTTATCCAACAACACAGGAGCTGATTCATTGGAAATTCTTCTCATTTGCTGTTTGTCACATTTGTCAACATAAACAACAGTGACTGCAAATCAAAATTAATTCAAGGGAAGTGCTTCGGGGATCCAGATGAATGCAAGTTCTTTCTTCCTATTCTAATAATTAATGTGCTGTGAATAGCAATTTGGATGAGAGTTTAATTTGATTGTGACGTGCTAGTTCAGTCTCTCAACTTTCACTCAATGCAAATTGACTTATCTAGCACACTGACTCTCTGTAAATTAAATAAATATACAAAAGCACAACTTCCAACTGAGGTTTGTACATTGTGTTCCTGATCTATATACTGTCTTGATAATGAACTAAAACGATAAAATAATATTCTGAAGGGATATTCTGATCAAATTTTTTAAATTTTTTTATTCATTGATGGGATGTGGGCATCGCTGGCTAGGCCTGCATTTAGTGCCCATCCCTAATTGCCCTTGAGAAGATGGTGATGAGCTGCCTTCTTGAACCGCTGCAGTCCATATGGTGTAGGTACACCCACAATGCTGTTAGGAAGGGAGTTCCAGGATTTTGGCCCAGCGACAGTGAAGGAACGGCGATACAGGTCCAAGTCAGGATGGTGTGTGGCTTGGAGGAGAACTTGTAGGTGGTGATGCTCCCATGCGTCTGCTGCCCTTGTCCTTCTAAGTGGTAGAGGTCGCGGGTTTGGAAGGTGCTGTTGATGGAGCTTTGGCGAGTTGCTGCAGTGCATCTTGTAGATGGTACACACTGCAGCCACAGTGCGCCGGTGGTGGAGGGAGTGAATGTTGAAGGTGGTGGATGGAGTGCCAATCAAGTGGGCTGCTTTATCCTGAATGGTGTCAAGCTTTTTGAGTGTTGTTGGAGCTGCACTCATCCAGGCAAGTGGAGAGTATACCATCACACTCCTGACTTGTTCCTTGTAGATGGTGGAAAGGCTTTGGGGAGTCAGGAGGTGAGACACTCGCCGCAGAATTCCCAGCCTCTGGCCTGCTCGTGTAGCCACAGTATTTATATGGCTGGTCCAGTTCAGTTTCTGATCAATGGTAACCCCCAGGATGTTGATAGTGGGGGATTCAGCGATGGTAATGCCATTGAATGTCAAGGGGAGATGGTTAGATTCTCGCTTGTTGGAGATGGTCATTGCCTGGCACTTGTGTGGTGCGAATGTTACTTGCCACTTGTCAGCTCAAGTCTGAATGTTGTCCAGGTCTTGCTGCATATGGACACGGACTGCGTCAGTATCTGACGAGTCTCGAATGGTGCTGAACAGTGTGCAATCATCAGCGAACTTCCCCACTTCTGACCTTATGATGGAGGGAAGGTCATTGATGAAACAGCTGAAGATGGTTGGGCCTAGGACACTGCCCTGAGGAACTCCTGCAGTGATGTCATGTGATTGAGATGAATGACCTCCAACAACCACAGCCAACTTCCAATTTAAAATTACAATTTATTGTAATAATGTTTAAAGATAAAATAAATTTAAATAAACTAAGATTATGCAACCATACCTTCCAACTGTTGGTGTTTCCCACAAAATCTCCACTTGTAAACATTTGCTGATAATAGCATGGGACTTCAAATGTACTTCACGACCCCAACGCCAGCCAGAATGCAGCATGACACTTGAAGAGGTGTCACCCACACTGAAGAGGTACTCCGATCACTGCAGTTCCACACACAAAATGGCCTAGAAATTCGGGTTGGGGGCTTCCCGCGGGTAAAAGCCCCCGACCTGCACTTAGCTAGCGCGCCAGCCGTTGAGCTGTGGGCCCGCATGGGATTCCGATCCTGGGCCTCCTTCAACTGCCGGCGCGCAGTGCTTGCGTATCCCAAGGGCGCAGATAGTTTGATGTGTCCCCTGGGATCACGTTGGCCATGGAGAGCCAATGGTAGCAGGGAATGCTTTATTCATAAGTTTGACAGGAAGAGCTATCAAACCTATAAATACTATAAGCCCCAAAACATCACTAAAACTTCAAATCATTTTTTTTTTATATCACATTTTTAAAATAACAATAAATTACATGAAATAACTATTTTAAACAATAATTTAAATTTTGGAAAAAGTTAATTACATTTTCTAACGGGGCTAAAAATAAACTTATCTTTCTTCAAAGTATTTAAAAATAATAAACCTGTGGAAAAAATGTTTTAATTTTAATTAATTCACCACTTACCTTGTTAAAAGCAGGCCTTGCACCTGCTTTTTAAAAGTGTAACTGCTGGAGACTTACCCTCCCGGAGAAACCTGCAAAAAAAAACTAAGTTCAATGAGCACGCGCTGCCTCTCCGGCGCACGCATTCGACCACTGAACCCCTTCTTTCAGGGGAACGGAAGTGCTGGTTTCCCACACATGCGCAGTGCATGCACGAAACCGGCACTTTCGTTGGGCCTACGCGTGAGTGCCCCGTGCGTACTCACGCGTTGAGACCCAAATTTCTGGGCCATTGATGTATAAGATCAGTGGGGTGGGCGGTATAGGCCACTCCATTGATTCCCAAAAGCCACCAGATGGGCCTGTTTCCAGCATGAAGCTGCTTAAATATATGGTAATAGGACCTTGAATGCAATTTTCAGGTACAAAGTAATGGAGCATATGCTGTGAATGCTTTGCCCATTTGTACCAACCATTGACTAGCCTCACCAACAGTACTTAAAGGGATCACCGGAGACCCCACACAAAGTGGTCAAATAAATATTTTATTTTTATTTTTGTGGGGCCAGGAGTTGCAGGACTAATTTTGAAGTGTGGTCACTGTTGTAATGTAGGAAACACAGCAACCAATTTGAGCACAGCAAGGTCCCATGAACAACAATGTGATAATGTTTTAGTGATGTTTGTTGAGGGATAACCATTGGCCTAGACACCAGGGACAACTCTGCTCTTCTTTGAAATAGTGCCATGGGATCTTTTAGGTCCAACCAAGAGGCTGCGGTTTAATGTTACCTTTGAAGCATAGCATCACTGACAGTGCAGCACTCCCTCAGTACTGCACTGAAGTGTCAGCCTAGATTTTGTGCTCAAAGTCTCTGGAGTGGGACTTGAATGCACAACCTTCTGACTTAGAGGCAGGTGTGCTGCTGACTGAGGCATGGCTGACACCTAATTTTTGAACCTGAATATAGTTTGGGTCTCCCAATGCAGGCTTCATGCAGAAGTCAAAGATCAGCCCATCCCCCAACCCCGCCCCCGGGGTTCCACATTTCTATTCACTGCATTGCACAATATCTTTGAGTCGGCAGGTTCCGAATTGTGCAGAAACTTTCCGTGAGAGATGAAACAGGTCAGATAATCAAGTTACATTTTAATATCTACCTTATCTTGCAAGTTACGTTGTTCAATCCCAGCTAATTGTTTTCCACATATGAGCCTCATTATCTTGTTAAACAGAGTTTTATGCAGAGAGTCAGCAATTGAACACTTAGGGGGAAACATTCAGTATCACCCCGTTTGGGGCGCCATTATCGGCCGTGCGCAAAGTTTAGCGCCTGGTGCTAATTAACGCCTCCGACGGCAAACTTGGCTTTTATCACCCCTGGAGGTGATTGGAGCGCTAAATCAGGTGCTTCACACCTATCTTAAGGCGCAAAGGCCGAGAAGCGAGGCGCTACCTCAGAGCGCTGGTGAAGCAAGGAAGGGCAAATCAAAATGAACCTGCAAGGTGCTGCTCAGTACCCAAAACTCCTTCACACAGCGTTGAATCTCTCCAGAAGTCTCTCTCTCTCTCAGAATGCGTGGTGCAAAAGTGTCACCAACATAAAAAGGCAGGAAGTGGTCACCTTTAAATAATGCTTCCCCAGTCCCTTTCTGACTGCAAAATGCTCCCCTCAACCTGTCGTTGCTAGCAGCAGGCAGTAAGGCAGGGGGCACCACTCAATATCCGGTTTGGGGTGCTACCGGGGCATTGCGCACTCGACTGATGTCACGATCTGCCGGCACAGGAGATCGTGGTGGTAGTGTTTAGCGCCACCGCAAAATGTCTAGTTAATTTCACGAGCAGCGCAAACATCGCCGCATCCGGGCACTAATGGCTTTGCGCACCATTAGCATCCTCTTAAAGCACTAGTGGGAGGCTCAAACAACTGAATTTTCCCCCCTTAATCTGCTCTATTTCATTAATACTTGAAAATCAGGGCAGATTTCTAAAACCTGTTATATCTCTAACTTTTTCCAGTTCTGACGATAGGTCGTCAACCTAAAAAGTTAACTCTCTTTCTCGCTCCATAGATGCTGCCTGCCCTGCTGAGTATTTCCAGCATTTTCTTTTTTTATACCAGATTTCCAGCATCCGCAGTATTTTGCTTTTGTATTCTGGCAGATTATTTCATTGATGTGTCACAGCTCTGGAGACCAAGCACTAGGCTGTAGTGACAAAAGTTTGAGTATGAGAATTTAAAGATGTTACCTTAACACCAGTAATTAGAAATGTTTTAATTAAGCAGCAGGTTACAGAAATGCCAAGCTAGAAACTTAGCAACCAATGCAAAAAAGCCGACAACGCAAAAACAGCCCTGAAGATAAACCCACGATATATGCAATGCTATTGAAAGTGCAGTGGAATTTGGGCTTCCTGCAACTTAAATTGGGCTATACCCAATATTTCTTCACTCACATTGGAGGAATTTCACCATAATATAAGAAAGGGTGAAGGGATAATTTCAAGTCCTAGCCTTGTCTCGGGCTACCCTCGATCAGGCGTATTCCACAGACGTTCACCTTCAACTTAAGTTAGAGATAGCCAAATTCCACAAAACGCTTAAATGGGTCTAAAGGTTCAGGCTATCTCTCCCTAAAGGAAAGGAACAACTGAAGATGTTACCGTCCTCCAGATAGCACTTTTAATAAGTTTAACTAGACTGTAACCTTCCGGACATTATGAGGGTCCGGAATACCCCCCAGAATTCTGCAACTCCTTACAAAAGAGTGTATAGAATTTGGGTTTGTGAGTTTATACAGAAATACTCTGAGACAATTCTAAAAATATATAGTTTTATTTAAGAGCTGACATTCAGTTAACAGCTGTTGAATCAGTCGCAACATTAACAATTCAAAATACAAATAGCTTACATTGTAGGAATCGTCAGATCCCTAGCTGAAATATTGAGGTCGAGTCAGTCCGATAATTAAACAAAGTTTAATGTAAACTAAAGAACAAACAATGGAATGCAGGAGAAACAATCAACAGGTTTTTTCTTAAGGCTGGCTTCACGAGGTCTAACCTGGGAACCTCCCAGCCTGACGTCATGATGTTTCCCGCTGTTCGGGATGTCACGTGACCAACGTGATGACGTCATCGCGCTGGTTCTGGAACTTACCGAGAACAGGTTATTTACAAACAGTAAACAAACATAGGTGCTGTAGCACTCTGTTAAAGGCAGTTTATATAGTCATAAAGGAGTCCCTTGGTGGCTTTGCCACATGCACCCCCCCAGAAGTGTCTTTAACCACAAAAGTCAATCGCAGAGGAGGTCGGACAAGCCTGTTCGAATGACTCCGATATTCCCGGAGAGGAATGGGCTGGGCAGACGATGAGCTGGCCTGCGGAACAGTCCGGTCAGGTGTGGCGGCAGTGGGCGGCCGCCCACGACGCGGTGGCTGCGCTGCCTCGACCGGTCGCTCGAGGTCCAGGTGTGCGGCCTTGAGGCAGTCCATGGAAATGTGGTCAGGCTTGTCCCCGACGTCCACTAAAAAACTCTTGGCACCCGCCTGCAGTACCTGGAAATGGCCTGCATATGGAGGTGTGAGAGGACTACGGTGGGCGTCATGCCTGACAAAAACAAATTTAGCTTGCATAAGCTCCGGCGGAACGTGTGACGCGGGCAAACCGCGATGTGACATCGGAATTGGCCTAAAAGATTGAGCTGCATCCCGGAGGGCCTCCAGTTGTTTGGCTGCCGACCAAGGTCGCGTTGGTGATGGAAGAAACTTGCCTGGCACCCGGAGTGGCTGTCCATAAACCAGCTCGGCAGCCAATGCCTGCAGGTCCTCTTTGGGCGCTGTGCATAACCCGAGCATCACCCAAGGCAGCCTGTCTATCCATGCGGCCCCCTGGAGGCTGGCCCGCAGCGACGCCTTCAAGGACCGATGAAAGCGCTCACATAGTCCATTTGCCTGTGGATAGTAAACAGTGGTCCGATGGAGCTTGGTGCCCAAACCCAAGGCTATGGCATTCCACAGTGCAGATCAGAATTGCGGCCTGCGGTCCGACGAAATATCAGACGGAATGCCGAAACGTGCAACCCAGGAGGAAAGAAAAGCCCGGGCGACATCCGCGGAGGTGGTGGACGTCAAGGGAATGGCCTCCGGCCACCTGGTGGTACGGTTGACAATAGTCAAGCGATGTGTGAAACGCTGTGATGGCGGTAGTGGGCCAACGAGATCGACATGGACGTGACTGAAACGTCGCTCCGGTACTTCGAAAATGGCTACGGGAGCTTTGACGTGCCGCTGCACCTTAGCCCGCTGTCAGACGACGCAGGTGTTGGCCCAGTCGCGGACATTCTTGCGCATCCCTCTCCAGACGAACTTGGACGCCAGTAGTTTTTGTGAAGCCCTCACGCCAGGGTGCGCAAGCCCGTGGATCGCATCGAAAACGTTCCTACGCCAGGATAGCAGAACGATCGGGTGGGGGTCCCCCAAGGAGACGTCGCAGAGCAAGGAGGTGCCGGCCGAGTGGAAAAGCACATCCGCTGGCTGAAGGCAGGAGGAGTCAGTACGGAAAGCTTGCGTTTCCAGATCAGCCGCTTGGTCAGCAGCCATGAGTGAATAATCGAGTCCCAGCTGGACGGCCTGGACCATTGCATGCGAGAGGCAATCGGCAACCACGTTGTCCTTGCCGGCCACGTGCCGGATGTCGGTGGTGAACTCAGAAATAAAGGTGAGCTGTCATTGCTGTCGAGCCAACCACGGCTCAGCAGTCTTGGCCATGGCAAACGTCAGGGGCTTGTGATCCACAAACGCAGTGAATTGGCGTCCCCCCAACAGAAAACGAAAATGGCGGATGGCCAGAAACCACGCCAACAACCCCCCGTCGAACGTGCTGTAGCTGCATTTGTTACGACGCAATTGGCGACTAAAAAACGCCAGCGGTTGCCACGTCCCATCGACCCATTGCTCCTGCACGGCGCCTATGGTGTAGTCCGAAGCATCAGTCGTAAGCGCGATGGTGGTGCCAAGCAGCGGGTGCGCCAACATCATTGCGTTTGCGAGAGCATCTTTCGTGTCCACAAAAGCGCTATCCATCTCTGGTGTCCAGACCACAGGTTCCTTCCCCAGTTTCCCTCTGAGTGCCACGTAGAGTGGCCGCATAAGCTGCGCGGCCCGGGGAACAAACCGATGGTAAAAATTTACCATACCGAGGAACTCCTGGAGCGCTTTAATGGATTGCGGGCGTGGAAAAGCAGCAATCGCCTCCACCTTCGACCGAAGTGGCACTGCTCCTTCCGCAGTGATGCGGTGGCCCAAAAAGTCGATCTGTTGCAGCCCGAATTGGCATTTGGCTGGGTTAATTATGAGGCCATGCTGATGAAGGCGGCGAAAAAGGAGGCACAGGTGGCTGAGATGTTCCTCTTTCGAAGTACTGGCGACCAGGATGTCATCGAGATACACAAACAGGAACTTAAGATCCTGCAGCACTGAATCCATAAGGCGCTGGAGCGCCTGCGCCGCATTCTTGAGCCCGAATGGCATTCAGAGAATTCAAAAAGTCCAAACGGGGTAATGACCGCCGTCTTCTGGATGTCCTGGGGGTGGACGGGCACTTGATGGTACCCCCCGGACAAGGTCGATTTTGGAAAAAAACGAATTGCTCGCCAAATGTGCGGAGAAAACTTGGATGTACGGTATTGGGTAACGGTCAGGCATCGTGACCTTGTTGAGGCGCCGATAATCGCCGCAGGGCCGCCAACCACTGCCGGGCTTAGGGACGATATGAAGTGGCGAAGACCAGGGACTATCCGACCGGCGAACAATCCCCAGCCTCTCCATGGTGGCGAACTCTGCCTTCATGTCCTCGAGTTTACTGGGTTCCAGCCGCCGAGGCCGGGCATAGACCGAAGGGCCGGTCGTTGCGATGTGGTGCTCCACATCATGTTTAGCGGTCGTTGCCGAGAAGGTGGGCCGAGTTAGATCTGGAAATTCCCCGAGAAGGCGGGCGAAGTCATCGGGCACCGGCAAGGTGCAGGAAACCATGTGAGTCGCGCCTAAGCCCCGAAAGCACGGGATGGAGGCAAACGTGGCGGCATGAATCAGGCGGCGATTTCGTAAATCAACCAATAGGCCATTGGCACAGAAGAAGTCAGCGCCGAGGATTGCCTGTGCGATTTGGGCGGTGATAAACTCCCATAGGAAACGTTGCCCGCTGAAACACACCTGGATCCGCCGCTTCCCGAACGTACGAATAGCACTGCCGTTGGCGGCCTGGAATGGAGAACTGCGCCTCCCGGCCCTGACATCGAGGAGCGAAGTGGGGAGGATGCTGCACTGGGCGCCCGTGCCACACAAAAACAGCTGGCCCTAAATGGAGTCGGTGATATAAAGTAACTTCCCGGAATCTCCAACCGCCATCGTAGATGCGAAACCGACCTCGGGGTCATTCTTCCGTTTACGCAGTCGGTGCTGTTGCTTTCTCTTTGCATTAGGCACAAAACTACAGGGAGGACGGCAGCATCTGGCTTTTGGGCCGAAACGGGCGTGATAGTAACAGAGACCGGATGATGGAGGCGCCAAGGCAGGGTTCTTCGGGGCGGGACGCTTCGAGGTGGTGCAGTACTGCTGCATCACAGCATAAATAGTGTCGGCTTTGGCCGCGAGTGCTACACCGTCCGTAGCCTTCGACCTGGTGAGGGCTGCTTGCATCTGCTCGGGGAGCTGGCTCATGAACAGTTCCCGGAACAGAAAACACTGCGGCTCAGAACCAAGGAGCGTGAGCATCTGGCTCATCAACTCAGACGTCGCCTAACCCGGGCAGTGTGAGTAAACGTCGGGCGTGCTCCGCTTTCGTGAGGCCGAAAACCTGTGTTAGTCGCGCCTTAAGCGTATCATACTTGTTATCCACAGGCGGGTTTCCCAGCAGGCTGATGATCCTCGAAGTCGTCGAGCTGTCCAGTGCGGAGACCACGTAAAGATAACGGGTCTGATCCAGCACGATGTTCCGAAGTTGGAACTGAGCCTCCGCTTGGACGAACCAGGAGGCCGCCTATTGTTCCCAAAATTGAGGGAGCTTCAAGGTCACTGCATTAACATCCATCGTGCTGCTTCGCGCTTCCTCCGCGAAAATCATCCGCGAAGCTTCAGGGTCACCACTGTAGGAATCATCAGATCCCTAGCTGAAATACTGAGGTCGAGTCAGTCCGATAATTAAACGATGTTTAATGTAAACTAAAGAACAAACAATGGAATGCAGGAGAAACAATCAACAGGTCTTTTCTTAAGGCTGGCTTCACGAGGTCTGACCTGGGAACCTCCCAGCCTGACGTCACATTTCCCGCCGTTCGGGATGTCATGTGACCAACGTGATGACGTCATCGCGCTGGTTCTGGAACTTACCGAGAACGGGTTATTTACAAACAGTAAACAAACATAGGTGCTGTAGCACTCTGTTAAAGGCAGTTATATAATCATACAGGAGTCCCTTGGTGGCTTTGCCACAACATTTCTTATTTCTCAAAGATCCTTATTCTCAAATCTTTACTTCTTTACATTTCTACATTTCTTACTTATTTCTAAATCCAAATTATCCACCAAAATCAATTAATTTGATTACCCGAGACTCAAAGTTAAAAACTTACAGATGGTGCCTGTAAAGTTGAAAAATGCTTGGCCCGTTCAGCAAGCTCTGACTTTCTGTTTGAAAAGGTCATTCTTTTGTACCCTTTTTGCAGTGGTTTATTCTTTGAAGTTCTCTGTTGATGTAAGCTAATTGTCTTTATTGATACCTCTGTTGAATGCTTTCTATCTTACTGTCAATTCACCTATTGCATACATAATGATGTCTCTACCTTTAGGTGTTCCAAAACCTATCGTAAAAACAATATGACTGTAAGGTTCACAAATTTTCGGCAGCCCCCGAAGATTATTTGATTAAAGAAAACCTGGTTGGAATGTACTTTAAAAACCCAGGACATCAAAGATGGCTGTAGCCGGCCCCGTGGCAAAAGAGAAAGACAGCCTGTAGGAATATGAAAGGAGGATCTCCCAGCACTTGCTGACGAAAGGATTGAAAAAAAACAGCTTCTGAGTACTTAAGCACTAGAAGCTGTCAATCAACTGTGGTTAGGAAGTTTCAACATGGAACAAAGGACTTTGTTTGCACAAGTGTAAGGGGTTTTCCTTCCTCGAGAGGTTTCCCAGAGGTTTCTCTCTCTAGAGGCCTCTCTCTCTCTTGCACAGTAAACCTTGAGTGGCTCGACCCACTTGCCCCTTAGATTCTGTACTCTGGACTTAGGCGCAGGAACGACAATGTAGAGAAAACTTGTGTAGACCAAGTTTGATGAATCAAAATGAAATTTTATTGCAAATGGAAAAATATATCAAATCAAATGCAACACAGATAAGAGTACGGTACATGGGAGGGAAAAACAAACACAAACAAATCATAATGACACAGCACTAACTAAGGCAACTACAGGCATCTTATACTCTACAAAGATCATCATGAAATAAGGAAACACACGGAACATCGAGGGACAACAACTCATGTTAATTGTACCCTTAAATCCACCCCCTTATTAAACCTATCTAGATCTGATTGTGAAGGGCCAGAAACATGCTCACCAATCCCACTAGGAAGTGTAAGGTTTTGAAATCGAGTCTGTGTTTGGTCCTTTCAGGCGTCTCCTCTCCACGTGGATCGTGGAGCCCCTGCGAGCTGCGCCACACCTCTCTCCTGAGGTGGGGGTCGGGGGCGGCTGGACACCGGCAGGCCTGGATGTCGGCGAGGTTGAGGATTGTCGGCTCGACCCTGGTCAGGGGAGTCTTGGGCTGGTGTGGCCCCTTCTACCTTCAGCTACGGCCCGGGGATGGTCGATGATCTCCCGATAGTTTTCCCCGGAGCGGGACGCTGGTTTCGAGCGACTTTCTTTATACAGTCATAATTATCTTTCTCCTCCGACGGTGGAGAGGAGTCCGCTGATCTTTCCCCAAGCCAGCTCCTCTTCGCCCAGCTCAAAAGCTGGACCGGCTGCTGGGGCTGCAACGACTGTCCGACTGTTAACTGTCTTTTAGCTCAACTCTCCTTGTGACTGTTCAAGCTTACTTTTCGTGACTTCCAGTTGTCAGCTCGTCCCAAAGCCAATGCCCTGTTGTCTCGACTCCTTCTGGCCTGCCTGTCCCGACTGCTTCCGAGTGCTTGCTTGTGTCTTTAACTGCCGAAAAGTCTCTCCAGATATACCTTTCTTCCCGAGGCCTCACTTCCCGCCCAAAATCAGGTTAGTCTTTGTTTTAACTTTGGCGGGCTTTGAGCACAGTGGGGCAGTTATTATATTTAAAATCATTTGAAGCGGCTGGTAACAGGCCCATCTCTGGTTGGAAATGGCTTTCATTGTTTTGAATGTTCTGCTTATCTCGTTACCGAGCCCTTGGTGTTGTCCTCATGAATATATATTGTCCTCTTTTGTCTGGGTCAACATTTAGATGGCCCCTGTCTCCAAGCCGATCTTGAGTGGATCTGCATCTAATCCATATGCATAACTGTGGGTCTGGTTTCGTTCTCTCAGGAACGGCTTCCAGAACTTACTGTGGGTTGAATCCACAAAACTGTCTGAGGTTGCGCAGGAACCATTTTAAAGTGTCCCAATAAGCTGATCACATGGTATGGTGGCCATTTTGTATGCCCCTTTTTCTGGGCTTCTTTTAAAACAGTCTTAGAATCACGGCCTCTTCTGCCATTTAACCCTTATTAATATTAAATCCAATTTTGCGAATCCTACACTCCCCCCTGATGATACTGTAACTTGCTTGGAGTATCATAATTCTGGGTGAGCAAAATTTTCTGTCCTTCCACAAGGTAACCATCCCCAGTATTTACCTATCTATGACCCCACAACACATGCATTTCCCATTTCCGAAAAATCTAGTGTACATTAAGCATCTATAGATGGCAATACCTTGGAGTTAAAAATCTAACAACTTACTTCCAGGCGTGGAGGGGGTCCTTATACCCCTACATCACCTAGTACATACACATTATCTTCTAATAATGACATCATATCTAATTAAACTTCAATAATAAAATAAAATACATACGAAAATCCCAAAAACACATGAATACACATCAAAAATAATACAGAGGAGGGAGGGAAAACTTTAACTTTATACAAAGCATCATAAATCTAAACAGGTGTCACTTCTTCTACCCGCACATAATGCTCCCTCCATTCCCCTCTATTCTCATACTTTTGCGAATGTTTGACCTTTTTACAGTGTACAAACAGTAAATAAACTACAATGATAACCTGGCACACTACAAGAATGTGGGAGGCTATCCTAATCCAGGAAGGGACTTCTATATTAGTGAACAGGTCCCACCATGGTGGGGTCACTATATCCAATATGTCTGCCCCTATCTTTAATGTCTTCTGCTCCAGTGTGTAGAAGTGTTTCTGTGAAACAACAACAGCTTTTAATATCTTGGTGAGGTGTTCAGGGAGAGAGGGAATGATATATCTAAAATGTGCAATGAATCGCTGCAAATCCGTGAAATTCTCTTTCACAGTGAGGTGAACAATGGAAGGTTCAGGGAAGGGGACAATTCACTCTTGGGCCACTTGAACTTCTGCCCTGGGCTTGAAACAGAAGCTGCTGTCACTCACCGGACACCAACCGTGCTGTCCATGCTGGTAGTGGGGCGCTGCAGTGGTGACACAGTATGTCCCACCTCCTATATATGCCAGCTGCAGGGGCACATGGCCTTGTGCCATTGCCTCCATGGTGCAATTTCTAGGCTTTGCGCCAGCAGTTCTGAACCCGCACTGTGGTTTTGAATGGGCATTCAAGTGCTGGGGACACAGGATGATGTGTGCTCCCCGGCTCCGGCACCCAGAGAGGTCGGTACCCGTCATTGCATGCTCCCATCGAATGGCGTAAGGTGGGATCCCCGTGTAGCGAATGTGCGCACCCCCCTGAATGACTCCAATGTTCTCCACCCTGTATACCGGGGCGGGTTTAGCTGTCTTTCCCATCACTGGCATTCTTACCACGATACCCATAATGGTGTGATTAGACCGTCCACAGTCCACTGGGACTTGGTAGGCCTCTGAAGCTAGTCTGAGTTGGCACGGACTCAATGTATTCTCAAAAGGGTAGAGGGCTGCGAGGTGCTTGTTGCTAATCCAGGAGGGGACTAAGCCTTGCTTTAAATCCTCCAGATTACTGCGGCCCTCGCCCAGTAAACACGCCCCGTATAGCACACAAGCTTCGTTCTGCACAGCCTGATCGGACGCATTCCGATCCTCCCTGATGAGAGCATTTACCGCTCTGGCGTGTTTCTCCAGCTCCGCTATTATCTCTTTTAAGTGTAGTGTCATGGCCTGGTCCTCATGTAACTCAGAACCCAATACCTTATTCTCATCAGTCAGTATCTTTCTTAGCTTTGTTTTCAAACCATTAATCTGGGTTTGCAGCTCCACGTCATCCAGTGTGTTGATGACGGAAGTTCCTGTATTAAAAGCTGTAAAAATATTATTAACTGCACCCCTTCTTTGTCTCCCTATTCTGTCCAAGACCTCATGTGGTGTGGTGTACTATTCGGCTCTGTCGACATCGGCAAAGTCGAATTCATAAAACTGTTTAAAAATGTTTGTTAACAGGACCTGGTATAATTGCTCCCTTTCCTTTGGGCACCAAGCTGGCAATCTTACCTCGGTGAGGTTTAAAATCACCGAAGCCACCGCGTAGTGGACCCCTTGGTACAGTACCTGACCTGTGGGTACCAATACCAATCCATTCCCGGGTCCCTTTGTCGTGGAGGGGCACCCTTCCTTGAGGGCTTTTGCTACCGGAACTGTGGGCAGAGGCTTGCGGGGTCGCGTGATTAGCTCAGTGGCGTTCACTGGGATCTGTGAGTATTGGACTCTGCACGCCCATGAGCTGACATCCCACCTCATTCCTTGCCCAGTATCCTGCCACTGTCTTTGGAAAAAGATGGAGACGCCTGTGGGGCAAGCGCTTTCTGAACCCCACATACAGATGTAGATCCCCTCATCTGGCTCCCACCATTTGTCCCAACAGACACTCAACCCCCCGGTGTGTTCCCGTAATTGTCCAATGGGTGTTATTGAGTCTGTGTTTTCAAATGTAGTTATGCTGAATAACAGGACACAGACTACAGAAATAATTAAACAGGCCTTTAGTGATTGAGTGTCAGGGCTGAACTGGGATACACTTTGCTCCGCAGGGTTTATATACCGGTGTGGTCACCACCGGTACTATAATGTACAGGAGCCATCAAAAAGTAGTCCATCACCTTAAGGTATCCTCTTAAGGTGGTACAGGTTACATACACTACAATTCCTCCCCTTTTAGCTTAACAGTGTACACCCCAAATTAAAAATTACATGGATAACATATATACAATTTTCACACAAAACTGTTCAAAGATTCAGTCTCTGAGGAGGCCTCCTGATCCGGGCCAGATAATGCCTTTCAGGGGTCTCTGGTTCTCGTTGCTGGGATGATCCATCCATTTGATCTCCTATGGATTGAACATCATCATGTACGTTCGAGTCTGAGGTAGATGCTACAGGCTTAATAAATTCTTCAACTGGTGTCTCTGCCGTAGACATGGGGTCGACCCTTGTTCTTGATTCCACAAGTTGGTCAGCATGACGTCGTATTACGTTCTCTCCAACGTCTACCGTGTACATCAACCCATTTGTAGCCGGATGATATGGGGCAGATGTATAGTGTTTCACCCCAATCTTTTTCATGAATTTCTGGAATTCTTCTGACATGAACTGTGGTCCGTTGTCTGAACATATTTGCTCCGGCAACCCATTCCTTGCAAATATGGTTCTTAGAACTGCAATGGTCTTCTCAGAGGTAGTGGTCGACATCTTAATCACTTCTGGCCATTTAGAATGTGCGTCTACTGCTATCAAAAACATGGAATCCATGAATGGACCTGCAAAGTCGATATGCACACGTTGCCATGGGGTTGAAGGCCATTCCCACGGATGCAGCGGTGCAATTGGAGGTGCATTTTGAACTTTATGGCACCCTGAGCAGCTTTTAGTCAGATCCTCTATTTGTTTGTCGCTACCTGGCCACCACACATAAGCCCTAGCAAGGCTTTTCATCTTGACTCCCCCCAGATGACCTTCATACAATTCTTTCAGAACTCTCTCCCTTAATTTAGGAGGAATAATCACCCTTGTTCCATACATCAATGTTCCTTGACATACGGATAGCTGTTCTCGTCTGGCTGAGAATGCTGGTAACAGTGGTTCGCCATGTGCTGGCCATCCCTTCACTGTCAAGTCATAGACCCGAGACAGTGTCGGGTCGTTTCGGGTCTCTCTCTCAATACCCGCATTGGTGACTGGTAAGCATTCGATGATGGTCGAGTGAAATATCTCGACAGGGTGAACTGCTGGTGCCTCTTCCGCTGTAGTGGCAGGCGTGACAGCCCATCAGCATTACCATGTTGCTTTGTACCTTTGAATTCAATATCATATTGATGTGCCCCTAGGAAAAGGGACCATCTCTGAAGCCTCTGCGCTGTCATTACCGGAACACCCTTCTTAGGGTTAAAAATGGAAACCAACGGCTGGTGATCTGTCAGCAGCGTAAACTTTTGGCCTTGCAGGTAATGGTTAAATTTCTTAACTCCCCATACGAGGCTGAGAGCCTCCCTATCTATCTGAGCATAATTGCGCTCAGCGGAGGTCAATGATCTGGATGCGAACGCGACTGGCCTTTCCGAGCCATTTGGAAACTTGTGAGAGCACTGCCCCGATACCATATGGAGAAGCATCACAAGCTAAGCGAATAGGCAGCGTTGGGTTAAAGTGAGCCAACACTTCCTTAGAGGTGATCAGTGCCTTGCTCTTTTGAATAGCCCGCTTACAATCATCGCTCCACTTCCATGGTATTCACATTTGCAAAAGAGTGTTTAGCGGGTGTAACACCATGGATAAATTTGGAAGAAACTTGTGGTAATAGTTAACCAACCCAAGGAACGACCTCAACTGGGATACATTTTCCGCTGCAGGAGCTTTCACAACAGCTTCGATCTTGTCAGGTGACTTATGGAGCCCCTCCTGGCCAATGACGTGGCCGCAGTACGAGATTCGCTTTTGAGAGAACTCACATTTCTGGCGATTAACTCTGATCCCATATTCTTTCAATCTGATGAGCACCTGCTCCAAATTCGCGAGGTGATCCTTATCGTCATCTCCTGTAATCAGGATGTCGACCAGGTAGCATTGTGTGCCTGGGATTCCCTGCAATACCTGCTCCATGGCCCTTTGCCAAATCGCTGGAGCCGATGCCACTCCAAAAACCAGTCTATTATACCGATATAAGCCCTTATGTGTGTTGATCGTGAGATACTGGCATGACGCTTCATCAACTTCCATCTGTAGGTATGACTGCGCCAGGTCTATCTTGGTGAAGTGTTTCCCGCCAGACAGCGAAGCAAAGATATCTTCAATCCGTGGAAGCGGATATTGCACCGTGTGAAGAACCGGATTAACAGTGATCTTGAAATCGCCACAGATGCGAAACTTCCCAGGTTCCCCCGGCTTGCTGCTCAATGAACGCTTCATGACAGGAACAATGGGTGTGGCCCACTCGCTCCAGTCCACCTTGGACAGTACCCCTGAACGTTCTAGCCCTTCCAGCTCTGCTTCCACAGCAGGTCATATCGCATAAGGTACCGGTCGGGCTTTGAAAAATTTTGGGTTTGCATGTTCTTCAACTTTGATGTTTGCCATAATTCCTTTCAGTTTTCCCAGTCCCTGTTGGAATACCTCCTTCGCATCGTCTAATATTTTGGACAGTCATTTAGGTTTGACGTCGTCCTCCTTACAGGCATCTACAGTCAGTGCTTGTATGGAATGCCAGTCCACATTTATTCTCCGGATCCATTCCCGTCCCAGTAGTGGCGGACCTCCATCAGGTAACACATACAAGTCCATTTTCTGACTTTCTTTACCATTGTAGACCACATTTACTTTTATCTTTCCTTTGGGGTACACTATTTGCCCCGTGTATGTTTTCAATACAATCTCCGTATCCCTCAGGGGAATGTGCGAGAATAACCTTTTGTAATCTTGCTTATTCATGACCGGTAATGCCGATCCAGTGTTCAATTCCATCTTCACTTGGACTCCTGCTATCCGAAGCATAACCCAGATAGTCTGGTGTTCTGCTGTGTTACCCACATTATGTATTTTTAGACAACCGAGTTCCTTACTGCTGGAGTCTGAATCCATTTTCTGTTCATCCGAACTGTTCTCTGTCACCTTGTGTACTTTTTTGTACTTCTCCTGCAGCGACTTTTTGCTGCTGGTCTTCTTTGCTGACCGGCATACTCTCACTATGTGACCAAGTTTGCCACATTGCCTGCATTCTTTATCTTTGAACCAGCACTGGTTCTGGTCATGCGTTGTCCTTCAGCAACGATAGCACTTTACTGCGCCCAATGCCATTTCATTGGTGCTGAATTCCAATGGCCTTTGCTGTATCTCTGCAGCGCCTCGTGCTGCTGTCTCGTGCGATGCTGCAATGCTGAAAGCTTTGTCCAGCGTAAGGTCCTTTTCCTCTAGCAGTCGCTTCTGGGTTCCTTCCCTTAGGAGCCAACACACAAACTTATCGCTCAGTGCGTCTGCTATTCCTGTACCGAACTGACAGTACTTTGATAACTTGCGCAGTTCGGTTAGGGATTCAGCGTTGCTTTCTTCTTTAAGTTGAATTCTTTTGTAGAATTTAAATCGTTCCGCTATCAGCAGTGGCGTGGGGTTTAAATGCTCTTGCAGGATAGTAACAACATCCGTGAAACTCCTCCCTACCGGTTTGTCTGGGGTTACAAGGTTCCTTAATAACCCGTACGTCTTCGCACCCATCGAGTTTAATAGGGTTAGTGCTTTCTTATCCTCCGATACCTCATTCGTTGTACAGTAAACTTCGATGCGTTCCAAACAAGTGGCTCAATCTTCCACATCGTTATCAAAAGCAGTGATGTTACCCGTTTTTGGCATCCTTGTTGAGTTTCCTTTCCTTCAGATATGATTATTATTTTATTTTATTTTTTTCAATATGGCGGCTTCCCGCGCTTGGCGGCTTTTCCCGCGCTTGTCTTCTTCCCCCGCTGACTCAAAATGGCGATTCCCGCGCTGTTGCCGTTCACGCCTCCCAGCGGTCCTTTATTTTCCCCTGCGCTGCTGCTCTTGTTCCCCGCCGCTCCCGCGGTCCTGGTGGTCATAAACGCTTTTCTGGCTGCTGCGCGTCTCTGCCCCGATTGCAGTCTGGCCCCTGACATCGGCTGCGGTCGTGTTCTCCGCCCTTTTCGTCATTTCCCTCCCCTTCTCTTACTGACAACTTGGCCGACTTCCCCCCCCCCGTGCCACTCGATCGGGCTTACCCGCCGCTGTCGTCGAAGGGATGTTCACTGTTGTTTGACTTCGTGGCCAGAAAACAACCCGGGTTCCCGATGGCCTCCCATGCGATGCAGTGCCCAGCAGGATGTTGAGGGTGGATGTCCTTGTTCGACGCCCGTTTCAGAGGATGAAGCTTCCTTTGATGCAACTGCCGCTAGGTAAGATCAGACTCGTCGCCACTGTTGAGTCTGTGTTTTCAAATGTAGTTATGCTGAATAACAGGACACAGACTACAGAAATAATTAAACAGGTCTTTAGTGATTGAGGGTCAGGGCTGAACTGGGATACACTTTGCTCCGCAGGGTTTATATACCGGTGTGGTCACCACCGGTACTACAATGTACAGGAGCCATCAAAAAGTAGTCCATCACCTTAAGGTATCCTCTTAAGGTAGTACAGGTTACATACACTACAATTCCTCCCCTTTTAGCTTAGTATCTGTATCTGTAACAGCATCCACCTTATCCGAATCATGACCATTATTAATATCCTCAGAAGAGGGCTGGCCCCCACAAGGAGCCAAGTCTTTAATTGAAACAGTACTTTCTTTCCCATCTTGGAATCGAATATGAGCATATTGGGAATTTGCCTCCAACAGCTCCACCTCCTCCACCAAGGGGTCATATTTTGACAATCTAACATGGCGTCGAAGCAACACAGGTCCCTGCATAGTAAGCCATGAAGGTACCGAATATCCCGTAGTAGATCTCCGCGGATAGTTAAAGAGCCTTTCATGGGGGGTCACATTAGTAGCCGTTGAAAGCAATGATCTAATGGAATGCAGGGCATCAGGCAGCACCATTTCCCACTGTGTATTCTTAAGATTCCGGGATGTCAACGCCAACATAACTGCCTTCCAGATCACCCCATTTTATCGTTCGCACTGTCCATTACCCTGGGGATTATACGGGGTAGTTCTACTAATAGAAATTCCCCGACTCTGAAGGTATTCCTTGAACTGGGAAGACATAAAAGAACTTCCCTGATCCGAATGGATATACGCAGGCATCCCAAAGATGATAAAAAGTTGAGTCAAACATTTAATAACTGTAGCAGCTGATATATCTGCACAAGGAAAAGCAAAAGGGAACCTTGAAAACTCGTCCACAACAGTAAATATATATCGGTTTTGAGTAGTTGAAGGAAGAGGTCCCTTAAAATCAACACTCAAACGTTCAAAAGGAGAAGTAGCTTTTATAAGATGAGCTCGTTGAGGCTTAAAGAAATTCGGTTTACACCAAGCGCAGATAGAACATGATGAAGTCATCCGCTTGACGTCTTCAACTGAAAAAGGCAAGTTCTTACTGCGTACAAAGTGTATCATCCTCGTAATCCCAGGGTGACATAAGGCATTGTGAAGATTAATAAGCGTATCTCCGTGAATCACCGAACAATAAGCCCTCGACAGTGCATCAGCAGCAAAATTATCCTTCCCCGGACAATAAACTATGTCAAAATGGTAACATGCCAACTCAATCCTCCATCTCATTATTTTATCATTTTTAATCTTTCCAAAATGTTTAACATCAAACATAAAGGACACAGATTTTTGGTCAGTTACCAACGTGAAATGTCGCCCCGATAAATAATGCCTCCATTTACGCAATGCTTCTACTATTGCATATGCCTCTTTTTCAATTGAGGAATGTCTTTTTTCACTATTATTCAAAGTACGTGAGAAAAAGGCCACAGGTCTTCCATTTTGGTTCAAAGTAGCCCCAATTGCAAAATCCGAAGCATCCGTCTCAATCACAAAGGGAAACTGCTCATCAATGGAATACACAACTGCTCCTAAAATATCCTTTTTAAAATTCTCAAAACAAGTCCTGGCCTCCCATGATAGAGGATATGTCGTAACCCGAATAAGAGGCCGGATCTTCTGTGAAAAATTTGCAATCCAATTAGAATAATAAGAAAACAGTCCAACAACTCGTTGCAAAGCCTTAGAATTAGTAGGACAAGGTAAATCGATCAATGGTCGCAGACGTTCTGGATCTGGTTTAATCTTATTTCCTGAAAAAATATACCCCAATAGATTTACCTCAGTAGTCGAAAAGATACATTTCTCTTTGTTAAAAGTTAAACCAACTTTTCCACAGCTTGAAGGAATCTTTTTAAATTAGAATCATGCTCCACCCTTGATTTGCCACACACTGTGATATCATCTAAGTATGAAAAGGTGTCAGAGAGGGAGTTATCACTTATAAAAGCATCCATTGCCCGTTGAAAGCAAGCAACACCATTAGTAACACCAAATGGTATTCGGCAAAACTGATACAGCTTTCCACCAGCCTCAAAGGCCGTATATGGTTGATCCTTCTTAACAATAGGAATCTGATGATAAGCACTCTTTAGATCAATAGTGCTAAAAACTTTATACTGAGATACTTTATTGATAAGCTCATCAATCTTAGGCAAAGGGTACGCGTCTAATTGAGTATACCTATTAATAGTTTGGGAATAGTCTATCACCATTCGTTTCTTGTGTCTCTCATTAGTCGTGACAACTACCTGTGCTCGCCAAGGCGAACAACTAGGTTCAATGATTCCTTCCAATAAGAGACGTTGAACTTCAGAATTAATAAATTATCTATCCTGACTACTATATCTTCTTGACTTGGTAGCAATTGGCTTACAATCCGACATCAAATTGGAAAAAAGTGATAATGGAGGAATAGATAAAGAGGTTAATCCACAAATAGATAAGGTGGCTTAGTCCCTCCAAATGAAAGACTAAGAGACTCGTGTAACTGAAGCACATCATGTCCAATCAAAATATCCGCACAGAGATTAGGCAAAACAGATAGGCGTATATCAGTATACGTATTACCTAGAAGAACCATTTTCACAAAGCAACAACCAGCTATTTGTGAAATAAGGGTCGTCTGAGCCATACACACCTGATACGTAACAGGCGAAATTTTCAAATGCTTCTCCTTCACAAACTGAAGACTTATAAAACTCTCAGTACTGCCCGTATCTATAAGGGCCTTCACTTCCAACCCATTAACTTGAGCCGTAACTATAGCTTTGTTTAGGCCATGAGCAAATGCAGCAGAAATTGATGCAATAAACGCCCTATCTAAAGGCTGAATAGTCACAGAAGAGGTAGTGGAGGAAGACCCTCCCACACCAGAAGGGAAGGTAATTGAACCTGATGATTTGCACACACGTGCATAATGACCTCTCTTGCCGCATTTACTACACACAGCCTCCCGAGCAGGACACTTCAGACGAGGTTGCCGGATATTCCCACAAAAATAACACTTCTGAATCCTAGAGGCAACGGCCGCCGAAGTAGAAACTGTTTCAAAATCTAGTAAACCACTCCCATTAAGTCCACATAATTCCTTTTCATCCGAAACTGTCGAAACCATAGTCGCAGGCCGATTAAAAAGAGCATAAGTATCCGAACTTCTCTGAGCCACATCCAATGTAGAAGCTTGCTCAAAAGCACTGTTAAGATCCAGAGTCTTATTTTCTAACAACCGCTGACGAATTGATCTAGACAGTAATCCATTAATAAAAGCATCCCGTACCGATTCGTCCTTATGTTCTTCAGCCGTCACAGCCTTATAATTACAGTCAACACTAAGGCACCAAAGTGCTTGTAAATAAGTATCCAAAGATTCTCCCACCTGCTGCCTACGGGCAGATAAAAGATGACGTGCAAATACCTCATTCTTTGGTTTAACAAAAATCTTTTCCAATGTAGAAATAGCCTCTTCATAAGTTTTACAGTGCAAAATATATTTATATACATCTGGGTCAATGTAGTTGATCAGCATATTCAGCTTATTTAGAGCCTATTGATCCAACACGCCCAAAAAGTTTTTAAATGTACAATACCAATGTTTCCATTTATCATCCACTCCAGCAGAATTGGGGTCAGCCTTGAATCGTTCTGGTTGAAGATATCGCTCCATTCTAACACAAAGTTAATAAATTGAAATAAAGAATCGATTTGCCTTCCAAAGTTAGGCTTTATTAACTTTAAAATTAGCAGCATACCTTTCTACATCCAGTCCCAACTAAAGCTAGATAAGGACTGAATTTAAGGTAGCCACAACACATCATGTGATCATCAACTACCAATGAGATTACAACACATATCCCAAGGCAGTTAACAAACAACGAATCATAATACTTTTACTAATCAAGGAATAATCACCACAACCTGCGAGGAGGTACTTTGGACGTGGCTCCCTTCGCGAGTGGACCTTCGCGTGGGACCTCAGCTCTCACAGCCCGTGGCTCTCCCACGACTGTAGGCTTCGGCTCCCTTCCCTCAGGCTCCGCCCCTTTGGGATTTGGGCAGGCTCCCTTGGCGAGTGGACCTTCGGGTGGGACTTCGGCTCTCACAGCCCATGGCTCTTCCACGACTGTGGGCTTCGGCTCACTCCCCTCAGGCTCCGCCCCTTCTGGAATTGGGCCTGTGGCAGACGGCTCCTCCCCACCTGTCCCTACAGGTGGAGGATCTCTGCCCCCAATTTCTACCTCCCCCACGCTCGAGTCGAAGGCGGGACCTCCGTCCTCCGACTCCACCTCTTCCAGAATCGTGTCGAGGGCGGGACCTTGTTGTTCGGGTCCCTCCTCGTCTGAGTCCCAGGCCATCGGAGCCAGCTCCCCCCAGGTGGGCGGGACATCCTCTCCTTCCAAGCAGGCTACAATGCCAGCTTGTGTGGTCTGTGACTCATCGCGTGCCTCAGGCTGAGGATCTTTATCCTCAGACCTGGCTTCGGTTGCTGATGCTTTTGCACCCGGTTTAAACAGTTTGCACTGATTGATGTGAAACCATTTAGTGCGCCGGGGCAACTTCACTGCATATACCATGGGGCTAGCCTTGTCTACAATGCTGTAGGGCCCCATGTACAGTGGTTCTAGACTCCCTACTCGGGCAGAGTCTCCTACCATGACCTTATCTCCTACTTCCCACTCCTGGGCTCCGGTGGCGGGGATCGATAGATCTTGTACCGATTCCCGCCTAGCCTGATCTACGGCTCTCTCACCGGCGTGGATGGTCAGACCCAGGAATTTCACCTCTGGCTGGCCGATCCGTGCCTTCTTTGGGTTTACCTTAAAACCCTTTTTACCTAACAGCTCCAATAACTCGGCCAATAGTGGGCCATGCTCCTCTCTTGAGTCTGTGCACAGGAGCAGGTCGTCCACATATTGCACTAGCTGATTGGGCTGGCTGAACTCTTTAAACTCCCTGCCATGCATTGATGAAAAATGCTGGGGCTGTTGTGGAAACCCTGTGGCAAGCAGTTCCAAGTGTACTGTTGCCCTTTAAACGTAAAGGCAAACTTGTACTGATCCTCCCTCCGTAAAGGGATGGACCAAAACCCATTAGAAATATCCAGCACCGTGAACGTGGTCGCGGATGCTGGCAAACTTCCTATCAGGTCGGCAACTGCTGCTACTGTTGGCGCGCAGGCTGGGATGTTGCTATTGAGGACTCTGTAGTCCACTGTGGCTCTCCAGGAATCATCCGGCTTCTTTACCGGCCATAATGGAGAGTTCACATGGGTGGCTATCGGTCTCAACACGCCCTGCTGCACCAGTGAAGATATTGCTATCTCCATATCGGGCTCCGCTTCCCTGGGGAAGTTGTACTGTTTTTGGGGTCGGGCCATGGGGTCCCCGTCTACGCTCACCTCAAACCCGGTGACCCTCCCGCAATCGTGCTTGTGAGTGGCAAACATCGCAATGTGGTCGCACACGAATGCCTGTAAATCTTGTGGGACACCCGCGACCATGAGCTCGAGGTCATAGCCCTCTATTGGCTTCACGGTACACAGGGTCCCTCTTTCTCCTTCCCCTGGGATGACGACTACCTGGCCTGGCTCACCCTTACCAGCTCCCCAAAGACAATGATTTCTTAGGTCCACGAGGATCCCGTGTTCGACCAAGAAATCAGACCCTATGATCCCTTTTCCATTCTCCACCTCCCACTTCATTAGTATATGTAAAGTCCGCGCCTCAATAATACACGGACTTCGGGAGAACAGTTTAACAGGTACTTTACTGAACAAGAGGCAGCTTGAAACTGAAACTACAGAAGCCTGCTAGGGCCTTTTATACAGGGGTGGTCACTGCCGGTACTGCAGTCTAAGACCAGTTATTCCCTTAAAGGTACATACACAACAATTCCTCCCCTTTTAGATAAACAGTACATAACATTCATTTAACAAATAAATAGTAACTAATTACAATTACAATTTTCTCAGTAATATATACATCAACTGAAACAGTCATTTATAAGTTCAGTCTTTGAGGAGGCTTCCTGATCTGGACTGGATAGCACCTTTCTCAAGTATCCTGTTCTGGCAGTGGAGTCAATTCTGGCTCATTGTCATTGGTTGGCTCGTCAGCTTCCAATGCCCCTGCTTCTGAGGTAGACGCAATCTGTACTTTGGGCTCATTACCAGGTGCACATGCTTGTGGTACAGGTTTGGCTTGTTCCTGTGACTCTAGAATCTGGTCAGCATGGCGCCTCACGATGCTCTCTTCAACGTCCACTGTGTACATTAGTGGTCCCCGCTGTGTGCATATCGTGCCTGACTGCCATTTTTCTGTTCGGTAGTCGCGGGCCAAGACTGGTTGCCCTATCTTGAAGCTCCTGGTTGGCTTCTCATTTATGTGCTGGAACTGCTTATCCTCAACATCTCGTCTTATGTTTGGTTTGAGCAAATCCAAGCGACATCTTAGTCTCCGGTTGAAAAACAGTACGGCTGGAGTTTGGTTGGTTACTGCAAGTGTTGCATTCCGGTAAGCAATCAGGAAGTTATCCACCTTGTGTTGCAGTGGTATGTCGTCATTATACATTGCCTTTATGGCCTTTTTAAAGGTCTGAACAAACCTCTCAGCCAATCCATTTGTGGCTGGATGATATGGGGCAGATGTGTAATGTTTCACCCCATTATTCTTCAGGAACCTCCGGAAATCCTCAGACACAAACTGTGGGCCATTGTCAGAACAGATCTGTTCTGGCAACCCATTCCTGGCGAAGATGGTCCTTAGGACTGCAATAGTTTTCTCCGTGGTGGTGGAGGACATTTTAATGATCTCTGGCCATTTCGAATGGGCGTCCACAGCGATTAGAAACATTGAGTCCATAAATGGACCAGCGAAATCAATGTGTACCAGTTGCCATGGAGATGAGGGCCACTCCCATGGATGTAGCGGAGTCTGTGGTGGAGCATTTTGGACCTTCTGGCATCCTGTGCATCTCTTGGTCATATCCCCGATTTCTTTATCGATTCCCAGCCACCACACAAACGCCCTGGCTAGGCTCTTCATTTTTACCCCTCCCAGATGACCCTCATGAAGCTCATTGAGTACTCTATCTCTCAACTTGGGTGGAATTACCACTCGGGATCCACACATCAAGGTTCCCCGGCACACTGACAGCTGTTCCCTCCTTGGCGAGAGTGCTGGCAACAGTGAGTCGCCATATGCTGGCCATCCCTTCACCGTCAAATCATAGACCCGAGAGAGTGTCGGGTCATTTCGGGTTTCCTTCTCAATACTTGCGTTTGTAACAGGCAAACATTCGACTATGGTCGCATGGAATATCTCCACCGGGTCCACTGCAGGTGCTTCTTCCGCCGTAGGCAACGCTAGGCGCGACAGCCCATCAGCATTTCCATGTTGTTTCGTACCTTTGTACTCTATGTCATACTGATGTGCCCCTAGAAAAAGTGACCATCTTTGCAGCCATTGCGCCGTCATCACCGGAACGCCCTTCTTTGGGTTAAAAATTGAGACCAAGGGTTGATGATCAGTCAGTAGTGTGAATTTCTGCCCGTGCATATAGTGATTGAACTTCTTCACCCCCCACACCAGGCTGAGGGCCTCCCTGTCAATCCGGGCATAGTTACTCTCGGCTGAGGTTAGCGAGTTCGATGCAAAGGCTATTGGCCTCTCTGAACCGTCACGGAATTTGTGTGACAGCAACGCTCCAATGCCGTAAGGTGACGCATCTCTTGCCAACCGAATCGGTAGTGTTGGGTTGTAGTGGGCCAATACTTCTTTTGAAGTGATTTGGCATTTACATTCCTGAAAGGCACGCTTACACTCATCACTCCATTTCCATGTTACACCAGTTTGAAGGAGGGCGTTCAGTGGGTGCAGAATTGTAGATAAATTCGGCAAAAACTTATGCTAGTAGTTCACCAACCCGAGGAACGACCTCAGTTGCGACACATTTTCTGGTGCTAGAGCCTTGACTACAGCCTCAATCTTGTCCGGCGACTTATGCAACCCTTCCTCATTAATCATGTGGCCACAATACCAGATTTGCCTCCTGAAGAACTCGCATTTGGGACGGTTGGCTCGTCGCCCATATTCCTGCAATCTCGTGAGCACCTGTCCCAGGTTGGCAAGGTGTTCATTGTCATTTTTGCCCGTAACAAGAATGTCGTCCAAATAACATTGGGTCCCCGGGATCCCTTGCAGGACTTGTTCCATTGCCCTCTGCCACATAGCCGGGGCCGATGCTACCCCAAATACCAGTCGATTGTACTGGTAAAGGCCTTTGTGAGTGTTTATCATGAGGTATTTCCTAGATGCTTCTTCCACCTCCATTTGTAGATACGCTTGAGCCAGGTCAATCTTTGTAAAATGTTTCCCTCCAGATAGTGAGGCAAAAATATCTTCTATCCGTGGAAGTGGATACTGTACTGTGTGCAGGACTGGGTTCACGGTCACCTTGAAGTCCCCACAGATGCGAACCTTCCTTGGCTCCCCAGGCGTGCTGCTCAATGCTTTCTTCATTACAGGAATGATGGGTGTGGCCCACTCGCTCCAGTCCACCTTAGACAGCACCCCCAAACGCTCCAGACTCTCCAGTTCAGCTTCCACAGCTGGGCATATCGCGTATGGCACCGGTCTGGCCTTTAAAAATTTTGGGGTTGCGTTATCCTCAATCTTTATGGTTGCCTTTACTCCTTTTAGAGTCCCAAGTCCTTGTTGGAACACCTCTTCCGCGTCTGATAGAATTTGTGACAGACGTCCAGGTGCGACGTCATCATCTTTTTTGTCAGTCACAGTTAGTGCCAGAATGGAATGCCAATCCAATTGTAGTCTTCGGATCCATTCACGTCCCAATAATGGTGGCCCTCCATCTCGTAGTATATACATGTATAGTTTCTGTGTTTCCTTTCCGTTATTTTCAACTGGCACCCTTATTTTTCCTCTGGGGTAGACCTTTTGCCCCGTGTATGTCTTCAATACAATGGACGTGTCCTTTAAGGGTATGTGTGAGAATAGCCGCTCATAGTCTCATCGATTCATAACAGTTAGGGTTGATCCTGCGTCCAATTCCATCTTCACTGGGGACCCTGCTATCATGAGGGTGACCCAAATGGTTCGGTGATCTTCTTTTGCGATCACGTTGTGTAACTTTAAACAACTTAGTCGCCTGCTCCTGGAGTCCTTATCAATTCAAATGCTTTATTGGCATGAAAGTTTACAGGGAACCATGTTGCCAAAGCTTACATAACAAAAAGTACAGGTTTCCAACATTCTGTAGGTGTCAAACGTTTTTGACCCTCGTTGGGTACAGACAGTATTAATTTAAACAGTCGTTGACCCTCGTTGGGTGCATTCAGTATTAATTTAAAACAGTCGTTGGGTACATTCGGTATTGATTTAAACATTTTTAGCGTATATATGCTATGGGTGTGCTCGTTAGTCACTCAATGTTCCTCAGGTTGTGACATGTTGTTACATATTGGGTACCAAGATATGGTCTGTCTCCCTCCCCCAGGACTATTCTTAATTTTGACAGGTCATCCAATTTTTTGAAATCTGGGGTTGTAAGGCTGAGCTTGTCAAACTATATGTTTCTTGTCTCGTTGAATTTTTCGCATTTTAGGAGGAAGTGCACCTCTGTCTCAACCTCGCCGGCCAGACAGTGATCACATAATCTATTTTCTTTAGGTTGCCAGGATTTCTTGTATCTTCCTTTTTCAATTGCCAGTTGGTGGTCGCTTAGTCTGTATCTGGTGAGGGTCTGTCTCTGTTTTGTGTCTCTGATGGTCGAGAGATAGTCTGCCAGTTTATATTCTCTTTTTAGGGCCCGGTAGCATTCTAATCTGCTTTGGCTTTTGGTTATTGTGTTCCAATGTTCCAGGTAGGTTTCTTTGCATTGTTTAATGATTTGGTTCACTCGGATTGGTGTTTGGGGAGCAGTGTTGGTCTGGGACTGGTCAGGGTCTGGCTGGGTAGGAGAACTTAGTTTCAGTAACAACTGACTCAGGGGACTCGTTTCTGGGTTCAGCTCTTGGGTCTGGAGGGCTTTAAAATGAAGGGTGTCTGGGGAACTAGATTTGAGGTGATTTAGAAAGTTTAGTGCTCGTTTTTGGATGTTTATTATCAGTGGGTATCTGCTTAGTTCGGCTCTACATGCATTTGTTGGTGTTTTCCTTTGGGTGCGAAGAATGCTTCGGCAAAATTCTGCATGTAGCGCTTCTATTGTGTGTTTTTCCCATTTAGTGTAGCTATGGTGATTGAGTGGGCCCCATACTTCACTACCATACAGCGCAATGGGCAGGATTATACTATCAAATATTTTGAGCCAGATTTTGATTGGAATTTGGATGTTGTAGAATTTTCTTTTTATTGCATATAGGGCTCTTCGGGCTTTTTCTTTTAGTGCATTCACTGCTATGTTGAAGCTCCCTGATGCTGTAATGGTTAGACCAAGGTAAGTGTAGCTCATAGTGTGTCCTATGATGGTATCACTGAGAGTAAACTGGTATTTGTTTTCCTGACATCTGGGCCTTTTTTGAAAAATCATGATGTTGGTTTTCTTTTGATTTACTGTCATGAGGGCCCAATTTTGGCAGTATTTGTCGAGTATGTCTAAATGTTGCTGTAATCCCTGTTCTGTGGGAGACAGCAGAACCAGGTCGTCCGCATAGAACAGGGATTTCACTTCCCCATCTAGGAGAAAGAGACCCGGTGACTCGCTTTGCTCCAGCTTGTCTGCTAACTCATTTATGTATATGTTGAACAGGGTCGGACTCAAGTTGCAACCCTGCCGGATCACTCTCCTGATCTTCTGAACTACTATCTGTCAGTTTTTTTACTTTCCTGTACTGTTCCTTAGTAGTTCTTGTCATGTTGGTCTTCTTTCCCGACCTGCAGACTCTTGCTATATGTCCCATTTTCCCACATTGCCTACATATTTTGTCTTTAAACCAGCAGTCCTTCTGCTCATGGGTTGTTCTGCTGCAGCGATAGCACTTTTCGGCTCCATACGCCATTTTGTTAGCGCTGCATTCTTGTGGTTTCTGTTGTATTTCTGCAGCTCCCCGTGCTGCTGCTTCGTAGGATACTGCCACGCTGAAAGCCTTTTCTAGCGTCAGGTCCTTTTTTGAAAGTAGTCGTTTCTGGGTTCCTTCACTCTGGAGCCCGCAGACAAACTTATCCCGTAAGGTGTCTGCCAGTCCTGCTCCGAACTGGCAGTGCTTCGATGACTTGCGTAGTTCCGTAAGATAGTCAGCATTGCTCTCATCTTTGTGCTGGTTTCTTTAATGGAACTTGAATCTTTCTGCTATCAGCAGTGGTGTAGGGTTTAGATGTTCCTGTAAGATATTAACAATCTCCTCAAAACTTTTCTCCATTGGTTTAGCTGGGGTAATTAAATTCCGCAATCGGCCGTACGTACTCGCACCCATCAGATTTAATAATACCGATGCCCTCTTTCCATCAGCCACCTCATTTGCCTTGCAGTACACTTCAATTCTTTCCACATACGTGGTCCAGTCTTCTACCTCGTTGTCGAAAGCAGTGATACTGCCACTTTTCGGCATCTTAGGCGATTTAAAATGGCGCCTCCCGCGCTTTTGCTTCTTCCCCAACAGGATAAAATGGCGCCTCCCACGCTTTTGGTTCTTCCCCTTACTGCCACGCTGCTCCTAGCGTTCTACGGGGTAATGGCAGCGACACGCAGCTTCAGCGCGTCTCGCTTTCCTTCCCCCCCCATTTAGTTTCTCTCCGCTGTCCTGTTCTCGAGCAACGACCCCGCCCTGTGCGCTCCACCCTCTCTCTCTTGTTTTCTTTTCCCGGTGACGCTGCGCGGCCCGATTTGTAGAGCCGCTCGATCGAGCTTGAGCCCGCCGCAGTCCGGAAGGATCAGCGCGCTACCTGCTACCAGCATGATTCGCTGGAACCACAGTTTCTCCCGCAATTCTCCAAACACCGATGGATTCTTCGGGCGGTTGCCCTCGGTCGACGCCCATTGCTCAGACTACGACCTTCCAGGACCTTCCTTTCAGGCAAGATCCCCATGAGATGATGCCACACTGCAGGTGAGTTCGAACTTACTCGTCGCCACTGTAAAGTCCGCGCCTCAATAATACACGGACTTCGGGAGAACAGTTTAACAGGTGCTTTACTGAACAAGAGGCAGCTTGAAACTGAAACTACAGAAGCCTGCTAGGGCCTTTTATACAGGGGTTGTCACTGCCGGTACTGCAGTCTAAGACCAGTTATTCCCTTAAAGGTGCATACACAACAGATACACCTCCACTTGGTGCGGAGTGGTCCTATATGAATGGAGAGGGGAATGGAATGTGCGCCAGCCTGTTCCCTGCCTGTGAATCCCGACAGAACATATGGAACCCTGGTGGACAGAGGCGAGGTGGCGGGGTTATCTGTGTGGATCACGGTGCACGATGCCCCCTGTGGTAAACCACGTTCACTATCGTTAGCACTGTTCACCACTGTTCGTTATAACTGTATCACTGACCACTATTGTATCACGGTACGAGGTCGCCTCTTGCCACACTGCTATACCTGGGATGACCACTGCCGACTCCGCCTTGGCTCCACCCACCAGGCCAGGTATAAAGGTGAGCGACTGGCTGGTATTCTTCCTGCTTGGATCGGATCACCCACGAGAGTGGGCTGTTATTTAGTCAATAAAAACCTTTAGTCACCTTCGTAACTCTTCGCCTTTTATTGGAGGAATTGATAGGTATATCAATTTTATTGACTAAATTTAATGATGTCCGACAACGAGTCACAACCGGCGGAGGAGCCACCAGCGCAGCTCCCAGGAGCACAGCCACACCAGCCAGCTTGGCTGCGAGCCCTCAGACCGCCGTACCTGGACCTGAACCCACGAGCAGCAAACTCAGCCGCAGACTTTAAACACTGGCTGGTCTGCTTCGAATCATACCTGAGAGAATCCAGCGTCCCTCAGGCATCCAAACTAAGTGTCCTGCAGGCACAACTGAGCCCGAGAGTATACACTCTCATCGAGGACATGACTACCTACGAGACCGCCATCAACCTGCTGAAACAGAAGTACCGGACCCCGGTAAACTACATGTACGCTAGGCACCTCCTAAGATCACGGCCGCAACAGCCAGGAGAATCAGTAGCCGAATTCTCACAGGCGCTATATGCACTCGCCAGGAACTGTGACTTTAAATCGGTGTCGGCAGCCGAAAATACTGAAGATAATATCCGCGACGCATTCCTGAAAGGCCTACGGTCCGAGTACTCACGGCAAAGACTGCTGGAAGCTAAAGACCTCAGCATGGAAAAAGCTGAAGCCCTCGCTATCTCCCTGGAAGTGGCCCACCAAGATCAGGAAGCATTCACCAGGTACTGCTCGCGACCCTGGGACTCGGGCCCGACCCCTTCCACAGCACCCTTCCCAGCGCCGCCCCCGGGACCTACCTCTGCGTCGGCGTCCCGGACCCGACCGGCCCCGCCACCCCCGGCACCGGCCCCGACATCGGGCATCCGCGATCGGGCCGCCGGCTGTTTTTTTTGTGGCCAGGAGAAGCACCCGAGGTCGCGCTGCCCAGCCAAGAACTCCATATGTAGAACCTGCCTGAAGAAAGGCCACTTCTCCAAGGCCTGCAGGAGCGGATCCTCAGAGGCCAGCAGTGCCGCATGCGAACTATGGGGGCGGCCATCTTCGTTTAGGGCAACTGAGGCCAGCATCCCCACACATGAGTCATGGGGGCGGCCATCTTTGTTTAGGGCAACTGAGGCCAGCATCCCCACACATGAGTCATGGGGGCGGCCATCTTTGATTAAGGCAACCGACCCCAATAGTGCCTCATGGGGCCCTACCTCGTGGGAGACGCCATTTTACTCACCACGCCCGACCGCCTCGCCCGCAGATGACAACGACTCGCTCAGCTACACACTAGCTTCCGTCACCCTGGACCAAGCCCGCCCGCACCATCTGTCCAAGTCAATGATGGACATCAAAGTGAACGGCCACGCCACGACCTGCCTGTTCGACAGCGGAAGCACGGAGAGCTTCATCCACCCAGACACGGTGAGCCACTACTCCCTCTCTGTCCTACCAACGCGCAGCCGAATCTCGATGGCATCGAGGTCCCACGCCACGGACATCAGCGGCTACTGTGTCGTGACCCTGTCGGTTAAGGGCACGGAGTATAAAAACTTTAAACTCCTCGTCCTCCCCCATCTCTGCGCTGCCGTCCTACTAGGGCTGGACTTCCAATCCCACCTCCAAAGCGTAACCCTAGCATACGGTGGACCCCTCCCCCCACTCACAGTCAACAACCAGCAAACGTTAAACCGCCCACCGCGTAACACCTGCAGCCTCTCCACCCTCAAGGTCCCACCACCCTCTCTGTTTGCTAACCTTACCCCTGACTGCAAACCCGTCGCTACCAAAAGCAGGCGGTATAGCGCCGGGGACAGAGCCTTCATTAGCTCTGAGGTGCGGCGCCTCCTGAAAGAGGGCATTATCGAGGGGAGCAGCAGCCCCTGGCGTGCCCAGGTCGTAGTCGTAAAGACCGGCGATAAAAACCGCCTGGTCATCGACTACAGCCAGACCATAAACAGATATACCCAGCTGGACGCATACCCCCTCCCCCGCATATCTGACATGGTCAATCAGATTGCACAGTATAAAGTATTCTCGACCATCGACCTGAAGTCGGCCTACCACCAACTCCCTATCCACCCTGAGGACCGCCAGTATACCGCCTTCGAGGCGAATGGGCGCCTATACCACTTCCTTAGGGTCCCCTTCGGTGTCACTAATGGGGTCTCGGTCTTCCAAAGGGAGATGGACCAGATGGTTGACCAGAACGAACTGCAGGCTACATTCCCCTACCTAGATAACGTCACTATCTGCGGCCGCGACCAGCAGGAACATGACGCGAATCTGGAGAAATTCCTCCGTACGGCCCAACGGCTGAACCTCACCTACAATAAGGAGAAATGCGTGTTTAACACCACGCGCCTTGCCATCCTCGGCTGCGTAGTGGAGAACGGAATCATCGGCCCCGACCCAGAAAGAATGCGCCCCCTCATGGAGCTACCCCTCCCCCACTGCCCTAAAGCACTTAGGAGAACCCTGGGGCTTTTCGCCTACTATGCCCAATGGGTACCCAATTACGCGGACAAAGCCAGACCCCTCCTGAAAGCCACTTCCTTCCCCCTCACGGAGGAGGCGTGCGCGGCCTTCTCCCTCATTAAGGGAGACATAGCCAAGGCCACGATGCACGCAGTGGACGAGTCCATCCCCTTTCAGGTGGAGAGCGACGCCTCCGACTTCGCCTTAGCCGCCACCCTAAACCAGGAGGGGAGGCCAGTGGCCTTCTTCTCAAGGACCCTACAGGGCCCCGAGATCCGACATTCGTCGGTCGAGAAAGAGGCCCAGGCGATCGTGGAGGCAGTACGGCGCTGGAGGCACTACCTGGCAGGCAAACGATTTACCCTCCTCACCGACCAGCGTTCGGTGGCTTTCATGTTTAATAACAAGCTGAAGGGCAAAATCAAGAATGACAAGATTTTGAGATGGAGAATCGAGCTCTCCACCTACGATTATGAGATCTTGTACCGGCCAGGCAAGCTGAACGAATCCCCTGATGCCCTTTCACGAATGACATGCGCCAGCGCGCATATCGATAGGCTTCAGACCCTCCACGACCAGCTCTGCCACCCCGGAGTCACCAGACTCTACCATTTCATTAAGGCCCGCAACCTGACCTACTCCATCGAGGAGGTCAGGACCATGACCAGGAACTGCCAGACCTGTGCGGAGTGCAAACCGCACTTCTATAGGCCGGACCGAGCAAGCCTGATCAAGGCCACCCGCCCCTTCGAGCGCCTGAGCATCGACTTTAAGGGGCCCCTCCCGTCCTCTGACCGTAATGTGTACTTCCTCAACATTGTTGATGAGTACTCCCGTTTCCCCTTTGCCTTCCCCTGCCCCGACATGACCAGTAGCACGGTCATTAAGTGTCTGAATGCCCTCTTCGCCTTGTTCGGGTTCCCGAACTATATACACAGCGACCGGGGCTCCTCCTTCATGAGCGAGGAACTCCGGCAATTCCTCCTAGAGAGAGGTATTGCAGCAAGCAGGACCACCAGCTACAACCCCAGAGGTAACGGTCAGGTGGAAAGAGAGAACGCGACGGTATGGAAGGCCGTCCTCTTAGCCTTAAAGTCTAAGGGCCTCCCAACCTCCCGCTGGCAAGAAGTCCTCCCGACAGCGCTGCACTCCATCCGGTCATTACTTTGCACGGCCACTAACACCACCCCCCATGAACGAATGTTCGTTTTCCCCAGGAAGTCGACTACGGGAACCACTCTACCAACCTGGCTGACCGCCCCGGGGCCGGTCTGGCTGCGGAAACACGTGAGGACCCATAAAACGGACCCCCTGGTCGAGAGGGTGAACCTCCTGCACGCCAACCCCCAGTACGCCTACGTGGCGTACCCAGACGGGCGGGAGGACACTGTCTCCCTACGAGACCTCGCACCCTCAGCCGATCCGGAAACACCGCCACCACCCCCCCCAACCTCAGTCCAGGTAGACGGCATGCCGGAACCCCACGAGCCCTCGCCGACCACGCAAACACCAGCATCAACACCGGATAAGGCACCAGCACCGGATAAGGCAACACCACCGCTGCGGCGATCGGAGAGGCTTACGAAGCCTCCGGACAGACTGACCTACCAGAATTGGTAGTACACTTCACCCCGCCGGACTTAATTCTAAACAAGGGGTGAATGTGGTAAACCACGTTCACTATCGTTAGCACTGTTCACCACTGTTCGTTATAACTGTATCACTGACCACTATTGTATCACGGTACGAGGTCGCCTCTTGCCACACTGCTATACCTGGGATGACCACTGCCGACTCCGCCTTGGCTCCACCCACCAGGCCAGGTATAAAGGTGAGCGACTGGCTGGTATTCCTCCTGCTTGGATCGGATCACCCACGAGAGTGGGCTGTTATTTAGTCAATAAAAACCTTTAGTCACCTTCGTAACTCTTCGCCTTTTATTGGAGGAATTGATAGGTATATCACCCCCGTATCCAACAAATAGGTCCCCTTCACCTCCTGCACTTCCACCTCCACGAAGGGTCGCCTCCATATATCGTATCGCAGCGCACACAAGTAAACGGGCTGCGCCGGCTCTAGTCATTTGGGTACAGCGGTCGGGGTTTCAGGAGCGACAAGACCGGTGGTGACAGCTACTTTCCCCTGCGAAATCATTAGAGACCGCATTGTCTGCAAAATTGATTCAATCGCAGCGGGATCCACTACTGCACCAGCTCCTTGCACTGGGGCCGGAGCTACGACTTGGGTTTGGGCTGGTGCTGGGGCTGCAGTCTGGGCTTGGGCTTGGGCCGCGGGAAATCTCCCTTTATTATCCTTCCACAGATTTCTACAGTCCTTGCGCCAATGTCCATCCTTCCCACACCCGTAGCAATTGAGCTTGGCCTGGACAGGGCGATTCCTCTCCTGACGCCACCCCTGCTTGCTTGGGGCTGCAGGTTTTGCCTCATGCACCTTTCCTTTCTGGGGAGGTGTTTCCTGACTTCTACAGTTCTTATACGCCACATTAAGCTGACGGAGTACCGTCTCTTCCGTGACACCGGGACCTTGGGGATCAAACCATGATCTGGCTAGGGCCCGTATCTCTGGCAAGCTGTTGGTAACCAAGCAACGGAGCCAACGAACCCGCTGTTCGTCGCTCATTTGAGCCCATTCAGGCATACCCGGACAGCTGCGTCGATATACTGGCCACAGCCTTTCTGCGAAAACCCGTGGGGCTTCTCCAGATAGCTGCACGATCCCTTCTACGCGGTCGAACGGACTACCGTCGTCCACTCCCATTACCTCTAAAACCTCCTCCCTGAGATCCGTATACCCTTTCCCTCCCCTCTTGCCATCCTCTGAGAGGCACTGAAGGATCGTGGGATCCAGGGAGAAAAGCAACAGTTTGACCTGTTCCTGTTCATCGCAGTCGTTAATGGCTGCTGTTTCCTCTATAACTCTGAAATGAATCGAGGGATCTCCCTTTACTGTGAGTCGTGTGAGGTGGCTCACCATGGACCTTAATTGCGGGCCAGCGTAGGGCACCATGAGCTGGTTCTGGTGGGGTCTGACACTGCCATCGGCATCGTTGGGACCGAACCTCTGGTGCCGAGCGGGACACATCGGTGCCGGTCCCGTCTTTGCTACCAGTGGTTCTTCCACACACTCCACCTCGGCTACCTCCTCTTTCACTACCCCCTCCTTTTCCGACCAAGTCTCACTATAGCTCAGCGGTGCTGAGGGCTCGGTGGCTGGTACCACAATTACCTCAGCTGGAATCGGATGTTTTGATTCCTTCAAAAAGTCCATGTGACTGGCTTTCAGGCTGACGAGACACACCATGCCTCTTGCCTTAACCAGGGCTGCTCTTAGGTCCTCTATGGTCTTTTGGCAGGGGCCGTGGCCTGTGCTCTCAAACCCGTGCTCGAGGGCCAGCTTGTAAGCTGCCTTAACCTCCACTACTCTCTCCTCCTGCGCTCTTAGCTGTTGTGCGAGGCGGGCGTTTTTCTCCCGTATCCTCGTTTCATTAACCTTTGCCTCAGTAACCTGGCACTCCAGGTACTCTATCCTAGCCTGATGTTGGCTAGCTACCACTTGGTGTTCCTGATTCAGCGCGTGAAGCGCTGTGATGAGTTTTTCCCCACCCATGGCCTTTTCCTCTATCTCTGCTGCCTGGGTTGTGATCTTGGCTGCCTGTGCTGCAACGACCCGGTCCAAGACCTGGACCTGCTTCTTGCAACACATCAGCCACACTGCCTTTTCCACTGACTTCTTATGCTCTTTGCTCTCTGTCCACCTGATGGCTGCGTCCACCGGACACCCATCCAGCAAGAGATCGGAAATCCACTGTTAAGTGAGATTTACCTTGCCAAAGACATAATCCGCTATTCTCTCATCCATTGCATTTCGACCATTCAAACTTGGATCTACTAAATTGCAATCCTGCCGCCAGAGTCCTGCCACGGTCGCCATTTTCTGTAAGGGGTTTTCCTTCCTCGAGAGGTTTCCCAGAGGTTTCTGTCTCTAGAGGCCTCTCTCTCTTGCACAGTAAACCTTGAGTGGCTCGACCCACTCGCCCCTTAGATTCTGTACTCTGGACTTAGGCGCAGGAACTACAATGTAGAGAAAACTCGTGTAGACCAAGTTTGATGAATCAAAATGAAATTTTATTGCAAATGGAAAAATATATCAAATCAAATGCAACACAGGTAAGAGAGTACATGGGAGGGAAAAACAAACACAAACAAATCATAATGACACAGCACTAACTAAGGCAACTACAGGCATCTTATACTCTACAAAGATCATCATGAAATAAGGAAACACACGGAACATCGAGGGACAACAACTCATGTTAATTGTACCCTTAAATCCACCCCCTTATTAAACCTATCTAGATCTGATTGTGAAGGGCCAGAAACATGCTCACCAATCCCACTAGGAAGTGCAAGGTTTTGAAATCAAGTCTGTGTTTGGTCCTTTCAGGTGTCTCATCTCCACGTGGATCGTGGAGCCCCTGCGAGCTGCACCACACCTCTCTCCTGAGGTGGGGGTCGGGGGCGGCTGGACACCGGCAGGCCTGGATGTCGGCGAGGTTGAGGATCGTCGGCTCGACCCTGGTCAGGGGAGTCTTGGGCTGGTGTGGCCCCTTCTACCTTCAGCTACGGCCCGGGGATGGTCGATGATCTCCCGATAGTTTTCCCCGGGGCGGGACGCTGGTTTCGAGCGACTTTCTTTATACAGTCATAATTATCTTTCTCCTCCGATGGTGGAGAGGAGTCCGCTGATCTTTCCCCAAGCCAGCTCCTCTTCGCCCAGCTCAAAAGCTGGACCGGCTGCTGGGGCTGCAACGACTGTCCGACTGTAAACTGTCTTTTAGCTCAACTCTCCTTGTGACTGTTCAAGCTTACTTTTCGTGACTTCCAGTTGTCAGCTCGTCCCAAAGCCAATGCCCTGTTGTCTCGACTCCTTCTGGCCTGCCTGTCCCGACTGCTTCCGAGTGCTTGCTTGTGTCTTTAACTGCCGAAAAGTCTCTCCAGATATACCTTTCTTCCCGAGGCCTCACTTCCCGCCCAAAATCAGGTCAGTCTTTGTTTTAACTTTGGCGGGCTTTGAGCACAGCGGGGCAGTTATTATATTTAAAATCATTTGAAGCGGCTGGTAACAGGCCCATCTCTGGTTGGAAATGGCTTTCATTGTTTTGAATGTTCTGCTTATCTCGTTACCGAGCCCTTGGTGTTGTCCTCATGAATATATATTGTCCTCTTTCGTCTGGGTCAACATTTAGATGGCCCCTGTCTCCAAGCCGATCTTGAGTGGATCTGCATCTAATCCATATGCATACCTGTGGGTCTGGTTTCGTTCTCTCCGAAACAGCTTCCAGAACTTACTGTGGGTTGAATCCACAAAACTGTCTGAGGTTGCGCAGGTACCATTTTAAAGTGTCCCAATAAGCTGGTCACATGGTACGGTGGCCATTTTGTATGCCCCTTCTTCTGGGCTTCTTTTAAAACAGTCTTACCCAGCACTCAAGAAACCAGCGGGACATTTCAAATTGGGACAGCTCCATTCACAAACCAGTTAAACGAATGGGAAATGCATTATAGCCGCATTCAAACCCATTACCTTCAATGGGGCCAGATCGGTCCCTTTTGTGTAACCCAGATACGTCCAGATTTGGGCAAGAAGATAAGGGCTCCCAATGGGGTATAAAGGTAGCCCCTCAGGAAGCCATTTGCTCTCCACCTCCTCGCCTCCAGTGCCCTGCCTTTGAGAGGATCGTCACAGCCCATCCAAAGAAGTGGAATACCCACAGTTACTTTTGAATTACTGGGGTATCTCTACTTCGGGCAGTGGAAAATCCAAGGCAGGCCGCAGGGCATAGAGCAGGCGTTTCAACATCGTAGGCTGGTGAGCATAAGCTTTCTGGCCCATTACAAGGCAACCTAGATAGGGATAAGGGGTGGGAACTAAAGGGGAATTTTGTTAAATTGTCATTTTAGTCAATTTTCCCTCGATGTGTCCGTCTTTTCTCCTCCCCGTTAAGTAAAAGTGTGCTGTATTCATAATTATTTTCACTGAATAGCAATTAATTCTTTATTTCAATAAAACATTGTTTTTCTTTGCACCAAACCACTGGTCTCGTTTTGTCTATATCGCTACTGAAATAAGTCCAGTGGTCAGAACCAAAGGGGAAGCGATTTGAACCGCACGGGGCTGGAACAGCTCAGACACACGGCTGACTGACCAGGCAAAAACCCCAACCCAGAACCCCTTACAATGACAGCAATGGTTTCAGTTTGATGCCATTCTTACAAAATTCTTTCATTCAATTCTTAATATTGGCTTTACTGGTTTTAGCAGACGTTGAGTCTCCTAACTGCTCCAAGTTCAATACAAACACAATGTAATTGCTTGGTGTATCTATTGAAGTCATATCTTCAAAGTGTTCTTGTTGGTATCATATTTACTATGTATAAATTAAAGACACTTTGACTGAGTGTTTACTTGTTTTCTAGCTGTCTCAATTGGTTGCATATTTAGTCTTATGTTTCCTGTCTTCCAAGTTTAACATAAAAACTATTTGACCAGCAGGTGTTTCTTTTACTTGATGTCATCTTTTCAATGGCACTTGGTTTTTTTATATTTGTGTTTCTGTTTCACGTGTTAGCTTATAACACCTTAAACTGGGTCTTCCATTTTGTTATTCCCAAACTCCAGACCCTCTGGAAGCGCCAAGCTGCAATTTCAATAGGGTAATTGTTTTAGTATATTTAACTAATTCCCATTTCAAAGCTTGTTTGGTTTTTACAACTTTGTTAAACAACTAGGGGGAGAAATTCAGTATCGTCCTGTTTGGGGCGCCATTATCGGCCGTGCGTATAATTTAGCGCCTGGTGCTAATTATCACCTCCGATGGCAAACTTGGCTTTTATCGCCTCTGGAGGTGGTTGGAGCACTAAATCGGGTGCTACACACCTCTCTTAAGGCGCTAAGGCTGAGGAGCGAGGCGCTACCTCAGAGCGTGGGCGCAGCGCAGGTGCTGTCAGTTACTGATTGAACAGAGACACACTGGCGCCGGTCAGTTCTTAAAGGGGGGGAATCGATCTTGCTCTCCAGCCACACCCTGCTCATTGCAGCCTTGAATCTCGGACTGGACAGACCTGTGCCTAAATCTTCCAGCCAAGGACTATGGAGAGGGCCAGGGAGCGAGCACAGCGCTTCAGTGAGTGGGCCTTGGAGGCTCTGGTTGGCACGGTGGAGCGTGGAAGATCTATACTGTACCCAGAGATTGGCAAGAGGCCTTTGCCATGTGCGTACAGAAGAGTGTGGAGGGAGGTGGCTCAGAGCGTCTCCTCAAGGAGCACGATGCCCAGGACCCATACACAATGCAGAAAAAGGTTCAACGACCTCACTCGGGTCGTCAGGGTGAGTGGCTTCTTTTCAAAACCTCTCCATCCCTCCATCTCTACCTCACTCTATGGCCATAGGGTCTTAGAAGCCCCAATGCCCAACACTCATTCAACACCTATGGCCCTTTCATCAAACACACATGCGCATTCCACACTTTGCATACAGTAAGGGCTATTCAACTATGGGAGGCACATCAGACAAGACCATGGCTGTATATTGTAAGGGCTATTCAACTATGGGAGGCACATCAGGCAAGACCATGGCTGCATATTTAATCAGACACCGTCCCTTTTCTTGCAGGCCAAGCTATCTCATAATAGGAGACAGCAGCAATGGACGGGTGGAGGGTGGCCTCAGCTGCAACCCCTCAGTGATCTTGAGGTGCACGTCCAGAGGGTAGTGGCAAGCCGGGTGATCGGTCCCGTCGCCACTGGAGATGCCGACCCCATTCTGGACGGCAATGGTAAGGTCATCATCTTTTTGTCCTCTCTCCTTCCACTTGTTCCTCACAACACCAGCCTTTGACACTTTCAATCCAATTTACTAAATCGCTGCACTTATTCCTCCCTTGCTGTCACCCTGTCCTCACGCTAAAGCCACTCTTGTAGCTCCCTACTTTCAGATGGTGATTCACCAGCTGAGGAGACAGGCCCTCAAGCTGCCAGTGGGAGTGAAGCTGAAGGCGAGGAGGATGAGGAAGCTGGAGCATCAGCGCCACCCTCTCCCGAGGAAGCCCATGCCCACACTGGGAACACGCCTTCCCTGGAGGGGAGCAGGGGGGAAGGGTCTGATGAGGGGGAAGCTACAGGACCCAGCGGGCTGCAGCAACGCGATGGGGGTAGAGAAGCTCGGGGGCCTTCTCCCCGGAGGGAGAGTATGCCAGCGAGTCCTACTGCACTGGACGTAGATGAGGAGCGGCTCCTTGCTGAAATGAACACACAGGCGGCGCAGAGGCACACTGAGCTCATGGGTGCAGTGGGAGGGGTGCCCGAATGTATTGAATCACTGGCAAGGAGTGTAGAGCACTTCGCTGTAGGACAGGCAGATGACACACAACTGCTTAGTGCTGCAATGCAGTCACTGGCTGCCATGAGCCCATCCTAGACTGCTCTCATGCAGACTCAGATTGAGGCCACGCGAGCACTGACTGCTGCCATCCTCGCTGGTTCAGACACATTTCCCCAGGGCTCTCACCGCGCCGCAGCAGGCCAGCAATCTGTGTTCCAGCAGATTGCTCCAGATGCTGAAGTGCTCCCCCATTGGAGTGCCAGTGTGTCGGTCGAGCAGGGAGTTGCTGTCCTCTCTCAAAATGACAGCATTCCTGCTGCCACCACTGTCACTTCTCCACTGCACTTGTCACCGTCTGTAGGACAGACTGCTGCCGCCCATGCAGAGTTGGTGCAGTCTGCCACCGGGCCCTCCAGGCCCAGAGCTGGTCGAGGCTGTCCCTCAAGGGCATCTGCAATCTCAGGTTGTGACAATCAGCAGCCTTCCACCAGCCTTGCTGCAGCCACTGGAGTCCCATTATGGAGGAGCTGTAGGGTGGGAAGGGGGGAAGTGTGCAAGGGAAGGAGATCACCCTCGAAGGGCAAAAAGTAGGAGGTGTGACAAAATGTGGTTCATTTTTTTATTAAAGGCCGAGGTTCATGGTCAAATTTTTTTCACTGTTTTGGACATTGTCTCCAGGTTGTGAGAGCCAGTTATGTTAATGACTGTTTTTTTTGGTGTTTCTTTCTATTAGTTTGTCATGCGGAAATGACACACACAGAGTTTGTAAAATAAAAACGTTTTTGTATTCAAAATGTACATGTTTGGTCTTTGCAATCATTGTTGCATTGACTGGCTTAGGGGTTGCGGGTTAGTTTCATTCAGGTTGTTCACAATGGCAGAAGTCATTTCCTTAGAAGGGGCCTAGAAGTGGGTTGCTATCAGCCTTTGTCGGATGGCCCTTCCACTTTCTAAATTGTGTGCCTCCCTCCTGCCTTGGTGCTGCTGATGATCATCCTCATCTTCCAACTCCTCTTCCTCCTCCTCATCTGGTGGTGCTCCAAGGCCTGGTGGCATTAGCTGGGTCCTGTAGATTGCCAGGTTATGCAGCATGCAGCACACAACAACAAAGTAGGAGACTCCTTCAGGCGAGTACTGCAGGGCTCCTCCAGAATGGTCCAGACAGCGGAACCGTTGCTTGAGCACGCCGATTGTGTGCTCAACGGTGTTCATGGTAGCTAGATGGCTCTCATTGTATCACAGCTCAGCAGGTGTATTGGGTGAACGGAGCGGTGTCATCAACCAGGTGCACAGAGGATATCCCTTGTTTCCGAGAAGCCAACCACCTGGGTGATGCGGTGCTTGGAAAAGTTCTGCCACAGTAGTCTGGCGCAGGATGAAGGCATCATGGCTTCTGCCAGGATAGTGGGCATTGACAGCTGTAGTGTATGTGCCTTAGAGTCAGAACTACTTTTACAGCTCCTGTATACTGTAGTACCGGCAGTGACCACACCGGTATATAAGCTTTGCGCATGCCTCTGTAGCCCCTGTCTTGAGACTACCCTCCTCCAGTAAAGACCTGTTTATTGTTGATGTACAGCATCCGTGTGATTATTTTATAACAGCATATCCTCTGAATCATGGATCCAACAGTGGCGACGAGTGTCGATTCAAATCTACCTGCAACATAAAAAAAAATTTTAAAAGTCGAGGCCAGGAACATGGGCGTCGACCACGAGCAACCGCTCAGCCATCAGGCAGAGATTGAACTTCGCAGGGGAGGCTGTGGAGAGCCGGGCTTGGTTCCCCAGCCACGACGAACAGCAAGAGACCGACGACAGGTTCAGCGCAGACCCTTCCCGAGCAGCGGCGGCTGGAGCCGACCGGCGGCGGAGAGAAAGCCGAGCAGCGTCGATGGGGTAAGACAAAGGGTGAAGAGCATGGGGCGCAGCCGGGGGTTGAACACAGAGCGGCGTCGAGAAAAAGAAAACAAACCGGAGAGAGGGTAAAGAAACAGTCGGGTTCTAGACTGAGCGGCGTCGAAAAAAATATATATAAAAAGAAGAACGCGCAGAGCACAGAAAGGGCTCACGGGCTCAAAAGGGTCCACGGGGCGAAGAAAGGGGAGCGCGGGGGACGCCATTGAGCTGCGGAGAAGAAAGAAGAGCGTGGGAGACGCCATTTTTAGAAGCCGCAGCAGAGAAGAAGGGCGAGCGAGGGAAGGAAGGAAAGCGCGGGAGACGCAATTTTGTGCCAGCGGAGAAGAAGGGGAAGCACGGGAGGCACCATTTTTGACAGTTAACTCACACCCAAGGATGCCGAAGAGTGGCAATATCTCTACGTTCGACAATGAAGTCGAAGATTGGGCGACATATGTGGAACGTATTGAGGTGTACTGCAGGGCAAATGAAGTGCCAGATTCTAATAAAGCATTGGTTCTGTTAAATTCCATGGGTGCAAAAACTTATGGGTTACTGCGAAATCTAATAACCCCAGAGTAGCCGGTAAACAAGAATTTTGAAAGCATAGTAGAAATCGTACAGGACCACTTAAACCCCACACCACTGCTGATAGCAGAACGATTTAAGTTCCACAAAAGGAACCAACACAAAGACGAAAGCAATGCTGAGTACCTAACGGAACTGCGCAAGCTATCAAAACACTGCCAGTTTGGAGCGGGACTAGCAGATACGTTAAGGGACAAGTTTGTGTGTGGGCTACAAAGTGAAGGAACCCAGAAATGGCTTCTATCAGAAAAGGATCTTACGCTGGACAAAGCTTTCAGTATGGCAGTATCACACGAAGCAGCCGCAAGGGGCGCTGCAGAGATACAACGGAGACCGCAAGAATACGGCACCAATGAAATGTCCTATGGAACAGGGAAGTGCTATCGCTGCAGCAGAACAACATATGACCAGAAAGACTGTTGGTTCAAGGACCAAGTGTGCAGACAGTGTGGAAAAGCAGGACACATAGCAAGAGTCTGCAGGTCTGGGAAGAAAACCAACAGTAAGAAATCTCCACAGGAGAAGTACAAAAAGGGACACCAGGTGATGGACAGTGGTTCAGACGAACAGAAAAGTGACACAGACTCCGGAAGCAAGGAGCTGGGTTGTCTGAAACTACATAAGGTAACCGAAATGGAGGATCACCAGACTATCTGGGTTACACTCAAGATAGACGGAGTCAAAGTGAAAATGGAATTGGACACAGGGTCAGCTCTAACAGTCATAAATCAAAGAGACTACAAGCGGCTATTTTCACACATACCCTTGAAAGCTACAGAGATTGTCTTGAAGACGTATACGGGGCAAAAAGTCTACCCCAAAGGAAAAATAAGGGTGAAAGTGACATATAAAGCCAGGAAATACCTAAAATTGATATATATGTATTGCCAGATGGAGGACCACCACTGCTAGGATGTGAATGGATCCGGAAGATACAATTAGATTGGCATTCCTTACAGGCACTGAAGGTTGAGGCCAAAAAGGATGACGACGTCATACCTGGACGACTGTCAAAAATGCTAACCGATGCAAAAGAGGTGTTCCAGGAGGGACTAGGAACAGTAAAAGGAATAACAGCAATGATTAAAATAGAGGTAAATGCAAGCCCAAAGTTTCTGAAGGCCAGGCCAGTGCCTTATGCAATCAAACCAGCTGTTGAAGCAGAGCTGGAAGGGTTGGAACGTTCAGGAGTACTGTCCAAAGTGGACTGGAGCGAGTGGGCTACACCCACCGTTCTTGTAATGAAGAGGTCGTTGAGTAATACGCCTGTGGAACCAAAGAAGGTCTGCATCTGTGGGGATTTTAAGGTGACAGTGAACCCAGTCCTTCACACGGTACAATATCCGCTTCCCCGAATTGAGGATATTTTCACCTCGCTATCTGGAGGTAAACGCTTCACCAAAATTGATCTAGCCCAGGCGTACTTGCAAATGGAGGTAGAAGAAGCTTCGAAACAATACCTTACGATCAACACTCATAAAGATCTCTACCAATACAACCGGCTGGTGTTTAGAGTAGCCTCGGCTCTGGCTATCTGGCAAAGGGCGATGGATCAGGTCCTGCAAGGGATTCCAGGGACCCAGTATTATAAGGACAACATCTTGGTCACGGGCGAAAATGACGGTGATCACCTCGCCAACTTGGAGAAGGCGCTCACCAGATTAAAGCAGTATGGGCTGCGAGCTAATCGCCACAAGTGGAAGTTTTTCCAGAAACAGATCGTGTATTGTGGCCACGTCATCGATGAAGAGAGGTTACATAAGTCCCCTGACAAGATTGAGGCAGTAGTCAAGGCTCCAGCACCGTAAAATGTGTCACAACTGAGGTCGTTCCTCGGGCTGGTAAACTACTTCCACAAGTTCTTACCAAATTTGTCTACGGTATTACACCCATTGAACACCCTACTGCAAAGAGGGGTACCATGGAAGTGGGATGACGAACGTAGACGAGCTTTCCAGAAGTGTAAGGAATTGATCACATCAAAAGAGGTGTTGGCCCATTTCAATACAGCACTACCAATTTGTTTGGCATGTGATGCATCACCCTATGGTATTGGAGCGGTGCTGTCGCACAAATTCCCAGACGGGTTGGAGAGGCCAGTACCCTTTGCGTCTCAGTCACTAACCTCAGCCGAGCGCAACTATGCCCAGATTGACAGGGAGGCGCTCAGCCTAGTATGGGGAGTAAAAAAATTCAACCACTATCTGCATGGGCAGAAGTTCACCTTGCTGACTGAGCACCAACCACTTCTCTCCATCTTTAATCCTAAGAAGGGCGTTCCAGTGATGACTGCACAGCGGTTACAAAGATGGTCCCTGTTTCTAGGGGCGAATCAATATGAAATAGAATATAAAGGCACGAAACAGCATGGGAACGCTGATGGGCTATCGCGCTTGCCGCTGCCTACGGTGGAGGAAGCACCAGCAGTGGACCCTATCGAGATATTTTATTCGTCAATAATTGAACGATTGCCAGTAACAAACGCGGATATAGAGAAGGAGACCCGAAATGATCCGACGCTGTCACGGGTATATGAATTGACGGTGAGGGGATGGCCAACACATGGCGACTCACTGTTGCCAGCATTCTCATCCAGAAGAGAACAGCTGTCAGTATGCCAGGGGACAGTGATGTGTGGATCCAGGGTGGTGATTCCACCCAAGTTAAGGGAGAGAGTGCTAAATGAGCTACATGAAGGTCATCTGGGGGGAGTGAAAATGAAAAGCTTTGCTAGGGCTTATGTGTGGTGGCCAGGGATCGATCAACAAATCGAAGACCTAACTAAGAGCTGCTTAGGATGCCAGAAGGTCCAAAATGCACCATCACATGCCCCTCTACACCCATGGGAGTGGCCCTCCTCTCCATGGCAATGGGTGCATATTGATTTCGCTGGTCCATTCATGGACTCAATGTTCTTAATTGCAGTGGATGCTCATTCAAAGTGGCCTGAGGTGATAAAAATGCCTTCAACCACTACAGAGAAAACGATTGCAGTCCTACGGACCATATTTGACAGAAACGGTTTGCCAGAGCAGATTTGCTCTGATAATGGACCACAGTTTGTGTCCGACGAGTTCCATAAATTTATGAGAAGGAATGGGGTAAGGCATTACACATCCGCCCCGTATCATCCAGCCACAAATGGATTGGCTGATAGGTTCGTACAAACCTTTAAGAAGGCGATAAAGGCCATGTGCGACGATGAAATTCCACTACAGCATAAGAAGGACAATTTCTTATTAGCCTACCGAAACGCGACACATGCAGTTACCAACCAGACCCCGGCCATGATGTTCTTTAACCGAAGGTTGAGATCTCATCTGGACTTGCTTAGACCAAATGTGCTAAGAAATGTTGAGGACAAACAATTCCAGCACATCAATGAGAAGCCGACAAGGAGCTTCAATGTAGGGCAACCAGTCTTGGCCCGTGACTATCGAACAGAGAAATGGCAACCCGGAACGATATGTACAAGGCAGGGGCCATTAATGTACACAGTGGATGTCAGGGAGAACATTGTGAGACGCCACGACGATCAGATCTTAGCGTCACAGGAATGCGTCAACCCCATGTCTCGAGTACCTGGGGATGAACCCGACATACCGGTAGCATCTACTTCAGACCCAGTAGCAGTGGAACCCGATGAACTACCCGATGAAAAGGAGTCAGAATCGCCTCTGCACCAAAAACAAGAACCTCCGGAAAGGCGCTATCCCGAAAGGGTCAGGAAGCCGCCCCAAAGACTGAATCTATAAATGGACTTTTGTTGTTTAATGTACATTTTGAAATGTTAATTGTTATTTGAATATTAGGGGTACTACTAATCTAAAAGGGGAGGAATTGTAGTGTATGTGCCTTTAAGTCAGAACGACTTTTACAGCTCCTGTATACTGTAGTACCGGCAGTGACCACACCGGTATATAAGCTTTGCGCATGCCCCTGTACCCCCTGTCTTGAGACTACCCTCCTCCAGTAAAGACATGTTTATTGTTGATGTACAGCATCCGTGTGATTATTTTATAACAGCATATCCTCTGAATCACAGATCCAACAACAGCGAGTATCGGCTGTCTGTGGTCACAGACCAACTGAACGTTTAAGTAATGGAAGCACTTTCAGTTGCGCAAATTCTTCTGCATTCTCATGTGGAGCACGCAAAGCCGCATGTGTGCAGTCAATGGTGCCCTGCACCATGGGGAAGCCCACTATCCTAGCAAAGCCCATTGCGCATTCTTGCTGCTTGTCCGGGGTCATGGGGAAAGAGATGTACTCTCGTCTCCATTTAAAGAGGGCATTTGTGACCTGATGGATGCAGCAATGCACCGCGAACTGGGAGATATTGCTGAAGTACCCAGTTGCTGATTGAAATGAGCCAGTGGCATAAAATTTGAGAGCCACTGTTATTTTCACTGCCACCGACAGAGACGTCCTGCTCCTCAGTTGAGGCTGCAGATCTGGCTGAAGCAGGTGGCAGAGCTCAGTGACCACCTCCTTGCTGAAGTGCAGCCTACGCAAACACTGCTCCTCAGACATATTAATGTAGGAGAATTGTTGGCGAAATACCCTGGGAGGGGAAGGTCTCCTGTACAGAGGCCTGTTGGCCCTCCTCCGTCTGGCCATGATTGCCACTCTCTCCCTGCGTCTCTGTGCCCTCCGAATGATATATAATGTGGATAAATGGTAGGTTATCCACATTGGTGTCAAAAACAGGAAGGCAGATTATTATCTGACTGGCAATAGATTGGGAGAAAGGGAAGTGCAACGAGACCTGGGCGTCCTTGTGCACCAGTTGCTGAAGGTAAGCATGCAGGTGCAGCACGCGGTTAAGAAGGCAAATGGTATGTTCGCCATTGTCGCGAGAGGGTTTGAGTACGGGAACAAGGATGTCCTGCTGCAGTTGTACAGGGCCTTGGTGAGACTACATCTTGAGTATTGTGTGCAGTTTTGGTCGCCTTATCTGAGGAAGGATGTTCTTGCCATGGAAGGAGTGCAGTGAAGATTCACCAGGCTGATACTTGGGATGGCAGGATTGACGTATGAGGAGAGATTGGGTCGATTGGGCTTGTACTCGCTAGAGCTTAGAAGAATGAGAGGGGATCGCATTGAAACTTATAAAATTCTAACAGGACTAGACAGACTAGATGCAGGAAGGATGTTCCCGATGGCGGGGGAGTCCAGAACCAGGGGTCACAGTCTAAGGATAAGGGGTAAGCCATTTAGGACAGAGATGAGGAGGAATTTCTTCATCCAGAGAGTGGTGAACCTGTGGAATTTTCTACCAAAGAAGGCAGTAGAGGCCAATTCATTAAATATATTCATAAAGGAGTTAGATATATTTCTTAAGGCTAAAGGATCAAGCGATATGGAGAGAAGGCAGGAACAGGGTACTGAATTTGGATGATCAGCCATGATCTCATTGAATGGCGGAGCAGGCTCGAGGTGCCAAATGGCCTACTCCTGCTCCTATCTTTTATGTTTCTATGTTCTATGTGATGGTGCAGGATGACGCCCGCATTCATTGCAGCCCCCATAGTATCTTGGCAATCAAAGTAATGAAGATCAGAATCCAATGTACCTGCAATGTTATGGTCAGAAGCGTTGACTTCAGACAGCGTTGACTCAATGCAGAATTCTCTCTTTCTCTCTTTGTCTCTCTCAAAATCTCTGTCTCTCTCTCAGAACAAATGGTGCAAAAATGGCTACCACACAAAAGCCAGGAAGAGGCCCCTTTAAATAGCGCCCCCCCCAGCCCCACAGCGACTGGGAAGCATTCCAGTCTACCTGTCGTTGATTGCGCCAGGCGGAAAGGAGGGGGGCGCCACTCAATTTCCATTCCACAGCATCACAAGGGCGTTGCACTCGCGAATGACGTGAAGATCTGCGTGCGCAGAAGATCGGGCGGTATTGCTTAGCGCCGCCGCAAAACATCCGGTCAATTCCGCGAGAGGTGCAGAGATCGCCTCGCCGGGGCACTAGTTGCTTTGCGCTCCATTAACGCCCTCTTAAGGTGCTAACGGGAGGCAGAAACCAACTGAATTTTTCCCCCCTAATCTTTATCTTAGAAACCTGTATTTCTGTTTACAGCTTGGGTCTCCAAGGCTTTCCAGACTTTTAAACCCAGTATATCATGTAGTAATAAATATCAGAATTTTGTTCATATTATGGTGTATCTTTCTGAAATATGGCTTATTCCTTCACACCCCCCTCTTGACCAAAAGATGAGCTCATAATATCAGGGCAGAGTTTGGTCATGATACGCATGAGGTTACAATAGTATATTAAGTTCACGAGATGCACGGTCATGTGCTACATGAAAATTCCTTTTAAGTCATCCTAGGACAATGTTTTGTCTTATTTTAAATTGTATACAATTTAAAAGGATGATAAGTATATAGTCATGCTATAAGCGAAACAACATGTACTTAGAATGTCCAATCGGCAGATGTACGTTCCGTAGAGGTGAGTTATTCATACGAGTCAAGAAAACATCAGTTGAAACTAGTTGAAGCTTGACACGCTGTTCCTTCAATCCAGCGTGTGTACCGATGCGTGTTTTCGTTAAGGCCCTACCAGGCACTTAGTTGATTCCTTCTTTTATCCGCGGTGTCTTTCTCCTTCGCTGAAGTAACTCATTGATCTTTCCTTGTTTCCGTTGTTGCTTTTCGCAAATCCAATTCCTGATACATTGCCAAGCAATATGTAGAAGTTTCGGTGACACTTTCTGACTTCCTGTCGTCAGTATTTTGATTGCATCCATTTCCTGTGTCATGCTCCAAGCTGGGTCTTTAAAGACAGTGTACGACTGCACCTTATATAGTTCCTCCTTTTTGGTATCCTGCAGGACATCTTTTGATACTGTCTATGGAGACAGTTTTAAAAATATGCTTGCCATTTGGCTGGTTAATATGTATTTGAACTGTTCTTTCATTAATAACAGGATGTATTTGAACAGGTTTTTTCCACTTCAGTCTTAAACCAGGTTTTTGCTTGAACTTCTTTTCCTGTACCCATTCCCCACTATAGATTGTCATACTTCATTTGTCAATTTTTTCTGCTTATTTGCTTCCCTTATCCTCTGATCAATTCGATGAATCTCCTCTGTTACTTCTTTTTTTAAATCTAACTGTCGCTGTTGTGTCAAGGACTCAGAGTGTGTAGAGACAATAAAAGAATTATGCATAAGCAATGTATGCATCTCAACCCCATACATCAGATAATATGGAGTTTTAGGGGACACTGTCCCTGATGCAGATGTGGGCACATTATTGAGTGATAGCTGTACTTCCGGAATGCTGGTGGTTCACTTATTTCCCCTGATTCCCAACAGTTTGACCAATAACTTTATTACTTCCCGATTTTTTACATTCCACCAGCTCCGCTGATTGCGGATGACGTGGGATGCTATGCTCTAACCCAATCCCCCTTTGTTCGCAATAGTCTTTGAAGACCTTAGATACAAAGGCTCCACCTTAATTGGAGTGTAAGATTTTGGATGCACCAACTACAGTAATTATATCAGAAATAGCCCTGGCGAGTGCATTTTCCAAAACAGTTTTTGTGGGGACCAGCCAGCAGAAGGAAGTGTATCCGTCCACACAAACGAGAACATGTCTATATCCCAAAAATGGGGGAAGTGGTCAAAAAGAGTCAATAAAGAATTTTCCCATTTGCTCATCAGCTTTCACAGGAGCCAATGGTGGTGGCTTAATTTAGTGATGACTTATTGGTCGAATAGCATGGCTCACAATTTGCCACGTATGTTTTACAGGCTTTAAGCATGCCTGGCCACCAATATAAGGGGGTCTATTTGCAGAATGTTATTCTGGCACTACAATGTGATTGACTCATGCCCTTGTGAGCTTCTTTTACAAGCTGTCCTCGTTTGTGGCTCAGGGGTACTTCTTGGTTTCCTTTGGGCAACTTAACTAGTACAATACCCATAGGGGTTTCTGAGTAAAAGTACCTTGGTGGATATTCTGGTGAATTCTCTATTATTGGGTCTAATAGCTGAATCAGTTCCTCATCCTGATTCGCTGCCCGTTCTGCCCTAGTGATTACACTAACATTGGCAGGCCCCTCTCAAGGGGGTGTCATGCAGACTGAACGTTTTGCTTGTTTGTCTGCAAGGCTGTTTCGTTTTGAGTGTACTGTTCCTGTGGTATGCCCGTTTATATGAATCACCTGACACTTATTTTTCTCCATTCTCGAATGGAGAATATCTTCCCACAGTGTGGGTTTAATAAAGTCTGCTTTCTTTAAAACATACTGTAATGATGCGGCTTCAGCATATTGGCTGTCTTGTGGCCAAGGGGTATAAACAGTCATTCTTTTGGATATAAAGAATAGGAAACTCAAAAAGTCCCTACTACTATCCCCATCCCAGCTGAGGATTGTTGGGATGTCTCTTTTTTAATCGTCATTGACGATCCATCACAGTAAATAACTTGATGGTATTCTGTAAGCGGTCTATAGTTTTCTCGAAGATTGTTGTCATTTATTTCATCATGAGTTTGCCACCTTAAACGGAATCCATGGCCCCCAGGAGCATAGGCTGCTCTGGGTCCTGCTATTCGGCCATGGTTGCCACCACCTTGTTGGGCACCATTCATTAGGCCTCCCAATTGTGCAGGTGTGCATCTTATCATTAAGGAATTTATTGGATTTGGAGTATTCATTTGATTATCCCACAGGATATTCTGTATCCCCTGGTTCTGAGGATCAACATTAATCGTACCATGAGTTCTAATGGCTCCTTCAACATCAAAGCCTTCTGTTTCAAAAATTATCACTTTGTTTTGTGGAGGTACAGGGATAGGATTATTTCCCCTAATAAAGCAATCTTGAAATTTTCTAATAAAATAACTTGGCCAATTCCGACAGGATTTGCCATTTCTTCAAGACCTAACCTCGGTTAGGGTTTAATATTTCGTCAGGACCTATCCTCGGGTAGGGTTTAATATGAACTTTATAAGAAGCTTCTAGACATCAATGGTATATTGAGGGAGTACTGATTTAAATTCTACAAGGCCTGATCAGGGTCTTGTCATCTCTAGAGACTTAAACCTGGGTCTTAGAACCACTGTCAGTAAACACTCCTTCTATAATTCACAATCTACAACATGGATATAGATATAAATATAAGTATAGGTTCTGTATCAACTCGTTAAAACAATCATTGGGTGCCAACTGAAGGGATAATTACAAGTCCTAGCCTTGTCTCGGGCTACCGCAGAGCAGGCGTACTCCCCAGACGTTCACCTTCAACTTAAGTTAGAGATAACCGAATTCCACAAGATGCTTAAATGGGTCTAAAGGTTCAGGCTATCTCTCCCTAAAGGAAAGGAATGACTGAAGATGTTACCGTCCTCCAGATAGCACTTTTAATAAGTTTAACTAGACTGTAACCTTCCGGATATTATGAGGGTCCGGAATACCCCCCAGAATTCTGCAACTCCCTACAAAAGAGTGTATAGAATTTGGGTTTGTGAGTTTATACAGAAATACTCTTTGAGACAATTCTAAAAATATATAGTTTTATTTAAGAGCCGACATTCAGTTAACAGCTGTTGAATCAGTCGCAACTGTAACAATTCAAAATACAAATAGCTTACATTTCTTATTTCTCAGAGATCCTTGTTCTCAAATCTTTTACTTTGTTACATTTCTACATTTCTTACTTATTTCTAAATCCAGATTATTCACCAAAATCAATGACTTTGATTACCTGAGACTCAAAGTTAAAAACTTACAGATGGGAGAAAAATTCAGTATCGCCCCGTTTGGGGCGCCATTATCGGCGGTGCACAAAGTTTAGCGTCTGCCGCTAATTATCACCTCCGACAGCAAACTTGGCTTTTATCGCCCCTGGAGGTGATTGGAGCGCTAAATCAGGCGCTTCACACTTGTCTTAAGGTGCAAAGGCCGAGGAGCGAGGCATTACCTCAGAGCGCTGGCGAAGCTCATGTGATGTCAGTCAGCAATGGAACACAGACACACTGGCGCCAGCCAGTTCTTAAAGGGGAGTTCTGACGAAAGGTCATTGACCTGAAAAGTTACCTCTGTTTCTCTCTTCACAGATGCTGCTTGACCTGATGAGTTTCTCCAGCATTTTCTGTTTTTATCTTAAAGGGGAGGGTTGATTTTGCTCTCCATCCACATCCTGCTCATTGTAGCCTTGAATCTCGCCCTGGAGAGACCTGTACATCAAATCTGCTGGAAAGAACAATGGAGAGGCCCAGGGAAAGAGCTCAGCGTGCAGCCCCTACAGTCTCTTCTAAATTGATAAAAGGAAGGGCAAATCAAAATGAACCTGCAAAGTGCTGCTCAGTACCCAAAACTCCATCACACAGCATTGAATCTCTCCAGAAGTCTCTCTCTCTCAGAATGCGTGGTGCAAAAATGTCACCAACAAAAAAAGGCAGGATGCTGTCACCTTTAAATAGCGCTCCCCCAGTCCCTTCCTGACTGCAAAACGCTCACTCAACCTGTCGTTGCTAGCTACCACTCAATATCCTGTCTGGGGCGCTACTGGGGCATTGTGCACTTGACTGACGTCACGATCTGCCAGTGCAGCAGATCATGGCGGTAGTGTTTAGCGCCGCCACAAAATGTCTAGTTAATTTTGCAAGCGGTGCAAACATCCTGCGCCCGGGTGCTAGTTGCTTTGCGCCCCATTAGCGCCCTCTTAATGTGCTAATGGGAGGCATAAATCAACTGAATTTTTCCACCAAAGTCTCAGGATTAGGGGTAAGCCATTTAAGACTGAGATGAGGAGGAATTTCTTCACTCAGAGGGTTGTAAAGCTTTGGAATTCTCTGCTCTAGAGGGCTGTGGGTGCTGAGTCTTTGAGTATATTCAAGGCTGAGATAGATAGATTTTTGGACTCTAGGGGAATCAAGGAGCATGGAGATCGGGCGGGAAAGTGGAGTTGAGGTCGATGATCAGCCATGATCTTATTGAATGGCGGAGCAGGCTCGAGGGGCCGTATGGCCTACTCCTGCTCCTATTTCTTATATGTTTATGTTCTTCTTAATTAATATTGCACACAAGTATCTATAAATGTAAGACCAAAGCTGTTAAAGGGAATGTTACTTTGACAAAAACAAAAAATTTCTACAGCGGGTAGTCCCAAAAGGATTTTGTGACACTGCTTGCCCCTCTATGTTTCTCTAATAACCTGGTTATTTTCCTTTTAATTTAGTGACCTAAAATTGATGATAGACCGTGGAGCAGATTTTGTATGGGGTCCATGCCTACTGAGATCCCCATGAATGTGAATAAGATATTCAATTCTCCAGTAATTTGCAGAGACACAGATTTAATCCACAAGTGCGCGTGAAAGGGCGAGTCCGAAGAAGAAGCAGCATTTAACCACGTTAGTTATAACAAAACTGATTGTACCAGCTCCCACTGAGGAACAAATTTGAGGATAGATAACAGTTTGTTCATGTCATAATTGCATATATTTGAGACTGTGACTGTATCTAAGTGGTGGTTTCTTACATTATCTTATTTCCAGTTTCTCTTTTGTAACCCTAGCTATACTGTGTGATTTCAACTGCTGTTGTCTGTTGCACTCGTCCTTCAGTCACAAGTGCAGGATCGTGGCATTTTCTATGGCTTTTGCTAATTATTTTCCTGGATCAGTTGACAGAATGGGGCTAGTCCAGTCATCCTGCTTTTTAATTCTTCCAGAAATAGAATCCTCCAACACTGCAAATTATGCCATGTCTACAGACCCGAAGGAGACCCGTCAAAACTTGAACAAAGGTTAAAGCAAGCCAATTTCGAACAATGGTTAAAACTATGGATCAATCTTTGACGTCCTGTACTCTCACACTGGAGCTTTTAAGTGAACATCCAGCACTCTAAAACATTGGGGCCTCTGAGCCAAAGTCCTGCACTATACCACGACAACACTTCGGCGTTTGAATTAGAGTCCTAAGCTATATCTTCTCTGTGAACATCTCTGTGAACTGCTGCAGTCCTTTTGTTGATGGTGCTCACAATCTCAATATATTGACCCAGAGATGATGAATGATCAGTGATACATATTCAAGTCAGGATGATGTGTGACTTGGAGGGGAACTTCAGGACGATGGCGTTTGCACAATATTGGAGAGGGTGCAGAGGAGAGTTACCAAATGGTAGCAGGGATGAGGGGTTTCAGTTATGTAGCGAGATTAAAGAAGTTGAGATTGTTTCCCTTAGAGCAGAGAAGGTTAAGGGGAGACTTAATAGAGGCATTCAAAATCATGAAGGGTAAACAAGGAGAAACTGCTTCCAGTGGCAGAAGGGTTGGTAACCAGAGGACACAGACTTAAGGTAATTGGCAAAAAAAAAACAGGAGGGAGATGAGGAGAATTTTTTTATGCAGGAAGTTTTTATAATCTGGAATGCACTGCCTGAAAGGGTACTTGAAAGGGTGGTGGAAGCAGATTCAATAGTAACTTTCAAAAGGAAATTGGATAATTACATGAAAAGGAAAAATTTGTAGAGCTATGGGGAAAGAACGGGGGAGTGGAGCTAAGTGGATAGCTCTTTCAACGAGCCACCACTGCCAAAATGGGCTGAATTGCCTCCTTCTGTGCTGTAAGATTCTATAATTCTGTAAACATTGCTGCTCTTGTCCTTCTTGGCGGTAGAGGGGGGAATGCTGTTGAAGTAACCATGGTAGTTGCTGCAATTCCTCTTGTATATTGTACATACAGTGTGCTGGTGTGAAGGGGGTGGATATTGAGACCAGTTGCAGAGGCATGCTGCAAACGGCTCTGCCCTGGACAGTGTTGAGCTTCTTGATGTTGTTGCAGATGCATTAGGTGAGCCAGTCATCACAGAGTACCCAGCTCTGCCCTGCTCTTGTAGCCACACTGCTGATATGGCAGTTCAGCTTCAGTTCAAGGCTGGCCCCCAAGATGCTGATAGGGGGAGACTCACCGAGAAAGTTGGGAACTCTAGTTGGGTATATTCCTGGAGGTTTAATCATGTGACATTTGATCACATGACAGTCAATCACGCGATAGTCGATCACGCAGCAATCGATCGTGTCTCATCTGCTGATATGACACTTGCCTGCAGTTTTATAAATTATGGCCCATAATTTGCTGTCAAAGTAATGGTGAGGCTAATGGCGCTTATGGTTATTTATGCGCAAATGCCACAGCAAATTCAGGTGAGGGCAGTTGCGCGGTTAAATGCGGAAATCCAAAAGTTGCTCTCTCAGTTGTGCTACTCAACCGTTAGCTTCAGGTAAACAGCGTCTCGCTGTCTGGCTCATCATTGAAATGCATTGAATGACGTGAAGTTGCTGTATTTGCATGGTAGATACAAACTAAACTCACCACAGAAAGCTAAGTCTTGTCCATTTCAATCTAAGTACCCTTTTAATGATGTATTAATTACTGTCAGTCAACATCTCTGGCATTGAAAATTAGCTAGCAGTGACAGCCAGTGCCTCAGTTGGTAGCACCCTCGCCTCTGAGTCAGAAGGTTGTGGGTTCAAGTTCCACTCCAGAGACTTGAGCAAAAAAAATGCTAGGTTTCTACTCTAGTGCAACACTGAGGGAATACCGAGGTGCTGTCGTTTCGGATGAGGCGTTAAACTGTGGTGGACTTAAAAGATCCCATAGCACTATTTCAAAGAAGAGCTGGGGAGTTATCCCTGGTGTTCTGGCCAATATTTATCCCTCAATTAACATCATGAAAACAGATTATCTGGTCAATATCACATTACTTGAGACCTTGTTGTGTGCAAATTGGCTGCTGTGTTTCCTACCTTACAACAGTCACGGCACTTCAAAAAGTACTAAATTAGCTGTAAAGCATTTAGATCCGGTGGTTGTGAAAAGCATTATATAAATGCAAGTCTTTCTTTCTATTACAAGCGTGGAGTCTCATTCCTTCAGGTTTTAATTGTTGGATTGTCAAATTTTTTTTTTTTTTTTACTTTTCCTTTGTCTATTTTCTATGTCTCTCTTAATCCAATCTTTCTTTCTCTCTCTTTATTTCTCTTTATGTACCTGATTTCACATTGAATTGAACCACTCTAAATTACACTTCCTTTTCAGTCCTTTCTGTGTTTATTTCATAATCCTTCAAACTGATTGGTTAAGGAGATCCACAGTTGCTTTCCCTGTTCACTCGGGTCCCAGATGCCCTGATTCCCTCGCTACAATATTATCAGCTCACACTTTCAAAAAGTTGCCATGTTTTTGCTCATGGTTTCGTGCCAGCAGCTGTCTCGCAGGGAGTTTTGTGAACCAGGAAGCTGCCTGTATGCAGGCAAAGGAAGGCTCGAAGCTTTCATTTTCTCCCATTTCTCCCAGGTTGCTAGAGATTTCTATTCCATTCCTGGACACCGCCAGACAATCTGGGAGGATTGGCAACCTTGATGCTACCACCAGCTCTCCCCAAAAGACAGAAGGCTAGAACTTGTTGTCATAAATTTATTTATGCGTAAATGGTACAGCAACTTCAGGTAAGGAGCAGATATGCGGTTAAATGTGAATATCCAAAAGTTGTTGTCCGAGTTGAGCCACTCCGCCGTTAGCTTTGTGAAAATGACATCTCTCCCTCAGCCGAGTACCAGGGACAGTGGTGTTGTAAATAAAATCTGCACCTTCACCATTGGTACTAAAACAGGAAGCAGACAAACAGTAACTCCAGTCAAGTGAAAGATTCCAGCAGATCATGGATTCACGGGAGAAAAATCAAAGTGACGTCACAGCACAAGGAGGGGTGGGAGGTGTAATTTACAGGTTTAATTTAATTTATTTTAAAAGCTTGAAAGAAAAGGAGTTATTAAATGCAGCTGCTTTTCACAAAGAAAAGCCGACAGATAACATTCTAAGGACAGACGAGATAAGGGAAACTACATGACATGGGGCTTAAGCTTTGATTCAAAATGGACACCATGGTAAGGTTACTAACACTCTCGACCGCTCTCTTCAGCAGCACCGACGCACTCTATCTCAAAGCTGTCCGGGTCCACAATTCCATTTCATCCTTCAACTCATCCGACACTTCAACAAAAAACTTTTTTTCTTCCTTTCTGATGTCAAGGATCGCAAACTTCATCAACTCTTGAACACCAATGCCCCTCCGGAACCTTCTTCCCTTCACTTTCCTCTGACCCCCCTTCTCCCAATCTCACCCCCTGCTGTATTTTCACTATCTCTTCTGACCTTCCCCTCTCTGACCCCGAACGATCAATCCTCAGCAAAGGCCTGAGCTTCATCCCCTTATGCCTCCACCTCAATGAATTTCGAGTTCGGCATGATGCTGAGCTCTTTTTCCGCCGCCTTCACCTCTGTGCCCACTTCTTTGGACAGGTGTCTTCCCCCCGCGTGGCTGACCCTTTCTCCCACTTTCAGAATTCTCGTTCTACCTGGACCACTCCCTCTGGCCTCTTACCCTCTCTAGATCTTTTCATTGCAAAATGCCACCGTGACATCGGCCGTCTCCATTTCTCTGCTCCCCTCACTCACTCCAACTTACCTCCCTCTGAACTTGCAGCACTCCAATCTCTCAGATCCAACCCCGACATTGTCATTAAACCTGCTGACAAGGGTGGTGCTGTTGTTGTTTGGCGAACTGACCTCTACCTAGCGGAAGCTGAACACCAACTCTCTGACACCTCCACCTGGAACATGACCCCACTACCGAACATCAAGCCAGCGTTTCCAAGACTGTCACTGACCTCATCTCCTCTGAAGATCTTCCCCCCACGGCCGCCAACCTCATAGTTCCCCAACCCCGCACAGCCCGCTTCTACCTCCTTCCCAAGATCCACAAACAGGACTGCCCTGGTAGACCCATCATTTCAGCCTGTTCTTGCCCCACGGAACTTATCTCTTCCTATCTCAACTCTATTTTTTCTCCCCTTGTCCAGGCTCTTCCCACCTACATCCACGACTATTCCGACGCCCTCCGCCACTTTAACAGTTTCCAGTTTCCCGGCCATAACCGTCTCCTTTTCACTATGGACGTACAATCCCTCTACACCTCCATCCCCCACCAGGATGGCTTGAGGGCGCTCCGCTTCCTTGAACAGAGGCCCAACCAGTCCTCATCCACCACTCCCCTCCTCCGCCTGGCTGAACTTGTTCTCACATTGAACAACTTCTCTTTTGACTCCACTCATTTCCTCCAAATCAAAGGTGTTGCTATGGGTACCCACATGGGTCCCAGCTATGCCTGCCTTTTCGTGGGATATGTGGAACACTCTTTGTTCCAGTCTTACTCGGGTCCCCTCCCTCACCTCTTTTTCTGATACATTAATGACTGTATCGGTGCCGTCTCCTGCTCTCGCCCTGAACTAGAAAATTTCATTCATTTTGCTTCCAATTTCCACCCTTCCCTCACCTTCAAGTGGTCCATCTCTGACTCTTCCCTTTCCTTCCTTGACTTCTCCATCTCCATCTCTGGGGATAGGTTATTGAATAACATTCACTACAAGCCCATTGACTCCCACAGGTACCTGGACTACACTTCCTCCCACCCCGCCTCCTGTACGGACTCTATTCATTTCTCCCAGTTTCTCCGTCTCCGCCGCATCTGCTCTGATGATGCCACCTTCCATACCAGTGCTTCCCACATGTCTTCCTTTTTCTTCAACCGAGGATTCCCCTCTACTGTGGTTGACACGGCCCTCGACCGTGTCCATTCTATCTCCCGCACTTCTGCCCTCACCCCTGCCCCTCCCTCCCGGAACCACGATAGAGTTCCCCTTGTCCTTACCTTTCACCCCACCAGCCTCCACAGTCAATGGATCATCCTCCGTCATTTCCACCACCTCAAGCGTGATCCCACCATCAAAAGCATCTTCCCCTCACCTCCCCTTTCAGCATTCCATAGGGACTGCTCCCTCCGCGACACCCTAGTTCTCTCCTCTACCACCCCCAGCACCCCTTCCCCTTCACCTGGCACATTCCCGTGCAAGCGCAGGATATGCAACACATGCCCTTATACCACCCCCCTTCCCACTGTCCAGGGCCCCAAACGCCCCTTCCAAGTGAAACAGCGATTTACTTGTACTTCTTGCAGTTTAGTATACTGTATTCGCTGCTCACTATGTGGTCTCCTCTACACTGGGGAGACCAAACTCAGATTGGGTGACCAATTTGCGGAACACCTCTGTTCAGTCTGTAAGGGGGACCCCGAGCTCCCGGTGGCCTGTCACTTTAATACACCGCCCCATTCCCACTCAGACCTCACCGTCCTCGGCCTCTTGCATTGTTCCATGGAAGCTCAGCATAAGCTCGAGGAACAGCACCTCATCTTTTGATTAGGCACTTTACAGCCCTCTGGACTCAATATAGAGTTCAACAATTTCAGATCATAACCTCGGCCCCTATCACATATATATATTTTCTTCTTTTATTTGTATCCACCCTTTTTGTTTTTACTTCCCTCCCTTTATTGTCCTTCATTCTACCAGCGCAATTCACACCCCATCTAGAGCCATCCTTTGTTCCTTAACCTGCCCCATTTCCACCTCCCCTTGCCATGAATATCTCTTAATGTCTTTCAATATCTCTTAATCTCTCCTGCTTTCTATCCTATCACTGACCTTCCCTTTTGTTCTTTCATCCCCTCCCCCTTTTCCCAGCCCCCAAACTTGCTTTCCATTTCCTGCTTTTTTTCCAGTTCTGACGAAAGGTCATCGACCTGTTTCACTAACAGGGTGCAAATAGCTTTGCGCCAAAACCCCCCGAGGCAATAACCGTGCCTTCCACGGGAGGTTAGCGCCGGAGCTACCAGGTAGCACCCCGATCTTCTGCACCCGGAGATCATGATGTCATCTCCAGGCGCAGCACCCCAGTTGCACCTCGGAAGAAAAATTCACAATCATGCCCCGCAGCAGCACCGGGCGATGGTACCGACTTCTGCAGGGGTCACAAACACTGAGGCCGGCCGCTCGCGGAGCGCAACTTAAAGACGCGATGGGCGACTGGACAAAAGAATCTGCCAATTTTTTAAAATATTTATTTTCGGCCACCGGTCGTGGCGTCCGTGCTGCGATCTGTCAGCCCGGCACTCTGCACACACCCTTCTTCCGGTGGCCCACATATCTAAAAATAAACTTGCAGAGCTAGCAGCGTGGGGCCCTTCCCTTTAATGCAGGGAAGAGCCCCTGCAATGCGGCAGTGCCCCGGATCGAGACATTTCCCACCTCTTGTGCTCCAAGAGGCAAACAAAGCGCTTGATTTAGCGCTCCACTTCCCTCTAGGAGCAAAAAATGGGAATTTTTCAAATGATTGAAAAGGTTAGCACCTGGCACTAACTTCTCAAACATTTTTGACTAAGTGCCCCAAATGGCACTCATGGGGAAATTTGCCCCCTTTGTGCAGCGAGTGAAGTGTATGCCTACACCATCTGTTTAATCTACTCTGCTTGTAAAGTGCTTTGCATACTGACTGAAGAAATAAAGCTATTGAACATGAAACAATGACTATTTTTGTTACTACTCAAGCAAAGAGACAACATGGGTCTCTTCACTTACAACAAACCCCAGGTGCAGTGCTGGAGCAGCCTTGGCCTCACAGCGCCAGGGACCCGGGTTCGAATCCGGCCTCGGGTGTCTGTGTGGAGTTTGCACATTCTCCCCGTGTTTGCGTGGGTTTCCTCCGGGTGCTCCGGTTTCCTCCCACAGTCCAAAGATGTGCGGGTTAGGTTGATTGCCTATGATTAATTGACCCTTAGTGTTAGGGGGATTAAATACGTGGGGTTACGGGGATAGGGTGGGATATGTGTTGGTGTAGGGGTTACGGGGATCGGGTGGGATATGTGTCGGTGCAGGCTCGATGGGACGAAATGGCCTCTATCTGCACTTTGGGGTTTCTGTGATTTCTGTGAGGTACGAGGATCTTGCTGCCTGTGTGAATGAGGGCAAAGTCTGCAGCGTGGATGAGAAAACTGACCAAGGCACCATGGTACAGGAGGCTATTCAAGTGGGGGGAGTGAAAAGGAATGTGGTAGTGGTATGGGACTATATAGTCAGGGGGATAGATACAGTTTTTGGCAGCTGCAATCAGGAGTTCCGAAGGTGGTGTTGCCTGCCTGGTGCCAGGGTTAAGGACATCTCCTCAAAGCTGGAGAAGAACTTTGAGTGGGTTGGGGAGGATCCAATTGTCATGGTCCACATAGGAACTAACAACATAGGTTGAACTAGAAATGAGGTTCTGCTGAGAGAATTTGAGGAGCTAAGGTCCAAGTAAAACACAGAACCTCACAAGTAATAATCTCTGGATTGTTACCTGAGTCATATGCAAATTAGCATAGAGACAAACAGATTAGGAGGTTAACTGCATGGCTGAAAGTGTGGTGTGGGAGGCATCGGTTTTGATTTATGGGGCACTGGCACCAGTACTGGGGAAAGAGGAAGCTGTTCCATTGGGACAGGCTCCACTTAAACTGGGCTGGGACCCGTGCCCTGGAGAATCAAATAACTAGATGGTAGATAGGGCTGTAAACTGACTGAAGAAATAAAGCTATTGAACCTGAAGCAATGACTATTTTTGTTACAACTCAAGTAAAGAGACAACATGGGTCTCTTCACTTACAACAAACCCCAGGTGCAGTGCTGGAGCGGTCTCGGCCTTTGCCCTTATCCAACAGGTACGAGGATCTTGCTGCCTGTGTGAATGAGGGCAAAGTCTGCAGCGTGGATGAGAAAACTGACCAAGGCACTGTTGTGTATGTACCTTTAAGAGAGAACTGTTTTACAGGTCCTGTATACTGTAGTACCGGCAGTGACCACACCTGTATATAACGCCGGAGCAGGCTTCTGTACTTCAGTCTTGAGACCACTCTACTCCAGTAAACACCTGTTGATTGTTAAGTTACAGCATCCGTGTAGTTCTTGGGGAAACATCGTATTTAAAGAATCACGGATCTAACAGTGGCGACGAGTGTTGATTCGAATCTACCTGCCAATCTGCATTTCCCTTCGAGGATTCGCTCCGGGAGGGTGGTGGAAGAAAGTCGAAGCCAGAAACACGGGCGTCGACCACGAGCAACCGCCCAGTCGCCCGGCAGAGAGTGAACATCGCAGGGGAGGCTGTGGAGAGCCGGGCTTGGTTCCCCAGCCAAGATGATCAGCAACAGACTGACGACAGGTACAGCGCAGACCCTTCCCGGACAGCGGCGGCTGGAGCCGACCGACGGCAGAGAAAAAGCCGAGCAGCGTCGATGGGGTAAGGTAGAGAGTGAAGCGCACAGGGTGCAGCCGGGGGTTGAAAAACGAGCAGCGTCGAGGAAAAACAAAACGGAGAGAGAGAGGGTGAAGCAGCAGCCGGGTTCAGGACCGAGCGGCGGAAACGGGAAAGGCGCACAGAAAAAAAAAATGCACAGAGCACAGCCAGGGCTCAAGGGCTGAATAGTGTCTGTGGGGAGAAGAAGGGAGAGCGCAGGAGACGCCATTGAGCCACGGAGAAGAAGGAAGAGCGTGGGAGACGCCATTTTTAGAAGCCGCAGCGGAGAAGAAGGGTGAGCGCGGGAAGAAAGGAAAGCACGGGAGACGCCATTTTGTGCCAGCGGAGAAGAAGGGAAAGTGCGGGAGATGCCATTTTTGACAGTTAAATCACACCCAGGGAAGCCGAAGAGTGGCAGTATCTCTACGTTCGACAATGAAGTCGAAGATTGGGCGACATATGTGGAACGTATTGAGGTGTACTGCAGGGCAAATGAAGTGCCAGATGCTAGGAAAGCACTGGTTTTGTTAAATTCCATGGGTGCAAATACTTATGGGTTACTGCGAAACCTAATAACCCCAGAGCAGCCTGTGAATAAGAATTTCGAAAGCATAGTAGAAATCCTACAGGACCACTTAAACCCCACACCGCTGCTGATAGCAGAATGATTTATGTTCCATAAAAGTAACCAACACAAAGACGAAAGCAATGCTGAGTACTTAACGGAACTGCGCAAGCTATCAAAACACTGCCAGTTTGGAGTGGGACTAGCAGATACGTTAAGGGACAAGTTTGTGTGTGGGCTTCAAAGTGAAGGAACCCAGAAATGGCTTCTATCAGAAAAGGATCTTATGCTGGACAAGGCTTTCAGTATGGCAGTATCACCCGAAGCAGCCGCAAGGAGTGCTGCAGAGATACAATGGAGACTGCAAGAATATGGCCCCAATGAAATGTCCTATGGAACAGGGAAGTGTTATCGCTGTGGCAGAACAACACACGACCAGAAGGATTGTTGGTTCAAGGACCAAGTGTGCAGACAGTGTGGAAAAGCAGGACGCATAGCAAGAGTCTGCAGGTCTGGGAAGAAAACCAACAGTAACAAATCTCTACAGGAGAAGTACAAAAAGGTACACAAGGTGATGGACAGTAATTCAGATGAACAGAAAAGTGACACAGACTCCGGAAGCAAGGAGCTGGGTTGTCTGAATCTACATAAGGTAACCAAAAAGGAGGATCACCAGACTATCTGGGTTACACTCAAGATAGATGGAGTCCAAGTGAATATGGCATTGGACACAGGATCAGCCCTAACAGTCATAAACCAAAGGGACTACAAGCGGCTATTTTCACATATAACCTTGAAAGCTACAGAGATTGTCTTGAAGACGTACATGGGGCAAAAAGTCTACCCCAAAGGAAAAATAAGGGTGAAAGTGATATACAAAGGCCAGGAAATACCTAAAATGGACTTATATGTGTAGGGGGTTTCTCTTGCTCGTTCTGGTCTCCTACCAGGCTTCGTGCAATAATTACCCTTGAGTGGTTCGACCCACTCTTCCCTACGGTTCTAGACCTTGGACTTAGGTGCAGGGAACTGTAGTGCAGAGAGAAACTCAATAGACCAGGTTGAATAGCACGAAATGGATGTTTTTATTATTAAACAGTTTGCAGCATTATAAAATACATGTCATAAGCAGAAATTAAAGCAACTACAAGCATGCACATATCTATAAACTTAATTCCATGGAAATGGGAAACACACGGCACATCGAAAAAGGGGAAACACATTACGATTACCCTTACCCCCTCCCCTAGACCTAAACTAAGTTTTGACCTGAAGAACTCGGAATCATGCTCACCACTTTCAGATTCGCAAAAGAGGGGGTTTGCAGCCTTTTGGTACAGCTTTCCGTCGTCACGTGGATTTGGAAACTTCTGGCGCAGCTTGTTTCTCTCTCTCTCAGGCGATGAGGCACTGGACACAGCCTCGTGAAGCGCTCGTCATGACTGAATCCGTTAAAAGGTTGTTGAAGAACTGGATGTCCATGGGAGAGTCCGAGAGTTTCTGGCTGAATGGTATGTCGAGGCCCTGACTGGCTAGGCCCGGAATGTCCCTTTTATCCGGCCTGGATCGTCGGTTTTCCTGAGGGTGTCTTCTTCTTCGGCCTGGGTCGTCGATGATCTCCCGACAAAAGTACCCGGGCCACCCTCCTTTGTCTTCCCGTCGTGGTCGAGCCTTGCCTGGCCGAGCTGGCTTCCCAGCCAAAGTCTTCTCGTCGTCACCGAAGTTACGAATTGTACCGAAGAAGTGAATCATCCTACGAGTGAAGCGTAGCCATCGAGATGAAGCGTTGCCCTGATCGACCTTTCAAATCCATAGTTATACCCTTTTGGGACAGTCTTATCTCCCGCCAGATCATAGTCCAGTCTTTGTAATATTTTTGGCGGGCAGAAATCTCTGCAGGGGCGCTTTGTCTTGTAACGGGAGCCGGTGATAGCTTAACTGGCCTTCCTGGCCGATAATGTCTTTTACTTTGTCACCGTAACTCGGTTCGCATATTGATCAGTCTGGAGATTGCCCTTGATGGCTGTTAAACGGTCTTTCCTTTGTACAGTAAATGGGTTTAAGTGTTCATTCAATTGTCCGCCCATTTCTTGATGGGCCCCATCCTGTTACCTGAAGCTGTTTTGTACTTATAATCCAATTAATATGTATGCTCAGTTCCCTGAGTTTCGGTTTCCCGATACTGGCCTTCGCGGGCTTACTGTCCTCAATCCACAAGCCTGTCTGGCTTGCAGTAACAGAAATCAAATGTTCCCAGAAACTGATCACGAGGTCCGGCGGCCATTTTGTATGCCCCTTTTATCAAAGGTTTTTCTGTATAAGCTTCTTTTGGTCAATAAAGCTGTATTATTAATCCTGTTTTCTTGCGTGATTAGTTAATGAAAATTTTCGAATCTTACATATGTATTGCCAGATGGAGGACCACCACTGCTAGGACATGAATGGATCCGGAAGATACAATTAGATTGGCATTCCATACAGGCACTGAAGGTTGAGGCCAAAAAGGATGATGGCGTCACACCTGGACGACTGTCAAAACTGCTAACTGACACAAAAGAAGTGTTCCAGGATGGACTCGGAACACTAAAGGGCATAACAGCAACGATTAAAATAGAGGAAAATGCAAGCCCAAAGTTTCTTAAGGCCAGACCAGTGCCTTATGCGATCAGACCAGCCATCGAAGCAGAGCTGGAAGGGTTGGAACCTTCAGGAGTACTGTCCAAAGTAGACTGGAGTGAGTGGGCTACACCCATTGTTCCTGTAATGAAGAGGTCGTTGAGTAATACGCCTGGGGAACCAAAGAAGGTCCGCATCTGTGGGGATTTTAAGGTGACAGTGAACCCAGTCCTTCACACGGTACAATATCCGCTTCCACGAATTGAGGATATTTTCGCCTCGCTATCTGGAGGTAAACGCTTCACCAAAATTGATCTAGCCCAGGCGTACTTGCAAATGGAGGTAGAAGAAGCCTCGAATCAATACCTCACAATCAACACTCATAAAGGTCTCTATCAATACAACCGGCTGGTGTTCGGGGTAGCATCAGCTCCGGCTATTTGGCAAAGGGTGATGGATCAAGTCCTGCAAGGGATTCCAGGGACCCAGTGTTATTTGGACGACATCCTGGTCACGGGCGAAAATGACAGTGATCACCTCGCCAACTTGGAGAAGGTGCTCACCAGATTAAAGGAATATGGGCTACGAGCTAATCGCCACAAGTGCGAGTTTTTCCAGAAGCAGATCTCGTATTGTGGCCACGTCATCGATGAAGAGGGGTTACATAAGTCCCCTGAAAAGATTGAGGCAGTAGTCAAGGCTCCAGCACCGGAAAATGTGTCACAACTGAGGTCGTTCCTTGGGCTGGTAAACTACTACCATATGTTCTTACCAAATTTGTCCACGGTATTACACCCACTGAACACCCTACTGCAAACAGGGGTGCCATGGAAGTGGAATGACGAACGTAGACGAGCTTTCCAGAAGTGTGAAGAATTGATCACATCAAAGGAGTTGTTGGCCCATTTCAACCCAGCACCACCAATTCGTTTGGCATGTGATGCATCACCCTATGGTATTGGAGCGGTGCTGCCGCATGTAATGATATCAGCAAATAGTGATGATATTTGTCTGTGTTTGATTACTTATGCCTTACAGCATATTTGTCTGTGTTTTTGATTACTTGTGCCTGACCAGCAGAGGTCATGTGAGAGACAAGCAGTCCAGAGGAGTTTTACTTTCAGTTTCATTCTAGATGCATCACAGCATAGTGTGTTCTGTAAAAAGCTGTAGAAAGTCTTGAACAAGACTTTAGATTAAACAACATCCTCTTTCAGAAATCAGTCTTTATTGAACCCAAAAAGAAATCAATACATCGCACAAATTCCCAGACGGGTTGCAGAGGCCAGTAGCCTTTGCGTCTCGGTCACTAACCTCAGCCGAGCGCAACTACGCCCAGATTGACAGGGAGGCCCTCAGCCTAGTATGGGGAGTAAAAAAATTCAACCGCTATCTGCATGGGCAGAAGTTCACCTTGCTGACTGACCACCAACCACTTGTCTCCATCTTTAATCCTAAGAAGAGCGTTCTAGTGATGAGTGCACAACGGTTACAAAGATGGTCCCTGTTTCTAGGGGCGAATCAATATGAAATAGAATATAAAGGCACGAAACAGCATGGAAACGCCGATGGGCTATCACGCCTGCCACTGCCTACTGTTGAGGAAGCACCAGGAGTGGACCCTATCGAGATCTTTTATTCGTTAATAATTGAACTATTGCCAGTAACGAAAGCGGATATCGAGAAGGAGACCCGAAATGACCTGACACTCTCTCGGGTATATGACTTGACGGTGAAGGGATGGCCAACACATGGTGACTCACTGTTGCCAGCATTCTCATCCAGAAGAGAACAGCTGTCAGTATGCCAGTAGACAGTGACGTGTGGATCCCGAGTGGTGAATCCACGCAAGTTAAGGGAGAGAGTGCTAAATGAGCTTCATGAAGGTCATCTGGGAGGGGTGAAAATGAAAAGCCTTGCTAGGGCTTATGTGTGGTGGCCGGGGATCGATCAACAAATCGAGGACCTAACCAAGAGCTGCTCAGGATGCCAGAAGTTCCAAAATGCACCACCACATGCCCCTCTGCACCCATGGGAGTGGCCCTCCTCTCCATGGCAACGGGTGCATATTGATTTTGCTGGTCCATTCATGGACTCAATGTTCTTAATAGCAGTGGATGCTCACTCGAAATGGCCTGAGGTGATAAAAATGTCCTCAACCACTACAGAGAAAATGATTGCAGTCCTACGGACCATATTTGCCAGGAATTGCTTGCCAGAGCAGATTTGCTCTGATAATGGACCACAGTTTGTGTCTGAAAAGTTTCGAAAATTTATGAGATGGAATGGGGTAAGGCATTACACAACCGCCCCATATCATTCAACCACAAATGGATTGGCTGAAAGGTTCGTACAAACCTTTAAAAAGGCGATAAAGGCCATGTGCGATGATGACATTCCACTACAGCCAGCATAAGGTGGACAATTTCCTATTAGCCTACAGAAATGCGACACATGCAGTTACCAACCAGACCCCGGCCATGATGTTCTTTAACCGAAGGTTGAGATCTCGTCTGGATTTGCTCAGACCCAATGTGCGAAGAAATGTTGAGGATAAACAATTCCAGCACATCAATGAGAAGCCGACAAGGAGCTTCAATGTAGGACAACCAGTCTTGGCCCGTGACTACCGAACAGAGAAATGGCAACCCGGAACGATATGCACACGGCAGCGGCCATTAATGTACAGAGTGGATGTCGGGGAGAACATTGTGAGACGCCACGTCGATCAGATCTTAGCGTCACAGGAACGAGTCAACCCCATGTCTCGAGTACCTGGGGATGAACACGACATCTACCTCCGAACCAGTAGCAGTGGAAACCGATGAACTAACCAACGAAAGGGGCCAGAATCGCCTCCGCACCAAAAACAAGAACCTCAGGAAAGGCGCTATCCCGAAAGGAAAAGGAAGCCGCCCCAAAAACTGAATCTATAAATGGACTATTTTCAGTTAATGTTGCATGTTAAAAATGTTAATTGTTAAATGAATGTTATGGTACTGTTAATCTAAAAGGGGAGGAATTGTTGTGTATGTACCTTTAAGAGAGAACTGTTTTACAGCTCCTGTATACTGTAGTACCGGCAGTGACCACACCTGTATATAAAGCTGGAGCAGGCTTCTGTACTTCAGTCTTGAGACTACTCTACTCCAGTAAACACCTGTTGATTGTTAAGTTACAGCATCCGTGTAGTTCTTGGGGAAACATCGTATTTAAAGAATCACGGATCTAACAGGCACCATGGTACAGGAGGCTATTCAAGTGGGTGGAGTGAAAAGGAATGTGGTCGTGGTATGGGACTGTATATTCAGGGGGATAGATACAGTTTTTGGCAGCTGCAATCAGGAGTTCCGAAGGTGGTGTTGCCTGCCCGGTTCCAAGGTTAAGGACATCTCCTCAAAGCTGGAGAAGAACTTTGCGTGGGTTGGGGAGGATCCAATTGTCATGGTCCACATAGGAACTAACAACATAGGTCGAACTAGAAATGAGGTTCTGCTGAGAGAATTTGAGGAGCTAAGGTCCAAGTAAAACACAGAACCTCACAAGTAATAATCTCTGGATTGTTACCTGAGTCATATGCAAATTAGCATAGAGACAAGCAGATTAGGAGGTTAACTGCATGGCTGAAAGTGTGGTGTGGGAGGCATCGGTTTTGATTTATGGGGCACTGGCACCAGTACTGGGGAAAGAGGAAGCTGTTCCGTTGGGACGGGCTCCACTTAAACTGGGCTGGGACCCGTGCCCTGGAGAATCAAATAACTAGATGGTAGATAGGGCTGTAAACTAATGAAGCGGGTTGGGTAGGAGGATTCAGGAAAGGGTAAAGTCAAAAGCAGTAAGAGAAATGTCAAGGCTGTAGAGCAAAGTCGTAATTTGGGTAAAAATAATTGGAGTGGGTCAGGGAGCGACAGAGAGCTTAACAAAGTTACTAGGGCATTAGTGACTAAGGTGATAACAGGGAAAATAGAAAAATGTTGAAGCTAAGTGCACTATATCTAAATGCGTGAAACACTCACGTCAAAATAGATTAATTAATAGCACAGATAGACATAAATGGTTTTGATCAAATAGCCATTATGGAGACATGGTTGCAGAGTGACCAAGGTTGGGAATTTAATATTCCAGGATACTTGACTTTTAGAAGAGACAGGCAAAATGGAAAAGTGGGGATGATAGCCCTGATAATAAAGAATGGGATAAAACCAGTAGAGAGAAAGGATCTTAGCTCAGAAAATCAAGATGTAGAATCAGTTTGGGTGGGTGGAGCAAAGAAACAACAAGGGACAGAAAATATTGCTGGGAGTAGTTTAAAGGCCCCCTAACTGTGGTTGGAGTGTCAGGCAGAGTATAAATTGGGAAATTAAAGGTACAGTTACAAGGGTAATACAGTAATCATGGGGGACTTTAATCTTCATAATAGACTGGGCAAACCAAATTTGCAGTAATATTGTGGAGGACGAGTTCATTGAATGCATTTAAGATAGTTTTCTAGATCAGCATGTCAAGGATCTAACCAGGGAACAGGATATTTCAGATCCAGTAGTGTGCAATGCGACAGGGTTAATTAATAACCTTGTAGTAAAGGAACCTATGTGGAGGAGTGAGTATAATATGATGGAATTTTATAATGAGTTTGAGAGTGATTCAGTTAAGTTTGAAACTTGGGTCTTAAATCTGAACAAAGCAAACTACATGGGTATGAGAGGCGATTTGGCTAAGGTAGATTGGGAAACTACAGTAAAAGATATGGCAGTAGATAAGCAATGGCAAACATTAAAAAAAATAATTCATAATTCGCACCAAATATACATTCCCTTAACGAATAAAAAAAAATCCTCAGTATAAGTGGTCTAACCGTGGCTAACAAAAGAAGTTAAATCTAGTATTAGATTAAAGGAAGAGGCTTATAATTTTGCCAAAAAGAGTAGTAAGCCTAAGGATTGGGAGGATTTTAGCATTCGGCAAAAGATGACCAAGAAAGTCATGGATAGAGAAAATAGATTATGAGAGTAAAATAGCAAGAGACATAAAAACAGATTGTATCAGTGCTGTTTCCTGTTCTTGCCCTGAACTAGAAAATTTCATTCACTTTGCTTCCAATTTCCACCCTTCCCTCACCTTCACATGGTCCATCTCCGACACTTCCCTTCCCTTCCTCAACTTTTCTGTCTTCATCTCTGGGGATAGGCTATTGACAAACATTCACTACAAGCCCACTGACTCCCATAGCTACCTGGACTACACTTCCTCCCACCCTGCTTCCTGTAAGGAATCTATTCCATTCTCCCAGTTTCTCCGTCTCCACCACATCTGCTCTGACAATGCCAGCTTCCATATTAGTGCTTCCGACATGTCTTCCTTTTTCCTCAACCAAGGATTCCCCTCTACTGTGGTTGACACGGCCCTTGACCATATCCGTTCTATTGCCTGCACTTCTGCTCTCACCCCTTCCCCTCCCCTCCAGAACCACAATAGAGTTCCCCTTGTCCTCACCTTTCACCCCACCAGCCTTCACATTCAATGGATCATCCTCCGCCATTTCCGCCACCTCCAGCATGATCCCACCACCAAACACATCTTCCCCTCACCTCCCCTTTCAGCATTCTGAAGTGACCACTCTCTCCGCGACACCCTGGTCCATTCCTCTATCCTCCCCAACACCCCTTCCTGTGCAAGCGCAGGAGATGCAACACATGCCCTTTTACCTCCACCCTTCCCACTGTCCAGGCCCCAAACACTCCTTCCAGGTGACACAGCGATTTACTTGTACTTCTTACAATTTAGTATACTGTATTCGCTGCTCACAATGCAGTCTCCTCTACACTGGGGAGACCAAACGCAGATTGGGTGACCGCTTTGCGGAACACCTCCGTTCAGTCCGTAAGGGCGACCCCGAGCTTCCGGTCGCCTGTCACTTTAATTCTCCGCTCCACTCCCACTCAGACCTCACCATCCTCGGCCTCTTACACTGTTCCAATGAAGCCAATGTAAGCTCGAGGAACAGCACCTCATCTTTCGATTAGGCACTTTATAGTCTTCTGGACTCAACATTGAGTTCAACAATTTCAGACCATAACCTTCGAACTAACTGCACCCCTGGGATACGCAAGCACTGTGCGCCGGCAGTTGGAGCAGGCCCATGATCGGAATCCCACGCAGGCCCACAGCACAACGGCCGGCGCGCTAGGTAAGTGCAGGTCGGAGGCTTGCACCCGCGGGAAGCCTCCGACCTGAATTTCTGGGCCATTAGTATTAGTAAAGAAATACTACTGAAGAAATTAACAGGCCTAAAAGCTAACAAATCCCCTTGACCTGATGGCCTGCATTGGTTTGATCTTCAAGAATTCCCTAGATTTTAGAATGGACCCCGCAGAATGGAAAGTAGCAAAAGCAACCCCACTATTCAAGAAAGGAGGGGAGAGAAAACAGGAAACTATAGGCCAGTTAGCCTGACATCAAAAGTAGGGAAAATGCTGGAATCTATTATAGGGGCGTGGTAACAGGATACTTAGAAAATCATAATATGATTGGGCAGAGTCAACACAGATTTATGAAAGGGAAATCATGTTTGACAAATCAGTTAGAATTTTTTGAGGTTGTGAGGTTGTAACTAGCAGGGTAGATAAGAGGGAACCAATGGATGTGGGGCATTTGGATTTTTCAAAAGCATTGAATAAGATGCCACACAAGAAGGTATTATACAAAATTATAGCTCATGGGAATGAGGGTAATATGGATTGAGGATTGGCTAACAGACAGATAACAGAGAGTAGGAATAAATAGGTCATTTTTAGTTTGGCAGGCTGTCACTAGTGAGGTACCGCAATGACCAGTGCTTGGGCCTCAGCTATTTACAAATTATATCAATGACTTAGATTAGGGGACTGAGTGTAATCTATCCAAGTTTGCTGATGATACAAAGCTAGGTGGGAAATTAAGCTTTGAGGAGAACGCAAAGGGATGTAGACAGTTTAAATGAGTGGGCAAGAACATGGCAGATGGAATATGAAGTAGAAATGTGAAGTTATCCACTTTAGTAGGAAAAATAGAGAAATAAAATACATTTTAAAAGGTGAGAGACTGGGAAATGTTGGTATTCAGAGGGACCTGGGTGTTCTTGTACACGAATCACAGAAAGTTAATATGCAGGTACAGCAAGCAATAAGGAAAGCAAATGGTATGTTAGCAATTATTACAAAGGGATTGGAGTAAAGAGGTCTTACTGCAATTATCTAGGGCCTTGGTGAGACCACACCTGGAGTACTGTGTACAGTTTTGGTCTCCTTACCTATGGAAGGATATACTTGCCATAGAGGGCGTGCAACAAAAGTTCACTAGATTGATTCCTGGTTTGAGAGGGCTGTCGTACGAGGAGAGATTAAGTAGAATGGTCCTATATTCCACAGAGTATAGAAGAATGAGAGGTGATCTCATTGAAAGATTTAAAATTCTTAACGGGCATGACAAGGTGGATGTTGGGAGGCGTTTCCCCTGGCTGGAGAGTCATAGAGTCATAGAGTTATACAGCACGGATAGAGGCCCTTCGGCCCACCGTGTCCGCGCCGGCCATCAAGCCCTATCTGATCTAATCCCATATTCCAGCATTTGGCCCGTAGCCTTGTATGCTATGGCATTTCAAGTGCTCATCCAAATGCTTCTTAAATGTTGTGAGGGTTCCTGCCTCCACAACCCTTTCAGGCAGTGAGTTCCAGACTCCAACCACCCTCTGGGTGAAAAAGTTCTTTCTCAAATCCCCTCTAAACCTCCCGCCCTTTACCTTGAATCTATGCCCCCTAGTTATTGACCCCTCTACTAAGGGAAAAAGCTCCTCAGCATCCATCCTATCTATGCCCCTCATAATTTTGTACACCTCAATCATGTCCCCCCTCAGCCTCCTCTGCTCCAAGGAAAACAAACCCAATCTGCCCAGTCTCTCTTCATACCTGAAGCGCTCCAGCCCCGGTAACATCCTGGTGAACCTCCTCTGCACCCTCTCCAACGCGATCACATCCTTCCTGTAGTGTGGCGACCAGAACTGCACACAGTATTCCAGCTGCGGCCTAACCAGTGTTTTATACAGTTCCATCATAACCTCCTTGCTCTTATATTCAATGCCTCGGCTAATGAAGGCAAGTATCCCATATGCCTTTTTTACCACCTTATCCACCTGTTCCGCCGCCTTCAGGGATCTGTGTACTTGCACACCCAGATCCCTCTGACCCTCCGTCTTGCCTAGGGTCTTACCATTCATTGTGTATTCCCTTGCCTTGCGGTCATGGTCTCAAGATAAGGGGTCGGCCATTAAGGAGGAGAAATTTCTTCACTCAAAGGGTTGCGAATCTTTGGAATTCTCTACCTCAGAGAGCTGTGGAGGCTCATTCGTTGAGTATATTCAAGACAGAGGTCGATAGATTTTTGGACACTAAGAGAATCAAGGGATATGGAGATAGGGTGGGGAAGTGGAGTTGAGGTAGACGTTCAGTCATGATCTTATTGAATGGCTGAGCAGGCTCGAAGGGCCGCATGGCCTACTCCTGGTCCTTCTTCTTATTTTCTTACAGACAGTATCACTGCTGTTATCTTGAACTTTGCGACCATGGGTATACACTCCTGTCTGAAAAGTGGGCATGTCCATTTCTACATTCTGGTCTGTGAGAAAAAGAATTTAAATGTTTACCCCACCAACAGACCGTGGACCTCAGTCATCATTTCATCTTTATGCAGACAGAATACATTTATGCGCCTGATGTGAGTCTAAGGTTTCTAACTACAATTAGTATTGATTGAATCCAGTAAAGAATGTGAAGCACACTCATCACTGTGTATACCTGGGAATTAGCACTTCTTCCATAACCTTTGAGAAATGTTGTCGTTTGAACAGCTATTTTAAAAACAATTAACTATTCGCTATGAAAGTGAATGCATAGTTTCTCAATTCCCAGAATAAAAAAGTATTTTTTTTTGCTGGTCTTTAATGCTTCAGTAAAAGCTACTTTTAATAGTTTTTTTAAATTGCGAGCAAGGACTATGTAATGCAGCCTGTCTCTAGTCTGACATAAACTGATATCTAGTGTGGAACGAGTATGAACAAATCAACCATCTCCATTCTTTGGTTCTGATAAACCATCACTGCTGGAGATCAATAAATCATATTTAACTCAGACATTAGCAACTCACTAAATTCATTAAAATTAATAAAGGAGTCCCACTTACGAATCAATAATGGTAGAGGTTATAGCAAAAAGCTGTTCTCTGTACTTATTTTATGTTACAGTCCGATAAAGCATCAATGTTTATATAAAAAATAAATATTTCAGGATAAATCTGAATGACTAGCTACAATTAGTTTGGTAAGCACAATACTTAAACGTATTAGTAAGTGCTGTTATATATTATACAAAATTAAACTTTCAGAAAGATATGCTTAGTTACACTTAATTTCAAACTCATTGGGGGTTAAATGGATAAGATGCCAAAATGGGCATGGAGCTCACGATGCGTGATTAACCAGCACTCATGGGCAGTGATGCAGGCACCACGTCAAATTCATGCTGCCTGTTGTTTTAAATGATTGCTGCATGCAGCGAGTGCTACCCGTGCTGTTCATTGGCTGCATGCTTCAGCAGGGGGCCTGACATCATGAGTGCCTAGTGCTACTTAAAGCCAGCCTACTCCTCTTAAAGCGGAGGTACATTATGGCTACTGGAGGTGGTGAGAGTATATTCAAAAGTGTGCTGTGGAAGATTCAACAATGGCTGACTATGATAGAGAGTGTCCACCAAGGTTTTCAGATGATGCACTCTAGCTCTTTGTGGAAGAGGTGAAATGGAGGAGAAATTTCCTGTATCCTAAGGGGGGCAGGATGCCCTTCAAACACATGCTCAGGATGCAGTGGGAAGAGATAGTGGCAAAGGTCAATGCAGGAGCTTTGCTCCAAGAACATAGATGCAGTGCAGGAAGAAGTTTAAAGATCGCACACGAGTTGTCAAGGTTAGTGAATTTATCTTCAAATGCCACATCCTACCAACTGCACTACTAGCCTCACCCACTGCTCAATTCACCACACCCCTATCACCAATCTACCAACAATCTCTATCAATCAGGACTCAACCCTACCATTCATATGCTTTACCTGACCCTCACACACTTAGCACTGTTGCAAGTCTCACACCCACATCTCACAGCTCGCACACACCGGCAGTTACTCACCCATAACAGCCACATCACCCAAACAGGTTGCACAACACTCACTGACACACTTACCCCTTTATGCAGGAGAAGGTGGTGCATAACAGGAGGCAGCAGGAATTAACTGGAGGGGGACAAGTGCGTCTGCATGTTTTAACTCCCATGGAGGAGACAATGCTGACCATCATTGGAAGGGGTATTGCTAAGTTTGAAGCAATCGATGATGAGGGGGTCCGCATACATGATCCTCTTTCTCTCATCCCATTTCTCCGTCATCCCATAATCTTTTCTGACTGAAATGATACAGAGGGTGTAAGCATGCACTTCTTACTTTCTTCTCTCCCCTCACCACAACCCAACCCTTCTCCCTTTTTCGTTTCAGATACTCAAGAACTGGAACCTGCCCGGGCAGTGGAAGAAGAGGAGCAAGTGAAGACGAAGGGACACCATCACTAAATCTCACAGTCACAGCCATCACCTCAGATAATGACACTGAGCATATTTTAGAGGAAACAATAAAGGAGGGATATGTACGTGGTGAGACACCGGGCACAAACGCGCAGGAGCCAGGGCGGGGGAAAGGATAGCACAGGTGCCAGCTCACCAGATGGAAAGGTTGCACACTAGCACTGCTGCAGAGGACTTCAATGGGCCAGGCTACAGACCCAAATGCTTGGTGCACTGGGAATCCTGCCAGAAAGACTGTGCTCAATGTTAAGGAGCATGGAGGAGCCCAGCATTAACTTGGCACAGGGCTTTGCACAGAGCTTGGAGCCCATCCTTTCCAACATGGAACAGGTGGCCACCTCCATCAGCACACCTGTGAAACCAACGATGATGCAGCATCTAATGGCCAATGTCTCAGCTTCTGTTGCAGCACAGCAGCTTCCACCAGAAGTCCCAGTGCTGCAGTGGCAGCTCAGACTGCTCTAATGGCATCGCAGCTTGCTGCCATGCATGCTCAGAATGCTGCCACAAGTGTTCAAAGGGGCTTCCAGGGCATCACAGCTTTCTAGCAATCTGTTCTCCAACAGATTACTAGGATTGTTGAGGTGCCACCCCGGGAGAGTGGCAGTGGTTCCATGGAGTATGAACCTGCTGTCCTTTCTCAGGATGACAGCGTTCGTGCTCTCACCCCTGCCATTCCGCCAGTGGCCCTGCCGTTGCCTGTCAGCCAGCCAGCCCAATCTGCTGCAGTCCAGGCAGAAATGGTGCAGTCTGAGGCCAGCCGCTGTAGGCCCAGAGCTGCTCGAGGGCACCCCCCAAGGCCATCTGCACTCTTCTCAACTGAAGGTCAGCAGCCTTCCACCAGCCATGCATTAGTCACTGGGGAAGCAGCTCGTAGGAGCACTAGGAGGGACAAAGGCACACAGAAGAGGCACTGAGGGAATACACAAGGGTTCCGATGGGCCACAGCAAAGAATCGCATAGACCTCCTCAGAAGGCAAACACGGGACACAACCAACAGAATACCCTTCGTCGTCCAGTACTTCCCCGGAGCGGAGAAACTACGCCATGTTCTTCGCAGCCTTCAACATGTCATTGATGACGATGAACACCTCGCTAAGGCCATCCCCACGCCTCCACTACTTGCCTTCAAACAGCCGCCTAACCTCAAACAGACCATCGTTCACAGCAAATTACCCAGCTTTCAGGAGAACAGCGACCACAACACCACACAACCCTGCCACGGCAACCTCTGCAAGACATGCCAGATCATCAACACAGATACCATCATCACACGTGAGGACACCACCCACCAGGTACATGGTACATACTCATGTGACTCGGCCAACGTTGTCTACCTCATACGTTGCAGGAAAGAATGCCCCGGAGCATGGTACATCGGCGAGACCATGCAGACACTGCGACAATGGATGAACGGACACCGCGCAACAATCGCCAGGCAGGAGTGTTCCCTCCCAGTCGGGGAACACTTCAGCAGTCAAGGACATTGAGCCTCTGATCTTCGGGTAAGCATTCTCCAAGGCGGCCTTCGAGACACACGACAACGCAAAATCGTCGAGCAGAAACTGATAGCCAAGTTACGCACTCATGAGGGCGGCCTCAACTGGGATCTTGCGTTCATGTCACGCTACTTGTAACCCCACCTGATGTAGCATCACCCAGACTTGAGTCGTTGTTGGCTTGTTCTCTCTACACAGATGCGGCTGGACCTACTGTGATTTCCAGCCAAAAAAAAAATGTTTTTTGTCTGTTTTTTGTTTTTCATACAGACCCCAGCATCTGCAACATTTGACCCCTTGTGACCCCACCTCATTGTTCTTTGATGTAATGTTTTCCTGATTAACCTGTTTGGACACCATTCACACCTTTGATTGCTGTGATTATCTCTCTGCCGAGGTGTGATAAATGGCAGTTAGAAAGATTACCTGTAATCATCTGGCAGTGTTCTCTGACAAAATATGCTGTGCCTATATGCATCTCTTCACTTCACCTGACGAAGGAGCAGTGCTCCGAAAGCTTGTGATTTCAAATAAAACTGTTGGACTATAACCTGGTGTTGTGTGACTTCTTACATTTGTCCACCCTAGTCCAACACCGGCATCTCCACACCATCATTTATTTCTGTATGCATTATGTCATGATTGAACTTATAAATTTGGATTTGCAATGTACAGTTGTGGCTGAGGTTACTGGTATCACTCATGCGTTATTTAATCACATAGAGCCCGGGCAGAAAGGAGCTGCCTATGTTGTAGCCTCCCTTCCTCTTCCTGTTCCTCCACTTCCTGTTGCACTTCCTCCTCCTCCAATTCCTCCACTTCCTTCTCCTCCTCCTCTTGCTCCTCAGCTTCTTGCCTGATAGTTGGTGGCAAGGGCTGCTCCCTCATAATGGCAAGGTTGTGCAGCATGCAGCAAACTACTACAAATCTTGATACCTGCTCAGGTGAGTACTGCAAGGCTCTTCCAGGACGGTTGAGGCAGCAGAAACATTGCTTGAGGATGCCACTGGTGTTCCTTGTGGCAGCACTTCTTTCATTGTAGGCCTGCTGTGCAGGTCTGCCTGGGTTATGGATCAGCCTCATGAGCCATGTCATGAGTGGATAACCCTTGTCACCCAGTAGTCACCCTTTGATCTGCCGTGGTGGTTCAAATACAGCTGGCACAGAAGAATGTCGCAGAATGAATGAATCGTGACTACTGCCAGGATAACAAGCTGTCACCTGCATGATGGCTTGCCTGTGGTCGCACACCAGCTGCACATTGAAGGAGCGGGATCACATTTGGTTCAGGATAATGGCAGAGTTCATGAAGCGCATGCAAAGCAATGTGCGTGCAGTGAATGGCACCCTGCACCATTGTGAAGTCTGCCAGCCGAGCAAACCCTTGTGCTTGCTCCGCTTGCTTGTCTCTGGCAAGAGGGAATGAGATTAACCTGTTTCTCTTTGTACAGCGAGCCTCGGTGACCTCCCTTATGCAGCAGTGTACTGCAAACTGCGAGAGGTTTCGTATATCTCCAGCAGCAGCTGCAAAGTATCCAGAGCCACGGTCAACATCACAGCCACTGGCAATGTGTTCCTTGCCCTGCACTAAGGTTGGAGTTGTGGCCGCAGCTTGTGGCTGATTTCAGTCACTGAGACCGGAATTTTCCGGGGTGGTAGTGGGCGTGATCGGTGGCGGGTCGGGTGGGACAGTTGGGTTTTTTGACAGCGGGTCGGGCATCAGCACCCGAGCACATTGCTGCCCGGGAGGCCAGGGATGGCCTCATCATGGCCAGATTTACTTAACTTAATGCTGTGCAACCATATGGCTGCCACATGATGCGTCTGGTTGGCACCACCCCACGGCAACACCATAAAGCATTCCTACATAAGCATATGGAGGGAGTCATCGGAGAACCTGGGTGCAGCCCTCTGCCTCTGTACAGTCATTGCCAGTGTTTGTAGTACTTCAATGCTGTAGTGCACTGACAGCACTATGTTAGATTAAACGTCAAATGTAATTTGGCCATGGTCCCTTTAAAGATCCCAGCTGAAAATGCGTCATGAATGATGTCACCAGACCCGCTCCATTTAGTTGGGCCGGGTAACACGCTGGGCAGGCTCAATAGGCCTTATTAAGGGAAAGTCTTTTTCAGCAGCAGGATGGAGCCAGCAGACCCGCCATGCTGACCACCCGCACTGGACCTGCTGAGGGAGGCTAAATTCCGCCCTTCTTTGGTGAAGCACAGACGTTTCAAGAATTGGTCATCGCTGAAGTTCAGGTAAGGGAATTGCTCCCTGATCAACCACTGCGGATATGGCCTCCTGCTGAGAGCCCTTCTACCCCTCCTCCTACCTCTTCGAGCAACTTGTCCTGCTGTATGTGGCTTCTTTTCATTCTCCGCAGTCATGCTCAATTCCAGTCTCCCTGTAGACTATTGAAACTTTAAGTAAGTATAGGAAAGCACCCAAAATGCGTTAAATTGCACCAACAGCCAGAAGAAATAATCCAGCAAATCACCTGTAAGTATTTGATGATCCCTTTAAATAGAGCTGGTGGGAGTGCCTCATGCTGTTTAATGTTGTGTTCAGCTGTGTCAGGCTAAAAGAGGGTGTAGGCTGGAGTATGAAGCTCGAAAATTACAGTGCTGGCGTCAAATCAACTTTGCACACCGATTAACGTCATGATCTGCCTGCTCTTCATGGATCCGGCAGTCCTTAGGCTTGCGCGTACAAACCCCTTACAAATATGGCGTCCGGTGCATTTCTTGCTGGAAGTGTGAGCGCCCATCGCAGATGTCATTGTCGCCCCTTTGGAGGCCTCTTAGCGCCCAACAAATGGGTGTTACAGAGCCGAATTTAGTCTCCCCTGTACCCAAACATGTAATTTTCCCTTTAAATAGCTTCTATTTGCTTCTTGGTTGCTTTTATATTTGTGTTAATGTGTACTTTAAATGTCTCTGCTGTATATTTGGATTTTCTGCTTGCTATATTTCTCATCTGTTGATAGACTTAGATGAAGTAGGGTGGGAGGAGGCTCGTGGAGAGCATAAACACTATGGGGGAATTTTAACCCCAAAAACGGGTGGGGTAGGGTCGGGTGGGACGTTAAAGAGCTAAAAATCTGAATTCCAACCCCAACCCACCCACCTCTGGTTTTAACGGAGGCGGGTTGGGGTCGGAATTCAGATTTTTAATTCTTTAGCCTCCCACCCAATGTGATTGATTCTTAACTGCCCTCTGAAATGGCCTAGCAAGCAACACAGGTATAACAAACTGCTACGAAACACAAACATAAGTGTAGTGTCCGTGTGTAGATAAAGACACTGAAGACAGGAGTTGGTTCATAGGTATTTACTAAGCAAGTCTGGGGGGGGTTCTAAAGGATATACACAATACACAGGCTTATATAGCCCAAGTGGCAATTACCGGCATTACGCACACCTGGGGCTCTTAAAGGCACATACACCACAATTCCTCCCCTTCTAGCTAACTAGTACATCATATTTTAAGTAATTATTAATTACATGTTATATGCAAAATAATATACATTGCTGTATTAATTAATTATAAGTTAGTCTCTCAGGAGGCTTCCTGACTCGGTCCGGATAACGCCTCGGGGGTGTAGTAGTTTCTGGTGGTGTAGTAGGTTCTTCTGGCAAGGCTGATTCGGCTTGAAGGCCAGTGTCGGGTTCATCGGGTTCCAGTATCACCGGATCGGAGGTAGATATGGGTATCTCTACTTCATCGTTAGATGTATAGCGTGGTGGTGTAGGTTGTCCCTTTTCGGATGACTTGATGATTTGGTCAGCATGGCGCCTTATTATGCTTTCTCCGATGTCCACGGTATACATCAGTGGTCCTAGTCGTGTGCAGATAGTTCCAGGCTGCCATTTCTCGGTACGGTAGTCCCGGGCCAAAACCGGTTGGCCTATCTGGAAGGCCCTAGTTGGCCTTTCATTCATGCCCTGAAACTGCCGGTTCTCCACGTCCCTTCGGATGTTGGGCTTGACCAAATCCAGCCGGCATCTTAGGTTTCTATTGTAGAACATCATGGCGGGAGTTTGGTTTGTAACCATATGTGTTGCATTCCTATATGCAAATAAGAAGTTATCCACCTTGTGCTGAAGTTTTATGTCTTCATTACCCATGGCCTTTATGGCCTTCTTAAAGGTCTGGACAAACCTTTCAGCCAATCCATTGGTGGCGGGATGGTATGGGGCGGACGTGTAGTGCTTTACCCCATTGTTCTTTAAGAACTTTCTGAATTCTTCGGACACAAATTGCGGTCCATTATCAGAACATATCTGTTCCGGCAGCCCATTCCTGGCAAATATGGTCCTTAATACTGTGATGGTTTTTTCCGTGGTGGTGGAGGACATCTTTATTACCTCTGGCCACTTGGAGTGTGCATCAACTGCGATTAAGAACATTGAGTCCATAAATGGACCAGCAAAGTCGATGTGCACCCTTTGCCAGGGAGATGAGGGCCACTCCCATGGCTGTAGAGGGGCCTGTGGCGGAGCATTTTGGACCTTCTGGCATCCTAGGCAGCTCTTGGTCATGTCTTCGATGTCTCCATCGATACCTGGCCACCATACAAACGCCCTAGCTAGGTTCTTCATTTTCACTCCACCCAGATGCCCCTCGTGAAGCTCCTTTAGCAATTTATCCTGGAGTTTGGGTGGAATCACCACTCTGGATCCACACATCAAGGTTCCTCGGCACACTGACAGCTGTTCTCTTCTTTGCGAGAATGCTGGCAACAGTGGTTCGCCATGTGCTGGCCATCCCTTCACTGTTAAATCGTAGACCCGTGAGAGAGTAGGGTCATTTCTTGTCTCCCTTTCAATGGCAGAATTTGTCACCGGTAGACATTCCACTATGGTAGAGTGGAATATCTCTACTGGGTCTACTGTAGGTGCCTCTTCTATTGTTGGCAACGGCAGGCGCGATAAACCGTCAGCATTCCCATGCTGTTTTGACCCTTTGTATTCAATGTTGTATTGGTGTGCCCCTAGAAAAAGGGACCACCTCTGTAGTCTTTGTGCCGTCATAATGGGGACACCTTTCTTAGGGTTGAATATGGAGATGAGGGGTTGATGGTCAGTCAGCAAGGTAAATTTTTCTCCGTGTAGGTAATGGTTGAATTTCTTCACTCCCCATACCAGGCTGAGTGCTTCCCTGTCTATCTGGGAATAGTTACGCTCAGCTGAGTTCAATGAGCGTGACGCAAAAGCTATCGGCCGTTCCGAGCCATCAGGGAATCTATGGGACAATACCGCTCCTATGCCGTAAGGGGATGCATCGCACGCCAGTCTGATTGGTAGTGATGGGTTGTAATGAGCCAAAACTTTCTCGGATGTGATTAAGTCTTTACCTTTATGGAAGGCACGTTTACAGTCTTCGTTCCATTTCCAAATCACTCCTGTGTGTAGAAGATCATTAAGAGGGTGTAGAATAGTTGATAAGTTCGGTAAAAATTTATGATAGTAATTTATTAATCCCAGGAATGACCTCAATTGTGAAACATTTTCAGGTGCTGGGGCTTTTATAACTGCTTCAATTTTTTCAGGTGACTTATGCAACCCTTCCTTATTAATTATGTGGCCACAATATGATATCTGATTTTGGAAAAATTCGCACTTGGGGCGATTTGCTCGTAGGCCCCGTTCTTTCAGCCTAGTGAGCACCTGCTCCAAATTGGCAAGGTGCTCGTTGTCGTTTTCTCCTGTTATAAGGATGTCGTCTAGGTAACACTGAGTCCCCGGAATCCCTTGCAGGACTTGCTCCATAGCTCTTTGCCAGATAGCTGGAGCTGATGCTACTCCAAAAACCAGTCGATTGTACTGGTACAGGCCTTTGTGTGTGTTTATTGTGAGATACTTTTTAGAGGTCTCCTCAACCTCCATCTGTAGATATGCCTGTGCCAACTCAATTTTTGTGAAACGTTTTCCTCCGGATAGTGAGGCAAAAATATCTTCTATCCTCGGAAGAGGATACTGTACCGTGTGAAGGACCGGGTTTACAGTCACCTTAAAGTCCCCACAGATGCGAATTTTTCTCTGTTCCTCAGAGTTATTTTTCAATGCTTTTTTCATGACTGGAACGATGGGTGTTGCCCATTCGCTCCAATCTATTTTGGATAATACGCCTGCTTTTTCCAAATTCTCCAGCCCTGCCTCGACTGCCGGACGTATTGCGTATGGCACCGGTCTTGCCTTAAAAAATTTTGGAATTGCTGCATCTTCCACTTTTATTGAGGCGGTGATGCCTTTCAAGGTTCCTAGTTTCTCTTGAAACACTTCTTTGGCGTTGGCCAAGATGTCTTTTAATCGTTCAGGTATGATGTCATCCTTGTTTTTTTTCTTACTGGTCACCGTCAGTGCCTGAATGGAGTGCCAGTCTAAACGTATCTTCCTTATCCATTCACGTCCCAACAACGGTGGACCACCATCTTGTAGAATGTATAAATACAACTTTTGTATTTCTTTGCCGTTGTACACCACAGGCACCTTTATTTTTCCTTTGGGGTATACTTTCTGCCCCGTATATGTTTTTAAGATAATGGATGTGTCTTTTAGAGGTATATGCGAAAATAGCCTCTCGTAATCTCGTCGATTTATTACGGTTAGAGCTGATCCTGTATCTAGCTCCATTTTAACTGGGGACCCTGCTATTATGAGGGTAACCCAAATGGTCTGGTAATCTTCATTGGCAATTACATTATGTAATTTGAGAGAGCTTAGTCTCTTGTTCCCGGAGTTGCTATCGCTCTTCTGGTCTTTGGAGCTACTGTCCGTCATCATTTGTACCTTTCTGTGCTTTTCCTTATTGATTCTTTTCCCGTTAGTGGATTTTTTATTTTCAGATCGGCATACACGTGGAATGTGTCCCATCTTTCCGCATCGCCTGCATGCTTTTTCTTTGAACCAGCAATCCCTCTGGTCATGGTTGGATCTGCCGCAGCGATAGCATCTTTCGAAACCCCGTGTCATTTCATGGGTGCCGAAGTCCTGTGGCCTTTGCTGTATCTTTGCCGCTCCTATTGCACTGAAAGCCTTGTCCAGTGTTAAATCTTTTCCAGAAGATACCTTTTTTTGTGTTTCTACACTTAGGGGATCGCAGATGAATTTGTCTTGCAGAGAATCTGCCAGTCCTGCCTCGAATTGGCAGTGTAGGGTATCAACAATCTCCTCAAACTTCTTGTCCATCGGTTCGGCTGGCGTGATTAAGTTGCGTAACAGCTTGTATGTTTCTGCGCCCATTAGATCCAGAAGCACTGAAGCTTTTTTTTCATCTTCTATTCCATTTGCGGTGCAAAACACCTCCACTCTTTCTACATATGTGGTCCAATCCTCTATCTTGTTATCAAAAACATCAATATTGCCAAAGTTAGGCTCTGTTTCGTTATCAAAAGCATCAATATTGCCAGACTTAGGCATTTCAAAAAAAAAATGGCGCTTCCCGCGCTTTTTTTTTTCTCTGTAGCAACGATATGGCGCTTCCTGCGCTTTCCCGCCGCTCCTACCGATAACAACGCTGTTTTACTGTGGTTTCCGTTTATTCACTGTTGGAGACTCGTTCCCGACAGAGGTCTAAACGCTGACCTGCTTGCCGTGCCGGCCGTCTCCCGAGTGCACCTCCCAGTCCGTTATTGCTTGCCTCCGATTTCGCTGCCTGTCTCAGCTGTAGAGCCCAACGCTGGAGCCCCAGCCTGACGCCCAGGAAGGATTAGCGCAGTACCTGCCACCAGCTTGGCCAGCTGGTGAAACCACAGTTTCTATAACTTCCTTGAGTCTTCTGGACGCTGGAGGAATCGATGTCCTTGAGGTGCTGCCGAATTGCAGGTAAGTCCGTTTCCACTTCGTCGCCACTGTAGTGTCCGTGTGTAGATAAAGACACTGAAGACAGGAGTTGGTTCATAGGTATTTACTAAGCAAGTCTGGGGGGGGTTCTAAAGGATATACACAATACACAGGCTTATATAGCCCAAGTGGCAATTACCGGCATTACGCACACCTGGGGCTCTTAAAGGCACATACACCACAATAAGAATAAAACTGGACGGACCACCCGGTATCGACCTTGGCACCTACTATAGATATGGCAACGGCACACCCAGTGCAGTCCTCCTCACCAACATCTGGGGACTTGTGCCAAAATAGGGAGAGCTGTCACACAGACCAGTCAAGCAACAGCCTGACATAGACATATGCAAAGATTCATACCTTTCAGCTAATGTCCCAAACTCCTCCATCACCATCCTTGGCTATGTCCTGTCCCACCGGCAGGACAGACCCAACAGGGGTGGCGGCACAGTGGTATACAGTCGGGAAGGAGTGGCCCTGGGAGTCGTCAACATTGAGTCTGGACCCCATGAAGTCTCATGGTTTCAGATCAAGCATGGGCAAGAAAACCTCCTGCTGATTACCACACCTACTACCCTCCCTCAGATGATGAATCAGTACCTCTCCATGTTGAACACCACTTGGAAGAAGCACTGAGAGTAGCAAGGGCACAGAATGAACTGGGTGGGAGACTTCAATGTCCATCACCAAGACTGGCTCGATAGCACCACTACTGACCGAGCTGGCTGAGTCCTGAAGGACATAACTGCCAGTCTGGGCCTGCGACAAGTGGTGAGAGAACCAACACGAGGGAAAAACCTACTTGACCTCATCCTCACCAATCTACTGTCGCAGATGCACCTGTCCATGACAGTATTGGTAGCAGCGACCACCGCACAGTCATTGTGGAGACTTAGTCCCATCTACACACTGAGGACACCATCTATTGTGTTGTGTGGCACTACCACCATGCTAAATGGGATAGATTCAGAACAGATCTAGCAGGTCATAACTGGGTAGAATTGTATTCCACCACAGCCTGTAACCTCATGGCCCAGCATAGCCCTCACTCTACCATTACTATCAAGCCAGGGATCCAACCCTGGTTCAATAAGGAGTGTAGAAGAGCATACCAGGAGCAGCAACAGGCGTACCTAAAAATGAGGTGCTAACCTGGGGAAGCTGCAATACAGGACTAAAAAGTGGAAGCAGCATGCTATAGTCAGGGCAAAGCGATCCCACAATCAAAGGATCAGCTCAAAGCTCTGCAGTCCTGCCACATCCAGTCGTGAATGGTGGTGGACCAGTAAACAACTAACGGGAGGAGGAGGCTCCATGAATATCCCCATCCTCAATGATGGTGGAACCCAGCACGTGAGTACAAAAGACAAGGCTGAAGCATTTGCTATCATCTTCAGCCAGAAGTGCGGAGTGGATGTTCCATATCAACCTACTTCTGAGATCCCCACCATCACAGAAGCCAGTCTTCAGCAAATTCGATTCACTCCACGTGATATCAAGAAACAGCTGTGTGCACTGGGTACAGCAAAGACTATGGGCCCCGACAACATCCCGGCTATCATGCTGAAGACTTGTGCTCCAGAACTAGCTGCCCCACTACACAAGCTGTTCCAGTACAGCTACAACACTGGCATCTACCCGACAATGTGGACAACTGCCCAGGTATGTTCTGTCCACAAAAAACAGGATAATTCCAATCTGGCCAATTACTGCCCCATCAGTCCACTCTCAATCATCAGCAAAGTGATGGAAGGTGTCACCAACAGTGCTGTCAAGCAGCACTTAGTCATCAATAACCTGCTCACTGATGCCCAGTTTGGGTTCTGCCAAGACCACTCGGCTCCAGCCTTGGTCCAAACATGAACAAAGGAGCTGAATTCCAGAGGTGAGGTGACAGTGACTGCCCTTGACATCAAGGCAGCATTTGACCGAGTGTGGCATCAAGGAGCCCTAGTAAAACTGAAGTCAATGGGGTTCGGGGAGAAAACTCTCCACTGGCTAGAGTCATACCTAGCACAAAGGAAGATGGTTATGGTGGTTGAAAGTCAATTATCACAGCCCCAGGACATCGCTGCAGGAGTTCCTCAGGGCAGTGTCCTAGGCCCAACCATCTTCAGCTGCTTCATCAATGACCTTCCCTCCAACATAAGGTCAGAAATGGGAATGTTCGCTGATGACTTGCACAGTGTTCAGTGTCATTCACAATTCATCAGATAATGAAGCAGTCGTTCAGGCTTGGGCTGATAAGTGGCAGGTAACATACGCACCACAGAAGTGCCAGGCAATGACTATCTCCAACAAGTGAGAGTCTAATCAACGCCCCTTGAAATTCAACAGCATTACCCTCATCAAATCCACCACCATCAACATCCTGGGGGGTCACCATTGACCAGAAACTTAACTTGACCAGCCACATAAACACTGTGGCAACAAGAGCAGGTCGGAGGCAAAGTATTCTGCGGCGAGTGTCTCACCTCCTGGCTTCCCAACGCCTTTCCACGATCAACAAGGCACAAGTAAGGAGTGTGATGCAATACTCTCCACTTGCCTGGATGAGTGCAGCTCTAACAACACTCAAGAAGCTCAATACCATCCAGGACAAAGCAGCCCAGTTGATTAGCACCCCATCCACCACCTTAAACATTCACTCCCTCCACCATCGGCGTACCTTCACCACACGGACTACAGTGGTTCAAGAAGGCGGCTCACCACCACCTTCTCAAGGGCAATTAGGGATGGGCAATAAATGCTGGCCTTGCCAGCGACGCCCACATCCCATAAACACATTTTTAAAAAAGGGACGGGGTCGGGCAACCAACCCACTCCCAGGAGGCAGGTTGGCACTTTAAATGTTATAATGACACTGCGTACCTCATGGTGATCTACCATTTTAAATTTAACTGTGGGCGGGCAGGTTTCCCAGGCCTCGGGGAGCCTGCCAGCTAAAGGGAGGCAAGGACGGCTGGATCCAGGAGATAAGTGCCTTTCCACTTACCTGCCTGATCCAGCATTCCTGCCTCGCCGACCCCACGCGATCGGATAACCCCCCACCCTTCCGATTTCCCTCAGGCCTCCGAAAGCCATCCCCCCCCCGACGAGGCCTCCAATCCCCTCTCCAGCCTCCGATTCCCCCTCTGACCCCATTCCAGGAGACTCCCGGACAATCTGAGCGGATTAGCAACTTGACTTACAGATGATGGTGCAATTGAAGCTCAAAGAGTGATATCTGGGCTTTCTCTTGTTTAAGATGGTCATTACCTGGCCATTATGTTGCACGAATGTTACCTGGCACTCATCAGCATAAACTTGGACATTATCCCAGTCCTGTGAGAAGCTGCTTCATTGTCAAAGAAGTTGTGAATGGAGCTGAACACAGTGGATTTATCAGCAAACAGCAACACTCCTGATATTATGATGTAAAGAAGCTTTTTGATGAAGCAGCTGAAGATGGTTAGGCTGCTGATGAATGCCTGAGGAAGTCCTGCAGCAATGTCCAGCGGTGGTGATGACTGGCTTATGACAACTCCAGCCACCTTCCCTTACATCAGGATTTACTCCAGTGACTGTACGGTTTCCCGTTGACCCTCATTCAGTTTTAATAGGGTTCCTTGGTGCCAATCAGCACAATACAGCACCCGGGCCTCTGAACCAGATTCCTGCATTATACCACTACAGTACCCTGACCTCTGAACCAGATTCCTGTACTATACCACAACAGCACCCTGACCCATGAACCAGTTTCCTGCAGTATGGCACTAAATAAAATGAACAGTGGTTAGTTTTTCATGGACAAATGTTTTACAGAAGTGCAATTTTTAACAGATTTCTTTTATTTAATAATTTACATAGGCCTAGAAATTGGCCTGAGGCGCCCAAGCGACGCAAAGTTTGCCTGGGCGCTGGAATTTGCACCGTGATTGCCGCATTAGCGAACGCCGCAAATTCATTTGAAGTGCCCCTAGAGGGAGACGGGGCGCGGCTCGAGGCGCTCCGTGTCCCTCTTAGGGCGCTGAAAGTGAATCTCGCGATCGGGGCGCGAATGGGGCGCTGCGCACACCGATGACGTCATCGGTGGCGGCGCAGCGCAAAAGGCTAACGCCAACATCAGCGCCCCTGCTGAATATCGCGGGAGGCGCAGCCAGTGGCGCTGCAGCCACTGCCTGCCTCTTTAGGTGCTAACAGGTGGCGCTACTCACCCAATTTCTCCCCCATAGACTTTTATCATTAATACAACTAAATATTTATTCATGACCAAGAATGTAGGTCCACAAATTCTAAATGACCTTCAGCTTCTTCATCAATGAATATTAATAACACATCTCCAGAGCAAAAAACTGAAAGCAGGTAATGAGATTAGTGGCATTTATTATTTAAATTAACTCATAAAAAAGCTTCTGAGAGTTCAGAAAATAAATCAGAGGAAATACATGTGCAGGCTCATGATTATTTAGCTGTTTTGATGAATTAATTATAGACTGCGACCATGTATTGGTTAAATAATATGTCACTTTGTATTAAATAGGACACTACACAGTACAGCTGAAAATATTGAACTCTACATGATAACTGTGTATTAAGCAACATTGCATGGACTAGAAATGTGTTAACCAGCTGACACGTCTAGGAAATGTACAAAAAGATGAGCAGGATAAACAGGTTGTTGTTTTTCTCCCTGTTTTATCATCAGGAACAGTGAAAAATCAATCCGTGCCATGAAGTGGGCATTTTCATTACTTATTGGTGAACACAGACAGAGGGAGCTGTTGAGATGTGTTTTTTCATCTGTCAGCACACCTCCTACTGCAGCAAAGATCACTCTGTAATTACAATTATTATGCTTTAAAAATGCAGTGCACTTGAATGAACCACTAATTTGATAAAACAATATATAAAATTGAACTGAAGAAACCTTGCTATTAAGGGGTCAATACACCTCTGATTGGGAAGGAAATACGATTATTTCTTGTGCCTAGTGGACTAGGAAATTCAGGTGCAATTCAACAATTGGATATTAGAAATATTTGAATTCTGCTGTATGTCTAGACACAAACGTGCTCAACTTCCTTCTGTCTAAATCAATGATAGCAGTTGCACAAAATTTGTTTCCCTGAGTCAATAAAATGCATAGATATCACAGAATGTCTATAAACGTTATCCACTGCCTTAAAGCATCTTCATTACAAGTACTGTAATGGAACACGCTGCTCCCCTAACTTAAATTTTCGCGGTTGTTGTTATAGGTTCCAAAATCTACTAACGGCAGTTAATAAGTGCACTGTTAGTATTCACTCGGACCCATTAAGAAGGGAAATGTTCTATTTGCTTAGGTATGACAATCTCCCTGCACTATAATGAGTAATCAGCAGATTTATCAGACAAATATAGAGCAAAGAAAACAGCAAATGCTGGAAATCAGAAATAAAAACTGAAAGTGCTGGAGACATGCTATAGATGAGTCAGTACTGTATCGTGGAAAGGACAGATGGTTCAAGGTTTCAGGATGGGCTCACCTGCTGTGTGCTTTCAATATTTTCGATTTACCAGACAGTTTAATTTTGGAAATGTTAAAGCTTTCTGGGCACCATCCTTAGCCAGTAATGCAGCGGAGCCATTACTGAATTAGAAGAAATAAGTTGTTTAAGTAATTTGGAGTTTAATTTACTTATAGTAAACCAATTACTGTGGCTCTTGTGATGATAGCAGATTAGATTTTTTCATAAACGGATGAAGTATAACTTGCAGAATGTGTGAGTAAATTCTGTGTCACCTCCCACTGTTGTCGTTCAGTAGACCGAGTTCTAAAGAGTTCTACATCCTCTTATCGCCAGTCACAAACTAACTGTTTGAGATGGATTAGTAGGTTTGGCATGAGTAACTCATGAACATGTGCAGGATGCATTGCAGTGTCCACTTAATAATAGAAATAATTGGACAAAGGAAATATTTTGCTTGTCAAAAGTTAACCCAGTGAAATGGTAAATGTCATTTTGAGGAAGAAAATGAATGCCTCTGTTATACTCCATCAATTGATGCAAGCAATACAAGTACACAGCCATGATTATAATGCTCGTTCTCAAACAAAGAGTGGATTGCCAGCCTCTGACTGCCAATAAAATTACTAATGATTGTGAAAAGGTGGTGGGGCAGTCGATTCTTTCAGTCATTAGAAAATGAATGGCAATTTATTAAAGTCTTATCTTTACTCTGAAGACACAAATTTTATTCAGTTGCACTGGCAATACAGATAACCATTCATTGCCCGCAGATATAACTAAATGCGAAACTGGCACAGTTATATTAATTGCTTATTCAAATTGAGTCTTTTTGGCTTCCCATACAGTATACTGCTCTGCACAGAAGTTAAATCCAGTCAGTGTGCTGCACGCTTACAGCCGATAGATCCTAATGCTGATTCCAAACCTCCAAATTCTATTAGTATGGTGCTGCACCAACACCAAATGCTCAGTATACTGCAGGGTTAATTGCTAATGTCTGGAGAGTGGAGCATTGTTGTATGTCACTTTGACCTTATGTACAAGCAATAAAATGATGCTGTCATGAAGCGCAATGTAATTGCATACTTGATGATGTCATCACATTGCATGCTCATAAATAAACCTGAACGCAAAGATTGTGAATACTGGCAAAGAGACCATTCCAGGTTCTAAAACCCAATGGGCCAGTCACCATTCACTAATGTTCTAAATGCTTGGATATTTTTTGCAAGAGTTTTAGGAAGTATTGCTGTGTGAACTCACCATGTTATTAGTATGGTGGGGACAATATAGAAAATAATAGCGAATGGATACCTTGCAGTCATTACAATGTAGTAATCTAACTTAATGGTTCAACTGGTATACTGCAGTGATGCATTTTATAATCGTCAAAGGAAACTCAACTTAACTGCTGTTTTTTGAAAAAAGCAGACTACCACGGATGCTGGAAATCTGAAATAAAACAGAAAATGCTGGAAACACTCAGCAGGTCAGGCAGCAACTATAGCAAGAGAAACAGAGTTAATGTTTTAGTTTGATTACCTTTCAAACCATCTTTGACCTGAAACGTTAACTCTGTTTCTCTCTCCACAGGTGCTGCCTGACCTGCTGAGTGTATCCAGAATTTTCTGTTTTTATTTTAAATGTTTTAAAGTTGCTCCTCAGAATTTTTCAAATGATCTTTATTGGGTTTTATTCAGGTTTGGGTCTATTTTTGTGCTGCTAGCAGTTGTCGCTCTGTATGCTAATCACCAGTTAGTGTCACTGATGTGAGACAACAGGGAAGAATGAATATTTTCACTGTTGTTATTGTAGAGAAACTATTTTCAATTGCTGACCAGAAAACTCTGAAATGCACTGTTGGGTGTAGTATTCATCCATGAGGTCCAGGAAGGCTCCAGTCTTGATCATTCATCTGTGATAGGTTAGCTAGCCTTAAGCTGAGGGTAGTGATGTGAATGTTATCGTTGGCTTCAGTGTCCCTGAGTTAAGCAGGGGAAATTCAGCCAGGGTCCCTACCCATGATTACTGCCCAGTGGCTGCTGCTGCTTGGGGGAAATACATGTGTGGACAGGACAAGGCTTGGCTCTGAGGTCAAGATTTAATTACCCACCAACACCCAGTGTCCAGGCACATGCATGAATACTAGATACTCATGTGAGGTAGTATGCACCAAGATAAATCAATGGTCCTAACATGCCATGGCTGTGATCTCGGCGGTGTGCCAGCTGTGTGCCTGATGGAGTTTATATGGTCAGTGGGAGGGCACCTTATTTACAGGGGGGGGTGGCTGCAAGTGCCACTTCAGGCACATCTTTGCACCCACCTGTGCCATGTGCTCAGAAACTTGGCTGCTTGCCTACCCATGTGGGGAGGGGAAATTCCCAGATCCTGGCATTGCTCCAATAGGCCTCCAAGCAAGTGGGGGGATGTCCTTTCTTTATGGGGAGCAGGCTACTTACCCTTGTGGACTCCAGTACACCTCACTTCACCTCACTGGGTGTACTTGATGTCATTGCATCGCCCGTTCCCCTTCGATGGCCAGGACTGAGAACTGCCAATTGAGTGAGTCCCTATTCCTGGTCCCATCCCAATAATGTCATTTGTCTTTAAAAGGGGTGGATGGAAATTCCTCTTTTCACAAGTCTCTTTGTAAACTCTCAGAAACAGTGGAGACCCAATGTAATCGGGAGGCCAGTAAAGCCCCTGCGACACTTCAGAGGCAATGTGCTGTTTGAGAGGAACAGAGTAAATGGGGAGAAAAAAAAGACTACGGCTATTAATATTGCACAGAAATAACTGCTCTGTGGGACTAAGAGTGGAAAAAACAGTAATATTTTGTGTGCATTGTAACTAGTGGCAGAATGTGGCTGTGTGCATCCTTTCGAGGTCTAAAATATTCAAGAGTTACATGAGTCAGCCTGCTTTAATGTGTACTGTCGATTTGGTGCAGTGGATTCCAGCAACACTTTTGTATGCTCTAAACGTATGCTATGCACAATCTCCTGTGTCTTCAGTGGTTCAGTCTAACCTCCAGGTGAAAGATCTCTGACCTATATAATAAGTGAAGAAATTTATAGTGCTGTACTTCACACATGCTTTGTTTCTACCACAGTGCACATTTACAAAGGATGGCTGTAAAGCAATTTACAACACCCTGATGCACAGTTTCCTTCTTACATAAATGGTGAACACATGCTGATCAGCACAATTCACATATCTCTGTGCCCAATAAACACTCCAGCCAATGTGCGAAATCAGTATTCACATTAGCAAAGACACTTGCTGATTGCAGCCATTTTTTCTCCCCTAGAAAAAAGGCCTCACAATTCACAATTAGTGCCTTTCTATGTACTACATTCAGCTGTGTGGCATTCTGAACACATTTTAAATGATGAATTTCATTATATGGTTGCTTCGTCAACTCACAAATGACAAAAGATAAAGTAAAAGATAAAGAAGGTGATTTTCTGACTTGCGACAGTAAGACTCCTCAGGATGTCGTGGTCAAATTCCTCCACCTGGAATGAACAATTTTCTGATAAATGCAGGTTAACATATGTTGTGTTTACCTTATACCTCTGCTACTTATAGCTGCCTCAATTTCAGCAGCAGCTGTATGGCAAGTGAGGTCATCTGCTGCCAGGGTGGCACGGAAAACCACCCAAAGCTATGGTTTCAACCACGCTGCCAGTGAAAGCAGAGCCAGCCCTGTGCTACAAGCACTTGCCAGTGCTGGCTACTGCCCATTACCATTTTTATTCTTGCACGTAGTACTATTCACATCACATAATCATCAGAAGCTAGTGCACAGGTGCACAAAAGTTAATCATGCAATCATAAAACTTACCACACAGAAGGAGACCATTTGGCCCATCAGACCTGAAAAAGTTAACTAACCAGTTCCATTTACTTGCCCTTCCCCCAGACCCTTTTCCATTTTTCCTTTTCAAATATTTATCCATTTCGCTTTAAAAAGCTGTTGGTGATTTTGCTTCAATAATTGTTTCTTGCAGGGCATTTTATGTCCGAAGAGGCCTTTGTACAATAACAAAAAATAATCTCCCAACCTCTCCCTTTGTTCATCTGTCCACCGTGGCCAAACAAGTAAAAAGTCAAAATCTTATGGGCTAGAAATCTGACTGTGCCCAAAAACGGGCTGTTCATGTGGTCCCAGGCAACACGTTAACTTTGTGTTGGGACCTCATTCAAATGATTCAGACGTACAGCCAGCACTACTGGCATTATTCATTTAATGCATGCCTGTTTGGTGGATTAGAAATCAAGCATCTCTGATGCCACTTAACGGCAACCAGCACCTTTCAAAGGGGAGGTGCACTCTGGGTGTAGACAGGAAGGAACAATTGTCAACCAAGTAATAGTTACAAGGCCTGCAGGTTGAGCCCCCAGGTTCCCTGATGCAGCCTTGGAGGCCCCCCGTCCAGGCAATGGACAGAATAATTTTTTTTTATTCGTTTATGGGTGTCGCTGGCAAGGCCAGCATTTATTGCCCATCCCTAATTGCCCTTGAGAAGGAGGTAGTGAGCCGCCTTCTTGAACCGCTACAGTCCGTGTGGTAAAGGTACTCCCACAGTGCTGTTAGGGAGGAAGTTCCAGGATTTTGACCCAGCGACGATGAAGGATCAGCGATATACTTCTAAGTCAGGATGGTGTGTGACTTGGAGGGGAACTTGGAGGTGGTGGTATTCCCATGTGTCTACTGCCCTTGTCCTTCTAGGTGGAAGAGGTGGCGGGTTTGGGAGGTGCTGCCGAAGAAACCTTGGCGAGTTGTTGCAGTGCATCTTGTAGATGGTACACACTGCAGCCACGGTGTGCCGGTGGTGGAGGGAGTGAATATTTAAGGTGGTGGATGGGTGCCAATCAAGCGGGCGGCTTAATGGAGATCCTGTTCCCCCTGGGGGCAGAAAGCGCTCCAGGCAACAACTCCACCGCCAGTGGGAGGAGGTCTTTGAGGAGGTCAATGCCAGGAGCCTAGCTCCCAGCGCATGATATCAAGGCTGGAAAAGTTTCAGTGACCTCACCAGAGTTGTCAATGTAACAATTTACTCTTTACTCACATGTCTAGCCTCACGACTAGCAATACTCCCCTTCCTCCTGTGCTTCCCTTCACTCTCCTATAATCATTGCACACAATTTCATAGTGTACAAGACTGTTTCCTGAATCAACGGTATGAACCTTTACCTGAGTGTCGAAGCAGGTGCGTGCGGGCCGCGTAGCCGGTCGCCATCCCAAACCTTTCCACAATGCCTTCTGCACTGCGCATTTAACTCAATTGCATCAATTGAAAGAGTCATGTGGGTTTCCCAGCCCAGTTAAATGGAGCACCTCTGATGACGTCATCAATTACTCATTTTCAGCATGGATATTTAAAGCAGTCCTGCACACATCTCAGTTGAAGGTTGTTGTAGGAGAGATCAAGCTGTTTGGGAGAGCTACAAATTGCTGCATAATACTGAGATTTGTGTGTGTCATGGAGACACACAGACAGAAGGCTGCACCAAGATTCCCTGATGCCTCCCTGGAAGTGCTGGTCCAGGGACTCAGAGCATGCAGGGAGGTCCTCTTCCCTGCAGATGGTCGCAAAAGACCAACCAGAGACACTAAGAGGGCCTGGCTAGAGACCACGGAAGTGGTCATCAGCAAGAATGTTATGAGGCGGATGTGGATCCAGTGCCGCAAATGATTTAATGATCTCATGAGGTCAGGAAAGGTGAGTGCAATGCCACACTCTCCTACATCCCGATGTGCATCTCACACCAACCCCATCACTTTGCCTTCCCAAGCCTACTCCTGCACATCACTCCTCACACCAACCTACCTTGCAGGTGCATCAATCCCTCTCTGTCTATGTACCGCTCACATCCCCATCTGACTAACCACCACTGACACTCACCCTCATCCTTGCAATCATAGGAAGTAACACCACAGAAGGAGGCCATTTCACAATGTCATGCCACTCCCTCATAGTCACGATAGCAAAATACTGCGGATGCTGGAAATCCGAAATAACAACAGAAAATGCTGGAAAAACTCAGCAGGCCAGGTAACATCCGTGGAGAGAAAATAGCAACATATAGAAACATAGAAGATAGGAGCAGGAGTAGGCCATTCGGCCCCTTGAGCCTGCTCCGCCATTCAATGCGATCATGGCTGATCATCCAATTTCAGTACCCGGTCCCTGCTTTCTCCCCATACCCCTTGATCCCTTTAGCCTTAAGAAATATATCCAACTCCTTCTTGAATATATTTAATGAACTGGCCTCCACCGCCTTCTGCGGTAGAGAGTTCCACAGGTTCACCACTCTCTGGGTGAAGAAATTCCTCCTCATTTCTGTCCTAAATGGCCTACCCTGTTAAGTCTGTGTGTTATAGTGATAATTACTACACAGACTAAGAGAGTAAATTCAACAGGTCTTTACTGGTTGGAGGTAGGGACTATACTGAATACAATATTACTACACAGTGCTTATATACCGGTGTGGTCACCACCGGTATTACGTATACAGCAGCCAGAGAAAGTAGTACATCTCTTAAGGTGGAACAGGCTTAAGTTCTCTTAAGGTGGAACAGGTTACATACACCACAATCCTCCCTTTTTAGCTTAACAGTCTTATCCCCATTTAACATAACATCATAACATATATACATATATAACTTCAGGTATAACAATTCAAAGGTTCAGTCTCTCAGGAGGCTTTCTGATGCGGCTTGGATAACGCCTCTCAGTAGTCTCTGATTCTTGTTGTTGAGGTGCCTCCTCTATTTGGTTTCCAATGTATTGGGTGTCATCATCATCAAGTACATTCCCTGCCGAGGTAGATGCTTCAGGTTCATTAATGTCTTCCACAGTTGTCTCTGTCACAACCATGGGTTCGACCCTTACTCTCGACTCTACCAGTTGATCCGCATGACGCCTTATCACATTATGACCAATATCTACTGTGTACATCAGAGGTCCTTGTCTGGCCCGAATTGTTCCGGACTGCCATTTTTCGTTTCCATAGCCCCTTGCCAACACTGGTTGTCCTACGTCGAAAGTTCGAGTGGTCTTGTTGTTAATATGTCGAAACTGTTTGTTTTCCACCTCCCTCCGCACATTTGGTTTTAACAAGTCCAACTTGGACCGCAACCTCCTGTTATAAAACATCATGGCAGGACTTTGGTTAGTCACTGCATGATCGGCGTTTCGATAGGGCATCAGGAACTTGTCGACCTTGTGTTGCAGTGGAATCTGATCATCGTTCATGGCCTTAATTGCCTTTTTGAATGTCTGGACAAATCTTTCAGCCAACCCGTTTGTCGCCGGATGATATGGGGCAGAGGTATAATGTTTTACTCAATTCTTCTTTAAGAATTGTCGGAATTCTTCCGATACAAACTGTGGTCCGTTGTCCGAACAGATCTGTTCTGGCAATCCGTTCCTTGCGAATATTGTTCTTAACACCGCAATTGTCTTTTCTGAAGTAGTGGTATTCATCTTGATGACTTCTGGCCATTTGGAATGTGCGTCCACTGCGATTAGGAACATGGAGTCCATGAATGGACCAGCAAAGTCAATGTGTACGCGTTGCCATGGGGCTGAAGGCCAATCCCATGGGTGTAGTGGTGCTATCGGAGGTGCATTTTGCACTTTTTGGCACCCAGCGCAGCTTTTCGTTAACTCCTCAATCTGTTGGTCAATACCCGGCCACCATACATAAGCCCTAGCAAGACTTTTCATTTTAACTCCCCCCAGATGACCTTCATGCAGTTCGTTTAAAACTCTTTCCCTTAACTTGGGAGGAATAATCACTCTTGTCCCGTACATCAAGGTACCATGGCAGGCGGACAGCTGGTCTCGCCTTGCCGAAAATGCCGGTAACAGAGGATCACCCCGTGTTGGCCATCCTTTCACTGTCACCTCGTAGGCTCTGGACAGTGTCGGGTCGTTCCTGGTTTCTCTTTCAATGCTTGCATTGGTGACTGGTAAACACTCGATGATGGTCGAATGAAATAACTCAACAGGGTCAACTTTCGTCGTGTCTTCTTCTTCAGGTAGTGGCAGGCGCGACAGCCCATCAGCATTGCCATGCTGTTTTGTACCTTTGAATTCTATTTGATATTGATGTGCCCCTAGGAAAAGAGACCATCTCTGGAGACGCTGCGCTGTCATCACCGAAACACCCTTCTTAGGGTTAAAAATGGATACCAACAGTTGATGGTCTGTCAGAAGTGTGAATGTTTGGCCCTGCAGGTAATGATTAAACTTCTTCACTCCCCATACAAGGCTAAGAGCCTCCCTATCGATCTGCGCATAGTTGCGCTCAGCGGAGGTCAATGATCTGGATGCAAACGCGACTGGCCTTTCCGTGCCATTTGGCAATTTGTGTGAGAGTACTGCCCCAATACCATATGGGGAAGCATCACAAGCCAACCGAATAGGCAGTGTCGGGTTGAAGTGAGCCAACACTTCCTCTGAGGTGATCAATTCTTTGCTTTTGCAAAATGCCTTCTTACAGTTTTCGCCCCATTCCCATGGTACCCCTTTCTGTAAAAGAGCTTTTAACGGGTGCAGTACCGTGGATAGATTTGGCAGAAATTTATGGTAATAGTTAATTAATCCTAGAAACGACCTCAACTGAGAGACATTCTCCGGAGCGGGAGACTTCACAACTGCCTCAATCTTGTCAGGAGACTTATGAAGCCCCTTCCGGTCAATGACATGGCCACAGTACGAGATCCGCTTCTGGAAGAACTCACATTTCTGCCGATTTACTCTAAGTCCACACTCTTTCAGTCTGTTGAGCACCAGTTCCAAGTTTGCGAGATGTTGTTCATCACCATCACCTATGATCAGAATATCATCCAGGTAACATTGTGTGCCTGGAATTCCCTGTAATACCTGCTCCATGGCCCTCTGCCAAATTGCTGGAGCCAATGCCACTCCAAAAACCAGTCCATTGTACCAGTACAAACCTCGATGCGTGTTGATCGTGAGGTATTGGCGTGACTCTTCCTCAACCTCCATCTGCAAGTATGCTTGCGCCAGGTCTATCTTGGTGAAGTGTTTCCCGCCAGACAATGAAGCAAAAATATCCTCAATCCGTGGAAGTGGATACTGCACCGTGTGAAGCACCGGATTAACGGTGATTTTGAAATCTCCACAGATGCGAACCTTCCCTGGATCTCCTGGCTTGTTGCTCGCAGGACGTTTCATGATGGGAACAATGGGCGTAGCCCACTCACTCCAATCTACCTTAGACAGTACACCTGAACGTTCTAGTGCTTCCAGTTCCGCTTCAACAGTAGGTCGTATTGCATAGGGTACCGGTCTGGCTTTAAAAAATTTTGGTTGTGCATGTTCATCAATCTTGATGTTTGCCGTAATTCCTCTCAGTGTTCCTAATCCCTGCTGGAACACCTCTTTAGCCTCATCCAATATTCTGGACAATCGTTTAGGTTTGACATCTGTTTCCCCGGAATCTACCGTTAGTGCCTTCAAGGAGTGCCAGTCCATATTCATTTTCCTAATCCACTCCTGTCCTAGTAGTGGTGGACCTCCTTCAGGTAGCACATATAAGTCCATTACTTGGCTTTCTTCGCCCTTGTGGACCACTTCTACCTCTATTTTTCCGATGGGGTACACTCTTTGCCCCGTGTATGTTTTCAATATAATCTCCGTATCCTGTAGGGGAATATGTTGGAATAACCTTCTGTAATCTTTCTTATTCATGACCGTCAATGCCGATCCAGTGTCCAATTCCATTTTTACTTGGACTCCTGCTATCTGAAGAGTGACCCAAATTGTCTGGAGATCTGCATCCTTACCAACGTTGTGTACTCTTAAGCTATCCAGTTCATTATTGCTAGCGTCTGAATCTGACTTCTGTTCGGTCAAACTGTTCTTTGTCACCTTGTGTACTTTTGCGTATTTTCCTTGCGGTGACTTTTTGTTGCTGGTCTTCTTTCCTGACCGGCATACTTTAGCTATGTGGCCAAGCCTGCCACACGTTATGCATTCTTGGTTTTTAGACCAACACTGGTTCTGATCGTACGTTGTCTTTCCACAATGATAACATTTGACAGAACTCAAACCCAATTTGTTTGTACCGAGTTCCGGTGACCGTAGCTGCATTACTGCCATGCCTCTCGCTGCGGCTTCGTGTGCTGCTGCCATAGTGACCGCCTTCTCAAGCGTCAGCTCATTCTGCTCGAGCAGTCGCTTTTGTGTATCCTGTTTAAATAAACCACACACAAATTTATCTCGTAGTGCCTCTGTCAGTCCCGTTCCAAACTGACAATATTTTGCTAGCTTACGTAATTCCATCAAATATTCAGCATTGCTTTCATTCTGCAGCTGCCTTCTGTCGTAAAATTTAAATCGTTCCGCTAGTATCAGCGGCGTGGGGTTTAGATGATTTTTCAGGACAGTAACAATCTCATCGAACGTCTTATCCGCCGGTTCATCTGGTGATAACAGGTGTTTCAATTGCCCGTATGTCTTCGCACCCATTAAATTTAATAATGTTAGTGGTTTATCTGCATCAGGAATGTTATTTGCCTTACAATAATTTTGTATGCGTTCTACATACATGGCCCAATCTTCGATGTCACTATCAAAGGTATTAATGTTCCCATGTTTAGGCATCGTTGCAATTTATTGTATTTTTATGTTATCCAAGATGGCGGCTTCCCGCTCTTTGTCGTCGTCCTCCGCCCACAAAATGGCGGTTTTCCCATGCTTGCCGGTCTTCAACCGTCCCCCGACGCTGTCTCCGCTTCACCGCGGCTCTCGCGCCTTCAGTTTCCCCAGACGCTGCGCCTTTTAGCCCGAATGCGGCCCTTATCTCCGGTCGTGATCGATGTCCCCGCGCTGCGCCTCTCACTCAAAAGCGGCCCGGCCCTTATCTCCGGTCGCGATCGATCTCACCGCCCTTATTCCTCCGTCTTCCCAGCCCCGTCTGTACAGCCAACGCGGTTGACTTTCTGTCGCGTCGCTGCCCAGCTTACCCACCACCAAGGTAGAAGAAGATAGCTGACAGTCGCTGATGGAGGTTTCGAGTTCAGGATGTCTTCTGCACTCCGGTTTCTCGATGCCTGCCGCTCGACGTGTCTTCCAGTAGGGTGATGAGGGTGGAAACCTCTCTTCGACGTCCTGTCTGTGGACGAAGCCGCCGTGGAAATAACTGCCGCAGGGTAAGAATCGGACTCGTCGCCACTGTTAAGTCTGTGTGTTATAGTGATAATTACTACACAGACTAAGAGAGTAAATTCAACAGGTCTTTCCTGGTTGGAGGTAGGGACTATACTGAATACAATATTACTACACAGTGCTTATATACCGGTGTGGTCACCACTGGTATTACATATACAGCAGCCAGAGAAAGTACAGGTAGACTATCCTATATCCGAAAACCTCGGGACCAGCCGAGTTTCGGATAAAGGAGCATTTCGGATTTCGGAAGGTGGGTCGGCGGGGGTCCGCGGGGGGGTCGGCGGGGGGTCGTGCGCACGACTTACGCTGACGCTCAGCGTAAGTCAGTCGGGGTCGGCGGGGGTCGGGGCCGGCGGGGTACGTGGGGGGGGTCGGCGGTTGTCGGGGCTGGCGGGGTCCGCGGGGGGGTCGGCGGTTGTCGGGGCTGGCGGGGTCGGCGGTTGTCGGGGCTGGCGGGGTCCGCGGGGGGGTCGGCGGTTGTCGGGGCTGGTGGGGTCGGCGGTTGTCGGGGCCGGCGGGGTCCGCGGGGGGGTCGGCGGTTGTCGGGGCTGGCGGGGTCGGCGGTTGTCGGGGCTGGCGGGGTCGGCGGTTGTCGGGGCTGGCGGGGTCGGCGGTTGTCGGGGCTGGCGGGGTCGGCGGTTGTCGGGGCTGGCGGGGTCGGCGGGGGGGTCGGCGGGGGGTCGTGCGCACGACTTACCCTTTATCCGAACTTCCGCAACCGGAACCCTCTAAAAACCGAAGGTTTTTTCGTTCAGCGTAAGTCGTACGCACGACTTACGCTGAACGAAAAACCCTTTGGTTTTTAGAGGGTTTCGGTTTTCGGAAGTCCGGATAAGGGGTAGTCTACCTGTAGTACATCTCTTAAGGTGGAACAGGCTTAAGTTCTCTTAAGGTGGAACAGGTTACATACACCACATACCCTTTATCCTTAGACTGTGTCCCCTGGTTCTGGACTCCCCGACCATCGGGAACATCCTTCCTGCATCTGGTCTGTCGAGTCCTGTCAGAATTTTATAAGTTTCAATGAGATCACCTCTCATTCTTCTAAACTCCAGCGAGTACAAGCCCAATCGACCCAATCTCTCCTCATACGTCATTCCTGCCATCCCAGGTATCAGCCTGGTGAATCTTCACTGAACTCCTTCCATGGCAAGAACATCCTTCCTCAGATAAGGCGACCAAAACTGCACACAATACTCAAGATGTGGTCTCACTAAGGCCCTGTACAACTGCAGCATGTACTCAAACTGTACTCAAACCATCTCGCTACGAAGGCCAACATACCATTTGCCTTCTTAACCGCCTGCTGCACCTGCATGCTTACCTTCAGCGACTGGTGCACAAGGACACCCAGGTCTCGTTGCACTTCCCCTTCTCCCAATCTATTGCCATTTAGATAATAATCTGCCTGACAAGGCCGCTAAAAGACTGTGAGCAACTGTACGCAAGTTGAAAAGTGAGCCGTTCCTTCGCCACTCACAGCAAAATCCAGGCCATTGTCTACTTAGACTTCTGAAAAGCTTTTGACAAGGTACCGCACAAGAGGCTTCTCTACAAGATTTAAGTCTCTGGTATTAGTGGTGATATACTGAGCTGGATTGAGAACTGGCTGGAAGGATGTAGGCAGACAATAGATATAGACAATGGATTTGGATCTGTTTGGAAACTGGTCACCAGTGGTGTCCTGCAGGGATTGGCATTGGATCCATTGCTCTTTACTTTTTTTTAATGATCTAGATGTAGGTGTTGGGGGCTCAGTCTGCAAATTTGCAGATGATACTAAGATCTGTGCAAGTGTTAGGATTGTAGACACTGCTCTATTGTTTCAGGCAGATCTTGATGTGTTGGGGGATTGAGCCCATGACTGGCAAATGATGTTTAATTTGGAAAAGTGCAGAGTTATGCATGTGAACACAGTTAAAGAAAGAAAGAAAGACTTGCATTTATATAGCGCCTTTCACGACCACTGGACATCCTAAAGTGCTTTACTTTGAAGTACTTTGTGAAGTGTAGTCACATCAACATACATACACCCTTCAGGGATTAGCATAAAAGAAGGTGGAGAAAGAAAAAGATCTGGGCATTCTAAGTACAAAGATCTGTAAATTTTCATGAGCAATGTTGTGATGTGATAGCTGTGGATAAGGTGTTGGGGTGCATTCATAGGACAGTTGACTATAAGATAAAGCATATTATTTTGTCCTTAGTCAGGCCTCCGTTGAAATATTGTGTTCAGTTTTGATCTCTTCACATGGTAGGTAATATTGAGGCTTTGGAAAGGGTGCAGAGGAGGGCCACTCGATTGATTCCCAGTTTTAAGCATCTTATCAAGACAGGCTAAAAGAGCTGGCATGTGTAGCCTTAGGGGTGATCTGTTCGAGGTGTATAAGATGATGAAGGGAATAGATTGTGTTCGAGTTGACAGTTTGTTCCAAATAAATAGGTTAAGGAGGACAATTTTAAGTTAAATTAGGTCCGATCTAGGTTAGATGTCAAGAGGTCTTTTCTTTCCCAAAGAAAAGTGGACCCTAGAACAAGCTGCAGGCTCATGCGGTAACTGGCAATTCGCTGAATTCCTTAAAGCGAGAGCTGGACCTGTTTTTAGTTGGGGCGGTGATCAACCCTCACAAAAGGTAGGTCCTGCAAAGAATTATCAGGGCCAGCGTGATCTCCCAAATGAATTTTGATCGCCTGCGGGGATTGGAGAGGAACTTCTCAGATTTATTGTCCTGGGTTTTTATTGTTTTTTTTTTACCTCTCCCAGGCTATCACATAGTTTTTGGTTGGGATAAAGAGTGTGGGCTAAAAATTCAGTTTGGGGCGCCAAGCTCGCCTGGGCGCTGGAATTACCGCTGCGCGCGGAGCCACTTGCGCCATCGGGATATTCAGTTTCTGCGCCCCAAATGGAAGCGGGCCGCTAAACGAGGCTTCCCGCGCCCCGCTTGGGGCGCTGAAACTGAATATCGGTGCGCAAAGGGCCGCAGCGCCACCTGCTGCGGCACGGCACGCTGCGGTACTGCAGGCCTTCCTCCCACTGTTAAGGGGGAGGTGCCTGCAACAGCGCGATCCCCGCTCGCGAGTGCCGGCAAATGAGCCCGGCACCAAGGAGAAGTGCCGGGCTCTCGGGAAACAGTCGGCAATGTCGCGGGGGGGTTGGGGGGGTGGGGTGTAGGAGGCCGGGGACGGAGGTGCGGGCAGGCGGCCGCCGAAAAAGCGGCCGGCCGCACCTCCACCTTAACTAGCGCCACTACCGCCACAGGTTGGCCCCTGTGTACCGGTCGCTATTTGCGGCCGGCGCGGAAGAGGCGGGCGCGACCTAATATGGCATTCGGGGCGGTAGCGGGGCGCTGCGCACACCGATGATGTCATCGGTGGCGGCGCAGCGCTACAGGCTAACGCCGCCATTAGCGCCCCGCTAAATATCGCGGTGGTTGTGGCCAGTGGCGCTAAAGCCTCTGAGTGGCCTCTTTGGGCACAAACTGGTGGCGCAGGCCACTGAATTTCTAGGCCTGTATGTATTGTGATACACAAGGTATCGCAATTGTGTGGGACAAGCTGAATGGACCAGAGGGTCTTTTCCTGACCATTATTGTTCATATGTTCGTACGCCTTTAACGTAGTAAAACGTCCAAAGACGCGTCAAAGGACACAGAGCCACATAATGAGGACTAGGACAGAAAACCAAAAGCTTGGTCAACGAGGTAGGTTTTAAGGATGATCTTAAAGGAGGAGAGAGGTAGATAGCCAGAAAGGTTTAGGGAGGGAATTCATACTCACACAGTCACCACTATTGCAACCTTCACTTCACCACACTTCACATCTGACACACTGCAGCAAATGATTCCACCATGACAGGTGCATTCACGAAACACCTCACAAGGATGTTACTAAAAATCTCTTCCATCTTGCAGGAGAAGGTCGCTCACAATTTGAGACAAGCGGCTGCCACTGGAGGAGGCCGAGCCCGCTTGTACACCCTCTTTCCTGTCAAAGAAAGTATGCTGCCTATCACAGGCAGGAGGAGATTCACGACTATGACGACTGGCAAAACTGAAGGAGATGTTGCATATGGTTTCTTTACAACTTATCCTCTTTTTGCCCAACACATGGCATCACAAACCATAGCTACATTCACCAGCCATTTATCTCTTTTCTCTCCCTGCACACCACAAGCTAACCCTCGTCCCTTTCTTTCATTTCAGGTGCTGAAGATGTGGATGCCCCTCTGCCAGTGGTGGAAGAGGAGGCCAGCCTTCCTGATGATGCAGCATCACCCGACCTCACCCTTGCAAGCACCAGCTCAATGCTGGCACCACGCATACTTTAGAGGCTAGGGTAGAGACGATGTCGTCACATGATAAATCAGTGGGCACAATTGTGCAGGAGCTAAGGCAGGGGCATAGGATAGCAGAAGTGCCAGCTCGCCGGAGGGCGAGATCACATAGTATCTCTGCTACAAAGGACTCAGATGCTGATTTTGTGGGCACAGGCTACCAAAGGCTAGATGCACTGGGCATCCAGCCAGCAAGCTTGCACACAACGTCGCTTGCTAGACAGCTCTCACAGCTGCCATGAAATTTCAGATGGATGCTATCTTTGATTTGGGTGCCAGAATTGACAGAAGCTTCCAGAGCAACAGATTACTCCTGCACTCTGTTCTCGCACGGAGCAGTAAGAGTGCTGAGGCACAGTCCCAAGAGAGTGGCCTTGGCTCCATGGGAAAGGCACCTGCTGTGCTCTCTCAGGACAACAGCATGTTTGCTCCACCACCATCCACTCAGCCCGTGCCCTTGAAGTTCCACACAGCCAACTGGGCCAGACTGCCCCTGATCACACTGAGATGCTGCAGCTGGGCCCTCAAGGCCCAGAGCTGCTCCAGGTCGCCCACCATAGCCAACTGAAGTGTCCTCAATAGAAGCTCAGCAGCCTTCCATATCCCAAGCAGTACCCACTGGGGAAACACCTCATAGGAGCACTAGGATAAGTAAACGAGCACAAAAGACAGGCACTGAGGGCTAGCGCAAGGGAGATTCATAATTATTTCTAACGATTTGATAGAGATGGAATAGAATTGTTTGATGATAAGTAAACGAGCACAAAAGACAGGCACTGAGGGCTAGCGCAACGGAGATTCATAATTATTTCTAACTATTTGATAGAGATGGAATAGAGTTGTTTGATGAATCTGTTTTTCTTCTGGATTTGGTGCTGGTTTTTATATTTGTAGTGAAGTGAGGGGAAGACCCATAAGACTGGACTGAAGGAAGACAATCAGATGGTGGTAGTAAGCACGTTAGTGAAAAAGATTGTGGATCTGTCCTGGAGGAGAGGGATGGTTCAGGGGAAGTGCTCTTTGATGAGTTGCTTTTTGAGAGCTATGGCAACTCAGGAACTGATGGTTGATGCCTCTTCTGCTCCCCCTCCTCTTTGTACTCCTCCTTCTCCCTCTGCTTCTGCTCCTGCTGCAAATCATGCTACTCAGATGGTGGTAAGGGCCAATCCCTCATGATGGCAAAGTTATGAAGCATGCATCAGACAACCACAAATCTAGATATCCGCTCAGGGCCCAGCCTATCTAATCTTTCCTCATAGCTACAATTCTCCAGTCCTGGCAACACCCTCGTAAATAATCTCTGTACCCTCTCTAGTGCAATCACATCATTCCTGTAATGTGGTGACCAGAACTGTACACAGTACTCCAGCTGTGGCCTAACTAGTGTTTTATACAGTTCAAGCATAATCTCCCTGCTCTTGTATTCTATGCCTTTGCTAATAGAAACATAGAAACATAGAAGATAGGAGCAGGAGTAGGCCATTCGGCCCCTCGAGCCTGCTCCGCCATTCAATGAGATCATGGCTGACCATCCAAATTCAGTACCCTGTCCCTGCCTTCTCCACATATCCCTTGATCCCTTTAGCCTCAAGAAATATATCCAACTCTTTCTTGAATATATTTAATGAACTGGCCTCCACCGCCCTCTGTGGCAGAGAATTCCACAGGTTCACCACTCTCTGGGTGAAGAAATTCCTCCTCATTTCAGTCCTAAATGGCTTACCCCTTATCCTTAGACTATGACCCCTGGTTCTGGACTCCCCGGCCATCAGAAACATCCTTCCTGCATCTAGTCTGTCCAGACCTGACAGAATTTTATAGGTTTCGATGAGATCCCCTCTCAATCTTCTAAACTCCAGTGAGTATAAGCCCAATTGACACAATCTCTCCTCGTACGTCATTCCTGCCATCCCAGGTATCAGCCTGGTGAATCTTCGCTGTACTGCCTCCATGGCAAGAACGTCCTTCCTCAGGTAAGGTGACCAAAACTGCACACAATACTCAAGGTGCAGTCTCACCAAGGCCCTGTACAACTGCAGCAAGACATCCTTGTTCTTGTACACGAACCCTCTTGCTACGAAGGCCAAAATACCATTTGCCTTCTTAACCGCCTGCTGCACCTGCATGCTTACCTTCAGCGACTGGTGCACAAGGACACCCAGGTCTCTTTGCACTTCCCCTTCTCCCAATCTATTGCCATTCAAATAATAATCTGCCTTCCTGTTTTTGCCACTAAAGTGGATAACCTCACATTTATCCACATTATAGTGCATTTGCCATGTTTCTGCCCAATCACTCAACCTGTCCAAATCGTACTGGAGTTTCACGACATCCTCCTCACAGCATACCCTCCCACCCAGCTTTGTGTCATCTGCAAATTTGGAGATATTACATCCAATTCCTTCGTCCAGATCATTAATATGTATTGTGAACAGCTGGGGTCCTAGGACCGATCCTTGCGGTATCCCACTAGTCACTGCCTGCCACTCGGAAAAAGACCCGTTTATTCCAACTCTTTGTTTTCTGTCTGCCAACCAGTTCTCTATCCAAGTCAATACCTTGCCCCCAATCCCATGTGCTTTAATTTTGCACGCTAACCTCTTATGCGGGACCTTATCGAAAGCCTTCTGAAAGTCCAAATACACCACATCCACTGGTTCTCCCTTATCTATTTTACCAGTTACATCCTCAAAAAATTCCAGTAGATTAGTCAAGCATGATTTACCTTTTGTAAATCCATGTTGACTTTGTCCGATCCTGTCACTGCTTTCCAAGTGCTCTGCTATTACATCTTTTATAATGGACTCCAGCATTTTCCCCACTACCGATGTCAGGCTTACCGGTCTATAGTTCCCCGCTTTTTCTCTGCCACCTTTTTTGAATAGTGGGGTAACATTAGCTACCCTCCAATCCATGGGTACTTTTCCAGAGTCTATTGAGCTCTGGAAGATGACCAGCAATGCATCTACTATTTCTAGGGCCACTTCCTTAAGTACCCTGGGGATTTATCGGCCTTCAGTCCCATCAATTTTCCTAACACCATTTCCCTACAAATACTGATTTCTTTCAGTTCCACCCTTTCATCAGACCCTATGTTCCGTGGTATTTCTGGGAGGTTATTTGTGCCCTCCTTTGTGAAGACAGAACCAAAATATGTATTTAGTTGGTCTGCCATTTCTTTGCTAAATATAATAAAGGACAGTATCCCATATGCCTTCTTAACCACCTTATCTACCTGTCCTACCTTCAAGAATCTGTGGACATACACTCCAAGGTCCCTCTGTTCCTCTACGCTTCTCAATATCCTACCATTTATTATGTATTTCCTTGCCTTGTTAGCCCTCCCCAAATGCATTACCTCACACTTCTCCGAATTAAATTCCATTTGCCACTTTTCTGCCCACCTGAACAGTCCATTGATGTCTTCCTGCAGTCTACAGCTTTCGTCCCCACTATCAGTCACATGGCCAATTTTTGTATCATCTGCAAACTTCTTAAGCATGCCCCCTACATTGAAGTCTAAATCATTGGTATATACCACAAACAGCAAGGGACCTAGTACTGAGCCCTGTGGAACCCAACTGGAAACAGCATTCTCGTCACAAAAACATCCATCGACCTTGTTGTAGACCAACTATGCAGCTGTGCCCGGCTTCCTGACAGGAGTCATCAAATCAAATCAAATCAAATCAAATCAACTTTTATTGTCATTGTTAGTGCACAAGTGCAGTACAACGAAATGTAGGCTTGCGGCTCCCGAGAGTGTACATTTGGATTAAGACATTTAGGGCTAGAAATTCAGTTTGGGGCGCCAAGCTCGCCTGGGCGCCGGAATTACCGCTGTGCGCGGAGCCACTTGCGCCATCGGGATATTCAGTTTCTGCGCCCCAAATGGAAGCTGGCCGCTAAACGAGGCTTCCCGCATCCCGCTTGGGGCGCTGAAACTGAATATCGGCGCACAAAGTGCCGCAGCGCCACCCACTGCGGCACGGCACGCAGCGGTACTGCAGGCCTTCCTCCCACTGTTAAGGGGGAGGTGGCTGCAACAGCGCGATCCCCGCTCGCGAGTGCCGGCAAATGAGCCCGGCACCAAGGAGAAGTGCCAGGCTCTCGGGAAACAGCCGGCAATGACACGGGGGGGGGGGTGTAGGAGGCCGGGGACGGAGGTGCGGGCAGGCGGCCGCCGAAAAAGCGGCCGGCCGCACCTCCACCTTAACTCGCTCCACTACCACCACAGGTTGGCCCCTGTGTACCAGTCGCTATTTGCGGCCGGCGCGGAAGAGGCGGGCGTGACCTAATATGGCGTTCGGGGCGGTAGCGGGGCGCTGCGCACACCGATGATGTCATCGGTGGCGGCGCAGCGCTACAGGCTAACGCCGCCATTAGCGCCCCGCTAAATATCGCGGTGGTTGTGGCCAGTGGCGCTAAAGCCTCTGAGTGGCCTCTTTGGGCGCAAACTGGTGGCGCAAGCAACTGAATTTCTAGGCCTTAGACATTCAACATACATTTGGCTTGTAGTATATTAACATAAACATAACCATAATAAAGTGCATTGGCAGATGTGCAGGTTTTAGAGTTTCTTTGTGGAGTTCAGTAGGATGACAGCCCTGGGAAAGAAGCTGTTCCTAAATCTGGTCATACAGGTGCGAATGCATCTGTAGCGTCTCCCAGATGGCAGGAGGGTGAACAGACTGTGGCTGGGGTGGGTAGGGTCTTCGATGATCGACCGTGACCTCCGTAGACAGCGTTTCTGGTATATGTGCTCTGTGGTCAGTAGCCGGGTGCCGGTAATGTGTTGGGCAGTTTTGACTACCCGCTGCAGGGCTTTCCGGTCATAGTAGCTACAGCTGCCATACCATACTGTGATACAGTTTGTCAGGATGCTCTCTATAGTGCAGCGGTAAAAGTTAGAGAGGATCAGAGGTGACAGGTTACATCCCTTCAGCCTCCTAAGGAAATATAGGCGTTGCTGGGCCTTCTTCACCAGAGAGGAGGTATTGAGGGACCAGGAGAGGTCTTCCGTGATGTGGACTCCGAGAAACTTAAAGCTGTCCACCCTTTCCACCACAGCCCCATTGATGTGGATGGGGGTGTGACTTCCGCCTTTGGACATGAGCCAAGTCTGAAAAGGATAGCCCTTGTCGCTCAGTAACCAGCTTGTAACCTGACAACCTGGATGGAACAAAGGTGGCACAGATGACTGGCAAAGGATGAATGAGTTTTGACTGCTGCCAAGAAACTGGGCACAGACCTGCGAGATGTGCTGCCTGTGGACGCCAACCAGCTGGATGTTGAAGGAGTGCAATCCCTTTTGATTGATCAAGGTGTCAGGCTGGTGATAAGGAGTCCATAGGGCAATCTGAGCTCAGTCTATCGCACCCTAGATCCTGGGAAAGCCTGCCATGTGGTCAAAGCCTGGTACTCACCCAGCCTTCACTCTGTCCATGGAGAAAGTAATGTATCTGGTCCTCCTTGTGTAGAGAGCCTCAGTGACCTACCTGATACAGTGGACTGCAAACTGTGAAATATCACTGCTGTCACCTGCTGCACCCTAGAAGGAGCTTGTAGCATACAAGTTCAGGACCACGGTGACCTTGACAGCCACAGGCAATGCTGTCAATGCCCTATTGCAAGGCTCGAATTCTGGCTGCACCAGGTGATATAGCTCAGTGACACCCTCCTTTGTGAAGTGATGATATTGCTCCTCAGAGAAGTTAAAGTATGAAAAGCGCTCTCTGACTACCCGCTGTGGGTATACCCTCCTACACGGTGCCCTCCTCTCCCTTGTTCCAGATGCTCCTGCTCTCTGCTGTCTGCCTTGCTGCTCCCCCTCCTACTCCAGCCCAAAAGGCAGCCCCATCAGGCCACGCACGACTGCAGTAAAACTGCTGTGAAGGCAGACAAAAACAGTGCAGAACCAGCAAAATCTTCCTCTCGACAGTCAGTGATGTAATAAAAAGTCTCACACATCAAGGAACTTTAAAGTAAGCTTTAAGCAACTTATAATTATACTATATACAAGAGCAGTCTTCACCATGCCTCTAGGAGAAGCCCTTTTACATACTGAGCAGTTTAGCATGAAGACGACTGATCGCTGGTCCGTGATTAATGTAAAGTGCTGGTGAGCTAGGAAATGGTTCCACTTCCATACCGCCTCTATGATGGCTGTGGCTTCCTTCTCAACCGGAGGATAATGTAGCTCGGCACCTTGTAAGGTCCTGGACATAAATGCTACAGGACGACCTTCCTGATTTAGAGTAGCCGAGATCGCCACCTCCGAGGCATCACATTCGACTATGAAAGGGAGATTCTCATCGATGGAGTGAAGAGCCGCTTTCTCCAACTGTTTTTTGAGAAGGTTAAAGGCTGCAACAGCCGCTGTTTCCAATGGAAATGATCTAGCATGCAGCAAGGGTTGGATTTTGTCTGAAAAATGAGGAATCCATTTAGCGTAGTATGCAAACAGACCGAGAGCCCGACGTAAAGAAGCCGGATTCTTAGGTGATGGGAGCTCTTGGAGCGGGCGAAGTCTTTCTGGGCCTGGCTTAATGATACCATTGCCTACGCAGTAGCCAAGGATGTTGATGGTCGGTTGCGACTCAGCAGATTTAGATTCATTCAAAGTTAAGTTACGGTGATGGAGAGCATCCCGAAATTTTTGGAGGTTGGCGTCGTGTTCCTGTTGATCGTGACCTGCAATAGTAATGTTATCAAGATAGGGAAAAGTGTCCCTTAAGTTTTCCTGATTTACCAGGCCATCCATTGCCCGTTGGAAGACAGCCACTCCATTAGTAACCCCGAATGGGAGGCGACGAAATTGGTACAGCCGTCCATTAGCCTCAAAGGCCGTGTACTGCTTATCTGAGACCTTCAAGGGTACCTGATGATAGGCACTTTTTAAATCGTAAGTTGAGAACACTTTGTATTCGGCCAGTTTATTAACCATATATCATCAATGTGTGGCAATGGGTAGGCGTCCAAGTCAATATATTGATTGATGGTTTGCGAATAATCAATGCATAGTCATTGCTTGTGAGGTTTTAGAGGGTTCTTGGCGATGACGATTTGAGCCCGCCAGGGCGACGAACATGGTTCGATGATATCCTCTGCTAAAAGTCGAGAGATTTCAGCCTCAATAAAAGACTGATCTTCCTGACTAAAGCGCCGTGATTTCATTATTATTGGTTTGCATCGAGGAGGAATACTGGCAAATAATGAGGGTTCATCAAGTGAAGCTGCTGATAATGCACAAAACGGTAATTTAGACAGTATATTAGAAATAGTAAGTCCAGGTTTGGATCCGCTGAACTCAATGGTGAGTTTCTTATGCTGTTTTTGAAAATCCAGCCCTAAGATGAGATCACTACATAAGTCCTTGAGCACCGAAAGTCGGGTGGAGGGATACATGCGACCATTAAGTGTCATATCAATAATACAAAAGCCGGAGATTCTGGTATTAAGTGATGACTGAGCCATCGCAATTGCCTGGTCCGATGGGAAGATATGTAGTTTCAATTTCGCAACAATCTGTTCTCTAATGAAACTATCAGTACTTCCTGAGTCAATTAAGGCATCTAAGGTATGCCCATTAATTGAAACTTTTGTAGCTGCATGAAACAGGTTCTGTGGGCAAGCAGCTGTAATTGGTGTGGTTGCACAGAGAGTGGCTGAAACTCTAGGTGTGCCTCTTCGGGAGACAGCTCGAGAGGAAGCTTGATAGGTCCTAGCCAGAGCATCTTGATAGGCCCTAATTGGGGCAGTTCGGTAGGCCTTAGCTGGATAGGCCCTCGTAGAGGCTCTTGATTGGCAAACTTTTGCAAAGTGTCCCTTTTTATCGCAATGACTGCAGATCGCATTGCGAGCAGGGCAGAATTTCCTAGGGTGAAAAGAATCTCCACAAAAGAAGCATTCCTTCCTAGATTGCCAAGAGGCTGCTAAAGTGGGGTCATCCTCCTCTTCTTCATCAGAATTATCATCAGGATTAGATTCCTCCATGATAGGGTTCACCAGAGGCCACTTGAATCGTCTGGTTGCAGTTACAGCAGCAGATCGAGATCTGGGCAGCTGATAGAGGTCTGCATTTTTCTTTGCCAAATCCAGAGAACAAGCCAGGTCAAAAGCCTTTTGTAGCTCAAGTGTTTTACTTTCTAGTAGACGCTGGCGTATAAATGGAGAGGCAATCCCGCAGATGAAAGCATCACGAATCATTTCTTCGCGGTACAGCTCAGCCGAGGCTGCCTGAAAGTTACAATCTACGCTGAGCCTGCGAAGTTCTTGAAGGAATTCGTTAATCGATTCCCCTGGCCCTTGTCGGGCTGTGGCCAGTAGATGTCTAGCATAGACCTCATTTGCGGTCTTGGCATATAGTTTTTTAAGTGCCCGGGTCACCTCATCGTAATTATCCCATTCATCAACATATTCAAACACTGTTGGGGTCACATAGTTGATAAGTATCCTCAGTTTAGTAGAAGCATTCGCTTTACATTCATCAAGAAAATTCTCAAAAGTACGGTACCAATGCTTCCATACCCTGCCAGCTGCTGGTGCGTTTGGGTCCAAGTCCAGACGAGTAGTTTTAAGGATGTTTTCCATGATGGGTGGTTCCCTGGATCCTTAACTCCGAGTTTGTCCGAAGGTCTAGTATTTGTGAGTGTAAATACTAAGTTGCTTAAATTGATGTAATAAAAAGTCTCACACATCAAGGAACTTTAAAGTAAGCTTTAAGCAACTTATAATTATACTATATACAAGAGTGGTCTTCACCATGCCTCTAGGAGAAGCCCTTTTACATACTGAGCAGTTCAGTATTTATACTAGTCCAAACACAGGAAGTGACGTACGCACAGGAAGTGAGGTATGCACAGAGTTCACAGTTCACAGTTCACAGGAAATGATGTGCACATAACTTCAACCGGAAGTTATTTATTATTATTACAGTCAGAATTAAGTTTTCACAGTCAGAAAACAAGCCAAAAAATGCACAGAGGTTAACCAGCTACCTCAAACAATAAACCAGCAACTAAACTTTATTAGGCTGATATGTTCCATGAAATGTTTGATTTCTAGAAATAGTATATATTTTTTTAAAGTTGTACATGCTGTCACTTCCCAGAATAGAAAGCTCCTGTGAGAGAGAAAACAGCTAAGTAAACCTTAGCCCCAGATTCAATTCCATTGCATAGCTGATATGCCAATAAATCTGAGTCAAAACAATTGTTTTTTTCCGCTCCATGTGGCTGCATGTACATCACTTTGAATTACACTGCGATTTGAATCATTTGCCTGTGCTGGGAATTTAATAAAGGTGCAAAATGTATCTGGGTAATGTCAGAATCTCATCAGTATAGATTCCCTTTTTCTGCATAGAGCTTCAAGGGGAAGCTGCATATTATGGCCTAGGAATTAGTCTGGGTAAATGGGGTTAATTCCTGTTTCTTTCAATGCATTTTTATGGCGTATGTATGAGTGACTTTAAAAATTGTAAAGCTTCCACAATTCCACGTGCTTCCTCTGTGGGCACAACCCAGAAGTTAAACATGAAAATGCGCCCAATATTGTGCCCATTGTGCTGATGTTCTCTCAGTCGCAGTAGAATATGGTCAAACTTAAAATGGGCGTAAATCAGCAGAAACAATCAGGGCCCAAGGAAACGCCGAACCCACACCAAGGCCAAAATTTTACCGGCGCTGAGAGGACGGGATCAGAGGTGGGTCAGCTGTGAAGTTTGAAATGATTGATAGTAGGGAGGGAACCTGCTGTCAACCCGCCTCCATGCTAGTCTCCCAGATGTCGGGTCTATCAGCACTGAAAGGAACTGACACCAAGAGGCGGGGGAGGCAATTAAGATTATTCACAGCTTGTTAACAGGCACTTAAAAACAATTTTAAGCTCATCTTTAGCTTTTTAGTGTTCCCCAATGGCTTCCCTGCTGCTCGGGGATCATGTCAGGTAAGGAGGTTGGGTGTTGTGTCAGCATGGGATGATTTACTAACTTGACAGCTGCAAATGGTCTATAAAAGCGCCCATTTCATAGGTCTTCACTTTTCAAGGTTAGAAGCTGTTGCTTACTGCATTTGGAAGACAGATTGAGCTTTATGCAGCTCGCAAGTGTTTGGAGCAATCTCTCTATCCAGTGTCACCTCATTGAAACAACCTCTCTCACCATTGACAGATCGCTTCTGCCATCTCAACCTCGCCTGCCATCTATTCCATCAGCATCAGTGCCCTTGATAAAATCTCACCTTGGTCCTTAGAATCCCATCACAATCAGCCCCAACATCAGCAGCACAAGGCACAACAGCAGCACCAACAACAACACCAACCTTCTCCGCAATCAACAGCGGCACAGAACACAGGGCAACAACACCCAAGCACATTGCAGCCCGGGAGGCCAGAGTCAGATTTAGTTAACTTTATGTTGCACACCCTGGCTGCCACATAATGTGCCGGGTGGCACCACCCCACAGCAGCACCATAAAGCATCCCTACAATGCCCAAGACATTCCTCTCACACTCATCACCATTGCAGGGGGTACCCTTAGATCTCACTAAGCCACTTCCAAAGGTGCACACAAATCGGTCCAAGAATGCAAAGTATTGAAAATAAAGATTTCAATGTTTGACAACACTATGTTTGAAACTTTAAATGAACATTCGCGCAAACACCCAAGTGCCTACCCTTGTGTGTTGTTAGTTGGTATGATTGAACTAGGATGAGGGTGAGTGTAAGGGGTGGCTAGTGAGGTGGGGAAGTGAAAATACAGATAGAGAGGGATGGGTGGAGGTGCAAGGTAAGTTGGTGTGAGTAAGGATGTGCAGAGTAGGGTAGGGAAGGCGGTGTCATGTGGATGTGATGAGTGGCACAGCAGGATGAGGTAGAGTGTGGCTCAGCAGTAACGCTTCGTGATCTACTGAGATCATTGAAAGGTTTGCGCCACTGTAGCCTGGTCCTCCTGACGACATTCCTGCTTGTGCCCTCCTGTGCAATGTGCAACCAGACTGCGTTGGTCTCCTGGGGATGTGTCTTCCACCCATTGGAAGGGAAGAGAACCTCCCTGCGTGCTGTGACACCCTCCATAAGCATATGGAGGGAGTCATGGGAGAGCTTGGGTGCATCTGTGCACCACTGTGCAGTGCTTGTCAGTGTTTTCAGCACCTCAGTGCTGCAGAACCCTGACAGCACAGCTCTCAAAGTAAATGCGGCCATGGTCCCTTTAAGGAAATCGGCTGATGACGTGTCATCAAATGATGTCATCAGACCCACTTCCTTTTAATTGGCCGGGAAACATGCAGGGCGGGCTTAACAAGCACAATAATCATAAAATCACTTAAACAGAACAGGATGGAGCAGGCAGCAGGCTGGGACCACGCTAACAACCCCGGCCGCCCTGGACCCACCTTGGTAGGCAAAATCACGGCCCATATATTACTTCCTTAAGCATGAAAATTTAAGTTGCAACTCATTTCACTTTTTGATTCATGCACATCAGGCACAGCATTTTTAAAAAGCTGCAGTTGGGGAAGCTTTTCAATTGTTAATGTGACTAATACTTATGCCATAAAACTGCATTGAAAGAAACAGAAAATACAGGGCAAGTCTCAGTGAGGATAAATTCTTCCAAAAGGCTAAAAAAATAGCAAAACCCCCCCAGAAAATATCTTTCTTTCCTGCTGCGCTTGAAAATCTGCTCTTAATGTTGAGAGACCATCCCCCCTCAACCCCCACCCCACCCTTCGAACAAGCACTATTGCAATGCTCGCATTTGAGATGTAAGGGGTGGTGTGTGGGTTGTTTTTCAGCTTCACCTCTAACTCCTTTGAGCGGTTCGAATCGCTCCCACTCCCTTTTGTTCTAGACGTTGGACTTATTTGGGGGTTGTAATGAACTTGCAACAGACACCTGGGTTGATCAAAAGAATTCAGATATTTATTTTGAGAGTGGAAAATATACAATACAATAAAGCTTATACTCTAAAAGGGTGAGGAACACTCGGAATAAGCGAGGGAGAATTACAATGTACAAAATCCATTACCCTCCCAACCCCACTACAGTAGCTAGGCTGGAATCCAGAGGACCAGGAATTACTCACCAAAACGACATTCTTGACAGACTGTAGATGTTCGCGATTTCGGGGTTCTCCTTAGTTGTGGTGGTTGGGGCCTGCCGTGCCTTGGACGTGGGTTGGTCTTCAGTTTGGGTTGGCCCGCTGATGCGGTTAGTCGCTCTGTTGGATGTATCAGGTGAGTACCCGACTTTCTTTGGTTAGGGCTAATTTTTGGGTCTTTTGTGTCCAAATCTTACCCGGGGGTAAGTCAGACCAGCCTGTAGAGTGGAAACAAGTCTCTGTTTTTTGAGTTTTCCGGCGGTTGGTTTCTTGTTGGTCGCGGTGGCCCAATATTACCTGGTTGGTGGTAATATTGGTGGTTGTTGGTTTCTGTAGGCCTTTGGTTGCTGCGATCTCCATTTCTTCTTTCTGTTTCTTCAAGTCTCCAATGATGGTGATCCATTGAGCTGTACCGAGCTCTCATTGGCTGTACTGAACTTGAACTTCTTCTCCGAGCTGAACTGACTGTTTAACTGGAAAGGCAGGCCTCAATTATACTACTTTGGGGCCTGGCTTATCTGACCACCAAATCTCAGGTTTCTTTGTTAAATTTGGCGGGCTCGTTATTTTTAACATGTTTTAAAACTTTACCGAGCTTCGAGGATAGCCCATCTAAACTTAATGAGTTTCTGGGATGGTCCGTCTAACTCTTAATCGGCCTTTAACTGGTTTCGCCATTGCCTTGAAACTAGTTTAAAAATGCAAAATGTTTGTCAATCTCTTTGATTGGTTTTGGACTGCTGTTTTAATTGCTGTATCCTGTAAGGCTATGTTATTTCCTTTGTGTTGCTGGGGACATGTCCTGTTTTATTCATTTACTTGGCTCTACGAATTATTGGCGGGAACAGATTTCATTGTCTTTATGTAAAAGGCTGAGGTGGCCTAGGACATTCTCAGACTGTCCAATATCCAAACTCGGGGGCCCACCCCACCTCCCCTGTGTCACAGCCTTTTGCAAGCCTGAACATGTCTTTTAAACCAACCAAATCCTCCTGGGATTTTTATTTTAAATCTCTTTGGCACAATATTCCTTAAAACAGTCCAAGATCTCTTCCTTCCTTACATTTATGGAAAATGTGCAATTTAACACTTTGAATTCTTCTGTTTGGCCCAACCACACTTTTATCCTTTTACAGATTTCTTCTGTGATGTTCCAAAATCATTTTAAATAAGGTTATTCTTCTGTTTTGGGGTTGTGCAGAAATTTTTGAACCTTACAGAGATTTGGGGGTGTGACCAGTTTTGTGGGCACAGATTCATTTGGGCAGAGGGTTTGATGGACAGCCTTAAAAGATCGAGGAAATTTGAGCATATTGTAGTTATGTGGGTAACTCAGTTAGGCCCAAAATTCCACAATCTTTTAAGTTGCACGATTGGTTGATGCAGAGATCACGCGTGTCCCTGGGCATAAATACGGAGGGAACTTTGGTCGGCTGTGCATAATGTAGATGGTTAGATGGCAGAAAAGTTTAATTTTCATACTTAAAGAAGGAATCTATGGTGTGAGTTCTCCGCTTTTCTTGGGCTATGATTCTTAATGCTGATTTCTGCTTGTTTTGCCGATTTTTATGTTCTGGTGTACGACGATGAGATTTGTAGGAAATTAGGGTGCAAATTGACTGGAAAAATGGGTGCCAAAATGTGTGTAATTTCCCAATTATATCCTCTCTTGGAATTCAACCCTATATGAAGTTCACATTACAACAGTGACTACACTTCAAGCAGTACTTCATTGGCCGTAAAGTGCTTTGGGATTGCGAAAGGCACTACGTAAATACAAGTTCCTTCTTTCTTGTGGATTAAATCAGCCTGGTAACAATTAATACCAAAACTGTGATGAGATCACTTGTTACCATGATACGTCTTTATGGGTTCTTGCTGGAGGTACTTATTAGAATACAAATCATCCACTGTGTCTGTAACTTTCTGGTAGTTATATGCTGGTGCTCTCTGGGCCATTGCCATGCATGTACCGAACACACCATTTACTTATCCGGTGAAAAGGGCCAACTGCTTCAGTGAAAAATCCAGCAGGAAGGACTGATCAACCTAAACCAAACAAGGGATGAGAATAAACTTTCTGAATGCTTTTTCAAAAATCGAACACGGTTTTCCCCCCTGTTGCTCTTTATTTTATTGAGAAGTGCATTTGAAAAAGCTCAGAAACATGGGGGCTGATTTTAAACTGCTGCCTGCCCTGTTTTCCAGCAATGGGGTGGAGGAAGGGATTAGGGGAAGTGACCAAAAGCTTATTTAAAATGATGGTTTTTTGGAAGTTTTTTAAAGGAGTAAGGAGAATAGAGAGTCAGAGGATGTTTAGTTCCCCCTTCTAATCCTATTCATTATAACATAGGAACAACATTAGACCATTTAACCCCTTGAGCCTGTTCCATCATTCAATGAGATCATGGCTGAGCTGTAGCCTTTTTCCATCCACCCACCTTGGCTCCATATTCCTTGGCTAGCAAAAATCTATTGACCTCAAATTTTAAATTATTAATTGAGCCAGCATCTACTGCTTTTTGTGGGAGAGAGTTCCATACTTCTACCACTCTTTGCGTGAAAAAGTATTTTCTATCTTCTCTCCTGAATGGGCCTGGCTCTGATTTTAAATTTAGTCCTCTAGTCCTGGACAAACTAGCCAGCACAAAACATTTCTCTCTATCTATCCTATCAATTCCATTCAAAATCTTAAAAACCTCAATCAAATCACTCCTTAGCCTTTAAAATTCCAGGGAAAAGAAGCATAGTTTATGTAATCTCTCCTCATAATTTAATCCTTGGAGCCCGGGTAACATTCTGGTGAATCTGCGCTGCCCTCCTTCCAAGGCTAAGACATCCTTTCTAAGGTGCGGTGCCCAGAACTGTACACAGTACACCAGATGTGGTCTAATCAGAGCTTTGTATAGCTGTAGCAAAACTTCCTCCCCTTTATATTAAAGCCCTCTAGGTATAAAGGCTAACATTCCATTAGCCTTTTTGATTTCTTTTGTACCTGACTGCTGAGATTAGCCAATTTGTTGATATTAGCTTCTCTCTGGATTTTCAGATAATCAGGATCGACTGCAAACCAATATGGTGGGAATATTGGCCTAGAAATTCACTATGGCCCCGCCAGCTGGCTAGCGGCCAAAAGTTAGCGCTGGGCGCGGAGCCATGTGCGACCGTCAGATATTCACTTTTTGCGCCCCAAGTCGGAACCAGGTGCTATTCCAGGGTGTGCCTGCCCCCGCTTGGGGCGCTGAAACTGAATTTCAGCGCTCTAGGTGCCGCTGCGCCACCCGATGCGATGCGGCAGGCTGCGGTACTGCAGGCCTCCTCCTTCTCTTAAGGTGGAGGTGCCTGCAACGGGGAGATCGCCGCTGGAGTGTGCCGGCAAATGAGCCCGGCACCACGGAGAAGTGCCGGGCTCGCGGAAAGCAGCCGGCAATGCCGCGGGGGGGTGGTGGAGGAGGCCGGGGAAGGAGGTGCGGGCAGGCGGCCGCCGAAAAAGCGGCCGGCCGCACCTCCACCTTTATGCGCCCCACTAAGGCTGCAGTAAGGCCCTGGTCTCCGGATGTTAGTAGCGGCCGCCACGGAGGAGGCGGCGGCAACTGAATATGGGCGTCGGGCCGGCATCGGGGCGGAAACGGGACACTGCACACACCGATGACGTCATCGGTGCCGGCGCAGCGCTACCGGCTACCGCCGCCATTACCGCCGAGCTCAATATCAGCGCAACCTCCTCTACTGGCGCAGAAGCCCTCTTTAGGCGGTAACTGGGCGCAAAGCTTGCAGCGCCTTACTGAATCTCTCGGCCATTGTGTTTAATTAGAGTTTAAGATGGAATATAACACATTACAGCAAAAACATAAGACTGTGACAAGCAGCTGGTACTGGTCCCGATCAGACAGATGGCTGGTGTGCATGAACAGTTCTCTTGCTTATGGCCATTTTTCCTCTCATCCAGAACCTCCAATAATGCATCCACTCCCAGAAGAGTGTTAGACCAGCCCCATTTTTGTATGGTTCTCCCCTCCATCGTCTGTGCTAAGAACTTTTAGGGTCTTGCTTTTATTCCCTTTGTCAGGGTAGACCTGATGTACAATATGGACCATTTAACCTGTAAGGATTCTTCTTAAACCAAGGTGATGTAGGGGGTGGCGTGTGGTGGTGTTTGGCGCATACGCCCAGTCAGTTATGCCTCTGACTGTTTCGTAAGCGGTTTGAATCACTCCCACGCCCCTGGGTTCCAGACACCGGACTTAGGTACAAGGCAGCGGGACAGAGAAGACTCGAGTAGACAGGTGGTTGGATGTAAACAAAAACCAAGATTTTATTGAAAAGGAAAATCTGATACAATCTTATGGAAAATTATTGTGTACACTTCTACAGGCAAAAAAAATAACAATCCCCTTATCCTTATCCCACCCCCTATATCTAACGAGATTAAGCTATGAGGAGTCAGAACTTCATGCTCACCAATCAAAAAGTTTGTTGGACTCAAAACAGCGGTGGGGTTCGGGGTTCACTCTTGGTGCTCTCTGGAGCCTGCCGTCGTCATGTGGTCTCCGGGTGCTGCAAGGGCGTTGTCCAGGTTCGAGTACCCCAAAGTTAAAGTCTCTGTTTGGGTATTTTACCTTGCAGGGATGATTCTTCGTCACCAGCCGACAGTTTGAGTTGGTGTGCAGATATTCGAAGGTCGGCTGAGGCTGAAGGCCCGATAATTCGAAGCCTCCCCTCAGTTCGTCTCCTCAGTTGGTCTTCTTCATCCGGTCATCCTCAGGTGGCCTTCCCTCCGGTGGTCTTCCCTCCTCCCCTCGTCGTGTCCCGCCTCGCCTGGCCTGAATTTTCCATGTCCGCCCGACCCGGTGGCGGGGCAATTCCAGATGGAGTGGGGAAAGTCACGGGCAAAGGCCAGGGGGTAAGCGCGGGATGGGGAAAGAGCAGCAGCCACGAGGGCGAGGGGTCGAAGAGTGGAGAGAGAAGAGAAGAGCAGCAGCACACCGATTGCTACCCAGGGGCCTTCAATTATACTCTTCGAAAACTCTTAGCTGTGCGCCAGATCAGGTTAGTTCTTTGTCTTAATCCTGGCGGGCTGTTTTAAATAATGGTAACAATCCATACTAACTGGTTTTAGATGGCCGGTAATCGCGTCTACCGGACCGATAATCGACTTGTATTGTCATGAAAGTTCCTTGATGGGCCTGTCCAACCTCGATGGCTCTGTTAATCTGTTTCTGATTATATATGTAGACTGCTTGATGGCCTTAACTATATGCCTAAACTGAATTTAGATTTGTCTCCAATTCGGTCTAATGCATAATTCAGAGTCCTGTCTGGTTTCAAAATACAAAGTCTCTCTTCACAGAAACCTGCAGCTTGGGTTTCGCTCCATAAGCTGTCTGCATTGCAGAGTCCATTTTAAACTCTCACAGGCTTTCTGCCACGAGGCACGGATGCCATCTTGGGTACCCTTTTTGATTTAAAATGTCCACGCAGGGTCCCGATTATTAATAACAGCCTTCAGGGAAATGCAGAAATTTTGCAAATCTTACACTCCCCCCTATGATACTAAAACTTGCTTGAAGTATCATACTTTTAAGGTGAGCAAAATTTTTCTGACCCTCCATAGTCAACCTCCCCCTGTAATTATCTATCTAATGTACCCACGACACATGCACTTCCCATTCCGCGAAAATGAATTGTACATCAGCATACAAAGAGTAAAATTACAGACTTTACACACACATCCAAGCATGGAGGGGGCCAACACACCTGCACCACTTGGTACACATATACGCGTCGCAAAAAAACCAAAAGTGAAACCTTTATTAAAAATAACAAACACAAAGAAACGACAATCCTTTACTTATAATACAAGGAAAAGACTTAAACTGGTGTATTTCCCTCCACCTTTACATAATGTTCCTTCCAAATCCTCTGGTTTTGGAATTCTGACCACCGACCTATTCCCTTACACAGGATACAAACTAAATACAACACTATCCCTAACTGGCAAACCATGAGAATGTGGGAAGCCAGTCTGATCCACGATGGGACCTCTATATTACTGAAAATGTCCCACCAGGGTGGAGTCACAATATCCAATATCTTCGTCCCTATCTCTACTGTTTTCTGTTCGAGTGTATAAAAATGTTTCTGCAAAACTATAACGGCTTTGAGTATGTTGGTCATATGTTCAGGGAGAGGCTGAATTTCATAGCCAAAGTGCGCTACATACTTTTGCAAACTCGTAAAAATCTCCTTCACAGTGAGGTGAACAGTGGAGGGTTCAGGAATTGGGACAATTCGCTCCAGGGCCACTTGAACTTCTGCCTCGGGTTTAAAACAGAAACTGCTGTTACTAACCGGACACCAGCTATGCTGTCCATGCTGGTAGTGGTACGCGCCAGTGGTGACACAATATGTCCCACCCCCTATATATGCTACCTGCGGGGGAACATGGCCTTGTGCCATTTCCTCCATGGTACAATTTATAGGCTTCGTGTCAGCAGCTCTGAACCAAAAACTGCGGTTTTGAAAAAGCATTCAAGTGCTGGGGACACAGGATTATGTGCGCTCCCCGGCTCCGGCACCCTGAGAGGTCAGTTCCTGTCATAGCGTGCTCCCACTTAATGACATAAGGCGGGACTGCTGTGAAACGAATGTGTGCACCCCCTTGAATGACTCCAATGCTCTCAACCCTGTATACCGAGGCGGGTCGGGCTGTCCTACCCATGACCGGCATTCTAACTACTACTCCCATGATTGTCTGGTTGGACCGCCCACAATCCACAGGGACTGGATAGGCTTCGGAGGCTAGCCGGAGTTGGCACAGGCTCAATGCATTTACAAAAGGTTGGAGGGCTGCGAGGTGCTTGTTGCTAATCCAGGAGGGGACCAAACCTTGTTTTAAATCCTCCTGATTACTGCGGCCCTCGCCCAGTAATCACGCTCCGTATAACACGCACACCTCATTCTGCGCAGCCTGTTCAGAGGCATTTCTATCCTCCCTTATGAGAGCATTCACCGTCTTTGCGTGCTTTTCCAACTCCGCTATGATCTCTTTTAAATGGACCGTCATGGCCTGGTCCTCATGCAACTCCGAGCCCACTACCTTGTTCTCATCCAGTAATAACCCTTTTAACTGTGTTTTTAAACCGTTTATCTGGGTCTGCAGGTCTATGTCATCCAAGCTGTTGATGACAGAGGACCCAGTATTAAACACAGTAAAAACATCATTCCATACTCCCCTTCTTTGTCTCCCTGCATTACCCAAAAATTCTCAGTGTGTGGTGTAGAGTTCGGTCTTGTCCACATGGGCAAAATCAAACTCGTAAAACTTCTTGAACATGTCCTTTAATAGGGCCTGGTATAGCTGCTCTGTTTCTTTGGGGCACCACTCCGGTAAATGTACCTCGGTGAGATTTAAAATCACGGAGGCTACAGCGTAGTGTACCCCCTGGTACAGCATCTGATCGGTGGGGACTAGTACCAACCCATTCCCTGGTCCCTTGGTGGCAGTGGGGCAACTTTCCCTGGATAACCTCACCACCTGCACCATGGACGGGGCACAAGCTCAGTGGCATTGACTGGGATCTGGGTGTATGGGACCGCACACACATTCAGGCTGGTATCCCAGCTTATCCCATCCCCGGCGTCTTGCCACTGCCGGTGGAAAACAATGGTTATGCCTGCAGGGCAGACCATCTCTGACCCCCACATACAGATGTAAATCTCTTGATCCGGCTCCCACCACTTGTCCCAACAGACGCTTAGTCCTCCATGAGTCCCAGTAATCGTCCAATGGGTGTTGCTTCCCAACCGTTCCCATTCGACTTCGGGGTTCCTCATGACCTTGCTCAACTTCCTGAGCCGCCACCATCTATCCAGTGGAATGTGTCCTTTACACGTCAAACATATTCGCTTTCCAACGGTGACGCTGACCCTCGTGGTAATGACTCGTACCCGGGGGCACAGGAGGGGGGCTTCCCCGTACGTGAATCCGGTTTGGCTGGAGTACTGAGACGAATTGGACCCCAGCCATCCTGGCCACCTCCCCTCATGTCTCCTCCGCTTCCTGTTCACTGCTCCCATCGATCGCCAGGGGAGCCTTGTCTCCCGAGCACCCGTAGATGTGGGAGTCCTGGATGTCACCCCTCCTCTCCACACTCATCCCAATGAGGGCGAATGGGATCACGTTCCATTCCATCCCAAAAATCTTTCTGCAAAAAGATGTAAAAGAACATGCAGCCAGGTCCCCAAGAGATTCTCTGGCTTGGTGAAGCATGGTCGGGTCCCGCGACCTCGACCCAAAAAATCACTCTTAACAGATTACTTACTTAAACTACCCATCACCTTATTAAACTTAAATTATAAAGACACAAACTTAAGCTAAATAATTACACTTTACTTAAGCTTAACTTAAACTAAACTATATACATCCTCCGCCAGTCTCCGGGTGGCCAGGCTAATTCCTGGTTGGACTGCGGCTCGCCGCTACCCCCGGCGTGACCGCACCGTCCTTGACTGTTGGTCCCTCACAGCCCGTGGCTGCTGGCTGAGGACCTCTGTCCTTGGACCTCTCCCTGTCTCGAGGGGCGGCCCTAGGAAACTGGAGGGCTGGTGACCATGGCTTTCTCGGCTGGGGCGTCCGTGGGGACCTTCTAGGGACTTTGACGGGTGGGGCTTTCTTGGCCGCCAGGCCTTTTACCTGAACCGCTGCTCCCCCAGGCTTGACCCCTCCTGAACCTGGGCTGGGGGCAGGTAACTTTTCGCAGCCTGCTGCTGCGAGCTGAGAGTTTCTGCCCTGGGGTCCCATGGCTGGGTCCAGGGCGGGGCTTTTGACCTTCGGTCCCTCCCTCTCTACACCTGGGTTAGGGGCGGGGTTTTTGCCCTCAGGTCCTCCCCCTCGTCTGGATCCCAGAAGAGTGGAGGGGTGTCCCAACCGATGGGCAGGATGGCCCCTCCCTTCAAGCAAGCCACAGCGCCTGCCTGTGCAGTCTGTGAACTCGCTCCTGCTGCGGCTGAGGATCTTTATCCTCAGAACTTTCCCTAACCGGCTGCTTTCCCCTTTCAGGCGTAAACAGCTTACACTGGTTGATGTAACCAGCGGCCTGTTTTAAAACCTGTGCTGAAGGCTCGCCCACTGCCCCGCACGGACCTTCTACTTCCTTTTCTTTCTCTTTCCTCACCGGGACGGTCTTACAGACGGGATCTTGGGCCTGGACCCGCTTTAGATCCGGGGCCAAAACTACCCCCTGTGTGCCTCCCTTGTCCCGGACTGCGGCTTCCGGACCTGCCCGGTAGGGGTCCCGGGACTCTCCTTCCCCAGCCTTATCTATGGCCCTTTCTCCAGCGCGCACGGTCAGACCGAGGAATTTCACCTCCTGCTGGCCGATCTGCGCCTTCTTGGGATTTACCTTGAAACCCTTCTGTCCGAACAGCTCCCGCAGTTCGGCCAATAGCGGGCCTTGCTCCTCTTTCGAATCAGTGAACAGGAGCAGGTCATCCACATATTGAACCAACTGTCTAGGCTGGCTAAAATCCTTCAAACTGTCAACCGTGCACTGATGGAAAATGCTGGGGCTGTTGTGGAAGCCCTGTGGCAAACAGTTTCAAGTGTACTGTTGCCCTTTAAACGTAAAGGTAAACTTGTACTGATCCTCCCTCCTTACAGGGATGGACCAAAACCCATTTGAAATATCCAGCACCGTGAAAGTGGTCGCGGATGCTGGAATACTCCAGATGAGGCAACTGCTGCTACTGTGGGTGCGCAGGCTGGGATGTTGCTATTGAGCACCTGATAGTCCACCGTGGCACTCCAGGAATTGTCTGGCTTTCTGACCAGCCATAACGGAGAATTCATGTGGTTAGCTATTGGTCTCAGAACTCCCTGCTGTACTAACGAGGACATGGCTGCTTCCATGTCCGGCTCCGCTTCCCTGGGGAAGTTATACTGTTTCTGTGGTCGGGCCATGGGGTCCCCGTCTATGCTAACCTCAAACCCTGTGACCCTCCCGCAGTCGTGTTTGTGAGGGCAAATGTGGCCAGTTGGGCCTGCACAAATGCCTGGAACTCTGGGGGGTGTTGCTGACCATGAGCCTGAGGTTATAATCCTCTTTGGTCTTCATGGTGCAGAGGGTCCCCTTCCTTTCCTTACCCGGGATAACTATGATCTCTCCGTTCTTTACTTTTCCTGCCCCCCAGAGGCAGTGATTCCTCAAATCCACTAGGATCCCGTGGCCTACAATAAAGTCAGCTCCCAGGACCCCTCTTCCATCCTCCACGTCCCATTTCATCAGGACACATGTCCACTTGGAGCAGAGTGGTCCTATCCGAATGGTGAGCGGGATGGAAACCGAGCTGGCCTGTTCCCTACCCGTGAACCCCGATAGACTGTATGGGACCCCGCTGGAGAGAGGTGAGGTGATGGATTTAGCTGAGTAGATCACGGTGCGCGATGCCTCTTTGTCCAACAGATAGGTCCCTGTCACCTTTTCCATCTCCATCTCCAAAAGGGGTCTTCTCCACTCATCATATCAGAGCGAACACAGATAAACAGGCTGCGCTGGCTCTAGTCACGGCTGTGGGTTGGATGGGGCTGACAGGGTGAGAGCACTGGTGGTGACCGCTACTCTCCCCTGGCCAGTCAGTAAGGACCTCATGGCGTCCAAAAGTGACTCGACCTCTGCGGAAGGGGTTCCCTACCCCCGCCTTTTGGGCTGGGGCTGTGGGATGTTTTCCCTTGTTATCCTTCCAAGGGTTTTTGCACTCCTTCCGCCAGTGACCATCCTTCCCACACCCGCAACAATTTGTCTTTGTGTTGGGGGGGTTACTCCCTTCCTGGTGCCACTCTTTCCTACTCTGCACTCCTGGTTTTATCTCATGCACCTTCCCCTTGGGTGGGTGTGCATCGGTTCCCCTGCTGTTTTTGTAGGCTAGGGTTAGCTGCCTAATTACCGTGAGCTCTGTGGTCTGGGGATCTTTGGGGTCGAACCAGGCTTCTGCCTTGGCCCGGACCTGTGGCAAGCTGTTCGCCACCAGGCAATGGAGCCAATGCGTCAGGGAATCCCCATTCAGGAACGTCCGGCCTGGCGTTCCTGGGCAAGCTTTCCGGTACACCGGCCACAGCCGGTGTGCAAAAGCCTGTGGGGTTTCCCCAGAAAGCTGGATCGTCTTCTCCACGCGGGAGAAGGGACTTCCCTCATCCATCCCCAAGGCCTCTAGAACTGCATCTCAAAGTTCCTCATACCCGCTCTGCCCCCTTTTATACTCATCAGAGAGGGATTGGAGGAGATTACTCTCCAGGGAGAATAGCAGCATCTTGGCCTTCTCAGCGTCATCGCAGTCGTTGATGCTGGCGGTCTGCTCTATTTCCCTGAAGTGGATTGAGGGGTCTCCCTTGGCGGAAAGCTTCGGGATATGGTTGACCATAACCCTGAGCTGTTGGGTGTCAAAGGGTAACACAAACTGGTTTTGGAGGGGTCCCTCTATGTCGCCATTGGCGGGTGGGCCGAACCTCCGATGCCGCGCTGGGCACATCGGTCCCGGCTCCGGCCTCTCGGGCGGGGGTTGCTCCACCTCCGCCTCCACCTCTGGTTCCACTTCGGATTCCACCACCGGTTCTACCCCCCCTCGCTGCCAAACCTCACTGAAACTTGTCGCTACGGGTGGTGGCCGTGAGGTCTCCTCTCTCTCAACCGGGTCGTCCCTAGGCACCACCGGTGACATTGGAACTGGCCTCCCCTCTTTCCCCATAAAATCTGCCTGGCCTGCCTTTGGGCTTATGAGGCATATCATGCCTTTTGCCTTCCGGAGGGCCCGGCTCAGATTCTCTATCCTCTCTCTACAGGGGCCGTGGTCTGCCTCCTCAAACCCCTGTTCACTCGCTAGCTTGTAAGCGGCATTTACCTCCTGCACTTTCTCTTCCTGTTCCCTAATCTGCCTTGCCAAGCGAGCGTTTTTCTCCTGCAGCCTTAACTCATTTCCCTTTGCCTCGGTGATTTGGCACCATAGGTATTCCAACTGGGCCTTGTGTTCTCCTACTAAATGTACTCTTTCTTGGTTCAAAGCCTGCAAAGCTACTAATAACTTCTCCCCTGTGAGAGCCTTTTCCTGGATCTCCAGGGCTGACTCCCTTAACTCGACTGACGGTGCTGCAACGAGCCCATCCAAGAGCTGGACCTGCTTTTTAAAGCACATCAGCCAAACTGACTTCTCTAAGGACTTCTTCTGTTCCTTTCCCTCTGTCCACTTAGCTGCTGCATTTGTCGGACGCCCAGCCCTTAACAGAGTGGTGATCCACTTCTTAGTGATATTCACCTTGCTAAGCACATAATCAGAAATCATTTCCTCCATCATGGATCGCTCATCCGAACCACTGTCCACTGCATCGCAACCTAGTTGCCGGTGTCCTGCCGCGGTTACCATTTCTGTAGGGGGTGGCATGTGGTGGTGTTTGGCGCGTACGCCCAGTCAGTTATGCCTCTGCCAATTTTGTGAGCGGTTCGAATCGCTCCCACGCCCCTGGGTTCTAGACACCGGACTTAGGTACAAGGCAGCGGTACAGAGAAGACTCGAGTAGACAGGTGGTTGGATGTAAAAAAAAAACAAGATTTTATTGAAAAGGAAAAACTGATACAATCTGATGGAAAATTACTAGTGTACACTTCTACAGGCAAAACAAACCAAATGAATAACTATAATTATACGGGGAATGGGGAACACATGGCACATCGAGGGAAAACAACTATCTTAACAATTCCCTTATCCTTATCCCACCCCCTATACCTAACTAGATTAAGCTATGAGTGGTCAGAACTTCATGCTCACCAATCAAAAGGTTTGTTGTACTCAAAACAGCGGTGGGGTTCGGGGTTCACTCTCGGTGCTCTCTGGAGCCTGCCATCGTCACGTGGTCTCCGGGCGCTGCAAGAGCATGGTCCAGTTCGAGTACCCCAAAGTAAAAGTCTCTGTTTGGGTACTTTACCTTGCAGGGATGATTCTTCGTCACCAGCCGACAGTTTGAGTTGGTGTGCAGATATTCGAAGGTCGGCTGAGGCTGAAGGCCCGATAATTCGAAGCCTCCCCTCAGTTCGTCTCCTCCATTGGTCTTCTTCAGCCGGTCTTCCTCAGGTGGCCTTCCCTCTGGTTGTCTTCCCTCCTCCCCTCGTCGTGTCCCGCCTCACCTGGCCTGAATTGTCCGTGTCCGCCCGACCCGGTGGCGGGGCGATTCCAGATGGAGTGGGGAAAGGCACGGGCAAAGGCCAGGGGGTAAGCGTGGGATGGGGAAAGAGCAGCAGCCACGAGGGCGAGGGGCCGAAGAGCGGAGAGAGAAGAGAAGAGCAGCAGCACACCGATTGCTACCCAGGGGCCTTCAATTATACTCTATTCGAAAACCCTTAGCTGCGCGCCAAATCAGGTTAGTTCTTTGTCTTAATCTTAGCGGGCTATTTTAAATAATGGTAGCGATCCATACTAACTCTTTTTAGATGGCCGGTAATTGTGTCTACCGACCCGATAATCGTCTTGTATTGTCATGAAAGTTCCTTGATGGGCCTGTCCAGCCTCGATGGCTCTGTTAATATGTTTCCAATTATATATGTAGACTGCTTGATGACCTTAACTAAAGGCCTAAACTGAATTTAGATTTGTCTCCAATTCGGTCTAATGCATAATTCGGAGTCCTGTCTGGTTTCTGTTGAATCCGTGAATCTTTAGGTAGTGTGTCCTTCAATTAATCGACAAGAGTCTGCAGAGGAACAATCAACAGGTGTTTACTGGATGAGGGTTGCTCTAAAAATAAAAAGTACAGATCCCTACTCAGGGTTATATACAGGTGTGGTCACTGCCGGTACTACAGTATACAGGAGCTGTAAAAAGTAGTTCTCCCCTTAAAGGCACATACACTACAATTCCTCCCCTTTTAGATTAACAGTACCATAACATTCATTTAACAATTAACACTTTTTACATGCAACATTAACTGAAAATAGTCCATTTATAAATTCAGTCATTAGGGCGGCTTCCTGATCCTTTCTGGATAGCGCCTTTCCTGAGTGCCTTGCTCTTGGTGCGGAGGCGATTCTGGCCCCCTGTCGTCGGTTGGTTCATCAGCTTCCGATACTACTCTTTCTGGGGTAGATGCTACCTGTATGTCGGGTTCATTACCAGGTACGTGAGACATGGGGTTGACTCGTTCCTGTGATGCTAGGATCTGGTCGACATGGCATCTCACAATGTTCTCCCCAACATTCACTGTGTACATTAGTGGCCCCTGCCGTGTGCATATCGTTCCTGGTTGCCATTTCTCTGTTCGGTAGTCGCGGGCCAAGACTGGTTGCCCTACATTGAAGTTCCTTGTCGGCTTCTCATTGATGTGCTGGAATTGCTTATTCTCAACATTTCTTCATACATTTGGTCTGAGCAAATCCAGACGAGATCTCAACCTTCGGTTAAAGAACATCGTGGCCGGGGTCTGGTTGGTAACTGCATGTGTCGCATTTCTGTAGGCTAACAGGAAATTGTCCACCTTATGCTGCAGTGGAATGTCGTCATCGCACATGGCCCTTATGGCCTTTTTAAAGGTTTGTACGAACATCTCAGCCAATCCATTTGTGGCTGGATGATATGGGGCGGATGTGTAATGCCTTACCCCATTCCTGTTCATAAATTTCCGAAACTCTTCGGACACAAACTGTGGTCCGTTATCAGAGCAAATCTGCTCTGGCAAGCCGTTCCTGGCAAATATGGTCCGTAGGACTGCAGCCGTTTTCTCCGTGGTGGTGGAGGACATTTTGATCACCTCAGGCCATTTCGAGTGCGCATCCACAGCTATTAAAAACATTGAGTCCATGAATGGACCAGCAAAATCAATATGCACCCATTGCCATGGAGATGAGGGCCACTCCCATGGGTGTAGAGGGGCATGTGGTGGTGCATTTTGGACCTTCTGGCATCATGAGCAGCTCTTTGTCAGGTCCTTGATTTGCTGATCGATCCCCGGCCACTACACATAAGCCCTAGCAAGGCTTTTCATTTTCACCCCTCCCAGATGACCTTCGTGAAGCTCATTGAGCACTCTCTCCCTTATCTTAGGTGGAATTAGCACTCGGGATCCATACATCAAGGTCCCCTGACATACTGACAGCTGTTCTCTTCTGGATGAGAATGCTGGCAACAGTGAGTCGCCATGTGTTGGCCATCCCTTCACCATCATATCATATACCCGAGAGAGTGTCGGGTCATTTCGGGTCTCCTTCTCTATATCCGCATTAGTTACTGGCAAGCGTTCAATTATAGTCGAATAAAATATTTCAACAGGGTCCACTGCTGGTGCTTCCTCCGCAGTAGGCAGTGGCAGGCGTGATAGCCCATCAGCGTTTCCATGCTGTTTCCTGCCCTTATACTCTATTTCATATTGGTTCGCCCCTAGAAAAAGGGACCATCTTTGCAGCCGTTGCGCAGTCATCACCGGAACGCCCTTCTTTGGATTTAAGATGGAGACAAGTGGATGGTGGTCAGTCAGCAAGGTGAACTTCTGCCCGTGCAGATAGTGGTTGAACTTTTTCACTCCCCAAACTAGGCTGAGGGCCTCCCTGTCCATCTGGGCGTAGTTACGCTCGGCTGAGGTTAGTGACCGAGGCGCAAAGGCTACTGGCCTCTCCAAGCCGTCCGGGAATTTGCGCGACAGCACCGCTCCAATACCATAGGGTAATGCATCACGCACCAACCGAATTGGTAGTGCTGGGTTGAAATGAGCCAACACCTCTTTTGATGTGATCAATTCTTTGCACTTCTGGAAAGCTCGTTTACATTCGTCATTCCACTTCCAGGGTACCCCCGTTTGCAGTAGGGTGTTCCGTGGGTGTAGTAATGTGGACAAATTCGGCAAGAACTTATGGTAGTAGTTCACCAGCCTGAGGAACGACCTCAGTTGTGACACATTTTCCGGTGCTGGAGCCTTGACTAGTGCCTCAATCTTTTCAGGGGACTTATGTAACCCCTCTTCATCAATAACGTGGCCACAATACGAGATCTGCTTCTGGAAAAACACGCATTTGTGGCGATTAGCTCGGAGCCCATATTCCTTCAATCTAGTGAGCACCTGCTCCAGGTTGGCGAGGTGGTCACTGTCATTTTCGCCCGTGACCAGGATGTCGTCCAAATAACACTGGGTCCCTGGAATCCCTTGCAGGACTTGATCCATTGCCCTTTGCCAAATAGCCGGAGCTGATGCTACCCCGAACACCAGCCGGTTGTATTGGTAGAGACCTTTGTGAGTGTTGATCGTGAGGTACTTTTTCGAGGCTTCTTCTACCTCCATTTGCAGGTACGCCTGGGCCAGATCAATCTTAGTGAAGTGTTTTCCTCCAGATAGCGAGGCGAAAATATCTTCAATCCTCGGAAGCGGATATTGTACCGTGTGAGGGACTGGGTTCACTGTCAGCTTATAGTCCCCACAGATGCTAATCTTCTTTGGTTCCCCAGGCGTATTACTCAATGACCTCTTCATTACAGGAACGATGGGTGTAGCCCACTCGCTCCAGTCCATTTTTGCTGTTTCCTTGCCGTTGTATATCACGTTCACCCTTCTTTTTCCTTTGGGGTAGACTTTTTGCCCCGTGTACATCTTCAAGATAATCTCTGTATCTCTCAAGGGTATATGTGAGAATAGCCGCTTGTAGTCCCTTTGGTTTATGACTGTCAGGGCTGATCCTGTGTCCAATTCCATTTTCACTTGGACTCCGTCTATCTTGAGCGTGACCCAGATAGTTTGGTGATCCTCCATTTTGGTTACATTATGTAGTTTCAGACAACCCAGCTCCTTGCTTCCGGAGTCTGTATCACTTTTCTGTTCATCTGAACTACTCTCCGTCACCTTATGTATCTTTTTGTACTTCTCCTGTGGAGGTTTCTTGCTGCTGGTTTTCTTTCCCGACCTGCAGACTCTTATTATGTGTCCTACTTTTCCACACTGTCTGCACACTTGGTCCTTGAACCAACAATCCTTATGGTCGTTTGTTATTCTGCCGCAGCAATAACACTTCACTGCTCCATATGACATTTCATTTGTGCCATATTCTTGCGGTCTCCGTTGTATCTCTGCAGCGCCCCGTGCGGCTGCTTCGTGTGATACTGCCACGTTGAAAGCCTTGTCCAGCGTAAGATCCTTTTCTGATAGACGCCGTTTCTGGGTTCCTTCACTTTGAAGCCCACACACAAACTTGTCCCTTAAAGTATCTGCTAGTCCCATTCCAAACTGGCAGTGTTTCGATAGCTTGCGCAGTTCCGTTAAATACTGAGCATTACTTTCGTCTTTATGCTGGTTCCTTTTGTGAAACTTAAATCTTTCTGCTATCAGCAGCGGTGTGGGGTTTAAGTGGTCCTGTAGGATTGCCACAATGCTTTAAAAATCCTTTTCCACTGGCTTCCCTGGGGTGACTAGGTTTCGCAGTAAGCCATACGTTTTTGCACCCATGGAATTCAACAATGCCAGTGCTTTCCTGGCATCTGGCACTTCATTCACTTTGCAGTACACCTCTATGCGTTCTGCATATGTCACCCAATCTTCGACTTAATTGTCGAACGCTGTGACCCTGCCACTCTTCTGCATCCCTGGGTGTGGTTAGACTGGCTAAAAATGGCGTCTCCTGCGCTCTCCCTTCTTCTCCGCTGGCTCAAAATGGCATCTCCTGCGCTCTCCCTTCTTCTCCGCTGGCTCAAAATGGCATTTCCCGCGCTTCCCTTTCTTCTGCGCTGCGGCCCAAATGGCATCTCCCGCGCTTTCTTTTCTTCCCCCGCAGACGCTGCTCAGCCCTTGAACACCGGCCACATTCTGCGCGTTTTCCTGCGTGCTTCTCTCGTTGACGCCACTCGGTCTTCAACCCCAGCTGCGCCCTGCGCGCTTCACCCTCTCTCGTTGACGCCGCTCGGTCTTCAACCCCGGCTGCGCCCTGTGCGCTTTACCCTCTCTCTTACCCGTCGACGCTGCTCGGCCTTTTTCTGTGCCGTCGGTCAGCTCCTGCCGCCGCTGGCCGGGAAGGGTCTGCGCCGTACCTGCTGCCAGCCCGCTGTGGTGGATCGTCGCAGCAGGAGAACCAAGCCCAGCTCTCCACAGCCTCCTCTGCCTGCTCAAGTCCTCTCAGGATGGTCGACGCCCGCACTGATGGAATCGGCCTTCTTCTGCAGAGTTGCAGGTAGGTTCGAATCACCTCGTCGCCAATGTTGAATCCGTGAATCTTTAGGTAGTGTTTCCTTCAATAATCGACAGAGACTGCAGAGGAACAATCAACAGGTGTTTACTGGATGAGGGTTGCTCTAAAACTAAAAAGTACAGATCCCTACTCAGGGTTATATACAGGTGTGGTCACTGCCGGTACTACAGTATACAGTAGCTGTAAGAAGTAGTTCTCCCCTTAAAGGCACATACACTACAGTTTCAAAATACAAAGTCTCTCTTCACAGAAACCTGTAGCTTGGGTTTCGATCCTCAAGCTGTCTGCGTTGCAGAGTCCATTTTAAAATCTCACAGGCTTTCTGCCACGAGGCACGGAAGCCATCTTGGTTACCCTTTTTGATTTAAAATGTCCATGCAGGGTCCCGATTATTAATAACAGCCTTCGGGGAAATGCAGAAATTTTGCAAATCTTACAGTGCCCAATGGTATGTTGAGTTCTTTGTCTTAACTTTCAGATGAAAGCCCTCAACTACAGGGTCTCATGCTCTTCCCTCACATGTCTTTCCTGTTTATACATTCTGCAGGTCCATCCATCATAATTCCTCCTATCTCTCCCGTCCTTGTCCTCCCAAGTTTGGAGTCAGACATGCCATTCTCGGCCTTCAGATGTTCATAGCTACTTGTTATCAGTTATTTATGTTCCGCTCTTCATGTAGCTTTAGCTGTGCAAAACTATTTCATTCCATTATCAGAGTATTGTACCATGGAATGAATCATTAAATTCCCAAAGATATCCTGCATCCTATTCTCATACACTGGTTAACTTATGCATTTTAAAGCAGCTTTGTTAAACGAAGTCAAAATCGTAACTTAGCATTGTAATATGGTTATTAGCAGTAACGAAAGAAACATTGGCATTGGGCCTCGGTTGGCCAAATCAAAGATACATAAAACAAAGTTGAAATCCTAACTTGAAAACAGCAGAAAGATAGCCTGGAAACAAGGTTAAAAATGGCCATCACGGTGCAGAATGTTATAACATCCACAAAGAATCAAAACACAAGCAGATTCTAAGCATCTGTCTAGTTATTCTAATACTAGTCTGAAGAGACTTTTTGTCTCAAGTTCTAATCCAGTCATGTAAACACAGTCTTATTCGCGTCACAATTTCATTCACATAATCCATTATATTTTGGATTCCCTAATTTCTACTCCATTTTAGTGCTGTGTGTACATGCTGTAAGGGGTGGTGTGTGGGTTGTTTGTCAGCTTCACCTCTGATTCCTTTGGTTTGAATTGCTCCCACTCCCTTTTGTTCTAGACTTTGGACTTATTTGGGGGTTGTAACAAACTTGCAACAGACACCTGGGTTAGTCAAACAGAATTCAGATCTTTATTTTGAGACAGGAAAATATACAATACAATAAAACTTATACTCTAAAAGGATGGGGAACACTCGGAGCAAGCGAGGGAGAATTACAATACACAAAATCTCTTACCCTCCCAACCCCACTACACTAGCTAGGCTGGAATCCAGAGGACCAGGAAATGCTCACCAAAACAACTTTCTTGACACATTGTAGAGGTTCGCTATTTCGGGGTTCTCCTTAGTTGTGGTGGTTGGGGCCTGCTGTACCCGGATGTGGTAGAAGACTGCACCTGCATTGGGTCTTCAGTTTGGGTTGGTCCGCTGATGTGGTTAGTTGCTCTGTTGGATGTATCAGGTGAGTACTCGATTTTCTTTGGTTAGGGCTAGTTTTAGGGTCTTTTGTGTACAAATCTTACCCAGGGGTAAGTCAGACTAGCCTGTAGAGTGGAAACAAGTCTTTGTTTCTCGAGTTTTTCGGCGGTTGGTCTCTTGTTGGTCGTGATGGCCCAATATTACCTAGTTGGTGGTAATATTGGTGGTTCTTGGTTTCTGTAGGCCTTTGGTTGCCGTGATCTCTGTTCCTTCTTTCTGTTTCTTCAAGTCTCCGATGATGGTGATCTCTCTCTCGATCTGGTTGGCTGAACTTGAACTGCACTGACCTCCGATCTTGAACTGACTGAACTGTTTAACTGAAAAGGCAGGCCTCAATTATACTACTTGGGGCCTGGCTTATCTGACCGCCAAATCTCGGGTTTCTTTGTTAAATTTGGCAGGCTCGTATTTTTTAATAGGTTTTAAAACTTTAATGTGCTTCGGGGATGGCCCATCTAAACTTAACCAGTTTCAGGGATGGTCCATCTAACTCTTAATCGGTCTTTAACTGGTTTCGGGATTGCCTTGAAACTAGTTTAAAAATGCAAAACGTTTGTCAATCTCTTTGATTGGTTTTGGACTGTGGTTTGATTGTTGTATCCTGTAGGGCTATGTTCTTTCCTTTGTGCTGCTGGGGACATGTAGGCCTAGAAATTCAGTATCGTCATGTCTGGGGCGCTACAGCCGGGCGTTCGCTAAATTTAGCGGCTGGCGCAGCTTAGCGCCACCTTCGCCGAAATTGAGTTGCATCGCCCCAAGAGGTTGCTGCTGCGCTAAAGCAGGCGGTGCACGACTATCATAAGGCACTAAGCCGGCGAGCCGAGGCGCTACCACCGAGAGCGGGCGCAGCGCAGGTGCAGCGAGTTATTGATTGAAGGCAGACACGCTGGCGCCGGTCAGCTCTTAAAGGGGGAGGGTCAATTTGGATTGCACCCACACCCTGCACACTGCAGCCCTGAATCTAGGCTTAAACAGAGCTGCTTCAAGAATGCTACGCCCACGACTATGGAGAAGGCCAGGGAGCGAGCACAGCGCTTCAGCGAGGGTGCCCTGAAGCTTCTGGTTGGCGCAGTGGAGCGCAGGCGACCTGTCCTATTCCCTGAGAGTGGCAGGAGGGTGCTGCTCAGCGAGTACAGAAAAGCCTGGAGGGAGGTGGCGAACAGAGTGACCTCCAACAGCTTGGCCCCCAGGACACCCACGCAGTGCAGAAAAAAGTTCAACAACCTCACTCGGGTTGTCAGGGTGAGTACCCTTTCCAGTATCCTCTTCATCCCTGCATGGGCACCTGACTTTACGGCCAAAGGGTCCTGAAAGCTCCAATGCCCAGCCCTCATCCAACAGCTAATGGACTCTCATGAAAATCACATGCACATTCACAACTTTACACACTGTCAGGGCTATTCTGCCATGGGAGACAGTGCAGGCAAGATGAGGTCTTGGCACTGTCAGGGCTATTCGACCATGGGAGACAGTGCAGGCAAGATGAGTGCTTCACACTGTCAGGGCTATTCAACCATGGGAGACAGTGCAGGCAAGATGAGTGCTTGAAACTGTCAGGGCTATTCGACCATGGGAGACAGTGCAGGCAAGATGAGGGCTTGACACTGTCAGGGCTATTCGATCATGGGAGACAGTGCAGGCAAGATGAGGGCTTGACACTGTCAGGGCTCTTCCACCATGGGAGACAGTGCAGGCAAGATCAGGGCTTGACACTGTACTCAGAGGCCGTCCTTTCTCTTGCAGGGCAAGCTGGCCCACAATCGGAGGCAGCAGCGACGGACCGGGGGAGGCCGTCCTGACCTTAAAGACCTGAGCGACCTGGAGCAGCGAATGGAGCAGATAATGGGAGGCCGGCTGATTGGCCCCGTCGCCACTGGAGATGCTGACCCCATTCTGGACAGCAATGGTAAGGTCATCACCTTTTTGACCTCTCTCTTTCCACTTGTGCCTCACACCAGCATCCTTTGCCACTCTCGAACCAATGCAGTGCATTGCAGTACTCATGCCTCCCTCGCTGCCGTCCTGGCCTCACTCTAAAGCAACTCCTGTGCCTCCCTGCTTTCAGATGATGAATCGCCAGGTGAGGAGGCGGGCCCTCAAACTGGCACTGCGACTGATTCAGAATTCGAGGAGGAGGAAGAGGAAGCCGGCCCATCAGTGTTGCCCTCAGCTGAGGCAGCCCATGGCCATGATGGAGACACGTCTTCCCTGGAGGGGAGCAGGGGGGAAGGGTCTGATGACAGTGACGCTCCGGGGCCCAGCGGGCTGCAGCAACGCGGGAGGGGTGGGGAAGCTCGTCGGCCTTCTCCCCAGAGGGTGATTGTGGCCTCCAGTCCTGCTACGGTGAGCGCAGAGGAGGTGCGGCTCCTTGGTGAAGTGGGCGCCCAGGCTGAGCGCAGGCACATTAAGCTCATGGCTGCAGTGGCATGGATGACTGACTCCATAGATTCACTGGCAAGGAGTGTTCGGGAATTCAGGGCAGCACAAGCCAGGAGTCTGCAGGACTTCGAGGCAGCACAGGCCAGGAGTCTGCAGGACTTCGGGGCAGCACAGGCGGCTTCCAACCATGTGCTTAGTCATGCCATGCAATCACTGGCTGGTCTGATGCAGACACAGATCAGGGCCACACGGGCACTAACTGATGCCACCCTCGCTGGATTGGCCAGGACTGGCCGGGGCCCTCGCCGCGCCGCAGCAGCCCAGCAGTCTGTGCTTCAGCAGATTGCTGTGCATGCTTCAGTGCTGGCCCATGAGAGTGCCAGTGTATTGGCCGACCAGGGAGTGCCTGTGCTCTGTCAGGTTGGCAGCATTCCTGCTGCCAACACTGTCACTCCTCCACTGCAGCTGCCACCACCCGTAGGACAGACTGCGAGTCAGCAGAGAGTGCTGTGAGGTTGGGTAAGTGTGTGAGTTCTTTAATTGTTATTTCTCTTTAAATCATTCTTGATAAGATTACTTAAGCAGTTTAAGTAAAGGGGAAAAGTTAAATATTTGGGATTCTGTTGGTTTAAGAAGAGTAGAACAAGGTTACACTGCAGTAGGAGTAAATTGGCACAGCAGGCAGTGGAAACCAGTTTTCTAACCAATCAGCAGGGGTGACTCATTTGGCTGTAAACAAACAAACAGTATAAAAAGACCAGGCTAGTGCGAGCAAGCACTGAGTGCGAGTCAGCAGAGAGTGCTGTGAGTTTGGGTAAGTGTGTGAGTTAGAGTAAGTGGGGTGTTAGGTGCTCTTTTCAAACTCTAACTCTGTGGGTTGTAGTTAATAAGGCCTTTCTGGTGCAGAGTGACTGTTGGTAAACCATTTAACTGGTGTAATTAGAGGGATTGATTTAAATTAAATCCACTTAATTAAAGGGGATACTAGCATCTATAATCGGGCAGAGGGTGTCCATAACTAACAATAAAAAATTTAATTAATTACATAGAATGGAGCAGGTGATGTGTTACTGTTGCGAGATGTGGGAGCCGGTGAACGCCATTGAGGCTCACGGTGATTACGTCTGTGACAAGTGTCTGCTGCTACAGGAACTCCAGCTCCGTGTTGATGAGCTGGAGACTGAGCTTCAGACACTGCGACACATCAGGGAGGGGGAGAAGTACCTGGACTCTGTGTATCAGGAGGTGATCACACCTATGAAGTTAATTAATTCAGATGTAGCCCATGGTCAGGGACAGGACGGTGTGAATAAAAGTGAGGCAGGTACGGGGATCCAGGAGGTAGAGCTGGAGGAGCTGCAGCCCTTGCTCTTGTCCAGCAGGTTCGAGGTTCTTACTCCCTGTGGGGATGGGAGCAGGGACTGCAGGGAGGATGAGCAACCTGGCCACAGCACCGTGGAACAGGGAGCCATTCAAGAGGGGGGAGTAACTAGAAATGTTGTAGTGGTAGGGATAGTATTATAAGGGGGATAGATAGAGTTCTCTGCAGCCGAGAACGAGAGTCCCGAAGGCTGTGTTGCCTACCCGGTGCCAGGGTTAAGGACACCTCCTCTGGGCTGGAAAGAAACTTGCAGTGGGAGGGGGTGGATCCAGTTGTCGTGGTCCATGTTGATACAAACGACGTAGATAGGACTAGGAAGCTGGTTCTGTTAAAGGAGTATGAGCAGCTAGGGGTCAAATTAAAAAACAGAACCTCAAGGGTAATAATCTCTGGATTATTACCTGAGCCACAAGCGAATTTGGCTAGGACAAATAAAATTAGAGAGTTAAATGCGTGGCTCAAAGACTGGTGTGGGAGAAATTGGTTTTGCTTCCTGGGACACTGGCACCAGTACTGGGGCAGGAGGGAGCTGTTCCATTGCGACGGGCTTCACTTGGCCAGTGCTGGGAATAGAGTCCTGGCGGATCATATAACTAGGGCTGTCGAGAGGGCTTAAACTAACTAGTGCGAGGGAGGTTCCTGGAGAGCAAATAATAAAAATGACAACAGAGAAGGTCATAGACTTAGGTAGCAGTGGGGAAATTAAAAACCAGAGCATGTCAGGAAGGGGCAGAAGGTATGGAGTAAAAGGTAAAGTAATAAAAAGGGCAAAAGCAGGAACTAAGTGTCACAAAACATATTTGAAAGTTCTCTATCTGAATGCACGTAGCATTCGTAACAACATAGACGAGTTAATGGCACAAATAACTACATATGGGTATGATCTTGTGGCCATTACAGAAACATGGCTGCAGGGTGACAATGTCTGGGAATTAAACATACCAGGTTATTTAATGATCAGGAAGGACAGGCAGGAAGGAAGAGGAGGTGGGGTGGCTATGCTAATAAAGGAAGGAATCACTGTAATACAGAGAAATGATATTGGGTCAAAAGATCAGGATAATGAAACAGTTTGGGTGGAGGTAAGGAATAATAAGGGGAAAAAAATACTAGTGGGCGTAGTCTATAGGCCTCCGAACAGTTGCAACTATGTTGGACGGAGTATCAATCAGGAAATAGTTGAGGCTTGTAATAAGGGAACATCTATAATTATGGGGGATTTTAACTATCATATCAATTGGACAAATCAAATTGGGCAGGGCTGCCTTGAGGATGAATTCATTGAGTGTATTAGGGATGGGTTTCTTGAGCAGTCTGTAACTGAACTGACCAGCGGGCAAGCAACCTTAGATCTGGTCCTGTGTAACGAGACAGGATTAATTAAAAATGTCCTAGTAAAGGATCCCCTTGGAATGAGTGACCATAACATGGTTGAATTCCATATTCAATTAGAGGGTGAGAAGGTTGGATCTCAAACAAGCATGCTAAGCTTGAATAAAGGAGACTATGAAGGTATGAGAGCAGAATTGAGTAGAGTGGATTGGGAAAATAGATTAAAGGGTAAGACGATACATGATCAGTGGTGTATATTTAAGGAGTTATTTTACAACTTCAAAAAAATATATATTCCACTGAGAAAAAAAGGGTGTAAAAGAAAAGACAGCCATTCGTGGCTAAGTAAAGAAATTAAGGATAGTATTCGACTAAAAACAAGGGCATATAAGTTAGCCAAATCTAGTGGGAGGATAGAGTATTGGGAAAACTTTAAAAGACAGCAAAAAATAACAAAAGATTGATTAAGAAAGGGAAGATAGATTATGAAAGTAAATTAGCAAAAAATACAAAAACAGATAGTAAGAGTTTTTATAGTTATATAAAAAGAAAAAGGGTGGCTAAAGTAAATGTTGGTCCCTTGGAGGATGAGACCGGGAAATTAATGGTGGGAAATATGGAGATGGCAAAAACACTGAATGAATATTTTGTATCAGTCTTTACAGTAGAAGACACTAAGAATATCCCAACACTGGACAAACAGGGGGCTATGGGGGGGAGGAGCTGAACACGATCAAAATCACTAAGGAAGTGGTACTCGGTAAAATAATGGGACTCAAAGCGGATAAATCACCTGGACCTGATGGCTTACATCCTAGGGTCTTGAGGGAAGTGGCGGTAGGGATTGTGGATGCATTGGTAATAATTTTCCAAAACTCCGTGGATTCAGCAAAGGTCCCGGCAGACTTGAAAACTGCTAATGTAACACCCTTATTTAAAAAGGGCAGTAGACAGAAGGCTGGAAACTATAGACCGGTTAGCCTAACATCTGTGGTAGGTAAAATTTTGGAGTCCATTATTAAGGAGACAGTAACAGGACATTTGGATAATCATAATTTAATAGGACAAAGTCAGCATGGTTTTATGAAGGGGATGCCATGTTTGACAAATTTGCTGGAGTTCTTTGAGGAAGTAACATATAGGGTGGATAAAGGGGAACCAGTGGACGTAGTGTATTTCGACATCCAAAAGGCATTTGACAAGGTGCCACACAAAAGATTGTTGTTTATGATAAAAAAAAATCACGGGATTGGGGGTAATATTCTGGCATGGATAGAGGATTGGCTATCTAACAGAAGGCAGAGAGTTGGGATAAATGGTTCATTCTCAGAATGGCAATCAGTAACTAATGGTGTTCTGCAGGGGTCGGTGCTGGGTCCCCAACTCTTTACAATCTATATTAACAATTTGGATGAGGGGACCGAGCGTAACATATCAAAGTTTGCAGATGATACTAAGATGGGAGGGAAAGTAGTGAGTGAGGAGGACATAATAAACCTGGAAGGGGACATAGACAGGCTAAGTAAGTGGGCAGAGATTTGGCAGATGGAGTACAATACTGGAAAGTGTGAGGTTATGCACTTTGGCAGGAAAAATCGTAGAGCAAGCTATTATCTTAATGGCAAGAAACTTGAAAGTACTGAAGTACAAAGGGATCTGGGGGTCCTGGTGCACGAAACTCAAAAGGTTAGTATGCAGGTGCAGCAAGTGATTAAGAAGGCCAATGGAATGTTGGCTTTCATTGCTAGGGGGATAGAATATAAAAATAGGGATGTATTGCTTCAGTTGTACAAGGTATTGGTGAGACCACACCTGGAATACTGCATACAGTTTTGGTGTCCATACTTAAGAAAAGACATACTTGCTCTCGAGTCAATACAAAGAAGGTTCACTCGGTTAATCCCGGGGATGAGGGGATGGACATATGAGGAGAGGTTGAGTAGATTGGGACTCTACTCATTGGAGTTCAGAAGAATGAGAGGCGATCTTATTGAAACATATAAGATTGTGAAGGAGTTGGATCGGGTGGATGCGGGGAGGATGTTCCCGATGATGGGTGAAACTAGAACTAGGGGGCATAGTCTTAGAATAAGGGGCTGCTCTTTCAAATCTGAGATGAGGAGGAACTACTTCACTTCGAGGGTGGTAGGTCCATGGAATATGCTGCCCCAAAAAGCTGTAGAAGCTACATCATTACATAAATTTAAAACAGAAATAGACAGTTTCCTAGAAGTAAAGGGAATTAAGGGTTACGGGGAGCGGGCAGGAATTTGGACATGAGTCTAGGTTCGGATTGGACATGGCCCTGTGGGTAGCGGAGTGGGCCCAGGGGCCGTGTAGCCTGATCCTGCTCCTATTTTGTGTGTCTAATTCTGTTAGATTCAGGAGATGGTTCTGTGATAGTAGATTGGCGGTTAGGATCAGATCAGCCATGATCTTATTAAATGGCGGAGCAGGCTCGAGGGGCCGATTGGCCTACTCCTGCTCCTATTTCTTATATTCTTATGCTGCCCAAGCAGAGTTGGAGCAGTCAGCAGCCGGACCCTCCAGGCCCAGAGCTGGTCCAGTCCATCCCCCAAGGGCATCTGCCGACTCACCATCTGACCCTCAGCAGCCTTCCCCCAGCCTTGCTGCAGTCACTGGGGTCCCATTGATGAGGAGCTGCAGGGCGGGAAGGGGCAAATCGCACAAGCGAGGTGGATCAACCTTGCAGGCGAAAAAGTAGGTGTGGCAAAATGTTTTTTTTTATATGAATGCCGAGAATGTTGTGTTTGTTTTTTATATGAAGGCCGACAATGTTGTGTTTGTTTTTTATATGAAGGCCGACAATGTTGTGTTTGTTTTTTATATGAAGGCCGACAATGTTGTGTTTGTTTTTTGTATGAAGGCCGACAATGTTGTGTTTGTTTTTTATATGAAGGCCGACAATGTTGTGTTTGTTTTTTATATGAAGGCCGAGGATCATGGTCATTTTTGTTTAACTGTTTTTTGCATTTTCTCCAGGTTGTGAGAGACAGTTATGTGTCTGACTCTTTTTTGGGGGGTTTCTCTGTATTTGTTTGTCATGCGGGAAGGGCACAGAGTTTGTAAAATAAAAAATTGTCTTTATTCAGCTTGTCCATGTTTGCACTTTGAACTTATTGTTGCCTTGACCGGCTGCGGGTTTGCGGAGCAGCTCCATTCATGTTCTGTCAATGTCACAAGCCATTCCCTGAGAGGGGGCCTAGAACCGACTTGCAATAATCCGCCGACGGACGGCCCTTGCACTTTGTGCCTCCCTCCCGTCTTGGTGCTCCTCCTCCTCCTCTGGTGGTCATCCAATGTCTGCTGGCAGTGGCTGTGTCCTGAGGATAGCCAGGTTCAGCAGCATGCAGCATACTACAACGAAATGGGAGACTCGCTCAGGCGAGTACTGAAGGGCTCCCCCGGAATGGTCCAGAGAGTGCAACCGTTGCTTGAGCACACCGATTGTCTGCTCAATGATGTTCCAGGTCGCTTGATGGCTGTCATTGTATCGTTCTTCAGCAGGGGTGCTGGGCACACGGAGCAGGGTCATCAGCCAGGTGCACAAAGGATAGCCCTTGTCCCCGACAAATCAGCCTCCTGGGTGAGCCGGGGCTTCAAAAATGTCTGCCACAGAAGTCTGGCGCAGGATGAAGGCATCGTGGCTGCTGCCTGGAAAGCGGGCATTGACAGCTAATATGAGCTGCCTGTGGTCACACACCAACTGGACTTTGAGCGAATGGTATCCCTTCCGGTTGCATTAATCCTCAGCATTCTGTAAAGGTGCCTGCAAAGCCACATGCGTGCAGTCAATGGCACCCTGCACCATGGGGAAGCCCACTATTCTTGCAAATCCCATTGCACGCTCTTGCTGCTTGTCCGGGGTCATGGGGAAGGAGATGTACTGACGTCTGCTTCTGAAGAGGGCATTCGTCACCTGGTGGATGCAGCAATGTACCGCGAATTGGGAGATATTGGCAATGTCCCCAGTAGCGGATTGGAAGGAGCCAGTGGCATAGAAGTTGAGAGCCACTGTCATCTTCACTGCCACCGACAGAGACGTCCTGCTCCTCAGCTGTGGCTGCAGATCTCTCTGAAGCAGGTGGCAGTTCTCAGTGACCACCTCCCTTCTGAATCGCAGCCTCCGAACACACTGCTTATCAGACATGTTGAGATATGAGAACTGCTGGCGGTAGACTCTGGGTGGGTAAGTCCTCCTCTGCTGACGCCTGTTGGCCCTACTCCATCTGGCCATGACTGGCACTCTCTCTTGGCATCTCTGAGCCCCTTGAATGCAATGCAGAAACCCAACGTTTCCACCCATTGCAGTGTAAGAATTCGCAATAATTTACAGTTCTGAAGATTAATTTTTTTGATTAAAGAATCCCTGGGCGTTGTGCTTTTAAATTTCCAGGGATAAAAATGGCTGTCACCACATGGCCGAAGACAAAGGACAATGCTTTGTTTACAAAGCAATTGAATGCTATTAGCATTTGTTTATATATCGAGTGGAAACATCTAAACTGCAGAAGAGACTTTTGGATCTTGAATGGGAACCATTTAAGAACTGAATGGGCTTAAATCACCTAGCATTCTGGACAATAGAGCAGTTGTATTTCCCTTTTGTTTCAGCCCAGAGAGCTCCAGAAGACACATTAACCCAGTCCAACCACTCTGAGTTAGCCAATCACAGCTTTCTCTTGTGTATTGGACCTTTTGGGCGGGAATTTTGCACACAGCCCTTGCAGCGCAGAATGGCAGGACCTCACCAGGTATATAAGACAGCTGCTGAGAAGCTATCACTCTTTTTTTACTTCGCTGGACCACAGGTGAGCAGGGTGTTCTGACTCCTCAACAAGGCAACCTAGCAGGAGTTTGGGGTGGTGATTTAAGGGAATTGCTCAGATTGTTTAAATAACATTGTAGCCATTGTATCCCTCGTTTTCGCCATCTGCAACCCCCTGTTATATAGTTTTCCTGTAATTACTGTGTTCGTGTGGTATAGTTTATTCTTTTGATTGTAGTTTATTTAGGTAATAAAACTTGATTTTCTCTCATCCAAACCACTTGTCCGTTTTAATATCATTAATTATAAGTTCCTCCACTCAGAACTGAAGGAGGGGTAGTGATTCAAAACCGCTGTTTGTAAATTGGTTTAGAGTGCAGCAGCAAAAAGGCTGCTGACCAGGTGAATTACCGTAAACCAGGTAAAAGGTTGGAATTGGTCAGAGCTCAGAGGCAAAGGCTGCTGGCCAGGTAATTTACCATAAACCAGTTAAGAGATGCCCCCCTTACAAATGGCGAGCCAGGTAGGAGTGGAGGCACTTTTTGATTGAATAAGTGGTCTGGATCTGGAGAAAGCATCAGCTATAGTTTCTCTCGTTGTTTTCAGTATGTGGGTAGCCCTGTGGATGTTAGCAGCAGCGTGTAGGCTGACCTATCATGGTATAGGTGGCTGGGTTAAGGAGGGTGAGAAGAGGGTGCAGGAGGAGGTTAAAGATGCCAAGAATCGGGAGTCTCAGCTTGAAAAATGCCAGGCGGAGGTAGAACGCCTCAGAGAGGTGTATGAGGCCAGAGCTAGTGGAATGAGGGTGCGGGAAGAGAATGCACGCCTCACACTAGAGGCCACGAAATGCCAGGCATTTATAGAGCGCCTTGTGCAGGAAGTCACAGAGGCGAGGGACTGGGAGATGAGGCTACAGGAGGAAATCGCACACCTCACCCAAGAAGCTAGTGAGGGAGAGAGCCATGCGAGAAACAAGACAGAGTTCCTAAGGTATCAAATCACAGAAGCAAAGAGGAGCGAGATGAGACTGCGGGAAGAGAATGCCCGCCTCACCTCAGAAGAGACAGAGCAGGAGGAGAAGTTTAGGGAAGTAAATGCAACTTATAAGCTGGCCTGCGCCCTAAGGTTTGAGGAAGCAGATCATGGCCCCTGTAGGGCAGAGATAGAAAGCCTTAACATGGCTTTAAATGCATCAAAGGGGATGATTTGTCTGATCAGCCCGAAGGCAGGTCAGCTGGACTTTACTGGCAGCCCAAGTAGAACCATCCCACAGGCAGCACCCAGAACGGTGCTGGATTGGGAATTAGACACCCCAAGACCGCAGCCCACAGCTCCGAGTCTTGAGGAGCTCTGGCAGCGAGGAGGTGTGGACAATGGGGTGGTAGGAGAACACCAGCAGGCCACGCTAGGCAGGCGGGGACCAGGACCAATGTACCCCCTCCAACAACAGAGGTACGGTCCACCCGTGAGGAGTGAGCCTGAGAATAGGAATCCTCAGCCCACAGCAAGTTCGAGTTCACAGGCAAGCACTGTGGCTTGTGTGGGGGGAGGAGCCATTCATGTTCAGAGTAAGCTTTTTAAGCCAGGGAACAGGAAGGAGAGTTCTGGGACCCCTGTAGAGCAGGTCCAGTAGCTCAGTGGGTCCGCAAGCCCGAGACAAGATGGTCACCCACTTTACAGTGGAATAAGGCGGTCTCCCGAACCAGGGAGAAGCCAAAGAACAGGGGTCCCCACTCAACAGCCATAAGCTGCGAGGGACCAGAGGCAGGAGGCAGTCCAGCTTTGCTGCAGCCAGCAGCAATCTGTGACAGTGCCAGAGATTAGCATGGCCGTCCGGAGACGGGCGACATTTGTATTATAGCTATGTGTGTGTATATAGCTTGCTTTAAGTTGTAAATTTTAGTTTTAAGTTTAAGTTTAAAGAGTTTAAGTTTACATGTGTGCCAAATGTTTGTATTTTGGTCCGAGGTCGAGGGACCCGACCATGTCTCCACCTAAGGCAGCAGGTCAGTGAGACCTGGCTGCATGTCCTTTTAAGTTTTTGCAGGAGATTGGAAAATGAAGCAACCATGTTCGCCCAGCCCGAGCTGGGCACCGAATGAAGATATGGAGACAGAATGTTGGGGGTCACCTCGCCACTGGACGAATCCAGGAGACCCCGCAGCGATCTTCTGGAAAAACCGGACAGGGTCCGGAGGAACTTGCCTACTCCTCCTACGGGGAGGAGATGGCCCCAGCTGGGTGGGGCACGGCTCCCAACCCAGCACTATCCTGACCGAAGTTCACTTGCGGGAGACCTCGCTGTTGAGGAGTCACGATGGGGAAGCGTGGGCGCCTTGTGATAGGGACGCGTTCCTCGGGGGTGGGTGGTGATGGCCCGGGAAAGATTGCATAGGGAGGGGGAGACCCAAGAGTCACGTGGGTGCGTTCGGGGAAGGGAGGAACTCACCCGGGGGCCCACGGGCAAAGTTAGTGTAAGTGTGGCTGGGGAGGATGAGTGGGTGGTCGGATCTGGGATCCAAGCTTGTGTGGGGCCAGGAAGAGCCACCACACAGGCACCCATCATCTTTCTGCAGCCAGTCAAAGGAAGACGGGAGGGGGAGGGACTGGGAGTCATGATCCCATACTCCCCGGTCTCGGTCTGTGACAAGGTAATTTTATACATGAGGGGTACCCCGCCTCCACAAAAGGACAAGGGAACGGCTCGGGGCTGGCAGAGCAGGCTGGTCTGTAAATCCATTCTGCCTGTTTTAAAGTTTAAGACGATCAAAGTGGGGTGGAAGGAATATTTACTGCCCGGGTGGGAGGAGCAACACCCACTCGAATTTTGCGACCCATCATTGGCACATGATGGTCGGGGTTTATTTAAGCATGTTGTTTCAAATGTTTAATGATTTTTTGTATTTTGTTTCATAGTTCCAAGTCGAGCAGAGGCGTTGGACCCTCTCCGTGCTTGGGGTCATTTTGATTACATTGTGTAACTAAGATTGCAACATGTTGTAATATGTTATGATGTAAAAGGTGTTGGTAAATTTGGATTACATTGTATAATTTTACAAGTCTGTAGGGGTATGAGACCCCTTATTGAAAACTGAAGTATCTGTAAGATGCCTACCGTACCATGTTGTTTTTTCTTGAATTTAAGGGGAATAGACGGGACGGGGATCAGTGGCAGATAGCTATTAGGTAAACACAGGGGATGGTTGTTTGTGAGGGGTCAGAAATTATTGCTCATTTCTTCAAGAGGATACTACAAGCAAGCTGGAAGTATCCAAGGGCGGACTGTAAGAATTCACAATAATTTACAGTTCTGAAGATTAATTTTTTTGATTAAAGAATCCCTGGGCATTGTGCTTTTAAATTTCCAGGGATAAAAATGGCTGTCACCACATGGCCGAAGACAAAGGACAATGCTTTGTTTACAAAGCATTTGAATGCTATTAGCATTTGTTTGTATATCGAATGGATACATTGATGCGCTATCAATAACTCAAAAGACTGAGATTAAGCGAGTAATTAACAGGCTTTTATTAACAAGAGAATGAAGGTGTGCCTCGAGTGGTCGACCGGTCCAGAATACAGAGGGACTGTGGAGCAGTCACCTTTATAGCTGGACTCGTGGGAGGAGTCAGCCGAGACATGTACAGGCATGTACACAGTGGAATACAAACAGTGGTTTACCACATTCACCCCTTGTTTAAAAATGAGTCCGGCGGGGTGAAGTGTATTAAAAGTTAGTGTATTGGAGTCTCTCCGGAGGTTTTGTCTGCCGCTGTGATCGACGTGGCGACGGCAGGGGTAGTGAAGCTTCCGGCATCGAGTCCCGCTTAGGCTGGGGCACTGGTGTGTAGTCCTCGTAGGTGTAGAGCGGGTCGCAGGGCCCCGGCCCGCCGTCTGCTGGGGCTGGATATCGGGTTGTGGGGGTGGGTGGTAGTGGGTAGTGGGTTACTACGGCCCCCGAGGGTGTGAGGTCTCGTATGGAGACTGTGTCCTCCCGCCCGTCCGGGTACGCAACATAAGCATACTGGGGGTTGGCGTGGAGGAGGTTGACCCTTTCGACCAGGGGGTCCATTTTATGGGTCCTCACGTGTCTTCTCAGTAGGACTGGCCCTGGGGACGTCAGCCATGGCGGTAGCAATGCCCCCGATGTGGACTTCCTTGGGAAGACAAACATTTTCTCATGAGGGGTGGCGTTAGTGGCAGTGCAGAGCAGTGACCGAATAGAGTGGAGCGCATCGGGGAGCACATCCTGCCAGCGGGAGGTCGGAAGGCCCCTAGACTTTAAGGCTAGCAGGGCGGCCTTCCAAACTGTCGCATTCTCTCTTTCCACCTGTCCGTTCCCCCGGGGGTTGTAACTGGTGGTCCTGCTTGTGGCAATACCCCTAGCGAGCAGGTACTGACGGAGTTCGTCGCTCATAAACGATGAGCCCCGGTCGCTATGGATATAGCTGGGGAAACCGAACAGGGTGAAGAGGTCTTTCAGGCATTTAATGACCGTGGCACTGGTCATGTCCGGGCAGGGGATGGCGAACGGGAAACGGGAGTACTCATCAATAATGTTGAGGAAGTACACATTGCGGTCGGAGGAGGGGAGAGGCCCTTTAAAATCAACGCTCAGGCGCTCGAAGGGGCGAGTGGCTTTTATCAGGTGAGCCCTGTCTGGTCTATAAAAGTGCGGTTTGCACTCAGCGCAGACTTGGCAGTTCCTGGTCATGGTCCTGACCTCCTCAATGGAGTAAGGCAGGTTGCGGGCCTTGATGAAGTGGAAGAACCTGGTGACCCCCGGGTGGCAGAGGTCATTGTGGAGGGCCCGCAGTCTATCGATCTGCGCGCTGGCGCAGGTGCCACGCGATAGAGCATCCGGGGGTTCATTGAGCTTCCCGGGCCGGTACAAGATCTCGTAATTGTAGGTGGAAAGTTCGATTCTCCACCTCAAGATCTTGTCATTTTTGATTTTGCCCCTCTGCTTGTTGTTAAACATAAACGCAACTGAACGCTGGTCAGTGAGCAGGGTAAATCGTTTTCCGGCCAGGTAGTGCCTCCAATGACGCACAGCCTCCACAATAGCCTGGGCCTCCTTCTCAACGGTGGAGTGTCTGGTCTCCGGGCCCTGGAGGGTTCGTGAAAAGAAGGCCACGGGTATCCCCGCCTGATTGAGGGTAGCGGCCAGGGCAAAGTCGGACGCGTCGCTTTCCACCTGGAAGGGGATGGATTCGTCCACTGCGTGCATCGTGGCTTTGGCAATGTCTTCCTTGATACGGTGGAAGGCTAAGCGGGCCTCTGCCGTCACGGGAGAAGAGGTGGACTTGATCAGCGGACGGGCCTTGTCCGCATAGTAGGGGACCCACTGGGCGTAATAAGTGAAGAACCCTAGGCACCTCTTCAGGGCCTTGAGGCAGTGGGGCAGTGGGAGTTCCATAAGGGGACGCATCCGGTCGGGGTCGGAACCGATGACTCCGTGTTCCACAACACAGGCAAGGATGGCGAGGCGGGTTGTGCGGAATATGCACTTCTCCTTGTTATACGTCAGGTTGAGGAGTTTGGCGGTGCAGAGGAATTTTTCGAGGTTTGCGTCATGGTCCTGCAAGTCATGGCCGCAGATGGTCACATTGTCCAGATATGGGAAGGTGGCCTTCAACGCATTTTGATCGACCATCCGGTCCATCTCCCTTTGGAAGACAGAGACCCCATTGGTGACGCCAAAGGGAACCCTAAGGAAGTGATAGAGGCGGCCGTTTGCCTCAAAGGCAGTATACTGGCGGTCCTCAGGGCGGATAGGGAGCTGGTGGTACGCTGATTTCAGGTCAATGGTCGAGAAGACGCGGTACTGCGCAATCTGGTTGACCATATCAGCTATACGGGGGAGTGGGTAAGCGTCCAGCAGGGTGTAGCGATTTATTGTCTGGCTGTAGTCGATGACCATTCGCTGCTTCTCGCCGGTCTTAACGACCACAACCTGGGCTCGCCAGGGGCTGGTGCTGCCCTCAATAATCCCCTCCTTCAGGAGCCGCTCCACTTCGGTTTTAATGAAAACCCTGTCCCCGGCACTGTATCGCCTGCTCTTTGTGGCGATGGGCTTACAGTCGGGGGTGAGGTTAGCAAACAGTGGGGGGGGGGTGACTCTGAGTGTGGAGAGGTTGCACCTGGTGCGCGGCGGGCAATTTGGAAGCTGCTGGCTGCGGACTGTGAGTGGGGGGAGGGGTCCACCGTACGCCATCGTAACACTTTTAAGGTGGCACTGAAAATCTAACCCCAGTAGAATGGCAGCGCAGAGGTGGGGCAGGACCAGAAGTTTAAAATTATCGTACACAGTCCCGTCTACTACGAGTGTCACCACACAGTAGCCACCAATGTCTGCCGACTGGGACTCAGAGACCATAGAAATCCGCTGGTGCGCAGGCAGGACTGGGAGAGAGCAACGCCGCACCGTGTCGGGGTGGATGAAGCTCTCCGTGCTCCCAGAGTCAAAAAGGCAGATTGTTTCGTGACCATTTACCTTAATGTCCATTGTGGACCGGGCCAGCTGGTGCGGTCTCGCTTGGTCCAGCGTAACGGAGGCCAGCATAGGGGTCGGTGTGTCACTGCGGGTATCAGATGAGGCGGTGTTGGGGGCCTGCTGCGTCCCGGCTGCCATCCAAGATGGCGGCGTCCATGATCCCCATGTGGCTGGAGGCGTCCAAAATGGCTGCTGTTCCGGTGGTTCGCACATGGCTGGGGAGGCCCAAGATGGCGGCCCGCACGGCCCACACGCGGCGCTGCTGGGGTTCGGGGTGGCTTTGGCCCTGCAGATGCTGGCGTAGTGTCCATTCTTCCCGCAACCCGAGCAGATCGCATTTTTCGCTGGGCAGCGCGCTCTGGGGTGTTTGGCCTGGCCACTGTAGTGTCCGTGTGTAGATAAAGACACTGAAGACAGGAGTTGGTTCATAGGTATTTACTAAGCAAGTCTGGGGGGGGTTCTAAAGGATATACACAATACACAGGCTTATATAGCCCAAGTGGCAATTACCGGCATTGCGCACACCTGGGGCTCTTAAAGGCACATACACCACAATTCCTTTTAAAGGCACATACACCACAATTCCTCCCCTTCTAGCTAACTAGTACATCATATTTTAAGTAATTATTAATTACATGTTATATGCAAAATAATATACATTGCTGTATTAATTAATTATAAGTTAGTCTCTCAGGAGGCTTCCTGACTCGGTCCGGATAACGCCTCGGGGGTGTAGTAGTTTCTGGTGGTGTAGTAGGTTCTTCTGGTAAGGCTGATTCGGCTTGAAGGCCAGTGTCGGGTTCATCGGGTTCCAGTGTCACTGGATCGGAGGTAGATATGGGTATCTCTACTTCATCGTTAGATGTATAGCGTGGTGGTGTAGGTTGTCCCTTTTCGGATGACTTGATGATTTGGTCAGCATGGCGCCTTATTATGCTTTCTCCGATGTCCACGGTATACATCAGTGGTCCTAGTCGTGTGCAGATAGTTCCAGGCTGCCATTTCTCGGCACGGTAGTCCCGGGCCAAAACCGGTTGGCCTATCTGGAAGGCCCTAGTTGGCCTTTCATTCATGCCCTGAAACTGCCGGTTCTCCACGTCCCTTCGGATGTTGGGCTTGACCAAATCCAGCCGGCATCTTAGGTTTCTATTGTAGAACATCATGACGGGAGTTTGGTTTGTAACCATACGTGTTGCATTCCTATATGCAAATAAGAAGTTATCCACCTTGTGCTGAAGTTTTATGCTTTCATTACCCATGGCCTTTATGGCCTTCTTAAAGGTCTGGACAAACCTTTCAGCCAATCCATTGGTGGCGGGATGGTATGGGGCGGACGTGTAGTGCTTTACCCCATTGTTCTTTAAGAACTTTCTGAATTCTTCGGACACAAATTGCGGTCCATTATCAGAACATATCTGTTCCGGCAGCCCATTCCTGGCAAATATGGTCCTTAATACTGTGATGGTTTTTTCCGTGGTGGTGGAGGACATCTTTATTACCTCCGGCCACTTGGAGTGTGCATCAACTGCGATTAAGAACATTGAGTCCATAAATGGACCAGCAAAGTCGATGTGCACCCTTTGCCAGGGAGATGAGGGCCACTCCCATGGATGTAGAGGGGCCTGTGGCGGAGCATTTTGGACCTTCTGGCATCCTAGGCAGCTCTTGGTCATGTCTTCGATGTCTCCATCGATACCTGGCCACCATACAAACGCCCTAGCTAGGTTCTTCATTTTCACTCCACCCAGATGCCCCTCGTGAAGCTCCTTTAGCACTTTATCCTGGAGTTTGGGTGGAATCACCACTCTGGATCCACACATCAAGGTTCCTCGGCACACTGACAGCTGTTCTCTTCTTTGCGAGAATGCTGGCAACAGTGGTTTGCCATGTGCTGGCCATCCCTTCATTGTTAAATCGTAGACCCGTGAGAGAGTAGGGTCATTTCTGGTCTCCCTTTCAATGGCAGAATTTGTCACCGGTAGACATTCCACTATGGTAGAGTGGAATATCTCTACTGGGTCTACTGTAGGTGCCTCTTCTATCGTTGGCAACGGCAGGCGTGATAAACCGTCAGCATTCCCATGCTGTTTTGACCCTTTGTATTCAATGCTGTATTGGTGTGCCCCTAGAAAAAGGGACCACCTCTGTAGTCTTTGTGCCGTCATAATGGGGACACCTTTCTTAGGGTTGAATATGGAGATGAGGGGTTGATGGTCAGTCAGCAAGGTAAATTTTTGTCCGTGTAGGTAATGGTTGAATTTCTTCACTCCCCATACCAGGCTGAGTGCTTCCCTGTCTATCTGGGAATAGTTACGCTCAGCTGAGTTCAATGAGCGTGACGCAAAAGCTATCGGCCGTTCCGAGCCATCAGGGAATCCATGGGACAATACCGCTCCTATGCCGTAAGGGGATGCATCGCACGCCAGTCTGATTGGTAGTGATGGGTTGTAATGAGCCAAAACTTTCTCGGATGTGATTAAGTCTTTACATTTATGGAAGGCACGTTTACAGTCTTCGTTCCATTTCCAAATCACTCCTGTGTGTAGAAGATCATTAAGAGGGTGTAGAATAGTTGATAAGTTCGGTAAAAATTTATGATAGTAATTTATTAATCCCAGGAATGACCTCAATTGTGAAACATTTTCAGGTGCTGGGGCTTTTATAACTGCTTCAATTTTTTCAGGTGACTTATGCAACCCTTCCTTATTAATTATGTGGCCACAATATGATATCTGATTTTGGAAAAATTCGCACTTGGGGCGATTTGCTCGTAGGCCCCGTTCTTTCAGCCTAGTGAGCACCTGCTCCAAATTGGCAAGGTGCTCGTTGTCGTTTTCTCCTGTTATAAGGATGTCGTCTAGGTAACACTGAGTCCCCGGAATCCCTTGCAGGACTTGCTCCATAGCTCTTTGCCAGATAGCTGGAGCTGATGCTACTCCAATAATCAGTCGATTGTACTGGTACAGGCCTTTGTGTGTGTTTATTGTGAGATACGTTTTAGAGGTCTCCTCAACCTCCATCTGTAGATATGCCTGTGCCAAGTCAATTTTTGTGAAACGTTTTCCTCCGGATAGTGAGGCGAAAATATCTTCTATCCTCGGAAGAGGATACTGTACTGTGTGAAGGACCGGGTTTACAGTCACCTTAAAGTCCCCACAGATGCAAATTTTTCTCTGTTCCTCAGAGTTATTTTTCAATGCTTTTTCATGACTGGAACGATGGGTGTTGCCCATTCGCTCCAATCTATTTTGGATAATACGCCTGCCTTTTCCAAATTCTCCAGCTCTGCCTCGACTGCCGGACGTATTGCGTATGGCACCGGTCTTGCCTTAAAAAATTTTGGAATTGCTGCATCTTCCACTTTTATTGAGGCGGTGATGCCTTTTAAGGTTCCTAGTTTCTCTTGAAACACTTCTTTGGCGTTGGCCAAGATGTCTTTTAATCGTTCAGGTATGATGTCATCATTGTTTTTTTCCTTACTGGTCACCGTCAGTGCCTGAATGGAGTGCCAGTCTAAACGTATCTTCCTTATCCATTCACGTCCCAACAACGGTGGACCACCATCTTGTAGAATGTATAAATACAACTTTTGTATTTCTTTGCCGTTGTATACCACAGGCACCTTTATTTTTCCTTTGGGGTATACTTTCTGCCCCGTATATGTTTTTAAGATAATGGATGTGTCTTTTAGAGGTATATGCGAAAATAGCCTCTCGTAATCTCGTCGATTTATTACGGTTAGAGCTGATCCTGTATCTAGCTCCATTTTAACTGGGGACCCTGCTATTATGAGGGTAACCCAAATGGTCTGGTAATCTTCATTGGCAATTACATTATGTAATTTGAGAGAGCTTAGTCTCTTGTTCCCGGAGTCGCTATCGCTCTTATGGTCTTTGGAGCTACTGTCCGTCATCATTTGTACCTTTCTGTGCTTTTCCTTATTGATTCTTTTCACATTAGTGGATTTTTTATTTTCAGATCGGCATACACGTGGAATGTGTCCCATCTTTCCGCATCGCCTGCATGCTTTTTCTTTGAACCAGCAATCCCTCTGGTCATGGTTGGATCTGCCGCAGCGATAACATCTTTCGAAACCCCGTGTCATTTCATGGGTGCCGAAGTCCTGTGGCCTTTGCTGTATCTTTGCCGCTCCTATTGCACTGAAAGCCTTGTCCAGTGTTAAATCTTTTCCAGAAGATACCTTTTTTTGTGTTTCTACACTTAGGGGATCGCAGATGAATTTGTCTTGCAGAGAATCTGCCAGTCCTGCCTCGAATTGGCAGTGTAGGGTATCAACAATCTCCTCAAAATTCTTGTCCATCGGTTCGGCTGGAGTGATTAAGTTGCGTAACAGCTTGTATGTTTCTGCGCCCATTAGATCCAGAAGCACTGAAGCTTTTTTTTCATCTTCTATTCCATTTGCGGTGCAAAACACCTCCACTCTTTCTACATATGTGGTCCAATCCTCTATCTTGTTATCAACAACATCAATATTGCCAAAGTTAGGCTCTGTTTCGTTATCAAAAGCATCAATATTGCCAGACTTAGGCATTTCAAAAAAGATATGGCGCTTCCCGCACTTTTTTTTTTCTCTCTGTAGCAACGATATGGCGCTTCCTGCGCTTTCCCGCCGCTGCTACCGATAACAATGCTGTTTTACTGTGGTTTCCGTTTATTCACTGTTGGAGACTCGTTCCCGACGGAGGTCTAACCGCTGACCTGCTTGCCGCGCCGGCCGTCTCCCGAGTGCACCCTCCCAGTCCGTTATTGCTTGCCTCCGATTTCGCTGCCTGTCTCAGCTGTAGAGCCCGCCGCTGGAGCCCCAGCCTAATGCCCAGGAAGGATTAGCGCAGTACCTGCCACCAGCTTGGCCAGCTGGTGAAACCACAGTTTCTATTACTTCCTTGAGTCTTCTGGACGCTGGAGGAATCGATGTCCTTGAGGTGCTGCCGAATTGCAGGTAAGTCCGTTTCCACTTCATCGCCACTGTAGTGTCCGTGTGTAGATAAAGACACTGAAGACAGGAGTTGGTTCATAGGTATTTACTAAGCAAGTCTGGGGGGGGCTTCTAAAGGATATACACAATACACAGGCTTATATAGCCCAAGTGGCAATTACCGGCATTGCGCACACCTGGGGCTCTTAAAGGCACATACACCACAATTGCTTTTAAAGGCACATACACCACAGCCACAGAAGTAGCATTTCTGGCCTTGGGGCACTGCTGTCTGGCCTTGGGACACTGCTGCGGTAGTTGGGCCGTTGCTGGGATGTGGCTGGGGTGGCACGGCGCTATGAGACGGTCCTACCGTGTCCCAGGCTGTCGTTCCCCGTGGCGTCCACGGTGCAGAGGAGTAGGCGTCCATGCCCCGGTAGGCTGCGTCCAATGATAGTGCGAGTTCAGAGGCCTTGTTGAGATCGAGGTCACTCTGCTCCAACAGTCGCTGTCGGGTGTAATTGGACCTGTGGCCCTCTACAAAATCGTCCCGGATAAGTTCCTCTGTGTACACGGCGGCCTTTACATCCTTACAACCACAGGCCCGGCCAAGCACAGACAGTGCCTGAAGGTATTCCTCGGTCGATTCCCCCGGTTATTGTTTACGACTCCCCAGGAGGTGCCTAGCGTACACCTCGTTCACTGGGCACATGTACTGGTCCTTGAGGAGCTTGATAGCATCCACGTACGAGGTCGCGTCCTGGATGACCGAGTACACTCGGTGGTTCACTTTGGAGGTCAGGACATCCAGTTTGTCCTCGTCCGATTTGACCGTTTCAGCGGAGGCGATCAGAAATTTTTCAAAACACCTAAGCCAGTGAGTAAACTTGGTGGATGAGCCCGCCTCCCGATGATCTAAGTCCAGGCATGCTGGTGTGAGGATCTTCTCCATTATAAAAATCTTGTTAATAAAATTGATGCGCTATCAATAACTCAAAAGACTGAGAATAAGCGAGTAATTAACAGGCTTTTATTAACAAGAGAATGAAGGTGTGCCTCGAGTGGTCGACCGGTCCAGAATACAGAGGGACTGTGGAGCAGTCGCCTTTATACCTGGACTCGTGGGAGGAGTCAGCCGAGACATGTACAGGCATGTACACAGTGGAATACAAACAGTGGTTTACCACATACATCTAAACTGCAGAAGAGACTTTTGGATCTTGAATGGGATCCATTTAAGAACTGAATGGGCTTAAATCACCTAGCATTCTGGACAATAGAGCAATTGTATTTCCCTTTTGTTTCAGCCCAGGGAGCTCCGGAAGATACATTAACTCAGTCCAACCACACTGAGTTAGCCAATCACAGCTTTCTCTTGTGTATTGGACCCTTTGGGTGGGAATTTTGCACACAGCCCTTGCAGCGCAGAACGGCAAGACCTCACCAGGTATATAAGATAGCTGCTGAGAAGCTATCGCTCTCTTTTTACTTCGCTGGACCACAGGTGAGCAGGGTGTTCTGACTCCTCAACAAGGCAACCTAGCAAGGAGTTTGGGGTGGTGATTTAAGGGAATTGCTAAGATTGTTTAAATAACATTGTAGTCATTGTATCCCTCGTTTTCACCGTCTGCAACCCCCTGACATATAGTTTTACTGTAATTACTGTGTTCGTGTGGTATAGTTTATTCTTTTGATTGTAGTTTATTTAGGTAATAAAACTTGATTTTTCTCTCATCCAAACCACTTGTCCGTTTTAATATAATTAATTATAAGTTCCTCCACTCAGAACTGAAGGAGGGGTAGCGATTTGAAACCACTGTTTGTAAATTGGTTTAGAGTGCAGCAGCAAAAATGCTGCTGACCAGGTGAATTACCGTAAACCAGGTAAAAGTTTGGAATTGGTCAGAGCTCAGAGGCAAATGCTGCTGGCCAGGTAATTTACCATAAACCAGTTAAAAGATGCCCCCCTTACAGCAGCTCACATTATATATGGCGACTCAAGGCTATGGCACTGAAAGTTAAATCCAAGTGCAAAGCTCTGGCTTGAAGCCAGAAATACCTGTGCGAGTGCTGAGTCAAAGTAGAAAGCTCTCTCCCTTTGTCTCTCTCCAAATCTCTCTCTCTCGCACAGGAGTGGAACAAAATGGCTGCCACAAAGAATGCAGGAAGAGTCCCCTTTAAATAGCGCCTCCCGCGCCCCACAGCGACTGGGAACCGTTCCACTCAACCAGTCGCTGGGGGCGCCAGGCGCACAGAAGAGGGGCGCCACTGAAGTTCCAGTTCGGGGCTCACCAAGGGCGTTGCACCATCAAATGACATCAGGATCTGCGCGCGCAGCTGAGTGGGCGCTGCGGTTTTGCGCCATCGCTAAATCTTGGCTGAAGTTCGCGAGAGGCGCAGATCGCGCCGCGCCCAGGCGCTAGCCACATCGCGCCCCACTTCTCCTCCTCCTAAGGTGCTAGCGGCTGGCGCTAACAACTGAATTTCTAGGCCGTACTGTTTTATTCATGTACCTTGGCTCTGCAAATTTTTGGCGGGAACAGGTTTCATTGTCCTTATGTAAAGGTGGGGTGGCCCAGGACATTCCCAGACTGTCCAATATCCAAACTCGGAGGCCCACCCCACCTCCCCTGTGTCACAGCCTTTTGCAAGCCTGAACATGTCTTTTAAACCAGCCAAATCTTCCTGGGATTTTTATTTTAAATCCCTTTGGCCCAATAATTCCTTAAAACAGTCCAAAATCTCTTCTTTCCTTATACTTAGGAAAAATGTGTAATTTAACTCTTTGAATTCTTCTGGTAGGCCCAACCACACATTTTTTCCTTTTTTTCAGATTTCTTCTGTGATGTTCCAAAATCATTTTAAATAAGGCTTTCCTTCTGTTCTGGGGTTGTGCAGAAATCTTCGAACCTTACACAGACACCTAAATCTCTTTGGACCTCCACTGTTCCTAGCTATCCACCAATTAAAAAATACTCTGATCTATCCATTTTTGATCCAAAATTGATGACCTCAAATCTATCTACCACAGTATCGCCCCACGCATTTAATCTATCAATGCCCCTTTGAAATGTTATGCTTCCTTCTGCACTACTTACTATGCCACCAATCTCTGCATCATCAGCAATCTTGGATATACGGCTCTCTAATATATTATCTAAGTCTTTAATAATGCAGTGAATAGTTATGGTCCCAGCACAGACTCTTGTGGGACTTCACTAGTCACTTCCTTCCAATTCGAGTACATACCCATTATCCCTACTCTCTGTCTTCTACAACTTAACCAATCTCCTATTCAGGTTAATAGTTTGCCTTCAATTCCAGGAGCTTTAATTTTAGCTAACAGTCTTATATGTGGAACCTTATCAAATGCCTTCTGGAAGTTCATATAAAATACATCCATAGAAATTCCCTGGTCTACTACTTTAGTAAATACCACAAAAAATTAAATTAGGTTTGTTAGATGTGACCTACCCTCTCCAAATCCATGTTAGCTCTCTCGACTCAGCTCAAATTTCGCTAAGTGCTCAGTCAATCTGTCCTTAATTATAGTTTCCAATACTGTATCACAGTATGGTATGGCAGCTGTAGCTACTATGAGCGGAAAGCCCTGCAGCGGGTAGTCAAAACTGCCCAACGCATTACCGGCACCCAGCTACTGACCATAGAGCACATATACCAGAAACGCTGTTTACGGAGGTCATGGACCATCATCAAAGACCCTACCCACCCCAGCCACAGTCTGTTCGCCCCCCTGCCATCTGGGAGATGCTACAGATGCATTCGCACCCGTACGACCAGATTTAGGAACAGCTTCTTTCCCAGGGCTGTCATCCTACTGAACTCCACAAATAAACTCTAAAGCCTGCACATCTGCCAATGCACTTTATTATGGTTATGTTTATGTTAATGTATTACAAGCCAAATGTATGTTGAATGTTTAAATGTCTTAATCTAAATGTACACTCTCGGGAGCCGCAAGCCTACATTTTGTTGTACTGCACTTGTGCACTAACAATGACAATAAAGTTGATTATGATTATGATTATGATTACAGGTGTTAGACTAACAGGTCTAATTTCTTGGTTTCCCTCTCACACCTTTCTGAAATAATAGTTATACTTGCAATTTTCCAATCTAAAGGGACAATTCCTGAATCAAGAGAGCTTTGGAAGATTATGGGTAAAGTATCTGCAATTTCTCAGCTACTTCCTTTAAAAACCTGGGGTGGAAACCATCAGGTCCTGGGGCTTTGTTAGTCTTTAATGCCATTATTTTTACTAATACTGTTTTCTTGCTTTTTTTTAATTTAGTGAATTCCAGTTGTTGATTCATTATTAATTTCCCTGGAATGTCAGGTATATTATCCTCTTCCTCCATTGTGAAGGCTGGCACAAAGTAATTATTCAACAAGTCTGCCACTTCTTTATTTACATTTGCAATATTGCCTGCATCTATTTGTAATGGATCCACATTACCCTTGACTACCTTTTTTCCTCTGATTTTATTTTATTCATTCGTAGGATGTGGGCTTTGTTGGCAAGGCCAGCATATATTGCCTATCCTTAATTGCCCTTGAGAAGGTGGTGGCGAGCCACCTTCTTGATCTGCAGTCCTTGTGGTGAAGGTACTCCCACAATGCTGTTTGGTAGGGAGTTCCAGGATTTTGCCCCAGAGTTATTGAACGAACGGTGGGATGCATTGTGTCCTGGATGGTGTCGAGCTTCTTGAGTATTGTTGGAGATGCACTCATCCAAGCAACTGGAGAATATTCAATTACACTCCTGACTTGTGCCTTGTAGATGGTTTGGGGAGTCAGGAGGTGACTAACTCAATACAGAATACCTAGCCTCTGACCTGCTCTTGTAGCCACAGTATTTATGTGGCTGGTCCAGTTAAGTTTCTAGTCAATGGTGACCCCTAGGATGTTGATGGTTGGAAAGTCAACGATGGTTATACCGTTGAATGTCAAGGGGAGGTGGTTAGACCCTCTCTTGTTGGAGATGGTTAGTGCCTGGCACTGCACTTGTATAACGCGAATGTTACTAGCCAATTATCAGCCAAAGCCTGAAAGTTTTCCAGGTCTTGCTGCATGTCGACATGGACTCCTTCATTATCTGAGGAGTTGCAAATGGGACTGAACCTTGTGCGATCATCAACAAACATCTCCACTTCTGACCTTATGATGAAGCAGCTGGAGATGGCTGGGCCTAGGACACTGCCTATCGGCAGGGGGATTGGCACCTGCATACAGGAGTAGAAAAGAAGAATAAGGTGCATAAAAGAGTGAGTGTGTTGGATAGTACTAGAGAAGAAAGCAGTACTAAAGGCAGAAATAGTGCCATATTAGATAGGAGCAGACTAAGAAAGACTACGAAAAATTAAAAAATGGGTTTAGAAGGCATGTACGTAAACGCACAAAGTGTGGTGAATAAGGTTGGTGAGCTACAAGCACAATTAGCTGTGTGGCAATAACGGAAACATGGCTTAAAAACAGTGAGGACTGGGCACTTAATATTCAAGGGTACAAGGTGTTCAGAAAAGATAGGGAAGGAAAAAAGGGGGGTGGGGTGGCAGTGCTGATTAAGGAAGACATTGTAGTGTTGGAAAGGGAGGATGTTCTTTAGGGGACAAGGACAAAATCCATTTGGTTAGAGTTGAGGAGCAAAAAGGGTATGATCACACTCTTGGGGGTATTCTACAGGCCTCCAAATAGTGAGAGGGAGGTAGAGGAGCAAATCTGCAGGGAAATCGCAGAGTTATGAAAGAGCTACAGCGTGGTGATATTGGGGGGTTTTAATTACCCAAATATCGATTGGGATAATGCTAGGGTAAAGGGAAAAGAAGGGGAGGAATTTCTGAAATGTGTTCAGGAGAATTTCCTTGACCAATATGTTCTTGGCCCAACTAAGAAGGAGGCATTGCTGGATCTGGTGCTGGGGAATGAGGTGGGTCAGGTCAACCAAGTGTCATATCATAAGATTTAGATTAGCAATGGAAAGGAGCAAGAAACAATCTAGAGTGGAACTTCTAAACTGGAATAGGGCTAACTTCAATGGGATGCAAAAGGATCTAGCTAGAGTAAAATGGAAACAAAGACTGACAGGAAAAACTGTAATGGAACAATAGGAGATCTTTAAGGAGGAGATGTTCCAAGTACAGGCTAGGTACATGCCAACAAGAGGGAAAGGTAAGGGTAAGGGAACCAAAGGAAGGGCTCCTTGAATGATGAGGGAGATAGAGAAGATGATAAAACAAAAAAAGAGAGTGTATGATGAATTTCAGGTGAATTCTTCAAGGAAGAACTAGACCAAATAAAATAAGTTGAGAGGGGAAGTAAAGATGAAAATAAGATTGGCAAAGAGAGAATATGAGAGTAGCATGGCGGTTAACCTAAAAGTTAACCCAAAAAACCTTCTACCGGCATGTAAACAGTAAGTGGGTAGTAAGAGGCAAGGTGGGGCCTATTAGAGACAAAGAAGGTGATATATGCTTAGAGGCACAGGGCAAGGCTAGAATACTCAATGGGCTCGATTTTGCCAGGCCCGAGGAGGTGGGATTGGAGGCGTGTGAGTTGTTAAAATCGGCAAAAATGGCTGGCGGGCCTGATCCCACCTCCATCTCACATCTGAGCAATTTTCCCACATGTGTGTTTTCTGACCCCCTTTCCATCCCGCCTCCAAGAGGTGGAATAGGCCATTAAGGTCCTTAACAACCACTTAATAGCCTCTATAATCCCATTTTGAGAGGTCTTTCCGATTTTTAGTCATTCCCCCCATCCCTCACACCTCCTCTGGAACACGCCAGGTAAGGCTGGCTGCCTCACAAGTGGATTGCTTATGAACAGCTGCAGCTCCACCAATACAAAGGAGTTTTCACCGATGATCATTTGAAGGTGGCAGAACTTTGTTGTTTCATGTCTGGGGGAGGTTTTAGCAGGCATACTCAGTGTTGTGGAAGTTTGGAGACTGACACCCATCTCCAGGGTGACCTCCAGGGAAACCCCTCTCCCCACCTTGACTAAGCGCTTACTCAACTGAGACATACACCAGAAGCATGGCGACCATTTAATTTCTTTCCTCCTGGACATCTGATTCGGATGAAGACCAGCCACAGCAGAAGCAGAACCATGAGCAACAGCAGCACCAACAGCAGGAGCATCAACAGGAGTGCCAAGCTGCTAGTCAGCCACCTGAAGATGCACAGGCCAGAAGTCACCAGAGCACGACCATATTGCTGCCGGGATGCAAGGGACACACTCATGTTGGTCACATTTGCTTAGCCTGTACAATCAAACACTTTTGCCTCGCACCTTCTTACCAGAGCATCGGCAATAGACAAGTAAGTATGGATTCCTATCACTCTGACCACCATACTGGCAATTGCAAGTCGCCCTAAGCCCTCAATGTGGAAGTCCCATTTGTGAAATGACACAGGCCACAACTTCAACAGTTTGCCATCAGAATTTTTTTTATCACAACAAGCAACTGGTGAAATTTCTAAACTAAATTTATAATGGGGAACAAAGAAATGGCTGACCAATTAAATACATACTTTGGTTCTGTCTTCACAAAGGAGGACACAAATAACCTCCCAGAGATGTCAAGGAAGGGTCTAATGAGAGGGAGGAACTGAATGAAATCAGTATTTGTAGGGAAATGGTGTTACAGAAATTCATGGGATTGAAGGTCGATAAATCCCCAGGGCCTGATAATCTACATCCTAGGGTAATAAAGGAAGTGGCCCCAGAAATAGTAGATGCATTGCTGGTCATCTTCCAAAATTCTATGGATTCATAAACAGTTCCCATGGATTGGAGGGTAGCTAATGTTACCCCACTATTCAAAAAAGGTGGTAGCAAGAAAACAGGGAATTATAGACCAGAAAGCCTGACATCGGTATTGGGGAAAATGCTGGAGTCCATTATAAAAGATGTAATAGCAAAGCGCTTGGAAAATTGTGACAGGATGGGACAAAGTCAACATGGATTTACAAAAGGTAAATCATGCTTGACTAATCTACTGGAATTTTTTGAGGATGTAACTGGTAGAATAGATAAGGGAGAACCAGTGGATGTGGTGTATTTGGACTTTCAGAAGGCTTTCGATAAGGTCCCGCATAAGAGATTAGAGTGTAACGTTAAGGCACATGGGATTGGGGGCAAGGTATTGACTTGGATAGAGAACTGGTTGGCAGACAGGAAGCAAAGAGTTGGAATAAACGGGTCTTTTTCCGAGTGGCAGGCATTGACTAGTGGGTTACCGCAGGGATCGCTGCTAGGACCCCAGCTATTCACAATATATATTAATGATCTAGACGAGGGAACTAGATGTAATATCTCCAAGTTTGCAGATGACACAAAGTTGGGTGGGCATGTGTGCTGTGAGGAGGATGACGAGAAACTCCAGTATGATTTGAACAGGTTGGGTGATTGGGCAGATGCATGGCAGTTGCAGTATAATGTGGATAAATGCGAGGTTATCCACTTTGGTGGCAAAAACAGGAAGGCAGATTATTATCTGAATGGCAATAGATTGGGAGAAGGGGACGTGCAACGAGACCTGGGTGTCCTTGTGCACCAGTCGCTGAAGGTAAGCGTGCAGGTGCAGCAGACGGTTAAGAAGGCAAATGGTATGTTGGCCTTCGTAGCGAGAGGGTTCGAGTAAAGGAACAAGGATGTCTTGCTGCAGTTGTACAGGGCCTCGGTGAGACCACATCATGAGTACTGTGTGCAGTTTTGGTTGCCTTATCTGAGGAAGGATGTTCTTGCCATAGAGGGATTGCAGCGAAGGTTCACCAGACTGATACCTGGGATGGCAGGAATGACGTATGAGGAGAGATTGGGTCGATTGGGCTTATACTCGCTGGAGTTTAGGAGAATGACAGGGGATCTCATTGAAAATTATAAAATTCTAACAGGACTAGACAGACTAGATGCAGGAAGGATGTTCCCGATGGTGGGGGAGTCCAGAACCAGGGGTCACAGTCTAAGGATAAGGGGTAAGCCATTTATGACAGGGATGAGGAGGAATTTCTTCACCCAGAGAGTGGTGAACCTGTGGAATTCTCTACCGCAGAAGGCAGTTGAGGCAAATTCATTAAATATTTTCAAGAAGGAGTTAGATATATTTCTTAAGGCTAAAAGGTTCAAGGGATATGGGGAGAAGGCAGGGACAGGGTACTGAGTTTGGATGATCAGCCATGATCTCATTGAATGGCAGCGCAGGCTGGAGGGGCCGAATGGCCTACTCCTGCTCCTATCTTCTATGTTCCTATGTTTCTATAAATACAACATAACACTCAAATGACTACCCTTGTGACTACTTGTGCATTATCTTCCTCTTACACGTGCTCCTACATGGCGCTTCCCCTGTGGCTTCAGCAGATGTGGAGGCCCCTTGCTCACTTTCTTGTTGCTCCTGTCTCGACACCTTTGGCGGCCATCCTCTGGGGTTGCGAACCTGTGAGGGCTCGGCAACAGTCTACTGCTCCTGCAGCTGTGCAGGGGATGAGACACCCATCTCAGTTGTGTGAGGACTCTGGTGGGGCTCTGACCGAGGGCTTTGCAGTGGCATGGTTGTTTAAGCGCTTGTAGAGGAGCCCCCACTTCCTTGTTTGCTGCCACCAACATCCCTCTCATGGGTCAGCCCCACTTCAGAGCTAGCAAGTGGCTTGACAGCAACTTGCTGCACTTCAGGGGGGCCTTGAGGACCCATTTCTGCACTGGAATTCCTACTCCAGGGGACTTCCATGAAGTTCTGGTTTCTATGCTCAATAGCTGATCATCGCTCCTCAAGAGATGCCAGTCTATTCTGAACAATGACCATGTGTTCTACACTCTGGCGACTTAGCTCATCCATGGCTCTAGCCATCCTCTCCTCTATTGTAGCCATCCTTTCCATGGATGTTGCCATCCTTTCCATGGTGATGCGTTCATGCGCCAATGCCGCCACAAAGGCTCTGCTCATGTTCGCGCTGGACTCCTCCATTCGCTCGATACTCGCAGCGACCCTGGAGACAAAACCTGACAGAGACGCATGCACCTGTTCCTGGAGTTCCAGCACTGCTCTCCTTCTGGATGGACCCGGAAGCACAGGGTCAACATGCAGTAGAGCCGAGCTGGCAGAGTCCTGCGCCCTCCGACGAGGACTCTCCACTGCTGTCCCTGTCTCCACCATCTGCTGATGCTCACTTGTGAGCTGTGATACACCAGGTGACAACTCTACTCTATTTCCCGAAGGTCCCACTGAGGTGTGAGTGTCTGCGCTTAATTCTGGTGCTAGAGCGCCCTCAGAGGTTGCAGCTTCCTCTGAGGAGTATGGAAGCTCAGGCTCCTCCTCATGGACAGTGGGGACAGGGGCTCTCGATGGTCCTGTGGGGGAGTAAAGTGTTAGAGCTGTGAGCTCAAGGTTACATGCACATTGAATAGTGCAGATGATCATAAGTCAATGTGTTAGAGCATCAGATTCATTATCAGTGACTCATGCAATGTCAATGAGAGAGATGCCAAACTATTCTGTCACCAGCTTGCTGTGATGCGCCCGCTTGTCCGTCCACCACTTGGGAATCCTCCTCGATCCCGGTGATTTCCAGGGCCGCCTCCTCCGAAATGGTGAGCTGGGCTACTGAGGGTGGCCCTCCTCTTGTCCTCACTCTTTCCCTCTTATTGTGGGCTCTCTTTTCCTGCAATGAGGGACACAAGTGGAGTTTGAGTGAGAGCAAAGGACTGAGTGAAAAGAATCCATAGCATAGATGCTTAGTAGGATGCCAAGGGCCCTCCCTGTGTGTTGTAAATTGTTGTCATTGCATCAAAGTGATATAGAGTGTGAGGGCTGCATGGCCAAATAGTTAAGTGAATGTGACCATAGAGAGAGAGGGAATGGGTAAGGGTGCAGGGATGTCAGTGTCAAGTGGGATGTGGAGGAAAAGGTTGGCAAAGCAGAGTGCTGGTGAGGAGAGGCGATGGGGATGAGATTGAGGTTGATGAGAAAGTCATACTCACTGTTCCTATACGGAGAATGTCATGAAACCTCCTCTTGCACTGCAGCCAGGTTCTGTGGAAATTAGAGATAGCATTGACCTTGCAGCCACACAGCTTTAGTTTGTTGTGGTGGCTTTTTTCTCCCTGAGGAAGGGAAGAGCACCTCCTTATTGGTTCTTGCTCCCTCCACCAGAGCTTGGAGGGAGGGCTCATCAAATCGTGGAGCACATTTTTGCCTGCTGGTGGACATATTCGTACAATAAATTCCTCAGTGCAATCAGCATAAAGATTGCAGTCTCCAGAAGAAGCAAAGCTGCTTGCAGGCCTTAAAAGCAGCAGCACTGATGATGTCATTGGAGGCAAATTTCAGGATGGAAAGACTAATTGGGCCAGGTGTTCCCGCACGCAGGAAATCAATTGCCCAATTAGGGGAAAATCCCACTTTTTCAACACTTCACTTAGGAGTTGGGGGTCCTGACACGATTTCCACCTGACATGCCCCAGCCCGCCCACACTGACAAAATCCAGCCCAATGAGTACTTTGTATCAGTGTGTACTAAGGAGGTGGATTCTGACAAAATATCAGGAGAAGTGGAAAAGGTAGATGCAATGGAAGGGGTGAAACTAGATGTACTAGAAAGGCTGGGTATGCTTAGAGTGGATAAGTTGCCTGGTCCAGATGGCTTGCATCCCAGGTTGCTAAGCAAATTGGGGGAGGAGATAGCGGAAGGGCATTCCATAATTTTCCAATCTTCCCCAGATGCAGGGGAGGTGCCTGAGGATTGGATAGTGGCAAATATGCCACCATTGTTCAAGAAAGGGTGTAAGGACAATCCTAGTAACTGCAGACTGGTCAGTTTATCATCAGTGGTGGGTAAAGTTTTAGAAAAAGTAATCAAAGAAAACATTAATGGACATTTGGAAAGGTTTAAGCTAATTAAGGAGAGCCAACACGGATTTGTGAAAGGCAGATCGTGTTTGACTAATCTAATTGAATATTTTGATGAAGTAACAGGGAGGATTGATGAAGGGAATGCAATGGATGTTGTCTACATGGATTTTCAGAAGGTGTTTGACAAAGTACCACATAGAAGGCTGGTTAACAAAATTGAGGCTCATGGAATAGGTGGGTCAGTTGCAGCTTGGATAAGGAATTGGCTTAAGGACAGAAAACAGCGAGTTGTGGTAAATGGCTGTTTTTCAGATTGGAGGATGGTAGACAGTGGTGTTTCCCAAGGGTCAGTGCTGGGGCCACTGCTTTTTTTGATATATATATATAAATGACCTGGATATTGGAATACAGAGTAGAATTTCTAAATTTGCCGATGACTTGGGGGTGTGGGAAACAGTGATGATGATGCCAATCGACTGCAACAGGATGGGCAGACATGTGGCAGATGGAATTTAATACAGAGACATGTGAGGTGATGCATTTTGAGAGAAGGAACAGGGAGAGGCAATATACACTTAATGGCACAGTTTGAAAGAGTGTGCAGATATAGAGGGACCTGGGAGCTAATGTGCATAGGTCCCTGAAGGTGGTGGGACATATTGAGAGAGTGGTTAACAAAGCATATGAGATCTTGGGCTTCATAAATAGAGGTATTGAGTACAAAAGTAGAGAAGTTATGCTGAACCTTTATAAAGCACTGGTTAGGCCACAACTGGAGTATTGCATCCAGTTCTGGTCACCACACGTTAGGAAGGATGTGAAGGCACTTGAGAGGGTGCAGAGGAGATTTACCAGAATGGTTCTGCGGATGGGAGATCTTAGCTACAAGGACAGGTTGGAGAAGCTGGATTTGTTTTCCTTAGAGCAAAGGAGGTTGCGGGGTGATTTGATAGAGGTGTACAAGATTATGATGGGTTTTGATAGGCTAGACGGGGAAAGGCTGTTCCCACTAATTGATGGTACAAGGACTAGGGGACACAGATTTAAGGTTTTGGGCAAGAGATACAAGGGGGAATGTGAGGAAACACTTTTTTAGGCAACGAGCGGTGAGGACCTGGAACAGAGAGCCGGCACGGACTCAATGGGCCAAATGGCCTCCTTCTGTGCAGCTATGACTTCATGGGGGCGATTTTGCCGGTGCTCAGGGGTCGGGTTTGGAGGGACTGCTGGCAAAATCAAAAAGATTGGCAGCGGGTCCCGAACCCGTTCCCAACCCGCTTCCAATCAATCTTCCCGGGAGTCGGGACCCCGATATGTGCAGGGACTCGACTTCTAGCAGTGGGAAGAGGATTATAGCCACTTAACTACTTGTTAACAGGTAGTTAACAGGCAGTTAAGAGGCTTTTTCCAATTTTGACTCTTCTACTGTGAGATTCCCGACGTTGGGAAACCTCGCCAGGGTAAGTGTGGTGTACCATAAGTCTACTGTAATGTTTTTGTATAGATGATAGCTGCAGAAGTGGTGTGAAGGATCCAATGGGACACTGGTGAGTTGCAGAGGTAAGAAAATGTCAGGAAAGTCATTTTTAATGTGTTTAGAATTTTCTGTACATGACAAACTTTGAAGTGTTTGTGTAGTCTCACCTCATTGGGAGAACGTCTCTCACCTGTGACAGATCTCTTCTGTTTAACTCACCTGCAGCTGCCATCTGTTTTAGCCTAAGCAGAGAGTCACTGGAGAGCCTGGGTTCAAGGGCTCACCTTTGTACAGTGATTGTCAGTGTTTGCAGCATCGCAATGCTGTCAAGCACTGAAAAAATCATGTCAAAAAGAAATGGTGGCGGCCCCTTTAAGAAAACCAGCAGATGACTCCTCATCAACTAACATCATCTACACCGGCTTTCTCTTAATTGGCCGGCAAGCCTGCAGGGTGGGCTTACCAAGGCCAATTGACACAAAATAGCGTCTGTGCGTCGGACGTCGCTGGGTCGGGACTAGAACCTGAAAGGCAACAGTCCCGCCCCCAACGCGCCTCTTCGGGTAAGATTCCAGCCCATGACTCTATGACTGCCCTCAGGAACTCCTGCAGCAATGTCCTCCTGAGATGACTGGCCTCCAACAACCACAACCATCTTTGTGCTAGTTAAGACTCCAGCCAGTGGAGAATTTTCCCCCGATTCCCTTTAATTTCAACTTTTCTAGGGCTCCTTGATGTCACACTCGGTCAAATGCTTCTTTGATATAAAGGGCAGTCACTCTCACCTCACCCCTGGGATTCAGCTCATTTGTCCATGTTTGGAGCAAGGCGTAATGAGGTCTGGAGGTGAGTGGTCCTGGCAGAACCCAAACTGAGCATCAGTGAGCAGGTTATTAATGAATAAGTGTCACTTGATGGCACTGTCAATGACAGCTTCCATTACTTTGCTGATGATTGAGAGTAGGCTGATGGGGTGGTAATTGGCCAAATTAGATTTGTCCTTTTTTTTTGACCAGGAGATGCCTGGGCAATTTTCCACTTTGTCAGGTAGATGCCAGTGTTGTAGCTGTACTGCCGCAACTTAGCTAGAAGCGCGGCTAGTTCAGGAGCACAAGTCTTCAGCACTACAACTGGGATGTTTCTTGATATCATGTGGAGTGAATCAAATTGGCTGAAGACTGGATTCTGTGATAGTGGGGACCTCAGGAGAAGGCCGATATGGATCATCCACTTGGTTCTTCTGGTTAAAGATGGTTGAAAATGCTTCAGCATTGTCTTTTGCACTCATGTGCTGGGCTCTTCCATCTTTGAGGATGGGGCTTTTAATGGAACCTCCTGCTCCCGTTACTTGTTATCCACCATCATTCACTACTGGACGTGGCAGGACTGCAGAGCTTTGAGCTGATCCGTTGAATGTGGGATTGCTTAGCTCTCTCTACATGCATGCTGTTTTCACTGTTTAGCATGTATGTAGACATGTGTTGTAGCTTCACCAGGTCGGCACCTCATTTTTACATACGCCTGGTGCTTATCCTGGCATGCTCTTCTACACTGCTCATTGAACTAGTGTTGATCCCCTGGCTTGGTGGTAATGGCAGAGTGAGGGATATGCCGGGCCATGAGGTTGCAGATTGTGGTGGAATACAATTCTGCTGCTGCTGATGGGCCACAGTGCCTCATGGTGTCCCAATTTTGAGCTGCTAAATCTGTTCTGAATCTGTCCCATTTAGCACTGTGGCAGTGCCACACAACACAGTGGAATTTGTCCTCAGCGTGAAGATTGTACTTCATTTTCACATTGTTAGAGTGTGGTGTTCACTCCTACCAATACTGTCCTGGACAGATGCATCGGCGACAGGTAGATTGATGGGAACAAAGTAATGATATAATTGTAAAAGCCTTTTGTGTTAATCTTGATATCCCTTGCAAGTTTCTTTTTGTTTTCCTTTTTGCAGCTCTTGCTATTGTTTCTGATCAAAGCGGGGGAGATGGAAGAGTGGGTGAACAATGCTATAGAAGATTAAACTAATTTTAACAAGACTATTCAGTTTTACAATTTTACAAAGAATCAGAATCATGGAGTTTCTGTTGGTAAAATGATGCATGTTTTGTGTTACTTGAATAGTGATGAAAATAGTCAATGCTGAGATGTTCAATACCTTTATTTCTTCCTTCAGCATGCAAAGCAATTTACAAGCAAAGTAGAAGTAATGGATAGAGTACAACAAATGCAGGCATACATTCTCTTACTGTGCCATTATTTTAAAGCACAAAATGTTTCCTTTTATACCCCACTTCTTCCTTTAGCACGCTTTATTATACTTCCTTTCCTTTGATTGTGTCCCTTCTGCCTCCTGACCTCACATGGTACTTCCCCTTCAGTAATGTTCCATTGTTTCCAGACTGATCTACTGCCCATGTCATCCTGCACATATTATTTCCCTTATCTGTCTGTTTTTATCCTCTTATCTGTCTGTTTTTATCCTTTTATCTGTCTGCCTTCTGTCTGAAAATGACAAATACAGTTTCTGCCTCATGCCCTGAATGTTTTCTTAACCTATTAGTGCCAGAGGCCTTCTACTGGCAGACTTTCAAGGTCCAGCACAATGCCTTAATCAATCATTACTGTTCAATTATGCACACACAATATCTTGCAGATTGATTTCTGTCCTATATGGTAGGCTAACTTTTAACTTCCCAGCTTCCTGTCTGCTAAGCTAATTTTTAACTTCCCAGCTAGCTCTCTACCTCTTCTTTTCCCCCATGTTCCAACATACCCTACTTTTTTATTTTTTGTAATCTGCACCTTTTTTAACTACCAGGGACTAGGGTTCTCTCTCAATGCCCTTGCTATCTCTCTATCTTTCCTTATATTTACTATGTCCCTTTTTGACTTCCTTACACAGCCTAACACAATGAGCAGAATCCCTAAGGCTATTAGGGATGTGCTATCACCAATCCCATCTTGAACAATCTAGCCCAAGGATATAATTCTACACTAACTACTTCCCACCGCTCGTGACTGTTCTACTTGTTATTATCTTGTAGCATGTGCACAGTATGTTTTTGTGAGGTTCTTCTTCTATGGATTATTGATTTTAGGCTGAGGGACATAGAAACATAGAAAAATAGGAGCAGGAGTCGGCCCTTTGAGCCTGCTTCGCCATTCAAAATGATCATGGCTGATCCTCTATCTCAATACCATATTCCCACTCTCTCCCCATGCCCCTTGATGCCTTTTGAGTCTAGAAACCTATCTATCTCCTTCTTAAATATATACAGTGACTTGGCCTCCACAGCCTTCTGTGGTAGAGAACTCTACAGGTTCACCACCCTCTGAGTGAAGAAATTTCTCCTCATCTCAGTCCTAAATGTCCTACCCATAGCAACATAGAAACATAGTAAATAAGAGCAGGAGTAGGCCATTCGGCCCCTCGAGCCTGCTCCGCCATTCAATGCGATCATCGCTGATCATCCAAATTCAGTACCCTGTCCCTGTTTTCTCCCCATACCCCTTGATCCCTTTAGCCTTAAGAAATATATCCAACACCTTCTTGAATATATTTAATGAATTGGCCTCTACTGCCTTCTGTGGTACAGAATTCCACAGGTTCACCACTCTCTGGGTGAAGAAATTCATCCTCATTTCTGTCCTAAATGGCTTACCCCTTATCCTTAGACTGTGACCCCTGGTTCTGGACTCCCCGACCATCGGGAACATCCTTCCTGCATCTAGTCGGTCCAGTCCTGTTAGACTTTTATAAGTTTCAATGAGATCCCCTCTCATTTGCCTAAACTCCAACGAGTATAAGCCCAATCGACCCAATCTCTCCTCATATGTCATTCCTGCCATCCCAGGTATCAGCCTGGTGAATCTTCGCTGAACTCCTTCCATGGCAAGAACATCCTTCCTCAGATAAGGCGACCAAAACTGCACACAATGCTCAAGATGTGGTCTCACCAAGGCCATGTACAACTGCAGCAAGACATCCTTGTTCCTGTACTCAAACCCTCTCACTACGAAGGCCAACATACCATTTGCCTTCTTAACCGCCTGCTGCACCTGCATGCTTACCTTTAGCGACTGGTGCACAAGGACACCCAGGTCTCGTTGCACTTCCCCTTCTCCCAATCTATTGCCATTCAGATAATAATCTGCCTTCCTGTTTTTGCCACCAAAGTGGATAACCTCACATTTATCCACATTATATTGCATCTGCCATGCTTCTGTCCAATCACCCAAACTGTCCAATTCATCCTATAGTTTCTCGGCATCCTCCTCACAGCACACACGCCCCCTCAGCTTTGTGTCATCTGCAAACTTGGAGATATTACATCTAGTTCCCTTGTCTAGATCATTAATATATGTTGTGAATAGCTGGGGTCCTAGCACTGATCCCTGTGGTACCCCACTAGTCACTGCCTGCCACTCGGAAAAAGACTCGTTGATTCCAACACTTTGCTTTCTGTCTGCCAACCAGTTCTCTATCCAAATCAGTACTTTGCCCCCAATCCCATGTGCCTTAACTTTACACACTAATCTCTTATGCGGGACCTTATCGAAAGCCTTCTGAAAGTCCAAATACACCACATCCACTGGTTCTCCCTTATCTATTTTACCAGTTACATCCTCAAAAAATTCCAGTAGATTGGTCAAGCACGATTTACCTTTTGTAAATCCATGTTGACTTTGTCCGATCCTGTCACTGTATCCTGAGACTGTGACCTCACATTCTAGACACCCCAGCAAAGGGAAATATATTCCCTGCATCCAGTCTGTCTAGCCCTGTCAGAATTTTATATGTTTCAATGATATTCCCTCTCATTTTTCTAAACTCTAGTGAATACAGGCCTAGTCAACCCAATCTCTCCTCATACGACAATCCTGCCATCCCAGGAATCAGTCTGGTGAACCTTCGCTGCACTCCCTCTATGGCAAGTATATCCTTTCTTAGGTAAGGAGACCAAAACTGCACACAGTACTCCAGATGTGGTCTCACCAAGACCCTGTATAACTGTAGTAAGACATCCTTGCTCCTGTACTCAAATCCTCTTGCAATGAATGCCAACATACCATTTGCCTTCCTAACTGGTTGCTGCACCTACATGTTTGCTTTCAGTGACTGGTGTACAAGAACACCCAGGTCCTTTTGTACATCAACAATTCCCAATCTATCACCATTTAAATGATACTCTGCCTTTCTGTTTTCCCTACCGAAGAGGATAACTTCACATTTATCCAAGTTATAATGCATGTGCCATGTTTTTGCCCACTCACTCAACTTGTCTAAATCGCCTTGAAGCCTCTTTGTATCTTCCTCACAACTCACAATCCCACCTAGTTTTGTGTTGTCAGCAAACTTGGAAATATTACATTTGGTTCCCTTATCCAAATCATTGATATATATTGTGAATAGCTGGGGCCCAAGCACTGATCCCTGATCCACTGATCCCCACTAGTCACCGCCTGCCACCCTGAAAAAGACCCATTTATTCCTACTCTCTGTTTCCTGTCTGTTAACCAATTTTCAATCCATGCCAGTATATTACCCCCAATCCCATGTGCTTTAATTTTGCACACTAACCTCTTATCAAAGGCCTTCTGAAAATCCAAACACACCACATCCACTGGTTCTCCCTTATCTATTCTACCAGTTACATCCTCAAAAAACTCCAGTAGGTTTGTCAAACATGATTTCCCTTTCATAAATCCATGTTGACTTTGTCTAATCCCATTGATACATGTTAATTCTGTGTGAGAGTAGGGGAGTTCATTCTGTAGTTCGAGGTTATCATTGACTTCAAAGTTAACCTACCCTTGGGACATTGTATTTGGAGTCATTTTATATGGTTAAGCATTGCATTGACTGGCTTCCATGCATATATTTTGGTGCCTCAGCAAATATATAAAAGTGAAATTTAAGCATTTGAATGCAGCTTTGAGCTTTTATCATACTGATGTATGTGAAGTCGACACACCAGATGGTCCATATGACAAGACTATTTAACCCATGTCAATTTGTTGTTTTAGGATCCATCTTCCTCAACCCAGGATCCATCATGCACAATGAGCAACAGAGTGAGCTACTGACATTCTTTTCCTGTGAGATTGCTGAGTGGCTTTTTGTCTTCTTGATGATGTCCTTGAACAAACCTTGATACACATTTGTAAGTTAATAGGTCAAATACGGTAGATCATCTCCCTGTTTTTTTAGCACCTTCTTAGTACTTGCAGAACATACATTTGTCTCTGTGCAAGCATCTGCGTTTGTAGAAGGAAAAAGTATCTAATTAATTGAGATTTACACTTAATGCAAGCGGTCAAAGTTAAATTATGTGGAATGACTGACTGAAACATTCAAAATGGTTTTCTTAGCACTTATCAATTCTGTATGCATTAGAGTGGAAGAAGTTGATTGGCTGCAGAGAAGCGAGATTAGTTTTAAAGAAAATTAAATTGAAGACTAATTCAGTATTAAGTACAATGTCACCACTGGAAAATCATGTGATGTGAATAAAGAAAATGTCACTAGGTGCTGAAATTTTAATTGTGCTGACTTACATCGGTGACCTGTTTATTACAATACAGGTCAGCTCAATTTATTTGAATAGATGAGAATCAATCATTTTTGAGATTAGTGGAAATTAAAGTCAAAATTTCTTTTTTTGGTTGGTACACAGAGGTTTAAAATTCACAGATATATTTATATAATATCTGTATCTTGCAGTAATCTCCCCATTTGTTCCATTATCTTGGCATACTACATATTAGATTTTTCTCTCATGCTCATCAAGGTGAATGATGTTAAGGAATAAGAACATAAGAAACAGGAGCAGTAGTAGGCCATACGACCCCAAGAGCCTGCTCTGCCATTAAATAAGATCATGGCTGAACTTTTACATCAACTCTACTTTCCCACCCTTTCGCCATATTCCTTGATTCCCTTAGTGTTCAAAAGTCTATCGATCTCAGCCTTGCTGAATGTTTTCAATGATACAGCCCTTTGGGGTAGAGAATTCTAAAGATTCACAACCCTCCGAGTGAAGAAATTTCTCATCTCAGTCCTAAATGGCTGACCCCTTATCCTGAGACTATGACCCCTAGTTTTAGACTCTCAAGCCAAAGGGAAATAGTCTATCAGCATCTGCCCTGTCAATTCAATGAGATCACCTCTCATTTTTCTAAACTCCAAAGAATATAGCCTCATTCTATGCAATCTCTCCTCATAGGACAGTCCCGCCATTCCAGGAATCAATCTAGTGAACCTTTGTTGCATCCCCTCTAAGGCAAGTATACCCTTCCTTAAGTAAGGAGACCAAAACTGTACAGAGTACTCCAAGTGTGGTCTCACCAAAGCCCTATATAATCACAGCAAGATTTCCTTACTCTTATACTGCAACCTCCTTGCAATAAAGGCTAACATACCATTTGCCTTCCTAATTGCTTGCTGCACCTGCATGTTAACTTTCTGTGATTTGTGCACAAGGACACCCAAATCCCTCTGAATCCCAACATTTATTAGTCTCTCACCTTTTAAAAAATATTCTACTTTTCCATTCTTCCTACCAAAGTGGATAATTTCACACTTCCCAACGTTATACTCCATTTGCCAGCTTCTTGCCCAATCACTTAACTGGTCTATAGACCTTTGGAGCCTCTTTATATCGTCCTCACAGCTTACTTTCCTACCGAGCTTTGTATCGTCAGCAAACTTGGATATATCCCACTTGGTCCCCTCATCTAAATCATTGCTATAGATTATACGTAGCTGAGACCCAAGCACTGATCCTTGCTACACTCCATAAGTTACACCCTGTCATCCTGAAAATGACCCATTTATTCCTACTCTCTGTTTTTTGTCCGTTAATCAATCCTCAATCCATGCTAATATATTACTCCCAATCCCATGAGCCCTAATCTTGTGTAACAACCTCTTGCTTCTGTGACTTTTGAAAATCCAAATCTAATATATTCACTGGTTCCTCCTCATTTACTCTGCTAGGTACAGCCTCAAAAAACTCTAATCGATTTGTCAAACGCAATTTCCTTTTCATAAATCTGTGCTGACTCTGCCTTATCATATTGGCCCAAAATTTGTTATCCGAGGCTTCCCGCGGGCGGATGCCTCCGACCTGGAAAAAAATTAAGAATTTACCTGGTGGCTCGGGAGGTACGGAGACTTGCGATCCTGGGCCTCTCTGGGTATGCGCGTGCAGAGGCCCACATATCCCAGGGGCGCATGTGGTTCGCAGGCGCCCCTGGGATCACGTGGCCCGGCCCAACCAATAAAAAAAGGGAATCCCCATTCATACTAATGGAAGTTCCGTACAGAACTCCCATAAGTATGAATGGGGATCACTTAAAAAATACACGAACACATGACATAAATTAAAAAAATTACATATTTAAAATGTCATTTAATTAAATATTTTAACAAAATTTTTATTTTTTGAAAAGAAAATGTACATGTTTTAACGGGGCTAAAAAATAAACTTATTAGACAGGGTTTTTAATGTATAAATGAGTGCTAACATTTTATTTTTCTATTTTTTAAAACTCTTATGCTGGTAAAAGCAGGCCTTACGCCTGAAGAAGAAGATTCTTGACAGATCGCAAGTTCCAGATTTTAGCGCATGCGCTTCACATGCCTAAACCCGGAACTTGCGCAGCCCAGACGGGTGCATACACACCTTGCATGCACCCGTAGGGTTTGCAAAATACGGCTCCTTGTGATTTTTCAAATCCTCTGTTATCATGTTCTTAATAATAGTTTATAGCATTTTCCCGATAACTGATGTCAGGCTAACTGATGTCAGGCTAACCAGTCTGTCGTTCCTTGTTTTCTCTCTCCCTCCTACTTGACTAGCAGGGTTATTTACTATCTTCTAATCCATGGGAACCGTTCTAGAATCTAGAGAATTCTGGAAGATCAAAACCAATACATCTACTATCTCTGCAACCACCTCTTTTAAAACCCTAGGATGTAGGCCACCAGGTCCAAGGGATTTGTTGGCTTTCAGTCCCATTAATTTCTCCAGTACTTTTTCCTTACTAATATTAATTACTTTTAACTCTCATTAGACCATTGGTTCCCCAGACTTTCTGATATGTTCTTTGCATCTTGTACTGTGAAGGCAGACACAAAGGCTGGAATTTTCCCGCTGCTGTGTATGCGGGTTTGGAGGCGGGTCGGTAGTAAAAGCCGCAGAAAACGGGAGCGCATCAGGAATGCGCCGTCCTCCTGCCTCGTCGCGCCTTTAACTCAGGCGCATTTGCCAGTGCGCCACAGATCTGAACGGCAAAGGCGTGTGATCTAGTTAATCTCATTAAAATCTTGTTGTCAGACCCTTAACAGGGATTTTAAACAGACCTTTTGAATTTCACTGGATGACCACGGGAATCATGCAGCTCGGGAACCATGTCTGTCAGCAGAAGCTCAGTGGCCATTGAGTGAGGTCATTAATGCAGAGCATGGAAATCCCAATAAATATTCCCAAACGCCACCTCATTACTCGCCTAAGATAAAGGCTCTTGCTGACTCCATTTTGAACACAGATTTAGATGTTCAGAGTGTGCAAGTCTTTTCTGCAACCTTGGAAGCTACTTTGAACACATTGCTACTAACTATCACAACATTAACAGATTGCTCCTCTGCTCTCTAATTGACCTGCCATCTATTATATCATTATGGGTGCCATCTATACTGTCTCACCTTGGTGCTCAGAATCGGACCAGGATGAGCCCCAACACCAGCAGCAGCAGGCACACCAGCAGCAACAGCACCAATACCAACAACCTTCTTCTCAATGACCTGAGGCTCTGCAGGACAGAGGGCGTCAGCACAGGGCTGCACCGCGCAGGAGGCAATATCCCCAACACAGAGTATACAGGCAGAGAATGAGCTTCCTCAACATGATGAAGCAGCAGTGCCAAAGGAGGCTCAGGCTAATGCACCAGGTCGTCAAAGACATTTGCAGCTTGCTGCAGCAAGACCTGCAGCGCAGAAGAGCTGGTGGACATGCCTTGCCTGTGGCTGTCAAAGTCACCATTGCCCTCAATTTCTTTGCCTCAGGCTCGTTCCAGGGATCTGAAGCAGACATTTGTGGCATCTCGCATTCGGCCACCCACAGATGCTTCATACAGGTCATCGATGCCATGTTTGACAAGTCAGCCAATTATGTGAACTTCACCAGTGATGAAGTGTTACTGAGCGGGCGCTCGGCTTTGCCGCTCTGACTGGCTTCCCACAGGTGCAGGGCATCATCGACTGCACACATGCCACCAAGGCACCCCCACATCACTAGGAGTGTTTGTGAACTGCAAGGGCTTCCACTCCCTCAATGTGCAGCTTGTCTGCAACCATAGAAAGCTCATCATGCATGTGTGCGCCAAATTCCCCGGCAGCTGTCATAACTCTTTTGTCATGAGACAGTCCACCCTCACTCAGCTCTTTGGAGACAAGGGCTATCCACTGAAGATGTGGCTCATGACACCCTTGAGGAGGCCAAACAATGAGGCTCAGGAGCGCTATAATGAAAGTCACATTGTGAAGGAATAAGCCCTATAACCTATTCAGAAAAATACACCATCTTCTGAAAGAATTCTGGCCTTATTAACACATGAAAAACTGGGTTTGGAAATCTAGAAACTTAACGATGAAATCGCTGTGAAAGCATTCTGGCTATTGAGATAAGGTAGTTGTTGACCCTGAATAAATAACCTTATTGAAACAGAAGGTGAAGGGCCCTGACAGGCTAACCTTTGGGAACGAAACAATGGTTCACCCTGGATAAGGTTTTCTAATTTACACTTCGTAAAGAAGCACATAAAGTAAGGAACATCTACCCTCATAAAGATGACATAAAGTAAGAAACGCCTGCTGTCACACCATTTTTTATATGGTAAATTAGTACACCTCGAGATGAGACATGAGACTGGCAGAGGTCAGCAGAAAAATGACTCGAGATAATTAGCTTACATCAGCAGAAAACCTTAAAGGAATTACCACTGGAAAAGGGTATAAATATTGAACTCTCAAATGGAATAGTAGACTCGCTTTAATTGGGCAAAGCAATTCTCGGCTTCAGAGGTGGTTTTGTAAGTCTCCAACTCTTTGTACCTCGGGGATCAAAGGTAATTGATTTTGGTGGATATCCTGAACAGAACATTAAGAACTGTAAAACTAGCGAAGTTAAGATTTGAAAGTAAGGTTCTCTGATAATAGGATTGTAAGTTTTCTCTTTTTCGAACTGTTAATGTTGCGATTGACTCACCAACTGTAAACTGCATGTGGATTCTTTAATAAATCTATATATTTTTAGAATTGTCTCACATAAGACTTCTGTATCAAAAACTCATGAGCTCAATCTCTGTACACTCTTTGGTGAGGAGTTGCAGAATTCTGGGGGAGTTTTCCAGACCCTCATAATATCTGGAATGTTACAGTCTAGCTAAACTTATTAAAAGTGCTATCTGGAGGATGGTAACATTTTCAGGTTGTTCCTTTCCTTTAGGGAGAGATAGTCCAGGCCTTTAGACCCAATTAAATGTCTTTAGGATTCAGCTACCTCAAACTTTAGTTGAAAGTGAACGTCTGAGAAATACACCTGATCCGGGGTAGCCCTAAAGGGGCTAGTGTAATGTATGTACCTTTAAGTGGATAACTACTTTTTACAGCTCCTGTATACTCTAGTACCAGCAGTGACCACAACTGTATATAAACCCTGAGTAGTGATCTGTACAGTTAGTTCTAGAGTAACCCTCATTTAGTAAATACCTGTTGATCGTTCCCTGTAGTCTTTTGTCTGATTATTGAAGGACACAACATTAAGATACATGGATCTAACATTGGCGATGACGCAGATTCGAACCTACCTGCAACTCTGCATCACCTCCCAGGGATTCGCTCCTGGAGAACAGTGGAAGGAGGTCGAGTCCAGAAGCACGAGTGTTGACCACGGGCAACCGCCCAGTCATCCAGCGGAGATTTGAGCATCGCAGGGGAGGTTGTCGAGAGCCAGGCTTGGCTTTCCAGTCACAGTAGTCCAGCAAAATGGGCTGGCAACAGGTACTGCACAGACCATTCCCGGACAGTGGCGACTAGAGCCTACTGAGCAGCACAGAAAAAGGCCGAGCAGCGTCGACGGGGGAGAGAGAGAGGGCAGGGCGCACAGGGCACAGCCAGTGTTCAGGACCAAGCGGCATCAACGGGGAGAGAGACGAGACAGAGCAGAGCGCAGCCGGTGTTCAAGGGCCGAGCAGCGTCAACGGGGGAGAGAGGCACGCAGGAAAACGCGAGGCGCTGCCATTGCCACGAGGATTGCAGAGAGCGGCATTGGCAGCAGCGCACAAAACCCACAGGGCATCGCCATTTGCCACGAGGACCGCCGAGAGCGGCGTTGGCAGCAGCGCGGGAGACGCCATTTTAAGCCTCAGCGGGGAAGAAAGGAAAGCGCGGGAGACGCCATTTGAAGCCGCAGTGAGGAAGAAAGGAAAGCGCGGGAGATGCCATTTTAAGCCAGTCTAACCACACCCAAAATGCAGAAGGGTGTCAGTATCACAGCGTTCGACAATGAAGTCGAAGATTGGACGACATATGTCGAACGCATAGAAGTATACTGCAAGGCGAATGAAGTGCCAGATGACAAGAAAGCGCTGGTATTGTTGAATTCAATGGGTGCAAAAACGTATGGCTTACTACAAAACCTAGTAACCCCAGAGAAGCCAGTAGAAAAGGACTTTGAAAACATGGTGTCAATCCTACAGGACCACTTAAATCCCACACCGCTGCTGATAGTAGAAAGATTTAAGTTTCACAAAGGAACCAGCATAAAGATGAAAGCAATGCTGAGTATTTAACGGAACTGTGCAAGCTATCGAAACACTGCCAGTTTGGAACGGGACTAGCAGATACTTTAAGGGACAAGTTTGTGTGTGGGCTTCAAAGTGAAGGAACCCAGAAATGGCTTCTATCAGAAAAGGATCTTACGCTGGACAAGGCTTTCAGCATGGCATTATCACATGAAGCAGCCGCACGGGGCACTGCAGAGATACTACGGAGACCGCAAGAATATAGCACAAATGAAATGCCATACGGAACAGTGAAGTGCTATCGCTGCAGCAGAACAACACACGACCATAATGATTGCTGGTTCAAGGACAAAGTGTGCAGACAGTGTGGAAAAGTAGGACACATAGCATGAGCCTGCAGGTCGGGAAAGAAAACCAGCAGCAAGAAATCTCCACAGGAGAAGTACAAGAAGGTACATAAGGTGATGGAGAGTAGTTCAGACGAACAGAAAAGTGATACAGACTCCGGAAGCAAGGAGCTGGGTTGTCTGAAATTACATAATGTGATCAAAACAGAGGATCACCAAACTATCTGGGTCACGCTCAAGATAGCAGGAGTCCAAGTGAAAATGGAATTGGACACAGGATCAGCCCTAACAGTCGTAAACCGAAGGGACTACAAGCGGCTATTCTCACATATACACTTGAGTGATACAGAGATTGTCTTGAAGACATACACGGGGCAAAAAGTCTACCCCAAAGGAAAAATAAGGGTGAACGTTATATATAATGGCAAGGAAACACCAAAAATGGACCTATATGTATTGCCAGATGGAGGACCACCACTACTAGGACGTGAATGGATCCGGAAGATACAGCTAGATTGGCATTCCATACAAGCACTGACTGTAGATGCCAAAAAGGATGAAGACGTCACACCTGGACGACTGTCAAAAATGCTAACTGACGCACAAGAAGTGTTCCAGCAGTGACTCAGAACACTAAAAGGCATAACAGCGATGATCAAAATAAAGGAAAATGCAAGCCCAAAGTTTTTTAAGGCCAGACCGGTACCTTATGCGATCCGCCCAGCCGTCGAAGCAGAGCTGGAAGGTTTGGAACATTCAGGAGTACTGTCCAAAGTGGATTGGAGCGAGTGGGCTACACCCATCGTTCCTGTAATGAAGAGGTCATTGAGTAATACGCCTGGGGAACCAAAGAAGTTTCGCTTCTGTGGGGACTTTAAGGTGACAGTGAACCCAGTCCTTCACACTGTACAATATCCGCTTCCGCGGATTGAAGATATTTTTGCATCGCTATCTGGAGGGAAATGCTTCACTATGATTGATCTGGCCCAGGCGTACCTGCAAATGGAGGTAGAAGAAGCCTCGAAACAGTACCTCACGATCAACACTCATAAAGGTCTGTACCAATGCAACTGGCTGCTGTTCGGGGTAGCATCAGCTCCGGCTATTTGGCAAAGGGCAATGGAACAAGTCCTGCAAGGGATTCCAGGGACCCAGTGTTATTTGGACGACAGCCTGGTCACGGGCGAAAATGACAGTGATCACCTTGCCAACCTGGAGCAGGTGCTCACTCAATTGAAGGAATATGGGCACCGAGCTAATCGCCACAAATGCGAGTTTTTCCAGAAGTAGCTCTCGTATTGTGGCCACGTTATTGATAAAGAGGGGTTACATAAGTCCCCTGAAAAGATTGAGGCAGTAGTCAAGGCTCCAGCACCGGAAAATGTGCCACAACTGAGGTCGTTCCTCGGGCTGGTGAACTACTACCTTAAGTTCTTGCCGAATTTGTCTACCGTACTACACCCACTGAACATCCTACTGCAAACGGGGGTACCATGGAAGTGGAGTGACGAATGTAAATGAGCTTTCCAGGAGAGCAAAGCATTGATCACATCAAAAGAGGTGTTGACTCATTTCAACCCAGCACAACCAATTCGGTTGGCGTGTGATGCATCACCCTATGGCATTGGAGCGGTGCTACCGCACAAATTCCCGGACGGCTCGGAGAGGCCAGTAGCCTTTGCGTCTCGGTCACTAACCTCAGCCGAGCGTAACTATGCCCAAATTGACAGGGAGGCCCTCAGCCTAGTGTGGGGAGTGAAAAAGTTCAATCACTATCTGCACGGGCAGAAGTTCACCTTGCTGACTGACCACCAATCACTTGTCTCCATCTTTAATCAAAAGAAGGGCATTCTGGTGATGACTGCGCAACGGCTACAAAGATGGTCCCTTTTTCTAGGGGCGCACCAATATGAAATTGAGCAGAACAGCACAAAACAGCATGGAAACGCTGATGGGCTATCACGCCTGCCACTGCCTACTGCGGAGGAAGCACCAGCAGTGGATCCTGTCAAAATATTTCATTCGACTATAATTGAATGCTTGCCAGTATCTAACGCTGGTATAGAGAAGGAGACCCGAAATGACCCGACACTGCCTCGGGTATATGATTTGATGGTGAAGGGATGGCCAGCACATGGCGACTCACTGTTGCCAGCATTCTCATCCAGAAGAGAACAGCTGTCAGTATGCCAGGGGACCTTGATGTGTGGATCCCGAGTGGTAATTCCACTCAAGTTAAGGGAGAGAGTGCTCAATGAGCTTCACGAAGGCCATCTGGGAGGGGTGAAAATGAAAAGCCTTGCTAGGGCTTATGTGTGGTGGCCGGGGATCGATCAGCAAATCGAGGACCTGACAAAGAGCTGCTCAGGATGCCAGAAGGTCCAAAATGCACCACCACATGCCCCTGTACACCCATGGGACTGGCCCTCATCTCCATGGCAATGGGTGCATATTGATTTTGCTGGTCCATTCATGGACTCAATGTTTTTAATAGCCGTGGATGCACACTCGAAATGGCCTGAGGTGATCAAAATGTCCTCCAACACCACGGAGAAAACTATTGCAGTCCGACAGACCATTTTTGCAAGGAACGGCATGCCAGAGCAGATTTGCTCTGATAACGGACCACAGTTTGTGTCCGAAGAGTTTTGAAGATTTATGAAAAGGAATGGGGTAAGGCATTACACATCCGCCCCGTATCATCCAGCCACAAATGGATTGGCTGAGAGGTTCGTACAAAGCTTTAAAAAAGCAGTAAAGGCGATGTGCAATGACGACATTCCACTGCAGCATAAGGAGGACAATTTCCTGTTAGCCTACAGAAATGCGACACATGCAGTCACCAACCAGGCCCTGGCCATGATGTTCTTTAACCGAAGGTTGAGATCTCGTCTGGATTTGCTCAGACCAAATGTACGAAGAGATGTTGAGAGTAAGCAATTCCAGCACATCAATTAGAAGCCGACAAGGAGCTTCAATGTAGGGCAACCAGTCTTGGCCTGTGACTACCGAACAGAGAACTGGCAACCAGGAACGACATGCACACGGCAGGGGCCACTAATGTACACAGTGGATGTTGGGGAGAACATTGTGAGACGCCATGCTGACCAGATCCTAGCGTCACAGGAACGAGTCAACCCCATGTCTCGGCCATACGTACCTGGTGAGGAACCCGACGTACAGTTCGCATCTACCTCAGAAACAGTAGCATCGGAAGCTGATGAACCAACCGACGACAGGGGGCCAGAATCGCCTCCGCACCAAGAGCAAGACACTCAAGAAAGGCGCTATCCAGAAAGGATCAGGAAGCCGCCCCAAAGACTGCACCCATAGGGGCCACAAATTATGGCCTGTTATGTCTCACCATTCACTCCAACTCAATAAGCCACTTCCAAAGTAGCAGACAAAAATGGGCATGAATGGAAAGTGGTGAAAATAAATAGTTTTATATGTGTCATAACATTAACAGAACCTTAACAAAAACACTTCTGTAAACATCCATGTGCTTACCTTTGTGCATCTACTTATGTATCATTTTTTTGTTTACATGTGCTTCCACGAGGTGCTACCCCACTGTGGCTTCAGCAGAGGTAGAGGCAGCCTGCTCACTTCCCTGGTGCGACTGCGTAGACACTTTGGCAGACGTACTCTGGGTTTTGGAGCCTGAGAGGGCCCTGCCAAAGTCCCCTGCACCTGCGACTGTGCAGGGGCAGACTCGGCCATGGCGATCTGAGGCGGTATCTGGGGCTCTGACTGAGGGGTCGGTGGTGCAATGGGGGAGAAGTGTAAGTGCTTTGAGAGGAGTCCCCACTTCCGTGTCCCCTCTCACCATCATCCCTCTCATGGGCCACCTGCACTTGCCTGCTAGCAAGGAGCTGGAGAGCAGCAGTGGAGCCATGAGGACCCATGTCTATGTTTACATCCTCCTAGACAGGAGGCCTGTGAGCCTCTACCATCTGTTCTCCATAGATAGCATGTGCTCATGTGAGTGGTGCATTAGCTGCTCCATGCAGGTGGCCATCCTTTCCATGGAAGAGCCTACAGTTCACCATCGCCTGCGCCATGGTGATGTTCATGTTGGAGATAGACTCCTCCATTCTCTGCACATTTGCTAACATTGCAGCCTCAAAACAAGACAGAGTCTCCTACACTTTCTCGTGCACCTCCAGGATCACCCTCTTTCTCAATGGTCCCCAAGGCTCAGCTTCTGCATGCAGCTGAGCAGAGCTGGGAGCAACCTGCGCCTTCCGGCGAGGAGTCTCTACTGCTATCCCTCTCCACCATCTCTTCTTGCTCACTTGTGACTTAGGTCTGGTGATGGTGCACCCTCAGATGTTGGAGGTTCCGTTGAGGAGTCATCTTTCTTTTCTGGCTGGACAGTTGGTGGGGGGGGGCTCTTGATGGACCTGTGGGAGAGTAAAGAGATGATTTGATGATTTAGAAATGTTATATTAAGAATGGGTAACGCTACCATTATGCACATGATGAACATTCACTGGCTGCTGACATCAGTCCCCATATGAGAGACTACTATCTGCCATGTGGCTGCATGAGATGTAATTCTATCACCAGGTTGCTGAGAGGTGATCCTCTCTATGTCTCCCACCGCCAGCAGCTCCGCAACTCTCGAGACCTCCAGGGCAACCTCCTCTGCTGGAGTTAAAGTGGTGAAGGATGGAGGGCCACCTCCGGTTCTCTCCTTCTCCCTGTTGTTGTGCGCTCGTTTTTCCTGTAAGGATGGAAAGAAGAGAGATTTGAGTAAGAGTGATGGCATGAATGTGTGGGTTACATCTGTAGAGGGTGACTCTGAGGGAGTGTGGTGCCAATGGCGAAGTGCTAATGCCAAATGGCCTCTTTCTGTGGTGTTGCTTGCTATGAATGCATTAGGATGAGGGTGCATGTGAGGGGTGGTTAGTCAGATGGGGATGTGACAATGTAGATAGAGAGAGAGGGATGGGTGGACATGCAAGGTATCTTGGTGTGAGTAATGATGTGCAGAAGCAGGCTTGGGAAGACAGAGTGATGGGAATGAGGTGACAGGCACAGCAGGATGAAGGTGAGTGTGCCTTTGCACTCACCTTTCCTGATCCCATGAGATCATTAAAGCGCTTCCGGCACTGCACTCAGGCCCACTTCACCACATCCCTGCTGTTGACCTCCTCAGCTATTTTGAGCCAAACTCTTTTAGTCTCCTGGTGAGGTCTCTTCCGCCCATCATCAGGGAGGAAGACCTCACTGTGTGCTCTGACTCCCTCCAGAAGAATATGTTGCGAGTCATCTGAAAACCCGGGTGCAGCCCTCTGTCTTTGTGAAGTCATGCTTTGAAGTGTAGAAAATAAACAGATCCTGCAATATCCTCCCTGCACATGCCTAAATGAAACTTTAAATGCGACGTGGCCAAGGCTGCTTTAAATATCCCTGCTGGAAATGTGTCATCGATGACTTCATCAGATCTGCACCATTTAATAGGGCCGGGAAACGTGTAGGCCTGCCTGAATAGGCTCCATTAACTGAAAGTCGCTCTGAGGAGTGGGATCATTAGAACAACATGGTTTTGACCCACCACCAGCCCACATGCACCTGACAGGACTCAGTAAGTAAATTTCCAGCCAAAATATTTGTTTGACGTCGCCGGCATTTCCTCATTCCCAATATAATTTCTCGTGTCTCTGGCTCTAAGGGACCAACGTTTACCTTCACTAATCTCTTCCTTTTTACATACTTGTGAAAGCTCTTACAATCTGTTTTTTATATTTCATGCTAGTTAACTCTCATATTCTATTTTCTCTCTCTTTATCACTTTCTCGGTCATCCTATGCTGATTTTTAAAACCCTCCCAATCCTCAGGCTTACTATTCTGTTTGGCAACATTGTAAGCCTCTTCTTTTAATCTAATAGCATCCTTAACTTCTTTAGTTAGCCACAGACGTACCACTTTACCAGTTGCTTTTTTATTCCTCAAGGAAATGTATATTTGTTGAGAATTATGAATTATTTCTTTAAATATTTGCCATTGCTTATCTACCATCATATCTTTTAATCTAATTTCCCAACCTACCTCAGCCAATGCGCCTCTGTAACTGGCTTTGTTTAATTTTTTAAGTCCCTAGTTTTGGACTTAACCACATCACTCTCAAACATAAGATGAAATTCCATCATATTATGATCACTATTCCCCAGAGGATCCTTTACTATAAGATTACTAATTAACCCTGTCTCATTACACAATACTAGGTCTAAAATAACCTGTTCCCTAGTTGGTTCCTCAACATATAGTTCTAGAAATCTATCTCAAATGCATTCCACGAACTTGTCCTCTAAGCTACATTCACCAGATTGGTTTGCCCAGTCTATATGAAGATTAAAGCCCGCCATGATTATTGTATTACCCTTGTTGAATGCTCCTTTAATTTCCTGCTAGATTAATCCCATACTGCCTTACTCATGCCTTGCAAAGCATGATGGACTGCTTGACATGGGTGAAGAGTTTAAATGTAAAAAAAACTGATACAGGACTGTGGGAATGCAGTACAAATAGATAAGAAAGAACAGGAGCAAAATGTTCTACTCCCTAACCACACATAAGATAACTGGTGGAGACAGCCTCATGGTCATTATCTGTTGAAAGTTAAATGCTAAACAAAACTCTGTAAAAAAAAAACAAGTGACTTGTGGAGCACATGATTGCCTAGTTTTCTGTTTTCTCATGACTTGCAATTTATGAAAATGTATAAATATTGTAGCCCCGTGAGTCTCGGGGCACACTCTTTGGGAGGCATACTTGTGTGCAAACACAATTGGGTTTCTCAGAGTGAAGTCCAGGTACCTTAATAAAACTTTACTTATTTTACAGTTTCTGATTTTGTGTATTACTGAGAAAGTGATAGACTGACCGGCGTGTTGAGTCTCCTAAAGCAGCGAACCCTGATCTCCCAAGTTAGGGGTAGATCCTCCTCACAGAAGCGAGGGGTTAACAATTCTGGTGACGAGGATGGGATTCCAAAGCACTTCGGTCCAAACCACAGCGGTCTAGGCTGACGAGTCGCTTTCGGATGACTGAGCAACTAAGTGGCCACAGGTAAGATTTTTACCTTTTTGCTCTGTCTGTTACGAAGTGACTTGCCGCATTCGCTGTGATCCTGGCCTTGTGCCGACGGAATCTTTTGGTAAGAATTTGGGATAACACACTTTCTCAAAGTCAGAAGTGTTAGGTTAAAGTCCTTTGGGTTCGAGTCCCATAAAGTTTTAGGTTAAAGTCCTTTGGGTTCGAGTCCCATAAAGTTTTAGGTTAAAGTCCTTTGGGTTCGAGTCCCATAAAGTGTGTTATAGAGGTTATATTCCTTTGGGTGAAAGTCCCATCAAGTGTGTTATAGAGGTTATATTCCTTTTGGTGAAAGTCCCATCAAGTGTGTTATAGAGGTTATATTCCTTTGGGTGAAAGTCCCATAAAGTGGGGAGGGGGTTAAGCGCATTAAACCGGTTCGCAAGTACGTACACAAATTGGAAAAAAATCAAGTATGTACTAAGAGTGGGAAAATGGGGGTAGGAAAAAATAAGAGTGGGGAAAATGGGGGCAGGAAATATAATAATTGAACAAAATAAGAAAAAAGGGGAAAAAAGATAAACTTAAAGTTTTACCGACATGGAAGTTATTAACATCTGTGCCGAGACAAATAAAACACAAGATTTGCTGAGTGAAAGGATCCTAAAAAAAAATGCTGGAATTTCAGTTTGTGTGAAAGTGTGTGTTAAAGTATGACTGTTTTTCTGACTATGAATGTTTAAGAAGTTACAGTATTTCTTTTGTCTGAAAAGTCTGTCTTTAAAAGAAAGATTCTGTTATGTGTGTTTTAGCTCCACCCACTTCTCTGTGTCAAAAGCATTTTGATTTGATTTTGGAAGTTTTAGGAATGCGAATAAGATTGTGCCCCAAGAGAAAAAAATCTTTGAACTACAATTTAAAAGTGATGGTGTGTAAAAACTGAGAGGAACAACAACAGTTTGTTTTTCAAAAGATTAAGTTTCAGTCTAAGATTTAACCTTGGAGTCGCAGTTGCTATGGTGAAATCTTCTAAAGCAGTTTGATTTGATTTGTTTTGTGAAAGACTAATTTTCTCCAGTTATACTCAATGTTTTTACAGTATTTTGGAAAGACATCTGAAGAAAGGACAATAAGAAAATTAATATGATGTAATTTACTGTTTTCTGCAAGAGTGTGCTATTTTGTTTTGTTTGTCTGTTCATAGTTTTACTTGATGATGGGCTTCTGCCTTAAAGTTACAGTTGCCAATGTGCTTGGAAGAAAATTAATTTGAATGTTTACAAGATCTGGAATAAATTGGAGTTTTGAGGTTAATTAACCTAGTAAGACCAGACTTTCATTGTGGCCACGGTGAAATTCTGGTTGGTGTGAATTTGTGTAGACCGCATTGAATAATACTTAGCTTGTGAATTTTGCTCAATCCCATCTTTGTCCATATTACCTCCATGTTCATGTTTGGTTAAAGTGTAAAAACACAACTGTCTTTTTCGATCGGGAAAGTTTTTTTAAGTTTACGTGAAGTAACGTAATGACGTGCATTTGATAATGTTTTGCTCCACCTTCTTAGAATCCTGCAAAGGAGTTAACCCAACTTTAGTATGAAGTTTAAAGATATTGGACGTTAAATAATTTAAGTTTCTTAATTTTAAGTTAATATTTCCCCAGTGACAGAAGGAATTTATGATTTGATAACTTAACCTTGGGCTCTAAGTAGAGTCACAATGGAGTCTCTTCTTTCTTTTGTTATATGGAAGTTACCTTGTAAACTAATTGCAGCACTTCTGTCACTAATGTTAAAACACTGTATAAGCTACCTAGCCTGAGAATCACTTGTTTCTGAAATTGGAAATGGAGGATAAATTGATTGAAATGAAATTGAACATTGACAAAACCTGCCGGTACAATAATACTGCTTTTTGGATTTTGGGATAATTTTGAAATGATAAAATGGACTCAGGCACTATATATTGGGTTACTTTTGGGAAAATAAAATATCCTCTAAAATAATGATAAATAAAAAAGTGTTAATAACTTGGATCAAGTGAGAACGTTTGAACTATGTTTTCTATCTTAAATATTGTACTGGACAGTAAAGTTTCTCCAGGACTCATGAATGAGATATGAATGGCAATTAAAGGAAAGTGATTGAGAGTGTAAGATGTAGTTAAGAATAATAAAAAACCTGCCGAGTGTGTGCTCATTCATCTTCAGTGTGCTGTCCCTTTAAAAGCCTGTGCTTCCCTCTTCGAGGTCACAGGCTGCGCACTTTCTCTCTCTCTCTCTCTCTCTCTATCTTTCTTTCTCTCTCGCGATCATGACTGCGGCTAGAAGTTGTGATTGAAGTTGCATGGTGCGTGTGTGTGTCAACTAATGTGCAATGTGCAATGAATTACGAAATGAGAATGTACCCGATGGCTGAGAAATCGGCTAAAGACGCGACGGCAGCTGTGGATAAAGTAGAGCAGGATATGTTAATTATGAAACAAGCTTTTGAACAATTGCCATACGATGAAGCATCAGAGGATGATGAAATTATCACTCAAACATTGGTGAGATTGGGGGGATTATTGGCTTCAGCTCAGTCCCGGCAACAGCGATGGATTGTCAAATAGATACAAAATTCATTTTGAACCATTTGTCAAGGGAAGGGTATGTAGTATCAAAAGCAAAGATTCAATTTTGCAAAAAGCATGTAACATACTTAGGCACATTCTGACACCAGATGAAAAAGTCCTGCTCTCAGAAAAGACCCAAACAATATCCCAACATCCGGAACCTACCACTAAAAGAGGAATACGAGCATTTTTAGGATTAATAAATTTCTGCAGGACAGATGTGTAATGATCAATAGTGGACACTAGGTGGAGCCATAGAGCTGTGTAGAGCTGTATATAGCTGTATGTATTAAGACTACACTATCCAGCTGTATGTATATTAAGACTACATTACCCATGAGGCACTAGGCTACCCACAAGGCAGCAGTCAAGATGGAAGCCTCTACAGATACTGTACGTAGTCCACATGTGCTCAATAAAGTAACTAACAAAAGCTAGCTGTGTTCATAATAAGAATGTCTATTTATTAATGAACATAAGAAGATGGATACCAGAAATCACTAAACATACGAGGCCCTTAACTATACTAACAGGATCACAGGTGAGAGAACCGTTCGTTCTATCAGAAGCACAAAGAGATGCGTTCAATTCTTTAAAACAAGCCTTAAGAGAGGCCCCGCCCTTAGGAAGACCAATGTATGATAGACTATTTAGGTTGTATGTAACTACTACCGATTACTGAACAAATTATCCACACAGCACATGACGTCGGCAAGGATAAGTAGATATGAGAGTAACCCACAGAACATGTAGTTGAACCAATACATGACTGTGTAACAAAAATTGAGACCCAAACAATAATCAGACCTGATTTAAAGGACGTGCCTCTGAATACCCCAGACCATGAGTACTTTGTGGATGGATCAGCCTCTAGATCAGATGCAGGTGAAGGACAGATAGGATACGCAATTATAGAATCATCAAATGTGGTAGAATCAGGTAAACATCCAAATCATTGACAGCATAGAAAGCAGAATTACACGCACTAGCAAGAGCATACGAATTATCAGAAGGGATGAAAGTAAATATTTATACGGACTCGAGATATGCCTTCGGATTAGCGCATGATTTCGGAATAATATCGAAAAGGAAGGGTTTTCTGACCACATCTGGAACTCCCATATTGAACCAAGTACAGGTAGAAAGATTGACACAGGCAGTATTACTACCCGGGGAATTAGCCACAGCAAAATGCCAGGCACACACATGGTTACATACACAGGTTGCCGAGGGGAATAGATTGGCAGATGAAGCAGCAAAATATGCCGTTATGTATGAGGACCAAAAACAAATGCCCCAGTTGGAACAAAAGGAGGGAGGGAAGTATCCCTCTTGTACGCCATCATTGGAAGATGTACAAAAGCACCAGGAGGACGCTCCTGAAAATGAAAAACAAAAGTGGATAAAAGAAAATTGTAAAAAGGATCCTTTGACACAACTATATGCCAACCCAAAGGGAAGGATAGTTGCTCCAAATTGGAAAATTCTTGGTACAACCCAAATTGGGAAAAAGTGGCACAGCAGACAATTGATCACTGTCTGATATGTCAGCAACACAACCCAGGAAAAGCCATACTAACAGTAACAGCAACAACTCCTATCCCAGGCGGTCCTTTTTCAAATACTACAGTTAGATTTTGTACAATTGGAATCAGCTTATAGATATAAATATGTACTAGTTATCATTGATGTATTTAGTAAATGGATAGAAGCCTTCCCAACAAGGAACATTACCGCAAAGACTGTGTGCAAAATAATACTGAAAGATATTGTGCCAAGGTTTGGAGTGCCAATACAATTGAGTTCCGACAACGGACCACATTTTGTTGCAGAAATTAATGCTGAACTTTGCAATGTTCTCAATATTAGACAGCATTTACATTGCCCGCTCCATCCACAATCAGCAGGACTGGTGGAAAGGGCTAATGGAGCCCTAAAGCTAAAATTGGCTAAACTCTGTGTAGAAAACAAATTAAAATGGCCAGAAGTATTACCATTGAAAGACAGGATTATCACCAGCAGAAATTATCTTCGGAAAAGCTTTAAGAACCCCGTTCTCGGCTCCCATCCAAGACGACAGACAAATAGATATTCATGTAATGGACAATCAGATGATGTCTTATTGTATGTCACTAACCTCTGCTTTAAAGTTGTCTCATCAACAGGTAACAGCCGTTACTAAACCAACACCAGAGGATGCCTGTCATCGACTCAAACCGGGTGATTATGTCTTCGTAAAGAACTTCTACCGAAAAGGATTAGAACCCAGGTGGAAGAGACCCCTATCAAGTACTGTTAACCACGCATACCACAGTGAAGGTCGAAGGAAAGACAAAATGGATTCATGCTTCACACTGCAAGTTGTCATCACCGCTCTTGTCATAATGGACATAACCTCAACAGCGACAGAGGAGACCCCAGGCGGGGTAACATCAGGAAAGATAGAAGAAACAGAGGTACCCCAGGCGGGGCAGAATTAATTGAGCACACCGAAAGAGAAGATCCGAAGCAATGTAGAGGAGACCCCAGGCGGGGCAGAATAATCTTCAAATATGTAACATATATATGGAATAGTTGACACCCTGTGCAGTATGTAGAGAAAAGGTCGAGGTTATCATGTAATGATAAAAGGAGGGAATGTTAAGCTAGATTAATCCCATACTGCCTTACCAATGCCTTGCAAAGCATGATGGACTGCTTGACATGGGTGAAGAGTTTAAATGTAAAAAAAAACTGATGCAGGACTGTGGGAATGCAGTACAAATAGATAAGAAAGAACAGGAACAAAATGTTCTACTCCCTAACCACACATAAGATAACTGGTGGAGACAGTCTCATGGTCATTATCTGTTGAAAGTTAAATGCTTAAACAAAACTCTGTAAAAAAAAACAAATGACTTGTGGAGCACGTGATTGCCTAGTTTTCTGTTTTCTCATGACTTGCAATTTATGAAAATGTATAAATATTGTAGCCCCGTGAGTCTCGGGGCGCACTCTTTGGGAGGCATACTTGTGTGCAAACACAATTGGTCCTCGTGTTCCAGCAAAGATCCAGACATCAGGGACCCAAAATAAATCTCACACTAGGAACAACTAAAATCGAACAAACCACTAACTACACATACTTGGGCATAAAAATCAGCTCTACGGGAAATTTCAAACTGGCGGTGAATGAACTGAAAGAGAAAGCTAGAAGGGCTTTCTATGCCATTAAAAGATCAATCCAAATAGAAATCCCAATTAACATTTGGCTCAAAATTTTCAAATCAGTAATTGAACCAATTGCACTCTATGGCAGTGAAGTGCAGGGACCGCTAACACAACAAGATTTTGCAAAATGGGACAAACACCCAATTGAGATCCTACATGCAGAATTCTGTAAAAGTATCCTCAGGTCTCAAAGGAAAACCGTAAACAATGCATGCAGGGCAGAACTAGGCCAATTTCCACTAATAATTACTATCCAAAAAAGAGCCACCAAATTTTGGAAACACCTAAAAATGAGCAACCCCCACTGCTATCATCACGAAGCCTTGAAATGCCAAGAGAGGACCATAAAGAAGAACACCCTCAGTCAACTAGTCCTGGGACTCAGTGAAGCAACCACTAACACTACTAACAATAACCAGCCCCAGGACAGTGACATCGTAACACAAAGAATTCAACCCAACACAATTGTCACTAAGCAAAAGGAAAAATACCTGTCATATTGGGCAGAAACAACAAAAACCCAAAGCAAACTCAATTGCTACTTGGCCCTAAACAGACAATACAACATGGCTGAGTACCTGGCCTTGGTAAAGGATAACAAACTGAGAAAAACCTTGACAAGGTACAGACTTAGTGAACATAGCCTCGCGATCGAAAAAGGCAGACACAGGCAGACCAGGCTGCCAAGAGAGGACAGGATATGCTCTCACTGCAGTCAGAGAGTGGTGGAGACAGAGATACACTTCCTCACAGCCTGTGGAAAATATCAGGGCATCAGGGAGAATTTCTACCAAAAATTCTCACAAATATGCCCTGAATTCAGAAATCTGAATGACGACCAAAAACTCCCATACCTACTAGGGGAAGAAAGAAACTGTGTAACACTAGCGGCACACTATGTTACAGCTTGCCATAAACAGAGGGACAACCAGTAAACCTAAGAAAAGAGTATATATAAATTATGCGAATGTATATTTATACACTCAGGGAAAAAAGCTGTTTATACACTGTATGAATAGATCTGCGTTTATGTGTTCAACCATAAATGTATTTTGATGCTTTGGCAACATAAGATGTACCTTATCATGCCAATAAAGCGATTTGAATTTGAATTTGAATTTGATAGACTGACCGGCATGTTGAATCTCCTAAAGCAGCGAACCCTGATCTCCCAAGTTAGGGGTAGATCCTCCTCACAGAAGCGAGGGGTTAACAATACTTTGGCCAATGCTATGATTATTGTTAGGGGTCCTATAAAGTATCCACTAGTGTTTTCTGCCCTTTGTTATCTCTTAGCTCGAAGTGCTTGATGTTGCCCTCCAGGGCCATCTGTAGTCTCCTCAGTTGAAGGTCAACAGCCTTCCACTGCCCATGCTATAGCCACTGGGGAAGCACCTCTTGGAGCACTAGGATAGATAAAGGCACACAGAAGATAGGCACTAAGGGAATGCACAAGGGTGATTAATTTATTTTTGTATGCATTATGTCATGATTTAATTCATAAAATTGGATTAGATTGGGCATTTTCTGGTGGTTTTTATTTTTGTGTTGTCGGAAAGAGGATGATGTGATGGTCAGTGATCAAGGAAAGGTAAGGAGTGTGGGACTGTTGGTGAATGGGGAGGTGTGGTTGAGGTTACTGGTATTGGTCATGAATTATTTGATCAAATAGAGTTCAGATAGAAAGGGGCAGTCTACGTTATAGCCTCCTTTCCGCTTCATGTTCCTCCACCTCCTGTTGCACTTCCTCGTCCTACACTTCCTCCATCTCCTCTTCATGCTCCTGCTCCTCATCTTCTTGCCTAATATGTGGTGGCAAGAGCAGTTCCCTGATAATCGCGAGGTTGTGCAGTATGCAGCATACTACCACAAATCTTGATACCCACTCCGCTGAGTACTGCAGGGCTCCTCAAGAGCAGTCCAGGCAGCAGAAGCATTGATTGAGGATGCTGATGGTCTGCTCTATAATGTTCCTTGTAGCAGTATGGCTGTCATTGTAATCCTGCTATGCACATTTGCATGGGTTCCGGACCAGAGTCATGAGCCATGTCTTATCACCCAGAAGCCAGCCTTTGACTTCCCATGGTGGGTCAAACACAGAGGACTGCAGCAAACTGAAGGAACCGTGACTACTGCCAGGATAACGGGCATTCACCTGCATGATGAGTTGCTAGTGGTCGCACAGCAGCTGCACACTGAAGGTGAGGAATCCCTTCCAGTTCAGAAAAATGGCCGAGATCACCTGAGAAGCAGGCAAGGCAATGTGTGTTCAGTCACTGGCTCCCTGCACCATGGGGAAGCCTGCAATTCATGCAAACCCCCATGCTCACACCACCAGCATGTCTCTGACTAGAGGGGATGAGATGAAGCTGTCTCTCTGTCTATAGAGAGCCTCAGTGACTTCCTTTATGCAGCAGTGTACTGCAAACTGAGAGATGTTGCTTAAATCTCCAGCAGCATCCTGGAAAAAGCCAGATGCATAAGAGTTAAGAATCACAGTCACCTTGACAGCCACAGGCAATGCTGTCCTTACTCTACTTTGAGGCTGCAGTTGTGGCTGCAGCAATTGGCATATTTCAGTCACAAGCTTTTTTGTGAAGTGAAGAAGTCTCATGCATTGGTCCTCGCTGAAGTTGAGGAAGAGAAATCCTCCCTAAAGACCCTCTGCGGATATGGCCTCCTACTGATATCCCTTCTCCCCCTCTTCCCTCTTCTAGCAGCTTGTCCTACTCTGCGTGACTTCTCTTCATTCTTCCAGTCATGCTCAATTCCCAGAGGAAGCCCTAACCAGGCCACTCATGTCTGGAAGCAACTTGTTTCAGCACAAGCTTTTAAATCAACAAAGAAGTACTTCAGCACCAGCCAGACCACTCCTTATATACTATTCAAACTTTAGACAAGTATAGAAAAGCTCCAAAAATGCATACAATTGCACCAGCAGCCAGAAGAAATAATCCAGCAATGAACTTGTAAGCATTTCATGATTCCTTTAAATAGCGCTGGTGGAGGATCTATCATTTTGTTTAACGTCATGTTCAGCTGTGTGAGGTTAAGACAGGGTGTAGGCTGGAGTGGGGAGTTCGAAAATGAGAGGCCTGGCATAAAATCAGCATCGCACACTGATTGACGTGATGATCTGCCTGCTCTGCATGCTGCCGTGGGTTGGAAGGTGTGCGCATATAATATCCTGTACCAAGATGGCGCATGCTCACTTCCCGTCGGAAGTCTGCATCCGCATCTCTGATCCCATTTTCGAGCGGTAGGAGGCCAAATAACACTTAAAAACGGGCACTACACAGCCCAATTTCTCCCTCATTGTGTCATGAAAGAGAAACTTTGGACATTTGCACCTCTGTTTCAATAAATAACCCATGTGTATGAGTGTAGTGATCAATAGCATGTCATTCTATAGTGGACACTAGGTGGAGCCGTAGAGCTGTATATAGCTGTATGTATAAGACTACACTACCCAGCTATATATTATATTAAGACTACATTACGCATGAGGCTAGGCTACCCACAAGGCAGCAGTCAAGATGGAAGCCTCTACAAGATGCTGTACAAGTCCACATGTGCTCAATAAAAGTAACCAGCAAAAGCTAGCTGTGTTCATAATAAGAATGTCTATTTATTAATGAACATAACATATGAGGACATGAATTGGGCCTAGTCATTTTAGGTCATCCATTTAGCCTGATGCTTTTCTTTGTTGAAGGAATATCGTTAATCGTTAATCTGCATTAACAATTTGGACTTGGGAATCAGAAGTACAATTTCTAAATTTACGGACGACACCAAATTGGAGGCTGTAATTAATACAAACAAAGAACGCAACATAATACAAGAAGACATTAAAAAACTTGCAGAATGGGCTTTTAATTAGCAAATGGATTTCAATATAGATAAGTTTGAAGTGATATATTTTGGTATGAAGAATACAGAGGCCACATACTGCTTGGATAATAAGAGTCTAAATGGGATAGAGGAGCAAAGGGATCTAGTGAAGGAATAATTACAAGCCCTGTAATGTATGTGTGTAATTGAGACACGGATGGCAGAAGTTGGTTATAACAGGTGTTTACTGAATGGAGACAAAACTGGAACTACTATACAAAGTTACTTCACAGGCTTATATACAGGGGTGGTCACTACTGGTACTGCAGTATACAGGGGCTGCAGAATATAGTTCCTTCTTCAAGGTACATACACTACAATTCCTCCCCTTTTAGCTAAACAGTACATAACATTCGATTAATAATTAAATAACATATTTACAATTACAGTTGCTATATACATTAGCTGAAGTTAATCAATTATAAATTCAGTCTTTGAGGAGGCTCCTGATTCTGTCCGGATAACGCCTCTTTGGGGTATCAGGTTCTTCTGGCAAAGTTGATTCAGAATCAACGTTGTTGTTTGGTTCGTCTGCTTCCAATATCACCGATTCTGAGGTAGATGCAATTGGTACTTCAGTTTCATCACCAGGTGTATAGGATCGTGGTGTAGATTTGATGTTTTCCAGTGACTCTAGAATCTGGTCAGCATGGCGTCTTACAATGCTCTCTCCAACGTCCACGGTATACATTAGAGGTCCTTGCCGTGTGCAGGTCATTCCTGGCTGCCACTTCTCTGTGCGGTAGTCCCGGGCCAAAACTGGTTGACCTATCTTGAAACTCCTGGTTGGCCTTTCATTCATATTCTGAAACTGCCTGTTCTCCACATCTCTTCTGATGTTTGGCTTAACCAAATCCAAGCGGCATCTTAGTCTTCGATTGAAGAACATCATGGCTGGAGTTTGGTTGGTAACCATCCACCTTGTGTTGTAGGGGTATGTCTTCATTACACATTGCCTTGATAGCCTTCTTGAATGTTTGAACGAACCTCTCAGCCAATCCATTGGTGGCTGGATGATATGGGGCGGATGTGTAATGCTTAACACCATTGTTCTTTAAGAACCTCCGGAACTCTTCAGACACAAACTGTGGTCCATTGTCGGAGCAAATCTGTTCAGGCAGCCCATTTCTGGGGAATATGGTTCATAAGACAGTGATAGTTTTTTCTGTGGTGGTTGAGGACATTTTTATTACCTCTGGCCACTTTGAATGTGCATCCACTGCAATTAAAAACATCGAGTCCATAAATGGACCAGCAAAATCAATGTGTACCCTTTGCCATGGAGATGAGGGCCACTCCCATGGATGTAGAGGGGCTTGTGGTGGGGCGTTTTGGACCTTCTGGCATCCTGTACAGCTCTTGGTCATCCCTTCGATTTCTCCATCGATTCCCGGCCACCACACAAACGCTCTGACTAAGTTCTTCATTTTTACCCCTCCCAGATGACCCTCATGAAGCTCATTGAGCACTCTATCCTTCAATTTGGGTGGAATTACTACTCTGGATCCACACATCAAGGTTCCTCGGCACACTGACAGCTGTTCTCTTCTCGGCGAGAATGCTGGCAACAGTGGTTCGCCATGTGCTGGCCATCCCTTCACCATTAAATCATAGACCCTGGAGAGTGTCGGGTCATTTCGTGTTTCCTTTTCTATGTTTGCATTCGTCACAGGTAGACATTCGAATATGGTCGAGTGGAATATCTCCACAGGATCCACTGCAGGTGCTTCTTCCACCGTCGGTAACGGTAGGCGCGACAATCCATCAGCATTCCCATGCTGTTTAGTTCCTTTGTACTCGATGTCATATTGGTGTGCCCCTAGGAAAAGGGACCACCTCTGTAGCCGTTGTGCTGTCATTATTGGGACGCCCTTCTTAGGGTTGAAAATGGAGACAAGAGGTTGATGATCAGTTAGTAGAGTGAATTTCTGTCCGTGCAGGTAGTGATTGAACTTCTTCACGCCCCACACCAGGCTGAGGGCCTCTCTGTCAATCTGGGCATAGTTACGCTCGGCTGCTGTTAACGAGCGTGATGCAAAAGCTATCGGCCTCTCTGAACCATCAAGGGTTTTATGTGACAGTACCGCTCCAACGCCGCAGGGAGACGCATCACATGCCAGTCTTATAGGTAGTGATGGGTTGTAGTGAGCCAATACTTCTCTTGAAGTGATCAGGCCTTTACACTTCTGAAAGGCCCGCTTACATTCATCGCTCCATTTCCATGCTACTCCAGTTTGTAGCAGGGCGTTCAGTGGGTGCAGAATTGTGGACAAATTCTGCAAAAACTTACGGTAGTAATTCACCAATCCGAGGAATGACCTCAGTTGCGACACATTTTCAGGCGCTGGAGCCTAAACTACCGCTTCAATTTTGTCAGGGGACTTATGTAACCCCTCTTCATCAATCACGTGGCCACAATACGATATTTGTCTCTTAAAAAACTCACACTTGGGGCGATTGGCTCGTAGCCCATGTTCTCTTAGTCTAGTGAGCACCTGTTCTATGTTGGCAAGGTGTTCACTGTCATTTTCACCTGTCACTAGGATGTCGTCCAAGTAACACTGAGTCCCCGGAATCCTTTGCAGGACTTGTTCCATCGCTCTTTGCCATATAGCCGAAGCTGATGCTACTCCGAATACCAGTCGATTATACTGGTAAAGACCTTTGTGGGTGTTTATTGTGAGATATTTCCTAGAGGATTCTTCAACCTCCATCTGCAAATATGCTTGCGCTAAGTCAATTTTTGTAAAACGTTTCCCTCCAGATAGTGAGGCGAAAATATCTTCTATCCTCAGAAGAGGATACTGTACTGTGTGAAGCACTGGGTTCACAGTCACCTTGAAGTCCACACAGATGCGAACCTTCCTTGGCTCCTCAGACTTATTGTTTAACATTTTCTTCATGACAGGAGTGATGGGTGTCACCCACTCGCTCCAGTCTACCTTAGATAACACGCCTGCATTCTCCAGATTCTCCAGCTCTGCCTCGACGGCTGGGCGAATTGCATACGGTACCGGTCTTGCTTTGAAAAACTTGGGAATTGCATTCTCTTCTATTTTTATCGAGGTGGTTACGCCTTTAAGAGTTCCCAGTCCTTGTTGAAATACCTCTTTAGCGTTAGCTAAGATTTTTGACAATCGTCCAGGTGTGACGTCGTCATCCTTTTTACCAGCCACAGTCAGTGCCTGAATGGAGTGCCAGTCTAAACTTATCTTTCGGATCCATTCACGTCCCAATAACGGTGGTCCACCATCTTGCAGTATGTACAGATACAATTTCTGTATTTCCTTGCCATTGTATTCGACAGGCACCCTTATTTTCCCTCTGGGGTATATTTCTGCCCCGTATATGTCTTCAAGACAATGAATGTGTCTTTCAAGGGTATGTTTGAGAATAGCCGCTCATAGTCTCGTCGATTCATGATGTTCAGGGCTGATCCTGTATCCAATTCCATTTTGACTTGGGACCCTGCTATCGTGAGGGTGACCCAAATGGTTCGTTGATCCTCTTTTGCGATTACGTTGTGTAGTTTGGGACAGCTTAGCCTCTTGTTCTCGGATTCACTATCGCTCTTCTGGTCTTCGGAACTACTGTCCGTCATCTTTTGTACTTTCCTGTACTGTTCCTTAGTAATCTTTTTGTTGTCGTTAGTCTTCTTCCCGGACCTGCAAACTCGTGCAATGTGTCCCATCTTTCCGCATTGCCTGCATGTTTTATACTTGGACCAGCAGTCCTTCTGGTCATGGGTTGTTCTGCCGCAGCGATAACATTTTTCAAATCCCCGTGTCATTTCATGGGTGCCGTATTCCTGTGGCTTTTGCTGTATTTCCGCAGCTCCCCTTGCTGCTGCTTCGTACGATACTGCCATGCTGAAAGCCTTATCTAGCGTCAGCTCTTTCTCTGAGAGTAACCTCTTCTGGGTTCCTTCACTCAGGAGTCCACAGACAAATTTGTCCCATAGGGTATCTGCCAGTCCTGCTCCGAACTGGCAGTGCTTTGATAGCTTGTGTAGTTCCGTAAGGTAATCAGCATTGCTCTCATCTTTATGCTGATTTCTCTTGTGGAATTTAAATCTTTCTGCTATCAGCAGCGGTGTAGGATTTAGGTGTTCCTGTAGGATATCAACAATTTCGTTAAAACTCTTCTCCATCGGTTTGACTGGAGTGATCAGGTTCCGCAATAGGCCGTACGTTCTTGCGCCCATTAATTTAGTAGTACCAATGCCTTTTTCTCATCGGCTACTTCATTTGCCTTGCAATGTACTTCGACTCTTTCCACATACATGGTCCAGTCTTCTATTGCATTATCGAAGGCAGTGATATTGCCAGTCTTCGGCATCTTGGAGATCTAAGATGGTGCCTCCCGCGCTTTGCCTTCTTCCCCAATTTAACAAAATGGCGCCTCCCGCACTTTGCCTTCTTCCCCGCTGGATTAAGATGGTGCCTCCCGCGCTTTCTGCCTTCTAATTTCTTTTTCTTTTCTTTTAATTACTGTTCCCGTCGTCAGAGCAGACCCTATGGGACCCTTCCCTCCCTCTTCTCGGGTCTGTACGCTGCCTGGCTTCGTAGCACTTGCTGCGCCCTTTGTGCTCCACCCTCTCTCTCTCTCTCCTCTTCCCAACAATGCTGCTCGGCCCCGTTGAAAAGCCACCCGATCGAGCTCTAGCCCGCCGCAGCCCAGGAAGGATCAGTGTACTACCTGCCACCAGCCCGATTAGCTGGAACACCATAGACTGGATAACCAAGCCCAGCTCTCGACAGCCTCTAATGCAAATCTTCGAATTCGATGAATCAGAGGGCGGTTGCCCACGGTCGACTCCCGTTTCTTCTGTTTGATTTTTCTATTTGGATTTCTTCCTTCTGGCTTCGACCTCTAATAACTTTGCTTCAGGGATGGGTCCCCGTGAGTTCGCGCAGAACTGTAGGTAAGTTCAGATCTGTTCGTCGCCAATGTAATGTCCGTATGTAATTGAGACACGGACTGCAGAAGTTGGTTATAACAGGTGTTTACTGAATGGAGACAAAACTGGAACTACTATATAAAGTTACTAAACAGGCTTATATACAGGGGTGGTCACTACTGGTACTGCAGTATACAGGAGCTGCAGAATATAGTTCCTTCTTCAAGGTACATACACTACAATTCCTAGCCCTTTTCAGGCTACCCCAGATCAGGCATATTCCTCAGACATTCACCTTCAACTAAAGTTAGAGATAGCCGAATTCTATAAGATGCTTAAATGGGTCTAAATGTTCAGGCTATCTCTCCCTAAAGGAAAGGAATGACTGAAGAAGTTACCATCCTCCAGATAGCACTTTTATTAAGTTTAACTGGACTATAACCTTCCGGATATTATGAGGGTCGGAATACCCCCCAGAATTCTGAAACTCCTTACAAAAAAGTGTAGCGAAATTGGGTTTGCGAGTTTATGCAGAAATACTTTGTGAGACAATTCCAAAAATATATAGATTTATTTAAGAGCCGACATTCAATTAACAGCTGTTGAGTCAGTCACAACATTAACAATTCAAAATACAAATAGCTTACATTTCTTATCAGAGATCCTTATTCTCAAATCTTTACTTCGTTACATTTCTACATTTCTTCCTTTTTTCTAAATCCAGAACATCCACCAAAATCAAATACCTTGATTACTCGAGACTCAAAGTTAAAAACTTACAGAGCGTGCTTGTGAAGTTGAGAAACGCTTGCCCGTTCAGCGACTTCTGACTTTTCATCTGAAAAGCTCTAACTTTTATACTCTTTTATTAGTGCTTTATTCTTTGAGGTTTCCTGCTGATGTAAGCTAATTGTCTTATTCAATCTTTGTGTTGAATTCTTTCTATTCTTACTGCCATTTTAGCTGCTGCATGCATAATTATGCCTCTGTGTTTAGGTGTTTCAAAAACCATCATAAAAACAATATGACAGTAGTATTTATTTGATGCCATTCTTATTGAAGGCCTTTCATTCAATTCTTAATATTGGCTTAACTGGTTTTAGCAGACATTGTGACTCCGTGGTATTCCAAGTTCTATACAAAAAAATGTAATTGCTTGGTGCATCTATTGAAGTCATATCTTCAAAGTGTTCTGCAGGTATCATATTTACTATATGTAAATCAAAACCACTTTAACCAGAGTGTTTACTTTTTTTCTAGCTATCTTAATTGGGTACATATTTAATCTTATGTTTCCTGTCTTCCAGGTTTAACATAAAAACTATTTGACCAGCAGGTGTTTCTTTTACTAGGTGTCATCTTTTCAAAGGCACATGGTTTTTTAATGTTCTGTTTCTGTTTCACATGTTAATTCTTAACACTTTACTTGGGTCATTGCATCATGTTGGTTCCAAACCGCAGACCCTTCAGAAGTGCCAAAATGCTATTTCAATAGGGCCATTGTATTAGCATTAACAAATCAATTCCCATTTCAAAGCTTGTGGTGTTTACAACTTTGTTATCAAACCATCCCATCTCAGAAGCCTGTTTTCTGTTTGCAGCCTGTGTCTCCAAGGCTTTATATTTTTAAACCCAACATATCACGTATTAATACATATCAGAATTCTATTCATATTATGGTGTATCTCTTGAAATATGACTTATTCCGCCCCACTAGGGTTACAGATATACAAATCACTAAAAGTAGGGATGCAGGTTAATAAAGCCATAAAAAAAAAGCACTGGGGTTCATTTCCATATGGTTAGAACTGAAAAGCAGGGAATTCATGTTAACTTCTACAGAACCTTAGTGAGACCACAATTGGAGTACTGTGCATTGGTCTCCATATTATAAAAAGGGTATAGAGGCTTTGGCAAAGGTGCAAAAAATTCACCAGGATGATAGCAGAACTGAGAGGTTATAAATATCAAGAAAGATTGATTGGCTGTGGCTTTTTCTCTACAAAAGAGAAAGCTAAGTGGTGACCTGACAGAAGTTTTTAATATAATGAAAAGTTTTGATAGGGTAGACATGGAGGCCAAAATTAGTGGCCATAAATATAAGATATTCATTAATATGCAGGGAATCCCAAAGAAACGTCTTTACAGCAGCAGCAGAATTGTATTCTATAACAATCTGTAACCTCATAGCCTGGCATATCATTCACTCTACCATTACCATCAAGACAGGTGACCAATCCTGGTTCAATAAGGAGTGTAGAAGAGCATGCCAGGAGCAACAGCAGGCATACCTAAAAATGAGGTGCCAACCTGGTGAAGCTACAACACAGGGCTACATGCATGCTAAACAGCGTGCTATAGACAGAGCTAAGTGAATCCACAACCAATGTATTAGATGAAAGCTCTGTAGTCCTGCCACATTCAGTCACGAAAGGTGGTGGACAATTAAATAACTAATGAGAGGAGGAGGCTCCATGAATATCCTCATCCTCAATGATGTCAGAGCCCAGCACGTGAGTGCAAAAGACAAAGCTGAAGCATTTGTAACCATCTTCAGCCAGAGGTGCCGAGTGGATGATCCATAACGGCTTCCTCCGCAGGTCCCCACTATCACAGATACCAGTCTTCAGCCAATTTGACTCACACCACATGATATCAAGAAATGGCTGAGCGCACTGGGTACAGCAAAGGCTATGGGCCCCGACAACATCCCGGCTATAGTGCTGAAGACTTGTGCTCCAGAACTAGCCGCGCCTCTAGCCAAGCAGTTCCTGTACAGCTACAACACTGACTTCTACTCGCCAAAGTGGAAAATTGCCCAGGCATGCCCTGTCTGCGAAAGCCAGGAAAAATCCATGCTGGCCAATGCCGGCACAATGGTCAGTTCCATTTTCTAATCTTGAGATAATGAAGCAGTCCATGCCCACATGCAGCAAGACCTGGACAGTGTTCAGGCTTGGGCTGATAAACTGTATAACATTCGCACCACACAAGTACCATGCAATTACATTATCCAACAAGCATTTTCTGTTGTTATTTCGGATTTCCAACATCTGCAGTATTTTGCTATCAAGCAAGATTCTAGCCACCTCCCCTTGACATTCAATGGCATTACCTTCATTGAATTCTCCACTATCAATATCCTGGGGTTCACCATTGACCAGAAACGTAACTGGACCAGCCACATAATTATGGTGGCAACAAGAGCAGGTCAGAAATTCGGTATTCTGTAGCGAGTGACTCACTTCTGGATTCCCCAAGGCCTTTCCACCACATACAAGGCACAAGTAAGAAGTGTGATGGAATACTCTCCACTTGCCTAGATGAGTGCAGCTTCAACAATACTCAAGAATCTCAACACCATCCAGGACAAAGCAGCCCACTTGATCAGCACCCCATCCACCACCTTAAACATTCACTCCCTCCACCACCGGCGCAACGTGGCTGCAGTGTGTACCATCTACAAGATGCAGTGCAGCAACTCACTAACACTTCTTCGACGGCACCTTCCAAACCCGCGACCTCTAACATCTAGAAGGACAAGGGCAGCAGGCGCATGGGAGCACCACCACTTCCAAGCTCCCCTCCAAGTCTCACGCCATTCTGACTTGGAAATATATTGCCTTTCCTTCATCATTGCTGGATCAAAATACTGATACTCCCTCCATAACAGCACTGCGGGAGTACCTTCACCACATGGACTGCAGTGGTTCAAGAAGGTGGCTCACCACCACCTTCTCAAGGGAAATTTGGGATGGGCAATAAATGCTGGCCTTGCCAGGGATGCCACATCCCATGAATGAATTAAAAAAAACAAAGTGTGGTAAGAATGTGGAACACGCTACCACAAGGAGTAGTTGAGGCAAATAGCATAGATGCATTTAAGGGGAAACTAGATAAGCACATGAGGGAGAAAGGAATAGAAGGTTATGCTGACAGCGTTAGATGAAGAGGGGTGAGAGGAGGTTCATGTGAAGCATAAACACTGGCATAGACCAATTGGGCCGAATTACCTGTTTCTATGCTGTAGACTTGATGTAACTCGATGTAAGTTGATGAATATTAGGATTGAAGTGCATCATAATCACAAAGCTGTCCATCTACTGTTTTTAATTGGAGTTGAAGGAAAAATCTGTTTTAGACATCCCTAACAACAAGAAGAACTTTAATAGAAAAGATAACTTTAATGATAGCTGAACCACTTTAAAATGAAAGTTGAGAAACAGGAATATGGAGCAACATTTTAACAGACATTGGCCTAAAAATGCAATTGCTTTGTGCATGCCGTTAGCACCCTAAGTGGGCACTAACACAGTGCAAAGACACTAGCACCTGGGTGCAGCACCGCCAATGCCTCCCGCGAAATTCAGCGGGAGGCTAGTGGCAGCAGTAATCGTTAGCACCCCCTGACTTAACGCCGGATGCGAAGTCCGATGGGGTCAGGGGCGCCTACCTGCAGCCGGGGCAGCGGAAATTAACGGGGAGGTGCCGGGCGGCCATTTTTGTTGCTGGCCGCTTTCCAACACCTGCCCCCATTGCCATTCCTGGCCTCCTCTGCAGCCTCCCCCCAGCCCCCGAGGGGTGCCGGCTGCGCTCCGTGAACTCGGCACTTCTCTTGAGTGCCGGGCTCTTCTGCCGGCACTCCGATCCCTGGTGGCCCAGCTGGGGCTCGAGTCATGTTGTGCTAGGCCCCTCCCCTTTCAAATGGGGAGGAAGGCCTGCAGTACCGTGGCACCCCGCCTCCCTCTTGGGGCGCTACCAGTGAATTTTGGCCGCGGGGGGGAAGTTAGCGCCCCAAAGGAGGCGCGACTCAATTTTTCCCCCATTATTTCAGACAAAGGCAGCTTGCAGCCAAGGACAAATTTGGGGATGCTATGGGATCAACAGATCTGGCTGGTACTGTCTTAAAATAAAACACCATTAAACTGCAACAAGTGGCATGTTTGATGAAGTAACATCGCTAACCTTTGTATCAACCTTGAACAACAAGGGGAATAGCCATGCTTGAAGGAACCAATCATTGACCTATGCATGTTTTTTTTTATTCGCTTATGGGATCTGGGCGTCGCTGGCAAGGCCAGCATTTATTGCCCATCCCGAATTGCCCTTGAGAAGGTGGTGGTGAGCCGTCTTCTTGAACCGCTGCACTCCATGTGGTAAAGGTACTCCCACGGTGCTGTTAGGGAGGGAGTTCCAGGATATTGACCCAGCGACGATGAAGGATCGGTGATATAGTTCTAAGTCAGGATGTTGTGTGACTTGGAGGGGAACATGCAGGTGATGGTGTTCCCATGCGCCTGCTGCCCTTGTCCTTCTAGGTGGAAGGGGTCGAGGGTTTGGGAGGTGATGTCGAAGAAGCCTTGGTGAGTTGCTGCAGTGCATTTGTAGATGGTAAACACTGCAGCCACAGCACGCCGGTGGTGGAGAGAGTGAATGTTAAAGTGGTGGATGGGGTGCCAATCAAACAGGCTGCTTTGTCCTGAATGATGTCAAGCTTCATGAGTGTTGTTGGAGCTACACTCATCCAGGCAAGTGGAGAGTATTCCATCACACTCCTTACTTGTGCCTTGTAGATGGTGGAAAGTATTTGGGGAGTCAGGAGGTGAGACACTCTCCGCAGAATACCTAGCCTCTGATCAGTTTTTGTTGCCACAGTATTTATGTGGCTGGTCCAGTTAAGTTTCCGATCAATGGTGACCTCCAGGATGTTGATGGTGGGTGATTCGGCGATGGTAACGCCGTTGAGGTGGTTAGACTTTCAATTGTTGGAGATAGTCATTGCCTGGCACTTCTGTGGTGTGAATGTTACCTGCCATTTAATAGCCCAAGTCTGAACGTCATCAGGTCTTGTTGCATGTGGGCATGGACTGCTTCATTATCTGAGGAGTTGTGAATGGCGATGAACACTGTGCAGTCATCAGCAAACATCCACATTTTTGACCTTATGTTGGAGGGAAGTTCATTGATGGAGCAACTGAAGATGGTTGGGCCACGGACTCTGCCCTGAGGAACTCCTGAAGCGATGTCCTGGGGCTGTGGTTATTGACATTCAACCACCACAACCATCTTCCTTTATAGAAACATAGAAACATGGAAGATAGGAGCAGGAGTAGGCCATTCGACCCCTCAAGCCTGTTCTGCCATTTAATGAGATCATGGCTGATCATCTAAATTCTGTACCCTGTCCCTGCTTTCTCCCCATATCCCTTGATCCCTTTAGCCTTAAGAAATATATCTAACTCCTTCTTGAATATATTTAATGAATTGGCCTCAACTGCCTTGTGTGGTAGAGAATTCCACAGATTCACCACTCTCTGGGTGAATAAATTCCTCCTCATCTCAGTCCTAAATGGTTTAACCCTTATCCTTCGACTGTGACCCCTGGTTCTGGACTCCACCGTCATCGGGAACATCCTTCCTGCATCTAGTCTGTCTAGTCCTGTTAGAACTTTATAAGTTTCAATGAGATTCCCTCTCATTCTTCTAAAGTCTAGTGAATATAAGCCTAAATGACCGAATCTCTCCTCAAACATCATTCCTGCCATCGCAGGTATCAGTCTGGTGAATCTTCGCTGCACTCTCTCCATGGCAAGAACATTCTTTCTCAGATAAGGTGACCAAAACTGCACACAATACTCAAGGTGTGGTCTCAGCAAGGCCCTGTACAACTGTACCAAGACATCCTTGCTCCTGTACTCGAATCCTCTCGCTATGAAGGCAAACATACCATTTGCCTTCTTAACCGCCTGCTGCACCTGCATGCTTTGCTTCAGCGACTGGTGCACAAGGACACTCAGGTCTCGTTGCACTTCCCCTTTTCCCAATCTATTGCCATTCAGATAATAATCTGCCTTCCTCTATTTGCTACCAAAGTGGATAACCTCACATTTATCCACATTATACTGCATCTGCCATGTATCTGCCCAATCACCCAACCTGTCCAATTCATACTGGAGTTTCTCTGCACCCTCCTCACAGCACACACGCACCCCCCCAGCTTTGTGTCATCTGCAAACTTGGATATATTACATCTAGTTCCCTTGTCTAGATCATTTATATATATTGTGAATAGCTGGGGTCCTAGCACCAATCCCTGCAGTACCCAACTAGTCACTGCCTGCCGCTCGGAAAAAGACTTGTTTATTCCAACTCTTTGCTTCCTGTCTGCCAACCAGTTCTCTATCCAAGAGAGTACCTTACCCCCAATCCCATGTGATTTAACTTTGCATGCTATTCTCTTATGTGGGACCTTATCGAAAGCCTCCTGAAAGTCCAAATGCACCACATCCACTGGTTCTCCCTTATCTATTCTATCAGTTACATCCTCAAAAAATTCCAGTAGATTAGTCAAGCATGATTTAACTTTTGTAAATCCATGTTGACTTTGTCCAATCCTGTCACTGTTTTCCAAGTGCTCTGCTATTACATCTTTTATAATGGACTCTAGCATTTTCCCCACTACCGATGTCAGGCTTACCAGTCTATAATTCCCCGTTTTCTCTCGACCACTATTTTTAAATAGTGGGGTTACATTAGCTACCCTCCAATCCATGGGAACTGTTTCTGAATCCATAGAATTTTGGAAGATGACCAGCAATGCATCTACTATTTCTAGGGCCACTTCCTTAAGAACCCTAGGATGTAGATTATCAGGCCCTAGGGATTTATCGGCCTTCAAACACAACAATTTCCCGAACACCATTTCCCTACAAATACTAATGTTATTCAATTCCTCCCTCTCATTAGACCCTATGTTCCCCGACATCTCTAGGAGGTTATTTGTGTCCTCCTTTGTGAAGACAGAACCAAAGTATGTAATTAATTGGTCGGCCATTTCTTTGTTCCCCATTATAAATTCCCCTGATTCTGTCTGCAAGGGACCTACACTTTACTTCACCAATCTTTTTGTCTTCACATATCTACAGAAGCTTTTACAGTCAGTTTTTATGTTCCCTGCAAGCTTACTCTCATAATCTATTTTTCCCCTCTTAATTAATCCCTTTGTCCTCCTTTGCTGAATCCTATACTGCTCCCAATCCTCAGGTTTGCTGCTTTTTCTGACCAAATTATAAGTCCTCTCCTTGGATCTTACGCTATCCCTAATTTCCCTTGTTAGCTATGGTTGAATCACCTTTTTTGTTTTATTGTTATGCCAATAAATTCCACAGTTCATCCATGCAATCTTTAAATGTTTGCCATTGCCTATCCACCGTCAATCCTTTATGTAACGTTCCCCAATCCATCCTAGCCAACTCGTGCCTCATATCATAAGAACATAAGAGCATAAGAACATAAGAAATAAGAGCAGGAGTAGGCCAATCGGCCCCTCGAGCCTGCTCCGCCATTCAATAAGATCATGGTTGATCTGATCCTAACCGCCAATCCACTATCACAGACCCATCTCCTGAATCTAACAGAATTAGACACACGAAATAGGAGCAGGATCAGGCTACATGGCCCCTGGGCCCGCTCCGCTACCCATAGGGTCATGACCAATCCGAACCTAGACTCATGTCCAAATTCCTGCCCGCTCCCCGTAACCCTTAATTCCCTTTACTTCTAGGAAACTGTCTATTTCTGTTTTAAATTTATGTAATGATGTAGCTTCTACAGCTATTTGGGGCAGCATATTTCATGGACCTACCACCCTCTGAGTGAAGTAGTTCCTCCTCATCTCAGTTTTGAAAGAGCAGCCCCTTATTCTAAGACTATGCCCCCTAGTTCTAGTTTCACCCATCATCGGGAACATCCTCCCCGCATCCACCCGATCCAACCCCTTCACAATCTTATATGTTTCAATAAGATCGCCTCTCATTCTTCTGGACTCCAATGAGTAGAGTCCCAATCTACTCAACCTCTCCTCATATGTCCATCCCCTCATCCCCGGGATTAACTGAGTGAACCTTCTTTGTACTGACTTGAGAGCAAGTATGTCCTTTCTTAAGTATGGACTCATAGTTTCCTTTATTTAAATTCAGGACTCTAGTCTCTGAGTCAACTATTTCACTCTCCATCTTAATGAAGAATTCTATCATATTATGATCGCTCCTCCCCAAGGGGCCTCGCACAACAAGATTGCTAATTAATCCTTTCTCATTACATAATACCCAGTCTAAGATGGCCTGATCTCAAGTTGGTTCCTCGACATATTGGTCCAGGAAACCATCTCGTATACACTCTAGGAATTCCTCCTCCACAGTTTTGCTACTAATTTGGTTAACCCGATCTACATTTAGATTAAAGTCACCCATGATAACTGCTGTGCCCTTATTGCACACATCTCTAATTTCCCATTTAATGCCATCCCTAACCTCAGCATTACTGTTTGGGGTCTGTAAACAACTCCCACTAATGTTTTCTGCCCCTAGGTATTTCTCAGCTCTGCCCATACAGATTCCACATCACCAGAGCTAATATTCTTCCTTACTATTGTGTTAATCTCCTCTTTAACCAGCAATGCTATCCCACCTCCTTTTCCTTTTTTCCTGTCCTTCCTGAATATTGAATACCCCTGGATGTTGAATTCACAGCCTTGTCTCCATAATCCCAATTATATCATATCCATTTACAATTATTTGCGCAGCTAATTTTCCACCTTATTATGAATACTCCTTGCATTAAGGCACAGGCTTGATTTTTTTTATCACTCTTAGTCCTTTTAGAATTATTATTTATAGTGGCCCTATTTGATTTACACCCTTGATTTCTCTGCCTTCGACTTTTGATTTTCTCCTTCCTGTCTTTTGTTTCTATCCTTCCTTCCCTTTCCTCTGTCTCCCTGCACAGGTTCACAACCCCCTGCCATTATAGTTTAAACCCTCCCCAACAGCACTAGCAAACACTCCCCCTAGGACATCAGTTCTGGTCCTGCCCAGCTGCAAACCGTTCAAATCAAAATCAAATCAAATCAACTTTTTATTGTCATTGTTAGTGCACAAGTGCAGTACAACGAAATATAGGCTTGCGGCTCCCGAGAGTGTACATTTAGATTAAGACATTTAAACATTCAACATACATTTGGCTTGTAATACATTACATAAACATAACCATAATAAAGTGCATTGGCAGATGTGCAGGCTTTAGAGTTTATTTGTGGAGTTCAGTAGGATGACAGCCCTGGGAAAGAAGCTGTTCCTAAATCTGGTCGTACGGGTGCGAATGCATCTGTAGCGTCTCCCAGATGGCAAGAGGGTGAACAGACTGTGGCTGGGGTGGGTAGGGTCTTTGATGATGGACCGTGACCTCCGTAAACAGCGTTTCTGGTATATGTGCTCTATGGTCGGTAGCCGGGTGCCAGTAATGCGTTGGGCAGTTTTGACTACCCGCTGCAGGGCTTTCCGGTCATAGTAGCTACAGCTGCCATACCATACTGTGATACAGTTTGTCAGGATGCTCTCTATTGTGCAGCGGTAAAAGTTAGAGAGGATAAGGGGTGACAGGTTACATCCCTTCAGCCTCCTTAGGAAATATAGGCGCTGCTGAGCCTTCTTCACCAGAGAGGAGGTATTGAGGGACCAGGAGAGGTCTTCCGTGATGTGGACTCCGAGGAACTTAAAGCTGTCCACCCTTTCCACCACAGCCCCATTGATGTGGATGGGGGTGTGACTTCCGCCTTTAGACTTCCTGAAGTCCACAATGATTTCTTTGGTTATCTTGATGTTAAGGGCCAGGTTGTTATCGGCGCACCACTTCACAAGATGCTGGACCTCCTCCCTGTAGGCTGACTCATCATTGTTGGTGATCTGGCCTACTACCATGGTATCATCTGCAAACTTGATGATGGTGTTGGAACCATGAACAGCCACACAGTCGTGGGTGAAGAGGGAGTAGAGGAGGGGGCTCAGCACACATCCTTGTGGGGCCCCCGTGTTCAGGGTCGGAGGGGGGAGGTGTGGTTACCTAATTTGACAGAGTGGGGTCTGTTTGTTAGGAAGTCCAGGGTCCAGTTGCAGAGGGAAGTGTTCAGGCCAAGAGTGTGGAGTTTGGTGGCCAGCTTGTTGGGGACGATAGTGTTGAATGCTGAGCTGTAGTCTATGAACAGCATTCTGATGTAGGTCTCTTTACCATCTAAGTGATTTAGTGCCGAGTGTAGAGCAGTTGTGATTGCATCCTCCGTTGATCTGTTTGCACGATAGGCAAACTGGTGTTGGTCAAGAGAGGCGGGAACACTGGATTTGATGTGAGCCAGGACCAGTCTCTCGAAACATTTCATTGTGATGGGTGTGAGTGCGACAGGTCGATAGTCGTTCCGGCACGTCACAGCCATTTGTTTTGGCACAGGAATAATGGTAGCGGCCTTGAAGCATGTAGGGACTACTGCCTGGGCCAATGACAGATTGAAGATGGTGGCGAAGACATCAGCCAGCTGATCAGCACATTCCTTGAGTACCTGTCCAGGGATGCTATCAGGTCCAGCAGCCTTACGTGTGTTCACTCCGCGTAGAACACCCCTTACGTCAGAGGTTGACAGAGTGAGCACCTGGTCTTCCGGGGGTGGCAAGGCTTTGGTAGCCGGCTCCCTGTTGTCCCTGTCGAAGCGAGCGCAGAAGTTGTTAAGCTCCTCCGGAAGGGAGGCATCGCTAACCGGGGGGCTGGTGTTTCTGCCCTTGTAGTCAGTGATGGACTGCATGCCTTGCCACATGCGCCGGGGGTCCGAGTTGTTGCGGAAATGATCCTCTATCCGCAGTGTCTGTTTCCTTTTGGCAGTCCTGATCCCCTTTTTTAGGTTGGTCCTAGCTGCACTGTAAGCCGCCGCGTCGCCAGATTTAAATGCTGCGTCGCGTGCTTTCAACAGTGAGCGGACCTCTCCGTTCATCCAGGGTTTCTGGTTGGGGTATGTCCTGATATTTTTATGGGTCATGACGACCTCGACGCAGCTGTTAATGTAGAATAGCACTGTGGATGTGTATTCCTCGATGTCATTATGGGCAAACATGCCCCAATCAGTGCGTTCGAAGCAATCCTGAAGCTCCGATACTGCCCCCTCTGGCCATACTTTCACTGCTCTCACTGATGTTCTCCATCTTTTGATGAGCGGTTTGTACGCCGGGGCTAGAAACAGGGAGAGGTGGTCAGACTTCCCAAGGTGGGGGCAGGGAATGGCCTTATAAGCGTCTACAATGCTCGTGTAGACTTGATCCAGAGTGTTCTCCCCTCTTGTGGGGCAGGAAACATTCTGGTGGAATTTCGGTAGTACAGTTTTTAGGTTTATGTGATTGAAGTCCCCAGCGACGATAAAAGCTCCGTCTGGGTGCGCAGTTTGTTGTTCGCTGATGGCCCTGTAGAGGTCCTTCAGTGCTAGTTTGGCATTAGCGTGTGGTGGGATGTAGACCGCAGTGATGATAACAGCCGTGAATTCCCGAGGCAGGTAGAAGGGTCTGCATCTTACCAGTTTGTACTTGTCCCACCTGCTCCAGAACCGGTTCCAATATCCCAGGAATTTGAATCCCTCCCTCTTGCACCATTCCTCTAGCCATGTATTCATCTGCAATATCCTTCTATTTCTACTCTGACTAGCACGTGGCAATGGTAGCAATCCTGAGATTACTACCTTTGAGGTCCTATTTTTTAATTTACCTCCTATCTCCCTATATTCAGCTTTTAGGACCTCATCCCATTTTTTACCTATATTGTTGGTACCTATATGCACCAAGACAACTGGCTGTCCACCCTCCCCCTCCAGAATGCCCTGCAGCCGCCCCGAGACATTCTTGACCCTTGCACCAGGAGGCAACATACCATCCTGGAGTCTCGTTTGCAGCCGCAGAAACACCTATCTATTCCCCTTACAATAGAATCCCCTATCACTATAGCTCTCCCGCTCTTCTTCCTCCTGTCCCGTGCAGCAGGACCACCCATAGTGCCAGGAATTTGGCTGCTGCTTTCCCCCGATAAGCCATCTCCCTCAACAATATCCAAAGTGGTATATCTGTTTGAAAGAGTGATGGCTACAGGGGACCCCTGCACTACCTGCCTGCGCCTACTACTTTGCCTGGCGGTCACCCATTCCCTTCCTGCTGGTGCAGCCTTTACCTGCGGTGTGACCAACTCCCTAAATGTGCTATCCACAATTTCCTCAGCATTGTGAATGCCCCAGTATGTATCCATTTGCAGCTCCATCGCCGCAATGCGTTCTGCCAGTAGCTGCTGCTGGATACACTTCCCGCACACATGGCCGTCAAGGACACAGGAAGTGTCCCTGATTTCCCACATAGTGCAGGAGGAGCATGCTACAGGGCCGAGCTGTGCTGCCATGACTTACCCTTTAATTAATTCAAATTAAATTAAATCAAATCAATACCACTAATTACACTACAATTAAATGATATAGTCAAGACCCTTGTTTACTAGCACTCCCCGCTACACAACAGAGACCCTAGAAACTATAAACCACAAAAATTAAGTTTGGAAAAAGCGAGAAAGAGATAAATACTCACCAACCAATCACTTACCTGCTTTCTGGTGACATCACACTTCGATTACTTTTTACTTCTCTCTGCTGCCGCCGGTGGGTCTGGGCCCCTCTCTCTCCCCGCTCTTTAACTCCTCGGTCTCCGCGCTGAGTCTCCACCCAAGGCTGCTCTCGCTGCTGCCGCCGATGGGTCTGGGCCCCTCTCTCTCCCCGCTCTTTAACCCCTCGGTCTCCGCGCTGAGTCTCCACCCAGGGTTGCTCTCGCTGCTGCCGCCGGTGGGTCTGGGCCCCTCTCTCTCCCCGCTCTTTAACTCCTCGGTCTCCGCGCTGAGTCTCCACCCAGGGCTGCTCTCTCTGCTGCCGCCGGTGGGTCTGGGCCCCTCTCTCTCCCCGCTCTTTAACTCCTCGGTCTCCGCGCTGAGTCTCCACCCAAGGCTGCTCTCGCTGCTGCCGCCGGTGGGTCTGGGCCCCTCTCTCTCCCCGCTCTTTAACCCCTCGGTCTCCGCGCTGAGTCTCCACCCAAGGCTGCTCTCGCTGCTGCCGCCGGTGGGTCTGGGCCCCTCTCTCTCCCCGCTCTTTAACTCCTCGGTCTCCGCGCTGAGTCTCCACCCAGGGCTGCTCTCTCTGCTGCCGCCGGTGGGTCTGGGCCCCTCTCTCTCCCCGCTCTTTAACTCCTCGGTCTCCGCGCTGAGTCTCCACCCAAGGCTGCTCTCGCTGCTGCCGCCGGTGGGTCTGGGCCCCTCTCTCTCCCCGCTCTTTAACCCCTCGGTCTCCGCGCTGAGTCTCCACCCAGGGCTGCTCTCGCTGCTGCCGCCGGTGGGTCTGGGCCCCTCTCTCTCCCCGCTCTTTAACTCCTCGGTCTCCGCGCTGAGTCTCCACCCAAGGCTGCTCTCGCTGCTGCCGCCGGTGGGTCTGGGCCCCTCTCTCTCCCCGCTCTTTAACTCCTCGGTCTCCGCGCTGAGTCTCCACCCAAGGCTGCTCTCGCTGCTGCCGCCGGTGGGTCTGGGCCGCTCTCTCTCCCCGCTCTTTAACTCCTCGGTCTCCGCGCTGAGTCTCCACCCAGGGCTGCTCTCGCTGCTGCCGCCGGTGGGTCTGGGCTGCTCTTTCTCTCCCCGCTTCATAACTCCTCGGTCTCTGTGCTGAGTCTCCACCCAGGGCTGCTCTCGCTGCTGCCGCCGGTGGGTCTGGGCCGCCCTCTCTCTCCCCGCTCCTTAACTCCTCGGTCTCCGCACTCAGTCTACACCCGCTGCTTCCGCCGGTGAGTGTGCTAGGTATGACTCAAGCCAGTGGAGCGTTTTCCCCCTGATTCTCATTGACTTCAGTTTTACTCGGGCTCCTTGATGCCACACTCGGTCAAATGCTGCCTTTATGTCAAGGGCAGTCACTCTCAGCTCACTTCTGGAATTCCGCTCCTTTGTCCATGTTAGGACCAAGGCTGTAATGAGGTCGGGAGTTGAGTGGTCTTGGCAGAACCCAAACTGCGCATCAGTGAGCAGGTTTTTGGTGAGTAACTGCCGCTTTATAGCACTGTCGATGACACCTTCCATCACTTTGCTGATGATTGAGAGTAGACTGATGGGGCAGTAATTGGCTGGATTGGATTTGTCCTGCTTTTTGTGTACAGGACATACCTGGGCAATTTTCCACATTGTTGGATAGATGCCAGTTTTGTAGCTATACTGGAACAGCTTGGCTAGAGGCGCGGCTAGTTCTGGTGTACAAGTCTTCAGCACGATAGCCGGGATGTTTTTGGGGCCCATAACCTTTGCTGTATCCAGTGCACTCAGCCGTTTCTTGATATCGCGTGGAATGAATCGAATTGGCTGAAGACTGGCTTCTGTGATGGTGGGGACCTCGGGAGTAGACCGATATGGGTCAACCACTCGGCACTTCTGGCTGCAGATGGTTGCAAACGCTTAAGCCTTGTCTTTTGCACTCAAGTAATGGGCTCCACCATCATTGAGGATGGGGGTATTCATGGAGCCTCCTCCTCCCGTTACTTGTTTAATGGTCCACCACCATTCACGACTGGATGTTGCTGGACTGCAGAGCTTTGATCTGATCCGTTGATTGTGAGATCGCTTAGCCCTGTCTATAGCATGCTGCTTCTGCATTTTAGCATGCATGTAGTCCTGTGTTGCAGCTTACCCAGGTTGGCACCTCATTTTTATTAGGTATGCCTGATGTTGCTCCTGGCATGCTCTTCTACACTCCTTATTGAACCAGGGTTGGTTCCCTGGCTTGGTTGTAATGATAGAGTGAGGCATATGCCGGTCCATGAGGTTACAGATTGCGGTGGAATACAATTCTACAGCTGCTGATGGCCCACAGCACCTCATGGATGCCCAGTTTTGAGCTGCTAGGTCTGTTCTGAATCTATCCCATGTAGCACGATAATAGTGCCACACAACACAATGGAGGGTGTTCTCAGTGTGAAGACGGGACTTCGTCTCCACAATGACTGTGCGGTGGTCACTGTTACCAATGCTGTCATGGACAGATGCATCTGTGACAGGTAGATGTGAAAATTATGAGGGAAGTGTGGACTCTCAGAACATAAGAATTACCAGTACCTAACACCTTTACTGCAGTTGGGCAGGATAAATGTGTCCTGGTCTAACAGAAAGAAGACATCTAAGGATTTAACAGGCTTCAAGCCACCAGATACTTGAAGAGTCCAGGACCGGTCAAGTTGTGTCTCTTATTTAATATGCATGTTAGTGGTTAAACAAAAGGGCCTAGAAATTCATTGACGCCACTTTTGGGGCGCTAAAGTGGGGCTTCCGCTAAAGTAAGCGTCCGCCTCCAAATCTAGGCCACTTCCCCGATATTCATTAGCTTCGCCCTACTAGTTCGGGCGAGCGCTAAAACTGCTGTTGGACGCCTCTCTCTGGGCGCTAAGCCGGAGGTGGTGATCGATAGCGCCTAGGCCGGGCGCAGCGCAGGTGCGGCCATCTCGTGACTGACAGCAGACACCCTGGCGCCGGCCAGCTCTTAAGGGGGAAGGGTCGACTGTGTCTGCTGCCACGCCCTGGATAGTGGAGCCCTCCAGCTAGGCCTGAACACTGCTGCTGGACCCAAATAGCGCCTGAAGACATGGAGAAGGCCCGTGAATGTGCGCAGCGCTTCTCAGAGCGTGATCTGAGTGTGCTGCTTGCTGCTGTGGAGAAGAGGCGCCATGTTTTGTACCCGGACAATGGCAAGAAGGGGACGGTCCGCGTCTACAGGAGAGCATGGAGGCATGTCGCCACCAAGCTGTCAGCCAACAGCGACGTACCCAGGACCGGTGCCCAATGCCGCAAAAAGATAAATGACCTCACATGCATTGTCAGGGTGAGTACCCTTTCCAATGACCTCCTCATCCTTGCATGTGCACCTCACATTATGGGCAAAGGGACCTGAAAGCTCTAATGGCCAGCCTTCATCCAGCAGCTATGGCACAGGCATGAGCATCAATTGCACATTCTGCACTGAACACACTGGCCAAGCTATTCCACCATGGGAGGCAGTGCACACCAGATCATGGCGACACACTGGCCAGGCTATTCCACCATGGGAGGCAGTGCAGAGCAGATCATGGCGACACACTGGTCAGGCTATTCCACCATGGGAGGCAGTGCACAGCAGATCATGGCGACACACTGGCCAGGCTATTCCACCATGGGAGGCAGTGCACAGCAGATCATGGCGACACACTGGCCAGGCTATTCCACCATGGGAGGCAGTGCACACAAGATCACGGCGACACACTGTACTTAGAGGCCGTCCTTTCTCTTGCAGGCCAAGCTGGCGAATAATTGCAGGAGCCGGACTGTGACCGGGGGAGGACGACCCCATTTCCAGCCACTCACCGACCTGCAACATCGCGTGGAGCACCTCATGGGTCGCCAGGTGATTGGGCCCGTTGCATGTGGAGATGCTGACCCTGTTCTGGGAAGCAATGGTGAGGACATCACCTTTTGCACCTCTCTCGTCCCACTTGCGCATCAGATCTACATCCTTTGCCACTGTCCGACCAATGCGCTGAATGCCACCACTCATGCATCCCGCACTGACGCCCTCTCCTCACTCTAAAGCTACTCTTGTGCCTTCCTGCTTTCAGATGGTCAAGAGGAAGTCCCTCAACTTGCCAGTGACAGACCCTCCGAGGAGGAGCAGGAGGAGGAGCAAGAGGAAGGCGGCCCATCAGGGGAACCCTCAGCCGCGGCCACCCAGGCCAATGTAGGGGACACGTCTTCCCTGGAGGGCAGCGTGGCGGAAGTGTCGAAGGGGAGGGGAGCTCCTGGGACCTGCGTCCTGCAGAAAGGTGGGAGGGGGGTGGAAGCTCGGCGGCCTTCTCCCCAGAGGGGGGATGCGTCGGAGGGGAGTCCAATTGCTGGGCCCAGCGGCCTCCAGCAACGCAGGAAGGGTCGGGCAGCTCGGCGGCCTTCTCCCCAGAGGGAGAGTCCAGCCTCCAGTCAGGAGATGCTCTTCGCCGAGGAGATGGAAGGCCTCGAAGACTTGTCCGCGGACTCGGAGCACCGGCACACGGAGCTCATGGCGGTAGTGTCACGGTTGCCTGAGTCCATCGATTCCCTCTCTCGGAGTGTGGCCGAGTTCGGGCCCTTAGAGGCCACCAGTCGGGCGGAATACCGGGCAGATCTTGCAGCGACTGGCCAGGTGATTAGTGGTGCCGTCCAGTCACTGGCTGCTCTGCTGCGGGCAGTGAACAGGCCAACACGGGCACTCACTGCTGCCACACTCGCTGTGTCTGCCAGGCATCGCCAGGGCACCCGGCGCGCTGCAGCAGCACATCGGTCTGTCCCTCGGCAGATTGGTGCGTATGCTGCAGTGCTGGCCCAGGCGACTGCCAGTGTCTCAGGCGACCAGCGAGCGCCTGCCATCCGCCAGCTTGCCGGCATTCCTCCAGCCGCCATTGCCACTCCCCCAGTGGAGCTGCCAGGAGCTGCTGCAGTGACTGATGCTGGCCAGCCACAGCTGCAGCAATCAGCAGCCGGCCGCTCGACGCCCAGACCTCGACTAGGCCGACCCCCAAGGGCATCCGCCGTCACGACATGTGCCCCTCAGGAGCCGGCCCTCAGCCTTGCAGCAGCCAATGGCCTTACTTTGAGGCGGAGCAGCAGGACGGGCAGGGGCCAGCCAAAGATGGCCAAGGCATCGCCCTAGCGGGCCAAATATTCGAATGTGTGGCCATTTGTGTTTGTTTCTTGAGGCCGAGAATTGGATGTTAGTTTTTTGAAGGCCGATGATGTGATGTTTGTTTTGGACGAATGCCGACAATGACGGCCATTTTAGTTGCCCTATTTTGTTAATCCTCCCCAGGTTGTGGGAGCGAGTAATCTGTTTGAGTGTTTTTTGTGTGTTTCCTCGGTTTTTGGTTTTCATGTGGGAAGGGCCCAGAGTTTGTACAATAAAGCATTTTATTTATTCACATTGTCCATGTTTGATCTTTGAAGTGTTTGTTGCCTTAACCGGCTACGGGCTTGCGGAGCGGCTGCAATCATGTTCTATCATTGGCGCAAGCCATTCCCTGACAGGGGGCCTAGAAGTGCCGTTCAATAAGCCGACGACGGGCGGCCCTTGGACCTTGTGCGTCCCTCCTGGGCTGGTACTCCTCGTCCTCGTCGTCCTCATGCTCCTCCTGCTCCTCCTCCTGAGGTGGTGGTCCAACGTGAGGTGGCAGTGCCTGAGTCCTGCGGATAGCCAGGTTGTGCAGCATGCAGCAAACGACGACGAATTGGGAGACTCGATCCTGCGAATACTGGAGGGCTCCCCCGGAGCGATCGAGACAGCGGAACCATTGCTTGAGCACGCCGATTGTTTGTTCTATGAGGTTCCTCGTCGCTTGATGGCTCTCATTGTATGCCTCTTCAGCAGGGGCCGTGGGCGCGCGGAGCGGGGTCATGAGCCAGGTACACAAAGGATAGCCTTTGTCCCCGATAAGCCATCCTCTTGGGGGAGGCTGTGCCTGGAACATGTCAGCCACAGTTGTCTGTCGCAGGATAAAGGCATCGTGGCTGCTGCCTGGAAAGCGGGCATTGACAGCTAGGATGCGCTGCCTGTGGTCACACACCAGCTGTACATTGAGGGACTGGTAGCCCTTCCGGTTGCGGTAATCCTCGGCATGCTCAAGAGGTGCCCGCAAAGCCACATGCGTGCAGTCAATGGCGCCCTGCGCCATGGGGAAGCCCGCTATTCTTGCAAAGCCCAGTGCACGCTGCTGCTGCTTGTCCAGGGTCATGGGGAAGGTGATGAATTGATGTCTCCTTCTGAAAAGGGCTTCGGTCACCTGGCGGATGCAGCAATGCACGGCGAACTGGGAGATGTTAGCGATGTCCCCAGTAGCGGATTGGAAGAAGCTGGAGGCATAGAAGTTGAGAGCCACCGTCACCTTCACTGCCACCGACAGAGACGTCCTGCGCATCAGCTGTGGCTGCAGATCTCTCTGAAGCAGCCGGCAGATGTCTGCAACCACCTCCCTTCGGAATCGCAGCCTCCTAACACACATCGCGGCAGACATGGTCAGATAGGAGGTCTGCTGGCGGTATACCCTGCGTGGGTAAGGCCTCAGTTGGCGACGCCTGTTGCCCCCTCTGTGTCTAGCCAGGGCTGCCACTCTCTCACGACGTCTGTAAGCCCTTCTGGCATAAGGCTGAAATTCAGCGTTGCCACCCAATGCAGCCCCCATTATATGCTGGCAAACACTGAGCTCTGAATGAAGGCTAAGATAATTGGTAAGCTCTGGCCTGAGCCAAAAATACCTGTCCAAGTGTTGGTCCAAACCAGTAAACTCTCCTCCTTGGTCTCTGTCCAAAAAACCGTTGCACAAGAGTGAATGCTGCAAAATGGCTGGCCTTTATACTACTGGGTAAGTGCCCTTTAATTAGCGCTCCCCCCGGCCCGGCTGGCCTGTGTACCATTCCACTTCACAGTCGCTCGGAACGCCCGGCGCACAATGGGCCGGCGCGAGTGAAGTTCCGCTTTGGGGCGCACAAAGGGCGTTGCACTATTATATGACGTCATGATCTGCGCGCGCAGCAGGGCGCGCGCTAAGACTTTGCGCCGGCGCTAAATGTGTCCTGAAGTTGGGGAGAGGCGCAGATCGCGCTGCGCCCGGGCGATAAGCGCCTAGCGCTCGAGATCTACTCCCCCTAAGGCGCTAACGGCTGGCGCGCCCAACTGAATTTCTAGGCCAAGATCTCTGTGAGAGATAATGGCCGCAATTTCACCCACTGAGGCAGGTCCGGTGCGGCCGAGTTCAGTAACACGGTTCTGTTAAACCTGTCAATCTTGATGTATGGTGTCCTTTAATAAATAGACAGAGACTGCAGAGGAACAGTCAACAGGTGTTTACTGGATGAGGGTTAATCTGAAACTAACAATACAGATCCCTACTCAGGGTTTATATACAGGTGTGGTCACTGCCAGTACTACAGTATACAGGAGCTGTAAAAAGTAGTTCTCCCCTTAAAGGTACATACATAAAAATTCCTCCCCTTTTAGATTAACAGTACCATAACATTCATTTAACAGTTGACACTTTTAACATGCAACATTAACTGAAAATAGTCCATTTATGAATTCAGTCTTTGGGGCGGCTTCCTGATCCTTTCTGGATAGCGCCTTTCCTGAGTGTCTTGCTCTTGGTGCGGAGGCGATTCTGCCCCCCTGTCATCGGTTGGTTCATCAGCTTCTGATGCTACTGTTTCTGGGGTAGATGCTACCTGTATGTTGGGTTCATCACCAGGTACGCGAGACATGGGGTTAACTCGTTCCTGTGACGCTAGGATCTGGTCGACATGGCATCTCACAATGTTCTCCCCTACATCCACTGTGTACATTAGTGGCCCCTGCCGTGTGCATATCATTCCTGGTTGCCATTTCTCTGTTCGGTAGTCGCGGGCCAAGACTAGTTGCCTTACATTGAAGCTCCTTGTAGGCTTCTCATTGATGTGCTGGAATTGCTTATTCTCAACATTTCTTCGTACATTTGGTCTGAGCAAATCCAGACGAGATCTCAACCTTCGGTTAAAGAACATCATGGCCGGGGTCTGGTTGGTAGCTGCATGTGTCGCATTTCTGTACGGTAACAGGAAATTGTCCACCTTATGCTGCAGTGGAATGTTGTCAACGCACATGGCCCTTACTGCCTTTTTAAAGGTTTGTACGAACCTCTCAGCTAATCCAATTGTGGCTGGATGATACGGGGTGGATGTGTAATGCCTTACCCCATTCCTTCTCGTAAATTTCCGAAACTCTTCGGACACAAACTGTGGTCCGTTATCAGAGCAAATCTGCTCTGGCAAGCCGTTCCTGGCAAATATGGTCCGTAGGACTGCAATCGTTTCCTCCGTGGTGGTGGAGGACATTTTGATCACCTCAGGCCATTTCAAGTGCGCATCCACGTCTATTAAGAACATTGAGTCCATGAATGGACCAGCAAAATCAATATGCACCCATTGCCATGGAGAGGAGGGCCACTCCCATGGGTGTAGTGGGGCATGTGGTGGTGCATTTTGGACCTTCTGGCATCCTGAGCAACTCTTTGTCAGGTCCTCGATTTGCTGATCGATCCCCAGCCACCACACATAAGCCCTAGCAAGGCTTTTCATTTTCACCCCTCCCAGATGGCCTTCGTGAAGCTCATTGAGCACTCTCTCCCTTAACTTGAGTGGAATTACCACTCGGGATCCACACATCAAGGTCCCCTGTCATACTGACAGCTGTTCTCTTCTGGATGAGAATGCTGGCAACAGTGAGTCGCCATGTGTTGGCCATCCCTTCACCGTCAAATCATATACCCGAGACAGTGTCGGGTCATTCGGGTCTCCTTCTCTATATCCGCGTTAGTTACTGGCAAGCGTTCAATTATAGTCGAATAAAATATTTCGACAGGGTCCACTGCTGGTTCTTCCTCCGCAGTAGGCAGTGGCAGGCGTGATAGCCCATCAGCGTTTCCATGCTGTTTTGTGCCCTTATACTCTATTTCATATTGGTTCGCCCCTAGAAAAAGGGACCATCTTTGTAGCCGTTGCGCAGTCATCACCGGAACGCCCTGCTTTGGATTAAAGATGGAGACAAGTGGTTGGTGGTCAGTCAGCAAGGTGAACTTCTGCCCGTGTAGATAGTGGTTGAAGTTTTTCACTCCCCACACTAGGCTGAGGGCCTCCCTGTCTATCTGGGCGTAGTTACGCTCGTCTGAGGTTAGTGACCGAGACGCAAAGGCTACTGGCCTCTCCAAGCCATCCGGGAATTTGTGCGACAGCACCACTCCAATACCATAGGTTGATGCATCACACGCCAACCGAATTGATAGTGCTGGGTTGAAATGAGCCAACACTTCTTTTGATGTGATCAATTCTTTGCACTTCTGGAAAGCTCGTTTACATTCGTCATTCCACTTCCATGGTACCCCCGTTTGCAGTAGGGTGTTCAGTGGGTGTAGTACTGTAGACAAATTCGGCAAGAACTTATGGTAGTAGTTCACCAGCCCGAGGAATGACCTCAGTTGTGACACATTTTCCGGTGCTGGAGCCTTGACTACTGCCTCAATCTTTTCAGGGGACTTATGTAACCCCTCTTCATCAGTAACTTGGCCACAATACGAGATCTGCTTCTGGAAAAACACGCATTTGTGGCGATTAGCTCGGAGCCCATATTCCTTCAATCTAGTGAGCACCTGCTCCAGGTTGGCGAGGTGATCACTTTCATTTTCGCCCGTGACCAGGATGTCGTCCAAATAACACTGGGTCCCTGGAATCCCTTGCAGGACTTGATCCATTGCCCTTTGCCAAATAGCCGGAGCTGATGCTACCCCGAACACCAGCCGGTTGCATTGGTAGAGACCTTTATGAGCGTTGATCGTGAGGTACTGTTTTGAGGCTTCTTCTACCTCCATTTGCAGGTATGCCTGGGCCAGATCAATCTTAGTGAAGTGTTTTCCTCCAGATAGCGAGGTGAAAATATCTTCAATCCGTGGAAGCGGATATTGTACCGTGTGAAGGACTGGGTTCACTGTCACCTTAAAGTCCCCACAGATGCGAACCTTCTTTGGTTCCCCAGGCGTATTACTCAATGACCTCTTCATTACAGGAATGATGGGTGTAGCCCACTCGCTCCAGTCCACTTTGGACAGTACTCCTGAATGTTCCAAACCTTCCAGCTCTGCTTCGACGGCTGGGCGGATCGCATAAGGCACCGGTCTGGCCTTAAAAAACTTTGGGCTTGCATTTTCCTCTATTTTGATCGTCGCTGTTATGCCTTTTAGTGTTCCGAGTCCCTCCTGGAACACTTCTTGTGCGTCAGTTAGCATTTTTGACAGTCGTCCAGGTGTGACGCCGTCATCCTTTTTGGCATCTACCATCAATGCTTGTGTGGAATGCCAATCTAACTGTATCTTCCGGATCCATTCACGTCCTAGTAGCGGTGGTCATCCATCTGGCAATACATATAGGTCCATTTTTGTTGTTTCCTTGCCATTGTATATCACGTTCACCCTTATTTTTCCTTTGGGGTAGACTTTTTGCCCCGTGTACGTCTTCAAGACATTCTCTGTATCTCTCAAGGGTATATGTGAGAATAGCCGCTTGTAGTCTCTTCGGTTTATGACTGTTAGGGCTGATCCTGTGTCCAATTCCATTTTCACTTGGACTGTGTCTACCTTGAGCGTGACCCAGATAGTTTGGTGATCCTCCATTTTGATTACATTATGTAGTTTCAGACAACCCAGCTCCTTGCTTCCGGAGTCTATATCACTTTTCTGTTCGTCTGAAGTACTCTCCGTCACCTTATGTACCTTTTTGTACTTCTCCTGTGGAGATTTCTTGCTGCTGGTTTTCTTTCCCGACCTGCAGACTCTTGCTATGTGTCCTACTTTTCCACACTGTCTGCACACTTGGTCCTTGAACCAACAATCCTTATGGTCGTGTGTTGTTCTGCCACAGCGATAACACTTCACTGCTCCATATGACATTTCATTTGTGCCATATTCTTGCGGTCTCCGTTGTATCTCTGCAGCGCCCCGTGCGGCTGCTTCATGTGATACTGCCATGCTGAAAGCCTTTTCCAGCGTAAGATCCTTTTCTGATAGAAGCCGTTTCTGGGTTCCTTCACTTTGAAGCCCACACACAAACTTGTCCCTTAAATTATCTGCTAGTCCCGTTCCAAACTGGCAGTGTTTCGATAGCTTGCGCAGTTCCGTTAAATACTCAGCATTACTTTCATCTTTATGCTGGTTCCTTTTGTGAAACTTAAATCTTTCTGCTATCAGCAGCGGTGTGGGGTTTAAGTGGTCCTGTAGGATTGCCACTATGCTTTCAAAATCCTTTTCCACTGGCTTCTCTGGGGTGACTAGTTTTCACAGTAAGCCGTACGTTTTTGCACCCATGGAATTCAACAATAAAAGTGCTTTCCTGGCATCTGGCACTTCATTTGCTTTGCAGTACACCTCTATGCGTTCTACATATGTCGCCCAATCTTCGACTTCATTGTCGAATGCTGTGACCCTGCCACTCTTCTGCATCCCTGGGTGTGGTTAGACTGGCTAAAAATGGCTTCTCCCACGCTCTCCCTTCTTTTCCGCTGGCTCAAAATGGCATCTCCCGCGCTTTCCTTTCTTCCCGCGCTGTCCCTTCTTCTCCACTGTGGCTCAAAATGGCGTCTCCCGCGCTCTCCCTGCTTCTCCGCTGCGGCTCAAAAATGGCATCTCCCGCGCTCTCCCTGCTTCTCCGCTGCGGCTCAAAAATGGCATCTCCTGCGCTCTCCCTTCTTCTCCGCTGTGGCTCAAATGGCGTCTCCCGTGCTTTCCTTTCTTCCCCCGCGGACGCTGCTGAGCCCTTGAACACCGGCCGTGCTCTGCGCGTTTTCCTGCGCGCCTCTCTCATTGACGCCGCTCGGTCCTGAACCCCGGCTGCACCCTGTGCGCTTTACCCTCTCTCTCTTTTTTTTTTCCGTCGACGCCACTCGGTCTTCAACACCGGCTGTGCCCTGTGCGCTTTACCCTCTCTCTTACCCCGTCGATGCTGCTCGGCCTTTTTCTGTGCCATCGGTCGGCTCCAGCTACCGCTGTCCGGGAAGGGTCTGCGCCGTACCTTTTGCCAGCCCGTTGCGCTGGATCGTCGTGACTGGAGAACCTAGCCCAGCTCTCCACAGCCTCCTCTGCGATGCTCAAGTCTCTGGATGGTCGACGCCCGTATTTCTGGAGTCAGCCTTCTTCTTTCACTGTTCTACAGGAGTGAATCCCTGGGAGGTGATGCAGAGTTGCAGGTAGGTTTGAATCCACTCGTCGCCAATGTTAAATCCGTGAATCTTGATGTATGGTGCCCTTCAATAAATAGACAGAGACTGCAGAGGAACAATCAACAGGTGTTTACTGGATGAAGGTTACTCTAAAACTAACAGTACAGATCCCTACTCAGGGTTTATATACAGGTGTGATCACTGCCGGTACTACAGTATACAGGAGCTGTAAAAAGTAGTTCTCCCCTTAAAGGTACATACACTACAGGTTCCAGCCCACTGCTGGCTCCAGCCCACACAGTTGAAGTGATTTTCACCTGATTGGGCTTGTTAAGCCAGCCCAGTGAGGTTCCCAGCCAATTAAAAGGAAGTGTGTCTGATGACATCATTTGATGACGCGTCATCAGCCAGTTTCCTTAAAGGGACCATGTTCAAATTGTTTTTGACAGTTGTGCTGTCAGTGCTCTACAGCATTGAGGGGCTACAAACACTGACAAGCACTGCACTGAAGTGCACGGCTGCACCAAGGCTCTCCCATGACTCCCTCCATAAGCTTATGGAGGGATTCACAGCACGCAGGGAGGTTCTCTTTTCTTCCAATGGGCAGAAGAGACCTCCCCAGGACACCAACGCATCCTGGTTTCACATTGTACTGGAGGGCACAAACAGAGATGTCATCAGGAGGACCAGGCTGCAGTGGCACAAACCTTTCAATGATCTCAATAGATCATGAAGCGTTACTGCCGAGCCACATTCAACCTCATCCTGCTGTGCTACTCATCACATCCCCATCACTCTGCCTTCCCTACCCTACTCCTGCACATCCTTACTCATGCCAACTTACCTTGCACCTCCACCCATCCCTCTCTATCTACATTATCACTTCCCCAGCTCACTAGCCACCCCTCACATTTACCCTCATCCTAATATAAGCATACCAACTAACAACACATAAGGGTAGGCACTTGGGTGTTTTTGCCAATGTTCATTTGGCGTTTCTGTTAATGTGTTATTAAACATTGAAATCTTTATTTTGAACACTTTGCGTTCTTGGACAGATTTGTGTGCACCTTAATGAGTTGCAGTGAATGTTGAGACATAACGGTACTCCCCGCAATGGTGATGAGTATGAAAGGAATGGCTTGGGCATTGTAGCGATGCTTTATTGTGTTGGTGTGGGGTGGTATGAACCTGGCACATCATGTGGCAGCCAGGATGTGCAGCGCCAAGTGAAGTAAATCTGGCCATGGTGAGGCCATCCCTGGCCTCCCAGGCAACAATGTGTTTGGGTGCTGATGCCCTGTGTCCTGTGGCGCATCAGTTGATTGCAGAGAAGTTTTGTGTTGATGTTCATGCTGCTGGTGTGCCCGGTACTGCTGGCGTTGGGGCTGATCGTGGTGGGATTCTGAGGGCAGCATGGTGGCATAGTGGTTAGCACTGTTGCCTCACAGCGCCAGGAACCCGGGTTCGAATCTGGCCTCGGGTGACTGTCTGTGTGGAGTTTGGACATTCTCCCCGTGTTTGCGTTGGTTTCCTCCGGGTGCTCCGGTTTCCTCCCACAGTCCAAAGATGTGCGGGTTAGGTTGATTGGCTATGATAAATTGACTCTTAGTGTTAGGGGGATTAAATACATGGGGTTACAGGGATAGAGTGGGATATGTGTTGGTGTAGGGGTTACGGGGATCGGGTGGGATATGTGTCGGTGCAGGCTCGATGGGCCGAATGGCCTCTATCTGCACTGTGGGGTTTCTGTGATTTCTGTGTGATTCTGTGACCAAGGTGAGATTTTTTCAAGGGCACCGATGCTGATGGAATAGATGGCAGGTGAGGTTGAGATGACAGAAGCGATTTGTCAATGGTGAGAGAGGTTGTTCCAATGAGGTGACACTGGATAGAGAGATTGCTCCAAACACTTGCTAGCTGTATTAAGCTTAATCTGTCTTCCAAATGCAGTAAGCAAGAGCTTCTAACCTTGGAAACTGAAGACCTATGAAATGGGAGTTTTTATAGACCATTTGCTGCTGTCAAGTTAGTAAATCATCACATGCTGACACAACACCCAACCTTACCCAACGTGATCCCCAAGCAGCGGGGAAGCTGTTGGTAAACTCTAAAAATCTAAAGGTAAGCTTAAACTAATGCTTAATTGCCTCTTAACAATCCAGCTAATGATCTAAAATGCCTCGCCCACTGCTTTGCGTCGGATCTGTTCAGCACTGACAGACCCGACGCCTGGGAGACTACCATGGAGGTGGGTTGACAGCGGGTTCCTAACCCGCTGTCAATCTTTTCAAATTTCACAGCTGACCCGCCTCCTATCCCGTCCTCTCAGCACCAGTAAAATTCTGGCCAGTGTGTCTGTGTGTATCTGTTTAGGCAGATTCCGGTCTATGAACCCCACTCTAACACTCAACATGGGAGGTATGAAAGTCATAAATAATTGTTGCTGTGTCATTAAAGATCGTCCCTTACCTGCGTAATTTGATTTATTTAGACACTTTTCAGGAACCTTCACTGGGTTAAGTCCAAAGCACTATTATCTAGAAATAGTTTAACTTAGTTTTCTTGTACCTTTATTCCATTTCAATTGCTCAAGAATGATGTTGTGGACCTTGTTCCTCATCTTGAGATTTTAAGATTGTTAATTTAAATATACCTTCCCCATTTCAAAAAAAAAGATTGACTTTGCATGCTAGGTGAAAACCCTTATTTGATTCACTAAACAGATTTTAATCTAAATATATGTATTTCCTAAATGCAATTATTACTTTTCAATGATTTCCTTTGAAGTACATCTTACTATTTTTCAAAAGCTTGCTCAACAGATGCGTTGATTTCTCAGAGGAAATGGAATGCTGAAAAGAGGTATGGCTTATTTAAAAGAGTGATGAGAGAATGGGAGTGGGCAGGGATACTATCTTCTTTTGGAACAGAATCTTACAAAGTAAATCAGGTCCCTATTGTATTCAAGTCATCCTATAACATCAAATATATATACCAGCTGTCTGAATACTGAGAACATAACAGTCAAACCTGTTCATCTCCGCTCAATTTGATATGCTGAAATGTGATCTTTAGCAGATAAGACTCATCTTTTAGACAGATGGATCTTCACCAGGATTTAGCATGAAGTCAAATTGAAAATCTGCAATTGTACTCATCATCACGCACAGCTTCAGCAGTTACCGTCTTGCAAGGATTTCTAAATGCATACTTCCATATTCCCGTTAAACATTTTTATTACCAAAATTAACTTGCAATTGTTTTTATTTTCACAGCATGCCACGTCGAATCGTATTATCGTACAGCACAGAAGGAGGCCGTTCAATCCATCGTGCCTGTGCCAGCTGTTTGAAAGAGGTGTCCAATATGTCCCACTCCTCTGCACTTTCCCCAGAGCCCTGCAATTTTTTCCCATGTTGTGACCCCTAATTAACACTGAATGAACCTTTATCACAGATTTGCACATACAGCCATCAATGCATTATACATTTCTATTACAGTTACATATACATGCCCTTACTTTCTACAAAATAGCTCACTGTTCCTCATGTAACTGTAATGGAAATATATAATGCATTGATGGCTGTATGTGTATAACTTTGATGAAGACTAATTCAGTGTTAATTAGGTGTCACGACAGGGGAAAAATGATGCATGTGAAAAGCTTTAGTTACATAATTAATTTTGAGACCACTGATTTATGTCAGTGATCTCCAGTTTGTATGCAGTACTGAAAAATGTGACTTTATTTATTTGAATAGATTATTTTAATTCCTGTGCAAGTTGATAAAAATTGAGATAACAACTCTTACTTTGATATGGGGGTGGGGGGTGGGGTAGGGGAGAAAGCAAATGGTTTAAATGTTAGTATATAAATATAGTATAAATGTTAATATATATGTTAGTGCTTTTATCTTTGAATGATAGAATTCTTGATCCCCAGACATTCAGCTTTCATTTTATGGTGAATTAGTAGACAGCGATGCCTACAGATTTGATTTTTTAGTGAGCAGGCACTAATCCCTGGTAGAATTTACCACTCTCAGAATACAATTTAAATTTCAAGCTGTTTTGCCTCATGCTTTAATCAGCTCGGCGACAATTCCACTCCCAATGTTTTACAGGTTTTATGTTAGATTACTGCAGGCTAAATAACATGGAGAATTGAGCAGAGACGAGAGTGTTAAGCCACAGCACTCTAAAATGTTATAGACAAGCAATCAAAGAAATCTGACTCCCAGTGTTTGGGCAGTGTAGTTTGAGAATGATTTAGAACTATGAACACATTTGGTCCTTTTGCAGAAGTCTTCTACAGGCCTAGTAAAATTATCTTGACCAAAGTTTAAAAATGTTAGGGAGAAATTGGCTAACCCTCGAAAATGGGCGGGGGGGAAGTGGGAACAACTGGCGCTCATTGCATTGTAGGCAGAATGTTAGATTGGTACTGCCCACTCTTTTACATGATTTCTGTGTGCAAACAGTGCTACCCGCACTATTCATGTGTTCGCTGACCTACATTGGCGCCCGGTTAAGCAACACCTTGATTTTAAAATTATCATCCTTGTTTTCAAATCCCTCAATGGCCTCACCCCTCCCTAGCTCTGTAATTTTCTCCACCCTACAACCTCCGAGATATCTGCGCTCCTCTAATTCTGCCCTCTAGCGAATCCCTGATTATAATTGCTCAACCTTTGGTGGCCGTGCCTTCTGTTGCCTAGGCCCTAAGCTCTGGAATTCCCTCCCCAAACCTTTCTGCCTTGCTACCTCTCTTTCCTCCTTTAAGAAGCTCCTTAAAACCTACCTCTTTGGCCAAGCTTTTGGTCATCTGCTCTAATTTTCTATGTGGCTCGTTGTCAAAATGTTGTCTTATAACACTCCTGTGGAGCGTCTTGGTATATTTTACTATGTTAAAGGCACTATATAAATACAAGTTGTTGTTGTTGTACGTATCAGCGAGGGCCCGATATTGTGAGTAGTGAGCGCTAATTAAAGGCAGCCTGATCTTTTTAAAGGGGAGGTGCACTGTGGCAGCAAGATGTTATGGGAGTTTTTACAAAAGACAATCGAGCTGTGATACTTTGAGCAATGGCTGAATCTACAAGAGAGCAAGCACCAAGGATTGCAGACAAAGCACTGAAAGTATTGGTGGAAGAGTTGGAAAGAAGGAGAGACATTCTGTATCTGCAGGGGGGCAGGAGCCCTCCAAACTTATGTTCAGGAAGCAGTAGGAACAAGTAACAGTGAGGTCAATGCCAGGAGTGTTGCTCCAAGAACATGGATGCAGTGCAGGAAGAAGTTTAATGATCTCACACGAGTTATCAAGGTGAGTGAGTTCATCTTCAAATGGCAAACGCTACCAACTGACCCATTAGCTTCATCCACTGCTCAATTCACGACTCCCCCATTTCCCACCTACCAACAATCTCTATCAATTAGTATTCAATCCTAAAATTCATATGCTTTACCTCTCCCTCACACACTTAGCACTGTTACAAGCCTTACAGCCACAACTCACAGCGCGCACAAACTTGCAGCTATTCAACCATGACAGCTAAATCAGTCAAACATATTGCAGGGCACTCGCTGACACACTTCCCTCTTTCTTGCAGGAGAAGATGGAACATAATAGCAGACAGCAGCAAAGAACAGGAGGACAAGTGCGCCTGCATGTTTTAACCCCCATGGAGGAGATAGTGCTGGCCATCATGGGAAGGGACATCACTGAGACTGTGGCCACTGGCGAAGTTGAAGCAATCGATGATGAGGGTATCTGCAAACCTAATCCTCTGGAAACCCTGCCAGAAAGCCTGCGTGCAATGTCAAGGAGTATGGAGGAATCCAGCACCAACTTGGCACAGGGCTTTATGCAGAGCTTGGAGCCTATCCTTTCCAACATGGAATGGTGGTCACCTCCATCAGCACACCTGTGGAACCCACCATGATGTACCATCTTATGGCCAATGTCACAGCTTCCATTGCAGCACAAACAGCTTCCATAAAAGGTCTGAGTGCTGCAGTGGAAGCTCAGACTGCTGCCATCATGGTTCTGGATACCACTGTTCGAAGGGGCTGCCAGGGTGTCATAGCAGTCCATCAATGTGTTCTCCAACAGATCAGTAGGATTGCTGAGGTCGCGCCCCGGGAGTGTGGCAGTGGTGCCATGGAGCACAAACCTGCTTTCCTCTCTCAGGATGACAGCATTCCTATTACCATGCCTGCCACTCTGCCAGTGCCCTTGCAGCTGCCTATTTGCCAGCCACACAGAGTGATGCAGCCCAGGCCAAGGTGGTGCAGTCTGAAGCTGGGCCTTCTAGGTCCAGAGCTGCTCAAGGTCACTTTCCATGGCCATTTGCAGTTTCCACAAGAGGAGGTCAGCAGCCTTCCACCACCCATGCTGCAACCACTGGGAAAGCACCTCGTAGGAGCGCTAGGACAGGCAAAGACACATGGATGACAGGCACTAAGGGAATGCACAAGGATGATTAGTTTATTTTTGTATGCATTATGTCATGATTGAATTTATCAATTTGGATTGCAATATACATTTTCTGATTGTTTTTATTTTTGTGTTGTCAGAAAGAGGGCGATGTAATGGTCAGTGATAGACAAAACGTAAGGAGCGTGGGACTGTTGGTGAATGGGGAGGTTTGGTTGAGGTTATTGGTATCACTCATGATCATGAAGAGCCTGGGCAGAGAGAGACAAAAACCCAAAGCAAACTCAATTGCTACTTGGCCCTAAACAGACAATACAACATAGCTGATTACCTGACCATGGTAAAGGATAACAAACTGAGAAGAACCTTGACAAGGTACAGACTTAGCGAACATAGCCTAGCGATCGAAAAAGGCAGACACAGGCAGACCAGGCTGCCAAGAGAAGACAGGATATGCTCTCACTGCAGTCAGGGAGTAGTTGAGACAGAGATGCACTTCCTCACAGCCTGTGGAAAATATCAGGGCATCAGAGAGAATTTCTATCAAAAATTCTCACAAATATGCCCTGAATTCAGAAATCTGACTGACAACCAAAAACTCCCATTCCTACTGGGGGAGGAGAGAAGCTGTGTAACACTGGCGGCACACTATGTTACAGCTTGCCATGAACAGAGGGACAACCAGTAAACTAAGACAAGAGTATATATAAACAAGGCGAAAATATATTTATAAACTCAGGGATATACCTGTTTATACACTGTATGAATGGAACCGCGTTTATGTGTTCAACCATAAATGTATTTTGATGCTTTGGCAACATAAGATGTACCTTATCATGCCAATAAAGCGATTTGTATTGTATTGTATTGTATTGAGTGGCTGTCTACGTTGTAGCCTCCCTTCCTCTTCCTCCACTTCCTATTGCACTTGCTCCACTTCCTCCTCTTCCTTCTCGTCCTGCTCCTCAGCTTCTCATCTGATATGTGGTAGCAAGGGCTGCTCTCTCCTCATGGTAAGGTTGTGCAGCGTGCAGCAAACTACCACAAATCTTGATACCCACTCAGCTGAGACTTGCAGGGCTCCTCCAGAGCAGCCCAGGCAGCGGAAGCGTTGCTTGGGGACACAGATGGTGTGCCTTGTGGCAGCATGGCTCTCATTGTAGGTCTGCTGTGCAGATGTGAGTGCGTATAGGACTAGACTCATGAGCGACCCTTTGACTTACCATGGTGCTTCAAACACAGGTGGCACAGAGGACTGCCACAGAATGGCAATATCATGACTGCTGCCAGGATAGCGGGCATTCACCTGCATGATGGGCTGCCTGTGATCGCACACCAGCTGCACATTGAAGGAATGGAATCTCTTTTGGTTTCAGGAAAATGGCCAAGTTCACATGAGGTGCACGCAAGGCAATGTGCGTGCAGTCAATGGCACCCTGCACCATGGGAAAGCCTGCAATACATGCAAACCCTCATGCTTGCCCCGCTTACTTGTGTCTGGGATGAGAGAATGAGTTGAGAGAATGAGATGAAGCTGTCTCTCTGTCTATAGAGAGCCTCAGTGACCTCCCTTATGTAGCAGTGTATTGCAAACTGCTAGGTGTTGCTTCTATCTCCAGTAGCAGCCGGGAAGGAGCCAGGCACATAAATGTTAAGACCCACGGTCAGCTTGACAGCCACAGGCAATGCTGTCCCTGCCCTGCTTTGAGGTTGCAGTTGTGGCTGCAGCAGTTGGCAGATTTCAGTCACAACCTCTTTTTTGAAGTGAAGACATCTCAAGCACTGGTCCTCGCTGAAGGTGAGGTAATAGAAATGCTCCCTAAAGACCCTCGGTGGATATGGCCAGTGAAACATTTTAAATAAAAATTGAGTAACCTCAACCACACCTCCCCATTCACCAACAGTCCCATGCTCCTTACCTTTCCTCTATCATTGACCATCACATCGTCCTTCAAATCGCAATCCAAATTTATAATTTCAATCATAATATAATGACATAATTGTAGGGGGGTGGCATGTGGTGGTGTTTGGCGCATGCGCCCAGTCAGTTATGCCCCTGACTGTTTTGTGAGTGGTTCGAATTGCTCCCACGCCCCTGGGTTCTAGACACCAGGCTTAGGTACAAGGCAGCGGTACAGAGAAGACTCGAGTAGACAGGTGGTTGGATGTAAAAAAAAACAAGATTTTTTGAAGAGGTGTAGGATTCGCAAAATTGAACATTGTCCTATAAGGGTCTATTGGCAGAAAAGGCCTTAATTTTAAAGACTGGTTTAAAAGAAGCCCAGAAAAAGGGGCACACAAAATGGCCACCAGACCCCGTGACCAGCTTTTTGCGACATTTTAAAATAGTTCCTGCAGTCCACAGACAGTTTTGTGGATTCAGCCCACAGTAAGTTCTGGAATGCAATTTTGGCGAATGCGAAACCAGACAGAACCCCATACATATGGATTGGATGCAGATCCAATCAGATCGGCCTGTAGATAAAGTCCATCAAAATGTTTACCCAGACAAAGGGAAACAGCCTCAAGTTCAAAGGGGAACATCAAGATCCATTAAAGACAATACAAGGTCATTCCAGACCAGAGATGGCAATTACCGGCCATCCCAAAAGTACTTTAAACACAATGACAATCCCTCTGTGCTACAAGCCCGCCAAAAGTTAAACAAAGACTAACCTTGATATGGCAGGAGATAAGGGCCTCGATGAGAAGTATAACTGGAGACCTGGGGTAGCGATTAGGAGTTCAAGTTCAGAGAGAGAGCAATGCGGAAGAGCAAGAAGAGCATTGTAGAGGTCACTTTCGAGAGATCGTTCGGGGGTCCGAAGAAGGTGCAGTTCGGTTAGGAGTTCGGGTTCGGTAGAGAGGCCATTCAGACTCGGAAGAAGAAGACGATTCAGTAGACGATTGGGATCGGAGACATTTTGAAGACTTTTCTAACTGGGACTGGTGAGCATGTTTTTGGCCCCTCATAATCTAATTTAGCTAGGTTTAGGGGGTGGGGATTTTAGGGGATAATTAACAATGAGTTGTTGTCCCTCGATGTTCCGTGTGTTTCCCTATTTCATGGTGAACCTTGTAAAGTATAATATGCCTGTGGATATATTGGTTAGTACTGTATTATGATTTGTTTTTCCCTCCCATGTACCTTATTGGCTTACATTCAATTTTTCCTTTATGCAATAAAGGTTACAGTGTACAAACAGTAAATAAACTACAATGATAACCTGGCACACTACAAGAATGTGGGAGGCTATCCTAATCCAAGAAGGGACTTCTATACTAGTGAACAGGTCCCACCACGGTGGGGTCATTATATCCAATATGTCTGCCCCTATCTCTAAAGTGTTCTGCTCCAGTGTATAGAAATGTTTCTGTGAAATAACAACGACTTTTAATATCTTGGTGAGGTGTTCAGGGAGAGGGGGAATGATATATCCAAAATGTGTAACGAATCGTTACAGATCGGTGAAATTCTTTTTAACAGTGATTTGAACAGTGGAAGGTTCAGGAATGGGGACAATTCACTCTTGTGCCACTTGAACTTCTGCCCTGGGCTTGAAACAGAAGCTGCTGTCACTAACCAGACACCAACCGTGCTGTCCATGTTGGTAGTGGGGCGCTGCAGTGGTGACACAGTATGCCCCACCTCCTATATATGCCACCAGCGGGGGCACATGGCCTTGTGCCATTGCCTCCATGGTGCAATTTATAGGCTCCGCGCCAGCAATTCTGAACCCGCACTGCGGTTTTGAATGGGCATTCAAGTGCTGGGGACACAGGATGATTTGTGCTCCCTGGCTCCGGCACCCCGAGAGGTCGGTACCCATCATTGCATGCTCCCATCGAATAATGTAAGGTGGGACCCCTGTGTAGCAAATGTGCGCACCCCCCTGAATGACTCCAATGTTCTCCACCCTATATATTGGGGCGGGTTTAGCTGTCTTTCCCATCACCGGCATTCTTACCACTATACCCATAATGTTGTAGTTAGACCGTCCACAATCCACTGGGACTGGGTAGGATTCTGAAGCTAGTCTGAGCTGGCACGGACTCAATGCATTCTCAAAAGGGTGGAGGGCTGCGAGGTGCTTGTTGCTGATCCAGGAGGGGACTAAATCTTGTTTCAAATCCTCCAGGTTACTGCGGCCCTCGCCCAGTAATCACGCCCCGTATAGCACACAAGCTTCGTTCTGCGCAGCCTGATCGGACGCACTCTGATTCTCCCTGATGATAGCATTTACCTTTTTCGCATGTTTCTCCAACTCAGCAATAATTTCTTTTAAGTGTAGTGTCATGGCGTTGTCCTCATGTAACTCAGAACCCACTACCTTGTTCTCGTCAGTCAGTATCTTTCTTAACTGTGTTTTCAAACCATTGATTTGGGTTTGCCGCTCCACATCATCCAGTGTGTTGATGACAGAAGTTCCTGTATTAAAAGCCGTGAAAATATCATTTACTGCACCCCTTCTTTGCCTCCCTATCCTGTCCAAGACCTCATGTAGTGTGGTGTACAATTCGGCTCTGTCGACATCGGCAAAGTCGAATTCATAAAACTGTCTGAACATGTTTGTTAACAGGAACTGGTACAATTGTTCCGTTTCCTTGGGGCACCACTCAGGCAAGCGCACCTCAGTGAGGTTTAAAATCACCGAAGCCACTGCGTAGTGTACCCATTGGTACAGCACCTGGCATGTGGGTACTAATACCAATCCGTTCCCGGGTCCCTTGGTAGTGGTGGGGCACCCTTCCTTGCGGGCTTTGGCTACCGGAATCGTGGGCATGGGTCTGCGGGGGCGGGTGATGAGGTCAGTGGCGTTTAATGGGATCTGAGAGTATGGGACTCCACACGCCCGTGTGCTGACGTCCCACCTCATTCCTCTCCCAGCATCTTGCCATTGCCTTTGGAAAAAGATGGCGACGCCTGTGGGGCAAGCGCGTTCTGAACCCCACATACAGATGTAGATCCCCTCATCTGGTTCCCACCATTTGTCCCAGCAGACACTCAACCCCCCATCAGTCCCCGTAATCGTCCGATGGGTGTTGTTACCCAATCTCTCCCACTCGACCGTGGAGTTCTTCATGGTACTGCTCAACTTGCGCAGCCACCACCAGCGATTCAAAGGTACATGTCCATTGCAAACCAGGCAAATCTTCTTCCCGACGGTGACGCTTATTCTGGGTGCAATGATCCGCACCCTGGGGCACATCAGGGATGTCTCTCTGTATGCAAGCCCCGTCTGGCTGGAGTATTCAGTAGAGTTCGACCCCAGCCAGCCTGGCCATCTTCCTTCATGGAAGTAGGCAGCAATCTCTTCAGCATCCCGCGGGCTGGTTCTGTCCATCGTGATGGGGCCTCTGTTGCCAGAGCACCCATAGATCGTGGAGTCCTTGGTGCGGCCCCGATAGGCCCAGCTCCACCCGATTACTACAATTGCGATGAGAATTCCTCTCGTCATCTTTTTGGCTCCTGTAACAAAATTAAGCGATATAGCCAGGCTCCCGAGAGATTCTGGCTTAGGTGAAGGCATGATCGGGTCTTTCGACCTCGATCCAAAACAACACACATACTGGGCAGATTCCAAAACTACTTAACACTACTCACTTTAATATTTACACAACTTAATCTTAAAACCTAAACTTAACTTATGTACAGCGCCGCCTGTCCCTGGGCGGCTTGCCTAATCCCTGATTGGACTGCAGCTTGCCGTTCCTTGTGGCGGGGCTGCACTGATTTTTGGCTTGGGTTCCCCGCAGCCTTTTGCTGTACGAGGACTGCGTTTCACCGAATATTTCCCGAATCGGCGTTTACTGAAGGTGAGGGAATCAGGCCAAGGTTTTACCTGCTGAGGCATACGAGCTGACCTGCGAAGAGGTACTTTTGGCATGGCTCCATTGGCGAGCGGACCTTCGGGTGGGACTTTAGCCCTCACAGCCCGTGGCACTTCCACGGCTGCTGGCTTCGGCTCCCTTCCTTCAGGCTCCGCCCCTTTGGGATTTGGGCAGGCTCCCTTAGCGAATGGACCTTCGGGTGGGACTTCAGCGTTCACAGCCTGTGGCTCTTCCACGACTGTGGGCTTCAGCTCCCTCCCCTCAGGATCTGCACCTTCGGGAACTGGGCCTGTGGCAGACGGCTCCTCCTCACCTGTCCCTACAGGTGGAGAATCTCTGCCCCCAATTTCTACCTCCCCCACGCTTGAGTCGAGGGCGGGACCTCCGTCCTCCAAATCCACCTCCTCCGGAATCGTATCAAGGGCAGGGCCTTACTGTTCGGGCTCCTCCTCGTCCGAGTCGCAGGCCATTGGGGAAACCTCCCCCGAGGTGATCGGGACAGCTTCTCCTTTCAAACAGGCTACAGATCGAGCTTGTGTGGTCTGTGACTCACTGCACACACCCGGCTGAGGATCTTTACTCTCAGACCTGGCTTCGGTTGCTGGCCCTTTTACACCCGGCTTGAATAGTTTGCACTGGTCATGAACCATTTTACAAACCCTTAGCTGGTCCTTTAAACTGCCAGCCCTCGCTGTTAACCTAGCATTCTCCTCCCTTAAAGCCTGCTCAACTAACTTAGCCTCCGCAACCTGGCACCGCAGGTATTCCTCCATTTTACAGGAGGCCACTTCCTGTGCATGTCTTTCTAGAGGACACAGGTCGACAGGCTGCGCTGGCTCTGTTGTGTCTGTGTACAATAAGAAACAGACTGCAGGAGAACGGTACAACAGTTGTTTGCTCAATGTGGCTCACACGGGAACTGATCTGTACAGATTACTACTCAGTGCTATATACAGGTGTGGTCACTGCCGGTACTGCAGTATACATGAGCTGTAAAAGATAGTTCCCCCCTTAAAGGTATATACATTACAATTCCTCCCCTTTTAGATTAACAGTACCATAACACTCATTTAACAATTAAATATCAAACTAATTACAATTAACACTTTTAACATGCAACATTAGCTGAAAATAGTCTATTTATATATTCAGTCTTTGGGGAGGCTTCCTGATCCTTTCTGGATAGCGCCTTTCCTGAGTGTCTTGCTCTTGGTGCGGAGGCGATTCTGGCCCCCTGTCGTCGGTTGGTTCATCAGCTTCCGATGCTACTGTTTCTGGGGTAGATGCGACCTGTACGTCGGGTTCATCACCAGGTATGTATGGGCGAGGCATGGGGTTGACTTGTTCCTTTGTCTCTAGGATCTGGTCAGCATGGCGTCTCACGATGCTCTCCCCAACGTCCACTGTGTACATTAGTGGGCCCTGCCGTGTGCATATCGTTCCTGGCTGCCATTTATCTGTTCGGTAGTCGCGGGCCAAGACTGGTTGCCCTACATTGAAGCTCCTTGTTGGCTTCTCATGGATGTGCTGGAATTGCTTACTCTCAACATCTCTTCGTACGTTTGGTCTGAGCAAATCCAGGCGAGATATTAACCTTCGGTTAAAGAACATCATGGCTGGGGCCTGGTTGGTGACTGCATGTGTCGCATTCCGATAGGCGAACAGGAAATTGTCCACCTTGTGCTGCAGCGGAATGTTGTCATTGTACATAGCCTTTATTGCCTTCTTAAAGGTTTGTACGAACCTCTCAGTCAATCCATTTGTGGCTGGATGATACGGGGCGGATGTGTAATGCCTTACCCCATTCTTTTTCAAGAACCTCCGGAAATCTTCGGACACAAACTTTGGTCCGTTGTTGGAGCAAATCTGTTCTGGCAAGCCATTCCTGGCAAAAATGGTCCGTAGGACTGCAATAGTTTTCTCCGTGGTGGTGGAGGACATTTTTATGACCTCAGGCCATTTCGAGTGCGCATCCACGGCTATTAAAAACATTGAGTCCATGAATGGACCAGCAAAATCAATATGCACCCGTTGCCATGGAGATGAGGGCCACTCCCATGGGTGTAGAGGGGCCTGTGGTGGTGCATTTTGGACTTTATGGCATCCTGAGCAGCTCTTGGTCAGGTCCTCGATTTGTTTATCGATTCCCGGCCACCACACATAAGCCCTGGCTAGGCTTTTCATTTTTACCCCTCCCAGATGACCCTCATGAAGCTCATTGAGCACTCTATCCCTTAACTTGGGTGGAATTACCACTCGGGATCCACACATCAAGGTCCCCCGGCACACCGACAGCTGTTCTCTCTTTGTCGAGAATGCTGGCAACAGTGAGTCGCCATGTGCTGGCCATCCCGTCACCGTCAAATCATACACCCGAGACAGTGTCGGGTCATTTCGGGTTTCCTTTTCGATACAAGCGTTAGTTACCGGTAAGTATTAAACTATAGTCGAATGGAATATTTCGACAGGATCCACTGCTGGTGCTTCCTCCGCAGTAGACAGTGGCAGGCGTGATAGCCCATCAGCATTTCCATGCTGTTTCGTGTCCTTATATTCAATCTCATAGTGGTGCGCCCCAAACAAAAGTGACCATCTTTGTAGTCGTTACGCAGTCATCACCGGAACGCCCTTCTTCAGATTAAAAATGGAGACAAGAGGCTGGTGATCAGTCCGCAAGGTGAATTTCTGCCCGTGCAGATAGTGATTGAACTTTTTCACTCCCCACACTAGGCTGTGGGCCTCCCTGTCAATCTGGGCGTAGTTACGCTCGGCTGAGGTTAGTGATCGTGACGCAAAGGCTATTGGCCTCTCTGAGCCATCCGAGAATTTTTGCGACAACACCGCTCCAATGCTGTAGGGTGAGGCATCACATGCCAACCGAATTGGTAATGCCGGGTTGTAATGTGCCAATACCTCTTTCGATGTGATTAGGGTTTTGCTCTTCTGAAAAGCTCGTCTACATTCGTCACTCCACTTCCATGGCACCCCAGTTTGCAGTAGGGTGTTCAGTGGGTGTAGTATTGTAGACAAATTTGGCAAGAACTTATGGTAGTAGTTTACCAGCCCGAGGAACGACCCCAGTTGTGACACATTTTCCGGTGCTGGAGCCTTGACTACTGCCTCAATCTTCTTTGGGGACTTATGTAACACCTCTTTATCGATAACGTGGCCACAATACGAGATCTATTTTCTAAAAAACTCGCATTTGGGGCGGTTAGCTCAGAGCCAATATTCCTGCAATCTAGTGAGCACCTGCTCCAGGTTGGCAAGGTCATCACTGTCATTTTCACCCGTGACCAGGATGTCGTCCAAATAACACTGGGTCCCTGGGATCCCTTGCAGGACTTGTTCCATTGCCCTCTGCCAAATAGCCGGAGCTGATGCTACCCCGAATACCAGCCGATTGTATTGGTAGAGACCTTTATGGGTGTTGATTGTGAGGTATTTTTTTGATGCTTCTTCTACCTCCATTTGCAGATACGCCTGGGCCAGCTCAATCTTAGTGAAGCGTTTCCCTCCAGATAGCGAGGCAAAAATATCTTCAATCCACAGAAGTGGATATTGTACGGTGTGAAGGATCGGGTTCACTGTTACCTTAATGTCCCCACAGATGCGAACCTTCCTTGGTTCCCCAGGCGTGCTGCTCAATGACTTTTTCATCACAGGGACGATGGGTGTAGCCCACTCGCTCCAGTCTACCTTGGACAGTACACCTGAACGTTCCAAACTCTCCAGCTCTGCTTCGACGGCTGGGCGGATTGCATAAGATACCGGTCTGGCCTTAAAAAATTTTGGGCTTGCGTTTTCTTCAATTTTAATCATCGCTGTCACGCCTTTTAGTGTTCCGAGTCCTTACTGGAACACTTCTTTCGCGTCAGTTAGGATCTTTGACAGTCGCCCAGGTGTGACGTCATCATCCTTTTTGTCAGCCACAGTCAGTGCCTGTATGGAATGCCAATCCAGTTGTATTTTCCAGATCCATTCACATCCCAGTAATGGTGGCCCTCCATCTTGCAATACATACAGGTCTAGTTTTGGTGTTTCTTTACCGTCATATATGACGGTCACCCTTATTTTTCCTTTGGGGTAGACTTTTTGCCCCCTGTACGTCTTCAAAATAATTTTTGTGTCTCCCAAGGGTATGTGTGAGAATAGCCGCTCGTAGTCCCGTCGGTTTATGACTGTTAGGGCTGTTCCTGTGTCCAATTCCATCTTTACCTGGACTCCTGCTATCTTGAGAGTGACGCAAATGGTTCGGTGATCCTCCGTTGTGATATCATTATGTAGTTTCAGACAACTCAGTTCCCTGCTTTCGGAGTCATTATCACTCTTTTGTTCGTCTGAACTATTCGCCGTCATCTTATGTACCTTCTTGTACTTTTCTTTGGTAGGTTTCTTATTGCTGGTTTTCTTTCCCGACCTGCAGACTCGTGCTATGTGTCCTACTTTTCCACACTGTCTGCACACTTTGTCTTTGAACCAGCAATCATTCTGGTCGTGTGTTGTTCTGCCGCAGTGATAGCACTTCTCTGTTCTATATGACATTTTGTTTGTGCCATATTCTTGCGGTGTCTGTTGTATCTCTGCAGCGCCCCGTGCTGCTGCTTCATATGATACCGCAATGCTGAAAGTCTTTTCCAGCGTAAGGTCCTTTTCAGATTAAAACCGTTTCTGGGTTCCTTCACTTTGAAGCCCACTCACAAACTTGTCCCTTAAGGTATCTGCCAGTCCTGCTCCAAACTGGCAGTGTTTCGATAGTTTGCGCAGTTCTGTTAAATAATCAGCATTGCTTTCATCCTTATGCTGGTTCCGTTTGTGAAACTTGAATCTTTCTGCTATCAGCAGCGTTGTGGAGTTTAAATGTTCCTGTAGTATCATTACTATGCCTTCAAAACTCTTTTCCATTGGCTTCGTTGGGGTTACTAGATTTCGTAATAAACCATACGTCCTTGCACCCATTAAATTTAACAATACCGACACTTTCTTGTCATCTGACACCTCATTTGCCTTGCAGTATACCTCTATTCGTTCGACATATGTAGTCCAATCTTCGACTTCATTGTCAAACGCGGTGATACTGCCACTCTTCGGCATTTTGTGTGTGGTTTAAATTGGCGTCTCCCAATGGCTTAAAATGGCGTCTGCCGCGCTTTCCTTCCTCCCCCGCTGCTGCCAACGCCGCTCTCGGCGGTCCTCGTGGCAATGGCGGCGTCTCGCGGGTTTCTGCGCATCTCTCTCTCCCTCTCTTCGACGTTACTCGGCCCCTGAACACCGGCTGCACCCTCTGCGCTCGGCCCTCTCTCTCTCCCCCGTCGACGCTGCTCGGCCCTTTGCTGTGCCGCTCGGTCGGTCTCTAACCCGCCGCTGTCCAGGAAGGGTCTGCGCACTACCTGTTGCCAGCCCGTTTTGCTGGACCACCTCGACTGGAAAGCCAAGCCTGGCTCTCGACAGCCTCCCCCGCAATTCTCGAGTCTCTGCTGGATGACTGGGTGGTTGCCCGTGGTCGACGCCCGAATCTCTGGCCTTGACCTCCAATCCACTGATCTCCAGGAACGATTCCCCGGGAGGTGATGCAGAGTTGCAGGTAGGTTCAAACTTGCCTTGTCGCCAATGTTGTGTCTGTGTATAATAAGACACAGACTGCAGGAGAACGGTACAACAGGTGTTTACTCAACGTGGCTCACACGGGAACTGATCTGTACAGATTACTACTCAGTGCTATATACAGGTGTGGTCACTGCCGGTACTGCAGTATACATGAGCTGTAAAAGATAGTTCCCCCCTTAAAGGTATATACATTACAGGCTCTAGTCAATTGGGCACCGCGGTCGGGGTCTCGGGAATGACAAGACCAGGAGCGATGGCTATCTTCCCCTGTGCGATCATCAGAGACCGCATTGTGTCTATGATTGATTCTATCGCAGCAGGATCCATAGCCGCACCGGCTCCCTTAGCTGGGACAGGAGCTACAGCTTGGGTTTGGGCTGGTGCTGGCGCGGCGGTCTGGGCTTGGGCTTGGGCTGCGGGAAATTTTCCCTTATTATCCTCACACGGATTTCTACAGTCCTTGCGCCAATGTCCATCATTCCCACACCCGTAGCAATTGAGCTTGGCTTGGGCAGGGCGATTCCCCTGCTGATGCCTCTCCTTCTTGCTTGGGGCTGCGGGTTTTGCCTCATGCACCTTTCCCTTCTGGGGAGGTGTTTCCTAACTTCTACAATTCTTATACGCGACGTTGAGCTGGCGGAGCACCATCTCCTCCGTGACACCGGGACCTTTGGGGATCAAACCCAGATCTGGCTAGGGCCCGTATCTGTGGCAAGCTGTTCGTAACCAAGCAACGGAGCCAATGAACCCGCTGTTCGTCGTTCATTGCAACCCATTCAGGCACACCTGGACAACTGCGTCGATACACTGGCCAAAGCCTTTCTGCGAAAACCCGTGGGGGTTCTCCAGATAGCTGCACAGTCCCTGCCACACAGTCAAACGGATTGCCGTCGTCCACTCCCATTACTTCTAGAACTTCCTCCCTGAGATCCACATACCCTTTCCGTCCCCGCTTACTCTCATCTGAGAGGCACTGAAGGATTGTGCAATCCAGGGAGAAGAGCAACATTTTCGCCTGTTACTGATCATCACAATCAATAATGGCGGCTGTCTCCTCCATCTCCCTGAAATGAATCTAGTGATCTCCCTTTACTGTGAGTCTTGCGAGGTGGCTCACCATGGAACTTAATTGCTTGGCAGCGTAGGGCACATGAGGTGGTTCTGGTGGGGTACGGCATCGCCATTTGCGGCGTTGGGACCGAAACTCTGGTGCCGAGCAGGACACATCAGTGCCGGTCCCGGCTTTGCTACCAGTGGCTGTTCTTCCTCACGTTGCACCTCGGCTACCTCCTCTTTTACCACCCCCCGTTTTTCCGGCCAAGCGTCACTGTAGCTCAGCGGTGCTGAGGGCTCGGTGGCTGGTGCCACAACTACTTCGGATGAAATCGGCTGTTTCGATTCCTTTAAAAAGTCCATGTGACTGGCTTTCGGGCTGACGAGACACACCATGCCTCTTGCCTTAACCAGGGCCGTTCTCAGGTCCTCTATGGTCTTTTGGCAGGGGCCATGGTCTGTGCTCTCGAACCCGTGCTCGAGGACTAGCTTGTAAGCAGCCTTAACCTCCACTGCTCTCTCCTCCTGCGCTCTTAGCTGTTGTGCGAGGCGGGCGTTTTTCTCCCATATCCTCGTTTCATGGATCTTTGCCTCAGTAACCTGGCACTCCAGGTACTCTATCCTAGCCTGATGTTGACTAGCTACCACTTGGTGTTCCTGATTCAGCGCGTGAAGCGCTGTGATGAGTTTTCCCAATCCCATGGCCTTTTCCTCTATCTCTGCTGCCTGGGTTGTGATCCTGGCTGCCTGTGCTGCAACAACTCGGTCCAAGATCTGGACTTGCTTCTTGTAACACATCAGCCACACTGCCTTCTCCACTGACTTCTTATGCTCTTTGCTCTCTGTCCACCTGATGGCTGCTTCCACCGGACGCCCATCCAGTAAGAGATCAGAAATCCACTGCTTAGTGAGATTTACATTACCAAAGACATAATCCGCTATCCTCTCATCCATTTCATTTCATCCGTTCAAACTTGGATCTAGTACATTGCAATCCTGCTGCCAGAGTCCTGCCATGGTCGCCATTTTCTGTAAGTGGTTTTAGATCGCAGAGGTTTCTCTCTCTAGAGGCCTCTCTCTCTTGCACAGAAAAACTGTGAGTGGTTCGACCCACTCGCCCCTTAGATTCTGTACTCTGGACTTTGGGGCAGGAACTACAATGTAGAGGAAACTCTTATAGACCAAGTTTGATGAAACAAAATGGAATTTTATTGCATAATGTAAAACAAATCAAATGCCAGCAAATAAGAGGGTACATGGGAGGGAAAAACACAAACAAATCATAATGACACAATACTAACTAAGGCAAATACAGGCATATTATACTCTACAAAGATCATCATGAAATGGGGAAACACACGGAACATCGAGGGCCAACAGCTCATGTTAATTATACCCTTAAATGTCCACCCCCTTAAACCTATCTAGATCTGATTATGAAGGGCCAGAAACATGGTCACCAATCCAACTAGGAAGTGTAAGGTTTTGAAACAGGTCTGCGTTTGATCCTTTCAGGCGTCCTGCCTCCACGTGGTTAGTGGAGCCCCAGCGAGCTGCGCCACACTTCTCTCCTGAAGTGGGGGTCGGGGACGGCTGGACACCGGCTGGTCTGGATGTCGGCGGGGTTGGGGATCACCTGCTTGACCCCGGTCAGAGGAGCCTCGGGCTGGCCCCCATAGTTTCTTCAGTTTTTTATTGTCTCTTCTCCCGATGCGGAGTGGGTCGATGGCCTCCCGTTTTGTCAATGGCCCGGGGTTGGTCGATGATCTCCCGATGTTTTACCCCGGGGCGGGACGCCAGCTCGAACCATCTTCTTCTCCTTCTTCTAGCGATGACGCCACCGATACGATGGTAGCACCACGATGACTGCTTTTCTTTCTACTCCTGGGTTCCCAGATATACTTCTCATCAGAAGCCCTTATCTCGCGCCAAATCAGGTTAGTCTTTTATTTTAATTTTGGCGGGCTGGGAGCACATCGGGGTAGTTATTATATTTTAAACTGTACTTGGATGGCCGGTAACAGGCCATCTATGGTCTGGAATGACCTTCACGGTTTTTATGTCCTGGTGATGTCCTTAACTGGTCCTTGATGCCCTTCTCATAAATATGAAACTGTTCCCTTTTATCTGGGTAAACATTTAGATGGCCTTTATCTACATGCTGATCTTGACTGGATCTGCATCCAATCTATATGTATATGTGGGTGTCTGGTTTCGTTCTCTCAGAAACGGCTTCCAGAACTTACTGTGGGCTGAATCCACAAAGGCTGTCTGAGGAATGCAGGAACCATTTTAAAGTGTCCCAATAAGTTGGTCACGGGGCCTGGTGGCCATTTTGAATGCCCCTTTTTCCTAGGCTTCTTTTAAAACAGTCTTTAAAATCATGGCCTCTTCTGTCATTCGACCCTTTATAATATAAAGTTCAATTTTGCGAATCCTACACCTGTAGACTATTCAAACTTTAGGCATGTATAGGAAAGCTCCAAAAACTGTGCAATTGCATCAGCAGCCAAAAGAAATTGTCCAGCAACTAACATGTAAGTAGTTCATGATCCCTTTAAATACCGCTGGTAGGGGGTCCTTCATTTTGTTTAACACTGATTGATGTCATAATTTGCCTACTCTGCATGCTGCCGGCAGTCATTAAGTGCCGCACGCAAATCCCTTTTACAAGATGGCGTCCGGAGCACTTACCGTCAGAAGTGTGCACGCGCATCTCGAACCCTATTTTCGAGCATTAGGAGGCTGCGTAGTGCCTAAAAAAAAGCGCGACAAAACCCAATTTCTCCCCTGTTGTGGCTTCAAAGCTTAATACAGGAATTCTGTCATCTTGAGCATCACCGTATAATCTGTTCAGTACTGTTTCTGAATTGTGCCTGAAACAATAGGTGATCTCTCCAATTTTTCACATTCTATAGATGTCATAGATTCATAGGGGGAGAAATTCAGTTTCACCCCAGTTGGGGCACGATTATCAGCCGGGCGCAATGTTTAGCACCTGACGCTAATTATTGCCTCCAACTGCAAACTTGGCTTTTATCTCCCCTGGGGAAGATTGGAGCGTTTCAGTCGCTGCACACCTGTCTTAAGGCGCAAAGTCCGAGGAGCGAGGCGCTAACTCAGAGCGCGGGCGCAGTGCAGGTGATGTCAGTCAGCGATGGAACACAGACACACTTGTGCCAGACAGCTCTTAAAGGGGAGGGTCGATCCTGCTCTCCAGCCACACCGTGCTCATTAGAGCCTTGAATCTCGGCCTGGAGAGAACTGGGACTATATTTTCCAGCCAAGGACTATGGAGAGGGTGAGAGAACGAGCTCAATGCTTCAGCGAACGGGCCTTGGAGGCTCTGGTTGGCGCGGTGGAGCGTAGAAGATCTATACTCTATCCTGAGAGTGGCAGGAGGCCTTTGCCACGCGAGTACAGAAGAGTGTGGAGGGAGGTGGCTCAGTGCGTCTCCTCCAGGAGCATGGTGCCCAGGACCCATACTCAATCTCGCAAAAAGTTCAACGACCTCACTTGGGTCGTCAGGGTGTGTGGCCTTTTTTCAATACCTCTCCATCCCTCCATCTCAACCTCACTCTATGGCCAGAGGGTGGTAAAACCCCAATGCCCAACACATCCAACACCTATGGCCCTCTCTTGAAACACGCATGCACATTCCACACTTTGCATACAGTATGGTCTATTCACCTATGGGAGGCACATCAGGCAAGACCATGGCTGCATACAGTAAGGGATATTCAACTATGGGAGGCACATCAGGCAAGACTGTGGCTGCATACATTAATGGCTATTCAATTATGGGAGGCACCTCAGGCAAGACCATGGCTGTATATTTACTCAGACGGCGTCCTTTTTCTTGCAGGCCAAGCTGTCTCATATTAGGAGACAGCAGCAATGGACGGGTGCAGGATGGCCTCAGCTGCAACCCCTCATCGATCTTGAGGAGCGCGTCCACAGGATTGTGGCAAGCCAGGTGATCGCTCCCATCGCCCCTGGAGAGGCCGACTCCGTGCTAGACAGCAATGATAAGATCATTACCTTTTTCTCCTCTCTCATTCCACTTGTCCCTCAGAACACCAGCCTTTGACACTTTGAATCCAACTTACTAAATCGCTGCACTCATTCCTCCCTTACTGCCCCCCTGTTCTCACGCTAAAGCCACTCTTGTACCTCCCTGCTTTCAGATGGTGATTCACCAGCTGAGGAGACGGACCCTCAAGCTGCCAGTGGGAGCGAAGCCGCAGGCGAGGAGGAAGAGGAAGCCGGAGCATCAGTGCCACCCTCTCCCGAGGAAGCCCATGTCCACACTGGGACCACGCCTTCCCTGGAGGGGAGCAGGGGCGAAATGTCTGATGCTGGTGAAGCTCCAGGACCCAGCAGGTTGCAGCAACACAATATGGCTAGGGAAGCTCGGGGGACTTCTACCCGGAGATAGAGTAGGCCAGCGAGTCCTGCTGCACTGAACGCAGTGGAGGAGCAGCTCATCGCTGAAATGAACACCCAGGCTGTGGACATGCACACTCAGCTCATGGGTGCAGTGGGAAGGGTGCCCTAATGCATTGAAACACTGGCAAGGAGTGTGGAGCACTTCGCTGTAGCACAGGCGGATGCCACGCTAAAGCTTAGTGCTGCAATTCAGTCATTGGCTGCCATTATCCCAACTCAGACTGCTCTCATGTAGACTCAGATTGAGGCCACATGAGCACTGACTGCTGCCATTGTTGCTGGTTCGGACACATTTCCCCGGGGCTCTCACAGTGCCACAGCAGGCCAGCAATCTGTGCTCCAGCAGATTCCTCCGGATGCTGAAGTGCTGCCCTGTGGGCGTGCCAGTCTATCGGTCAAGCAGGGAGTTGCTGTCCTCTCTCAAGATGACAGCATTCCTGCTGCCACCACTGTCACTTCCCCATTGCACTTGCCACCGCCTGTAGGACAGACTGCTGCCGCCCATGCAGAGTTGGTGCAGTCTGCAGCTGGGCCCTCCAGGCCCAGAGCTGGTCGAGGCCGTCCTTCAAGGGCATCTGCAGTCTCAGGTTCTGACAATCAGCAGCCTTCCACCAGCCTTGCTGCAGCCACTGGGGCCCCATTACGGAGGAGCAGGAGGGTGGGATGAGGGGAAGTGCATAAGGGAAGGAGATCACCCTCGAAGGGCAAGAAGTAGGTGTGACAAAATGTTGGTCAATTTTTTATTAAAGGCCGAGGTTCGTGTTCAAACTTTTGTTTACTGTTTTGGGTTTTGGACATTATCTCCAGGTTGTGGGAACCAGTTATGTTAATGAATAATTTTTATTGTTTGTTTCTATTAGTTTGTCATGAAGAAATGACACACACAGAGTTTGTAAAATAAATAAGTTTCTATATTCAAAATGTACATGTTTGGTCTTTGGAATCATTGCTGCCTTGGCCGGCTTAGTGGTTGCGCGTTGGTTTATTTCATGTTGTTCTCAATGGCAGAAGCCATTTCCTCAGCAGGGGCCTAGAAGCAGCTTGCTATCAGCCATTGACGGATGGCCCTTGCAGTTTCAACATTGTGGGCCTCCCTCCCGCTTTGGTGTTGCTGATGATCATCCTCCTCCTCTTCCCCCTCCCCTTCCTCCTCCTCCTCCTCCGGTGGTGCTCCAAGGCCTGGTGGCATTGGCTGGGTCCTGAGGATTGCCAGTTTATGCAGTATGCAGCACACAACTATGAAGAGGGAGACGCGCTCAGGCGAGTAATGCAGGGCTCATCCTGAGTGGTCCAGACAGCGGAGCCATTGCTTGAGCATGCCGATCGTCTGCTCAACAATGTTCCTGGTGGCGAGATGGCTCTCCTTGTACTGCAGCTCAGCAGGGGTGTTGGGGTTACGGAGCGGTGTCATCAGCCAGGTGCACAGTGGATAACCCTTGTCCCCGAGGAGCCAAACACTTGGCTGATGCGGTGCCTGGAAATGTTCTGGCATAGCAGTCTGGCGCAAGAAGAATGCATCATGGCTGCTGCCAGGATAGCGAGCATTGACAGCGAGTATCAGCTGTCTGTGGTCACAGACCAATTGGACGTTTAAGGAGTGGAACCCCTTGCGGTTGCAGAAATCCGCTGCATTCTTATGCGGTGCATGCAATGCCACATGCGTGCAGTCAATGGCACCCTGCACCACGGGGAAGCCCGCTATCTTCGCAAAGCCCAATGCGCGTTCATGCTGTTTGGCCCGGGTCATCGGGAAAGAGATGTACTTGCATCTCCTTTTATAGAGGGCATTTGTGACCTGACAGCTGCAGCAACGGAGCGTGAACTGGGCGATATTGGCGATGTCCCCAGTAGCTGCTTCAAAGGAGCCGATGGCATAAAAGTTGAGAGCCACTGTGATCTTCACTGCCACCGACAGAGATGACCTGGTCCTCAGTAGAGGCTGCAGGTCTGGCTGCAGCAGGTGGCAGAGCTCAGTGGCCACCTCCTTGCTGAAGCGCAGCCTACGCAAACACTGCTCCTCAGAAAAATTAATGTAGGAGAATTGTTGGTGAAATACCCTGGGAGGGTAAGGTCTCCTGTACAGAGGCCTGTTGGCCCTCCTCCACCTGGCCATGATTGCCACTCTCTCTCGGCATTTCTGTTGCCTCCAATTCTGCCGGCACAGGATAACGCCCCAAGTCAGTGCAGCCCCCGCAGTGTCTTGACAATCAAAGTAATGAAGGTCAAAAACAAATGTACCTGCAAAGTGATGCTCAGTAGCCAAAACTGCTTCACACAGCATTGACTCTATGCAGAAGTCTCTCCTCTCTCTCAGAAGCTCTCTCTCTGTCAGAATGATTGGTGCAAAAATGTCTACAACAGAAAAAGCCAGGAAGAGGCCGCCTTTAAATAGCACCCCCCCCAGCCCCACACCAACTGGGAAACGTTCCAGTCTACGTGTCGTTGTTCGCACCAGGCGCAAAGGAGGGGGACACCACTCAATATCCGGTCTGGGATGCCACAAGGGCGTTGCACGCTCAACTGACGTCAAGATCTGCGTGCGCAGGAGATCAGGGTGAAATTGTTTAGTGCCACCACAAAATGTCTGGTCAATTTCGCGAGCGGCGCAGACATCGCCGCACCCAGGCACTAGTTGCTTTGCACCCCATTAGCGCCGTCTTCAGGTGATAATGGGAGGCACAAACCAACCGAATTTTTGCCCCATAGGGGGGAAAAATTGGGTCATGCCCCCTTTGGGGTGCTAACTTTGCTGGGGTGCTACTTTTAGCACCCCGAACAATTAGCACCCCTGCGTCTGAAACTCACTGCTAGCGCCCCAAGAGGGAGGTGGTGCGCTACTGGAAGCGCCCTGCCTCCCTCTTGGGACGCTGCAAGTGAATATCATGGCGCTATGTGCCACAGTGCCACGAGCTGTGGCACGTCATGCTGCAGTACTGCAGGCCTTCCTCCCCTTATTAAAGGGGCGGGGCCTTGTGCAGTGCCACCCAGGGCCCAGCTGGGCTACCAGGGATCGGAGTGCCGGCAAAAGAGCCTGGCACTCAAGAGAAGTGCCAGGTTCACGGGGTGGGGGCTGTGCAGAAGGCCGCAGGTAAGCCCCCCTGACCCTGTCAGACATAGTGTCCTGTGGTAACTCAGGGGGCGCTACCGAAGATCGCAGCCGGAGTGCGAGCGGGGCGCTGCGCATGGTGATGATGTCACCACTAGAGGCGCAGCGCCATGGGGTGCTAACGGTTACTGCTGCCGTTAACCTCCCGCTGAATTTCGCAGGAGGCATTGGTGGCATCACGCCCAGGCGCTAGTTGCTTTGCGCCCCATTAGCGCCCTCACGGGAGGCGCAAATCAATCAAATTTTTCCCCTTGAGTGTTTCCGCTTCCACCACTTCTGTTGGCAGCGAGTTCCTGGTCCTCCCCACTCGCTGCGCAAAAAAGTTTTTCCTCACATCCCCCCTGATTTTGTTTGACCTACTTGGTTCTACTGTTTGCCAAACCTTGGGGACTTTTTGTTCAAAACATTTCACTGGCACAACTTTAATAATGAAACATTTTAACTGTTATATACCCTAGTCTTTCACATTCAGATATATATACAGTATTACCAAAGATGTCTGCAGCTATTTACAGATTCATTGTTTAAAGAAGCTTTACAGAAATACTGAGAAGCTGTAATTGTAATTCCAGACCAGAGAGATAATTCCCCCGAGTTTGTAAGGGACAAATTAACCAAGACTGTGAAGTTATTGGACATATACTTAAAAAGGAAAAATTTACAAGGCTATGGAGAAAGTGGAGGGAAGTGGGATACATTGGATAGCTCTTTCAAAGAGAGTCTTTTACATGATTCTATGAAAAACTCAGCAACCCAAAGCTTCAAATAACAAAACATTATAAATTCCACCAATCATTATATTTAATCTGAAGCACGAATTATCAATGCAGAGAAATTTGTGGTTTATCCATTTTCAATACTTCACCTAGTTGGTAACCAGAGGACACAGATTTAAGATAATTGGCATAAGAACCAGAAGGGAGATGAGGACAATTTTTTTTTACGCAGCGAGTTGTTGTGATTCGGATTTCGCTGCCTGAAAGGGTGGTTGAAGCAGTTTCAACAGTAGTTTTCAAAAGGTAATTGGATATAAACTTGAAAAGGAAAAGTTTTCAGGGCTACGGGGTGAGAGCGGGGGAGTGGGGCTAATTGGATAGCTCTTTCAAAGAGCCAGCACAGGCACAATGGGCTGAATGGCCTCATTCTGTGCTGCAAGATTCTATGATTCTCTCATAAGCCAATGGAACCAACATCTTTAGGTGCCTTACTAAAGGTCTGTTAAGGGTATATCATGCAAAGCTCCACAGCCTTGCACTTCCCACATGTATATATAACACACAATAAAATCTGGCTCCACAGCATGCAAAGGGAGTAGGCAGATTTATACCGGTGAACAGAGCAGCCATGTAACTACAGACAATATGTAACTACAGACAAAGCACTGTGTTTTTGTCACAATATCCAGCGTCAATTGACAGATGTCTAGATGGGAGCCAGGAGCAAAGGCATTAAATTAACAGAACCTGGTAGTATTCCATGCACCAAGTGTACCACAATATATAGCTGATTGAACATCACAGAGGATCAATAGGAAGGCTGTTATCACCTCGGCCATCTGATCAAACCAGAACTGCAGGACAGACCCCCTACTATTTGCCACAGATTGACGGACTACAGAGTTAACAAATACCCTGCCCAACATGTAAGCATTTGCACAGGCCTCAGCATCAAACTTCAACAGGAGCAGATAGAGGCAATTTGTTTCTGGCATGGTGACTCCCCTGGGGAGAGTTATGAAAGACCCAATGCAAGTAGTCACTTGTGCACCTTTATGCAATGCCATCATGTGCCTCAAGAAAAAACAGTCAATGTCAGAAGATCATGTATGATTCTCAGCGAGCATTCATGAAGCTTTCATTCTCAATTTATACCCCAACTCTTCCAATAGGAAAGAAGGATAAATGTGGTGTGCTGTGACATCTCCGCAAAAGGGACCACAAGCAATTTCATTAGATTCTGACAGTTCTGCTTGATTCTGTGAAAAGAGAAAATGACGTTATTTGTGTGGTGTATGTAACCTGTTCCACCTTAAGAGAACTTAAGCCTGTTCCACCTTAAGAGATGTACTACTTTCTCTGGCTGCTGTATACATAATACCGGTGGTGACCACCGGTATATAAGCACTGTGTAGTAATATTGTAATTAATATAGTCCTGACCTCCAACCAGTAAAGACCTGTTGAACTTTAATCTTGTAGTCTGTGTTAGTAATTACAACTAGAACACACAGACTTAACAGTGGCGACGAGTCCGATTCTTACCCTGCGGCAGTTTATATCCACGGCGGCTTCGTCCACAGAACGGACGTCGAAGAGAGGCTTCCACCCTCATCACCCTGCTGGAAGACACGTCGCGCGGCAGACATCGAGAAACCAGAGTGCAGAAGACATCCTGAACTCGAAGCCTCCATCAGCGGCTGTCAGCTATCTTCTTTCTACCTCGGTGGTGGGTAAGCCGGGCAGCGACACGACCAGAAAGTCGGCCGCGTTGGCTGTACAGACGGGGAGGGAAGACGGAGGAATAAGGGCGGTGAGATCGATCGCGACCGGAGATAAGGGCCGGGCCGCATTCGGGCCGAAAGGCGCAGCGCGGGGACATCGATCGCGGCTGGTGATAAGGGCCGGGCCGCATTCGGGCTAAAAAGGCGCAGCGTCTGGGGCAACTGAAGGCGCGATAGCCGCGGTGAAGCGGAGACAGCATCGGGGGACGGGTGAAGACCGCCAAGCGCGGGAAAACCGCCATTTTGTAGGCGGAGGACGAAGACAAGAGCGGGAAGCCGCCATCTTGGATAAAAATAAAAATAAATTAAATTGCAACGATGCCTAAACATGGGAACATTAATACCTTTGATAGCGACATCGAAGATTGGGCCATGTATGTAGAACGCATACAAAATTATTGTAAAGCAAATAAAATCCCAGATGAAGAGAAAGCACTAACATTATTAAACTTAATGGGTGCGAAGACATACGGGCAATTGAAACACCTTTTATCACCAGATGAACCGGCGGATAAGACGTTCGAGGAGATTGTTACTGTCCTGAAAAATCATCTAATCCCCACGCCGCTGATGCTAGCGGAACAATTTAAATTTTACAGCAGAAGGCAGCTGAAGGATGAAAGCAATGCTGAATATTTAATGGAATTGCGTAAGCTAGCAAAGTACTGTCAGTTTGGAATGAGACTGACAGAGGCGCTACGAGATAAATTTGTGTGTGGTTTATTAAAAGAAGATACACAAAAGCGACTGCTCGAGGAGAATGAGCTGACGCTTGAGAAAGCGGTCACTATGGCAGCAGCACATGAAGCCGCAGCGAGAGGCACGGCAGTAATGCAGCTACGGTCACCGGAACTCAGTACAAATAAATTGGGTTTGAGTACTGTAAAATGTTATCGTTGTGGAAAGACAACGCACGATCAGAACCAGTGTTGGTTTAAAAACCAAGAATGCAGAACGTGTGGCAGGCTTGGCCACATAGCTAAAGTATGCCGGTCAGGAAAGAAGACCAGCAACAAAAAGTCACCGCAAGGAAAATGCATAAAGGTACACAAGGTGACAAAGAACAGTTCGACCGAACAGAAGTCAGATTCAGACGCTAGCTGTAATGAACTGGGTAGCTTAAGAGTACACAACGTTGGTAAGGATGCAGATCTCCAGACAATTTGGGTCACCCTTCAGATAGCAGGAGTCCAAGTAAAGATGGAATTGGACACTGGATCGGCATTGACGGTCATGAATAAGAAAGATTACAAAAGGTTATTCCAACATATTCCCCTACGGGATACGGAGATTATATTGAAAACATACACGGGGCAAAGAGTGTACACCATCGGAAAGATAGAGGTAAAAGTGGTCCACAAGGGCGAAGAAAGCCAAGTAATGGACTTATATGTGCTACCTGAAGGAGGTCCACCACTACTGGGATGGGAGTGGATTAGGAAAATGAATATGGACTGGCACTCCTTGAAGGCACTAACGGTAGATTCCGGGGAAACAGATGTCAAACCTAAACGATTGTCCAAAATATTGGATGATGCTAAAGAGGTGTTCCAGTAGGGACTGGGAACACTGAGAGGAATTACAACAAACATCAAGATTGATGAACATGCACACCCAAAAATTTTTAAAGCCAGACCGGTACCCTATGCAATACGACCTACTGTAGAAGCAGAACTGGAAGCGCTAGAACGTTCAGGTGTACTGTCTAAGGTAGATTGGAGTGAGTGGGCTACGCCCATTGTTCCCGTTATGAAACGTCCTTCGAGCAACAAGCCAGGAGAACCAGGGAAGGTTCGCATCTGTGGAGATTTCAAAATCACCGTTAATCCGGTGCTTCACATGGTGCAGTATCCGCTTCCGCGGATTGAGGATATTTTTGCTTCGTTGTCTGGCGGGAAACACTTCACCAAGATAGACCTGGCGCAGGCGTACTTGCAGATGGAGGTTGAAGAAGAGTCACGCCAATACCTCACGATCAACATGCATCGAGGTTTGTACCGGTACAATAGGCTGGTTTTTGGAGTGGCATCGGCTCCAGCAATTTGGCAGAGGGCCATGGAGCAGGTATTACAGGGAATTCCAGGCACACAATGTTACCTGGATGATATTCTGATTACAGGTGATGGTGATGAAGAACACCTCGCAAACTTGGAACTGGTGCTCAACAGACTGAAAGAGTATGGACTTAGAGTTAATCAGCAGAAATGTGAGTTCTTCCAGAAGCGGATCTCGTACTGTGGTCATGTCATTGACCGGGAGGGGCTTCATAAGTCTCCTGACAAGATTGACGCAGTTGTGAAGGCTCCCGCTCCGGAGAATGTCTCTCAGTTGAGGTCGTTTCTAGGATTGATTAACAATTACCATAAATTTCTACCAAATCTATCCACGGTACTGCACCCGCTAAATGCTCTTTTACAGAAGGGGGTACCATGGGAATGGAGCGAAAACTGTAAGAAGGCATTTCGCAAAAGCAAAGAATTAATCACCTCAGAGGAATTGTTGGCTCACTTCAACCCGACACTGCCTATTCGGTTGGCTTGTGATGCTTCTCCATATGGTATTGGGGCAGTACTCTCACACAAGTTGCCAAATGGCACGGAAAGGCCAGTCGCGTTTGCATCCAGATCATTGACCTCCGCTGAGCGCAACTATGCGCAGATCGATAGGGAGGCTCTCAGCCTTGTATGGGGAGTGAAGAAGTTTAATCATTACCTGCAGGGCCAAAAATTCACACTTCTGACAGACCATCAGCCGTTGGTATCCATTTTTAACCCTAAGAAGGGTGTTTCAGTGATGACAGCACAGCGTCTCCAGAGATGGTTCCTTTTCCTAGGGGCACATCAATATCAAATAGAATTCAAAGATACGAAGCAGCATGGCAATGCTGATGGGCTGTCGCGCCTGCCACTACCTGAAGAAGAAGAAACGACGAAAGTTGACCCTGTTGAGTTATTTCATTCGACCATCATCGAGTGTTTACCAGTCACCAATGCAAGTATTGAAAGAGAAACCAGGAATGACCCGACACTGTCCAGAGTCTATGAGGTGACAGTGAAAGGATGGCCAACACGTGGTGATCCTCTGTTACCGGCATTCTCAGCAAGGCGAGACCAGCTGTCCGTCTGCCATGGTACTTTGATGTACGGGACAAGAGTGATTATTCCTCCCACGTTAAGGGAAAGAGTTCTAAAAGAACTGCATGAAGGTCATCTGGGGGGAGTTAAGATGAAAAGTCTTGCTAGGGCTTATGTATGGTGGCCGGGTATTGACCAACAGATAGAGGAGTTGACGAAAAGCTGCGCTGGGTGCCAAAAAGTGCAAAATGCACCTCCGATCGCACCGCTACACCCATGGGAATGTCCTTCAGCCCCATGGCAACGCATACATATTGACTTTGCTGGTCCATTCATGGACTCCATGTTCCTAATTGCGGTGGACGCACATTCCAAATGGCCAGAAGTGATCAAGATGAATACCACTACTTCAGAAAAGACAATTGCGGTGTTAAGAACAATATTCGCAAGGAACGGATTGCCAGAACAGATCTGTTCGGACAACGGACCACAGTTCGTGTCGGAAGAATTCCAAAAATTCTTAAAGAAGAATGGGGTGAAACATTATACCTCTGCCCCATATCATCCGGCGACAAACGGGTTGGCCGAGAGATTTGTCCAAACATTCAAAAAGGCAATAAAGGCCATGAACGATGATCAGATTCCGTTACAGCACAAGGTGAACAATTTCCTAATGGCATATCGAAACGCCGCTCATGCAGTGACTAACCAAAGTCCTGCCATGATGTTTTATAACAGGAGGTTGCGGTCCAGGTTGGACTTGTTAAAACCAAATGTGCGGAGGGAAGTGGAAAACAAACAGTTCCGTCATATTAATAACAAGACCACTCGAAGTTTCGACGTAGGACAACCAGTGTTGGCAAGGGGCTATGGAAACGAAAAATGGTAGTCCGGAACAATTCGGGCCAGACAAGGACCTCTGATGTACACAGTAGATATTGGTAACAATGTGATAAGGCGTCATGCGGATCAACTGGTAGAATCGAGAGCAAGGGTCGAACCCATGGTTGCGACAGAGACAACTGTGGAAGACGTTAATGAACCTGAAGCATCTACCTCGGCAGGGAATGTACCTGATGATGATAACACCCAATGCATGGGAGACCAACTAGAGGAGTCACCTCAGCAACAGGGATCAGAGACCACTGAAAGGCGTTATCCAAACCGAATCAGAAGGCCTCCTGAGAGACTGAACCTTTGAACTGTTTATACCTGAAGTTATATATGTTATTGTGTTATGTTAAATGGGGATATGACTATTAAGCTAAAAAGGGAGGATTGTGGTGTATGTAACCTGTTCCACCTTAAGAGAACTTAAGCCTGTTCCACCTTAAGAGATGTACTACTTTCTCTGGCTGCTGTATATGTAATACCGGTGGTGACCACCGGTATATAAGCACTGTGTAGTAATATTGTATTTAATGTAGTCCTGACCTCCAACCAGTAAAGACCTGTTGACCTTTAATCTTGTAGTCTGTGTTAGTAATTACAACTGGAACACACAGACTTAACAATTTGCTTCTGAACACTGTTACCCATACATGCTGTATTAGTTATGGTGCTTGATCACGAGTGTGCCCAAGAGTCTGTGTGTGTCCCTCTTTCTATATCTGTGTGTCTCTGTCTTTCTGTATCTGTGTGTCTCTATCTTTTTCTGTATCTGTGGGGGGAGTTTTAACCCCCAAAAAACAGGTGGGTTTGGGGTTGGGTGGGAAGTTAAAGAGTTAAAAAGCTGAATCCAGAATGAAGGATGTGGGACCAGATAACCGAGGCCGCCACTGCCAGCAGTGTCACCCCACCATCTGGCTCCAGTGCCCAAAGAAGCTTCACGACCTCAGAGCAGTGGTCAAGGTCAGTGAATGCATCAACAACACCAACAACCTGTATTTATATAGCGCCTTTAATGTTGTAAAACATCCCAAGGCGCTGCACTGGAATATTTTAAGACAACAAATTTGATACCGATCCACATAAAGATAAATTAGGGCAGGTGACCAAAAGCTTGGTCAAAGAGGTAGGTTTTAAGGAGCGTCTTAAAGGAGGAAAGAGAGGTAGAGAGGCGGAGATGTTTAGGGAGACAATTCCAGAGCTTAGGGCCTAGGCAACAGAAGGCACGACCAAAAGCATCTTCAAAAGCAGTCTCCTAACAAATGCACCACTAGCCTCACACACTTCTCAATGCCTGACTCCATCGCCCTTCCCCAACACTCACCTACCAACAATCTGCACCAATCACGAGGCACACCTCACATTCCTAGCCTCACCTCATGCCCTTGGAGGAGACAGTGCAGGCCATTCTTGGCAGGGACATGGCTGAGTCCTTGACCAGCAGTGGGGCAGAGAGGACACAAGATGCTGGTATCCTCATCCATGATCCTCCTTCTCGAATGCAGCTCTTGCTTTTCTACCCTCCCCTCACCACAACTCCACACTTATGCCTTCCTCATTTCACACACCCAAGAAATGCAGCCTGCACTGTCAGTGGTTGACCAAGAAGAGGGAGAGGAGACTGAAGAAGACAAAAAGAAGAAGAAACACCATTACTCAATTTGACATTCCCAACCACCAGCTCCTCAAGGTCAACCAGCAAGATCATTTGCAGTGTTCCCCATTGAAAGTCAACAGCCTTCTACCAGCCATGCTGCAGCCAATGGAGTAGCACTACATGACATCAGTAGGATAGGCAAAGGCACACACAAGACAGTCACTAAGGGGATTCATAAGGGTGAAGAGTTGATTTCTTCATGTCATATTGGATGGATAGATGTATAAAGTTGGATTGTTAAGTTTGCTTTGTGGTAGCTTTTATTTCAACATTGTGGCCAAGAGGATGCTGTGATGGTCAGTAACAGAGGAAAGGTAAGGTGTGGGACAAATGTTGACAGGGGAATTGGGGTTGTGGTCACTGGTACCACAGGTGGATGATGCCATTCCGGATGTCCTGGCCAGAAAGGGGCTGTCTGGGTTGCATCATTCCTTCTGCTTCTTCCACTTTTGCTTCATCCTCTTCTGTTTCTTTCGCTTTTGTGTATTCCTCTTCTACTTCCTCCTCTTCTGTGTCTTCCTCTTCCCTTTGGAAGCGTATGCTGTAAATCTGAAATAAAAACATAAAATGCTGAAAATACTCAGCAGATCAGGCAGCATCTCAACCTGAGACGTAGGGGGTGATTTTGCCAATGGGGGCGCATTTGAGGCGGGACACCCACTTGTCGGGTTTTAGTCCCACCTCCATCGACTTGTGGCCAACCCACGCGATTTTCCCTTGATTGACCTTGTTAATTCCACACAGGGGGCTTAGCAGACCAATTAAGGGAAAGCCGGTTACAGAGAATGTCAGCGTTTGATGCTTCATCTGTCAAATATTTTTGACAGATGAATTGTCATCGTTTGACAGCTTTGAGAAGCTGTGATACACTGACATTCTCTGTTGTTTGGTGAGTTCTTGTACTCAAGACTCACCAAACATATTTTCTGAGCAGAAAGCAGATGGCTGTTGCATCAGAGAATGAAGAAGCCATTCTGTCATCTCTGATGTAGAGATGCCGGAGCCTCCAGATCCACAACGATTGAAGCCTGCAGTGTAAGGGATGGTGTGTGGGTTGTTTGTCAGCTTCACCTCTGACTCCTTTGAGCACTTTGAATCGCTCCCACTCCCTTTTGTTCTAGACTTTGGACTTATTTGGGGGTTGTAATGAACTTGCAACAGACACCTGGGTTGGACAAAAGAATTTAGATCTTTATTTTGAGACAGGAAAATATACAATACAATAAAACTTATAATCTAAAAGGGTGGGGAACACTCGGAATATGCGAGGGAGAATGGACAGGCAGAAAGGGAACGGGTGACCAACAGAGTACTAGGCACAGGCAGGTAGTGCAGGGGTCCTCTGTGGACAACCCCCTCTCAAACAGATACACCACTTTGAGTACTGTTGGGGGGGATGACTTATCAGAGGAAGGCAGCAGCAGCCAACTTCTTGTCATGAGGGGTGGCTCTGCTGCACAGAACAGGAGGAAAAAGAAGGGTAAAGCTGTAGTAATAGGGGATTCTATTGTAAGGGGAATAGATAGGCATTTCTGCGGCCACAAACGAGACTCCAGGATGGTGTGTTGCCTCCCTGGTGCAAGGGTCAAGGATGTCTCAGAGCGGCTGCAGAACATCTTGGAAGGGGAGGGTGAACAGCCAGTTGTCATGGTGCATATAGGTACCAACGATATAGGTAGAAAATGGGGTGAGGTCCTAAAAGCTGAAAATAGGGAGTTAGGAGGTAAATTAAAAAATAGGACCTCAAAGGTATTAATCTGGCAGGATTGCTACCAGTGCCACGTGCTAGTCAGAGTAGAAATAGAAGGATATTTCAGATGAATATGTGGCTAGAGGAATGGTGCAAGGGGGAGGGATTCAAATTCCTGGGACATTGGAATCGGTTCTGGGGGAGGTGGGACCAGTTCAAACTGGACGGTTTGCACCTGGGCAGGGCTGGGACCGATGTCCTAGGGGGAGTGATTGCTAGTGCTGTGGGGGAGGGCTTAAACTAGAATGGCAGGGGGTTGGGAACCTGAGAAGATGGACAGAGGAAAGGGAAACAAGGAAAAAAGCAAAAGATAGGAAGGAGAGAAACAAAAGTGGCAGTCAGAGAAATCAACGGTTTAAATCAAACATGGCCACAGTAAATAATAATTCTAATAGGTCTAAGAGCGTTAAAAATACAAGCCTGAATGCTTTGTGTCTTAATGCGAGGAGCATTCGAAATAAGGTGGATGAATTAGCTGTGGAAATAGAGGTAAACGAATATGATTTGATTGGGATTACGGAAACATGGCTCCAGGGTGGCCAAGCCTGGGAACTCAACATCCAGGGGTATCCAATATTCAGGAAAGATGGGCAAAAAGGGAAGGGAGGTGGGGTAGCATTGCTGGTTAATGAAGGGATTAACACAATTGTAAGGAAGGATATTAGCTCTGATGATGTGGAATCTGTATGGGTAGAACTGAGAAATACCAAGGGCCAGAAAACATTAGTGGGAGTGGTATATAGACGTCCAAACATTAATGCGGAGGTTGGGGATGGCATTAAAAGGGAAATTAGAGAAGCGTGCAATAAGGGCACAGCAGTCACCATGGGTGACTTTAATCTACATATAGATTGGGCTAACCAAATTAGTAACAATACTGTGGAGGAGGAATTCCTGGAGTGTTTACGGGATGGTTTCCTGGACCAATATGTCGAGGAACCAACCAGAGATCAGGCCATCTTAGACTGGGTATTATGTAGAGAGAAAGGATTAATTAGCAATCTTGTTGTACGAGGCCCTTTGGCTCGGAGCGATCATAATATGATCGAATTCTTCATTAAGATGGAGAATGAAGTAGTTGACTCAGAGACTAGGGTCCTGAATTTAAATAAAGGAAACTACGATGGTCTGAGGCGCGAGTTGGGTCGGATTGATTGGGGAATGTCACTCAAAGGGTTGACGGTGGATAGGCAATGGCAAACATTCAAAGACCGCATGGATGAACTACAGAATTTGTTCATCCCAGTTTGGCATAAAAATAAAACAAAAAATGTGACTCAACCGTGGCTAACAAGGGAAATTAGGGATAGCATAATATCCAAGGAGAGGACATATAAATTGTCCAGGAAAAGCAGTAAACCTGAGGATTGGGAGCAGCTTAGGATTCAACAAAGGAGGACAAAGGGATTAATTTAAAAAGTGAAAATAGAATATGAGAGTAAGCTTACAGGGAACATAAAAGCTGACTGTAAAAGCTTTTATATCTATGTGAAGAGAAAAAGATTGGTGAAGTCAAGCGTTGGTCCCTTACAGTCAGATACCCCTCCCCGGTAACTTGCCATTTATAATGGGGAACAAAGAAATGGCAAAACAATTAAATACATATTTTGGTTCTGTCTTCACAAAGGAGGACACAAATAACCTCCCAGAGATGTCGGGGAACATAGGATCTGATGAAAGGGAGGAACTGAAAGAAATCAGTATTTGTAGGGAAATGGTGTTAGGGAAATTGATGGGATTGAAGGCCGATAAATCCCCAAGGCCTGATAATCTACATCCTAGGGTACTTAAGGAAGTGGCCCTAGTAATAGTAGATGCATTTCTGATCATCCTTCAACATTCGACAGAATCTGGAACAGTACCCATGGATTGGAGGGTAACTAATGTTACGCCACTATACAAAAAAGGTGGTAGAGAGAAAACCGGGAATTGCAGAACGGTAAGCCTGACATCGGTAGTGGGGAACATGCTAGAGTCCATTATAAAAGATGTAATACCAAAGCACTTGGAAAACAGTGACAGGATCGGACAAAGTCAACATGGATTTACAAAAGGTAAATCATGCTTGACTAATCTACTGGAATTTTTTGAGGATGTAACTAGTAAAATAGTTAAGGAAGAACCAGTGGATGTGATGTATTTGGACTTTCAGAAGGCTTTCGATAAGGTCCCACATAAGAGATTAGCATTTAAAGTTATGGCACATGGGATTGGGGGCAAGGTATTGACTTGAATAGAGAACTGGTTGGCAGACAGAAAGCAAAGAGTTGGAATAAATGGGTCTTTTTCCGAGTGGCAGGCAGTGACTAGTGGGGTACCGCAGGGATCGGTCCTTGGACACCAACTATTCACAATATATATTAATGATCTAGACAAGGGAACTAGATGTAATATCTCCAAATTTGCAGATGACACAAAGCTGGGTGGGCCTGTGTGCTGTGAGGAGGATGCCGAGAAACTCCAGGATGATTTAGACAGGTTGGGTGATTGGGCAGAAGCATGGCAGATGTAATATAATGTGGATAAATGTGAGGTTATCCACTTTGGTGGCAAAAACAGGAAGGCAGACTATTATCTGAATGGCAATAGATTGGGAGAAGGGGAAGTGCAACGAGACCTGGGTGTCCTTGTGCACCAATCGCTGAAGGTCAGCATGCAGGTGCAGCAGGCGGTTAAGAATGCAAATGGTATGTTGGCCTTCGTAGTGAGAGGGTTTGAGTACAGGAACAAGGATGTCTTGCTGCATTTGTACAGGGCCTTGGTGAGGCTAAATCTTGAGTATTGTGTGCAGTTTTGGTCACCTTATCTGAGGAAGGATGTTCTTGCCATGGAAGGAGTTCAGCGAAGATTCACCAGGCTGATACCTGGGATGACAGGAAGGACATATGAGGAGAGATTGGGACGATTGGGCTTGTACTCACTGGAGTTTAGTAGAATGAGAGAGGATCTCATTGAAATGTATAAAATTCTGACAGGACTGGACAGACTAGCTGAAGGAAGAATGTTCCCGATGGTCGGGGAGTCCAGAACCAGGGGTCACATTCTAAGGATAAGGGTTAGGCCATTTAAGACAGAGAGGAGGAATTTCTTCACCCAGAGAGTGGTGAACCTGTGGAATTCTCTACCACAGAAGGCAGTAGAGGCCAATTCATTAAATATTTTCAAGAAGGAGTTGGATATATTTCTTAAGGCTGAAGGGATCAAGGGGTTTGGGGAGAAAGCAGGGACCAATACTGAATTTAGATGATCAGCCATGATTGCATTGAATGGCGGAGCATGCTCGAGGGACCAAATGGCCTACTCCTGCTCCTAACTTCTATGTTTCTATGTTTCTACAATAGATGAAATCCCTTACTCTCCCAACCCCACTATCCTCACTAGGCTGAAATCTAGAGGACCAGGAAATGCTCACCAATCGACTTTCTTGACAGATTGTAGAGGTTCGCAATTTTGGGGTTCTCCTTTGTTGTAGCGGTTGGGGCCTGCCATACCCCAGACGTGGTAGAAGACTGCACCTGCGTTTGGTCTTCAGTTTGGGTTGGTCCGCTAATGAGGTTAGTCGCGCTGTTGGATGTATCAGGTAAGTACCCAAATTTCTTTGGTTAGGTAAAGTTTTTAGGGTCTTTCGTGTCAAAATCTTACCCAGGGGTCTGTCAGACTACACTGTAGAGTGGAAACAAGTCTTTGATTTTGAAGTTTCGGTGGTTGCTTTCTTGTTGGTCGCGGTGGCCCAGTATTACCTGGTTGGTGGTAATATTGGTAGTTGTTGGTTTCTTGGGGCCTTCGGTTGCCGCGATCTCTGTTTATTCTTCTCTGGTGATGAACTGTACTGTGAGCGTGAACGTGCGGGCTTCTGATGAACTTGAACTTCTTCTGCGATCTTACTGCACATCTGAAGTGGCTGAACTGACCGTCTGATGACGAACTGACTGTTTCTTTGAAAAAGCAGGCCTCAATTATACTGGTTTGAGGCCTGGCTTATCTGACAGCCAAATCTCGGGTTTCTTTGTTAAATTTGGCGGGCTCGTTATATTTAATAGGTTTTAAAACTTTAACAAGCTTCGGGGATGGTCCATCTACACTTAACGAGTTTCGGAGATGGTCCATCTAACTTTAATCGGCCTTTAACTGCTTTCGGGATTGCCCTGAAACTAGTTTAAAAATGCAAAACGTTTGTCAATCCACACACCACCCCTTACACTGCAGGCTTCAATCGTTGTGGATCTGGAGGATCCGGCATCGCTACATCAGAGATGACAGAATGGCTGCTGCATTCTCTGATGCAACAGCCATCTGCTTTCTGCTCAGAAAATAGGTTTGGTTTTGAACTGCTGTTTGATTGTTGGTTCCTGTAGGGCTATGTAATTTCCTTTGTGTTGCTGTGGGCATGTACTGTTTTATTCATGTACTTTGGCTCCACGATTTTTGGCGGGAACAGGTTCTATTGTCTTTATGTAAAGGCTGAGGTGGCCCAAGACATTCCCAGACTGCCTAATATCCAAACTTGGGGGCCCACCCCACCTCCCCTGTGTCACAGCCTTTCACAAGTCTGAACATGCCTTTAAACCAGCCAAATCTTCCTGGGGTTTTGATTTTTAAAATCCCTTTGGCCCAATATTCCTTCAAACAGTCCTTTCTTCCTTTTGGGGGAAAATGTATAATTTTGCGATCCTTACACAGCCCCCTGTGATACTTTATAACATTATAGTATCATGCAGGTGTGAGCAAAATTTCTGATCCGCAGGAGCCAACCTTCCCCTGTATTACCTAAAACTAATACCCAAACAAAACACTCTCCCATTCCCTTTAGGTGTAGTGTTTACCAAAATACACAAGGTAAAAACTTTTATTACATTCACATCCAAGCACGGAGGGGGTCCAACACCCCTGCACCACTTGGAAAATCACACACAGGTAAAATAAAGACACACACATTCATCAAACTTTATTTTAATAATGTTCAAGGTTGGTTTTTATACTTGGTCATAGACTTTATTTTTGTCCCATGCCCCTCATGTTGAGAGCGGAGCATCTGGTCCCTTCCTTTGCACTTTGCACACAACAGGTAGAAAACTATTCCCAGCTGGCAAACCACTAAAATGTCCAAAACCAGCCTAATCCAAGAGGGGACTTCTATATTTTCAAAAATATCCCACCAGGGTGGAACTACAATATCCAATATCTTGACCCCCATCTCAACTGTCTTCTGCTCTAATGTGTAGAAATGTTTCTGTGAGATGACAACTGCTTTTAATAGGGCGGTAAGATGTTCTGGTAGAAGGGGAATTTTATAGCCAAAATGTGTTACATAACTTTGCAGGTTGCTGATGTTTTCTCTGACAGTGAGGTGAACAGTTGAGGGTTCAGGGATGGGTACAATCCGTTCCTGGCCCACTTGAACTTCTGCCTCAGGTATAAAACAAAAACTGCTGTCACTCACCAGACACCAGATGTACTGTCCATGCCGGTAGTGGGGCGCACTTGTGGTGACACAATATGTCCCACACCCTATGAATGCTAGCTGAGGGGAAACATGGTCTTGTGCCATTACCTCCATGGTACAGTTCACAGGTCATGCACCAGCAGCTTTAAACCCGCACTGTGGTCTCGAATAGGCATTCAAGTGCTGGGAACACAGTATTTTGTGTGCTCCCCGGCTCCGGCACCCGGAGAGGCCTGTACCTGTCATAGCGTGCTCCCACTTTATGACATAAGGTGGGACCTCTGCAAAACGGACATGTGCACCCCCTTGAATGATCCCAATGTTCTCCACCCTGTTTACCAGTGCGGGTCGGGCTGTTCCACCCATGACCAGCATCCTCACTACTATCCCCATGATAGTGTGATTGGAACGTCCACAATCCACTGGGACAGAGTAGGCTTCAGAAGCTTGACGGAACTGACACGGGCTTAGCGAATTTCTAAACAGGTGGAGGGCTGCGAGATGCTTGTTACTAATCCAGGATGGGACTAAACCTTGTTTTAAATCCTCCAGGTTGCTGCGGCCCTCGCCCAGCAACCATGCCCTGTATAGCACGCACACCTCATTCTGTGCAACTTGATCCAAAGCATTCCTGTCCTCCCTTATAAGTGCATTTACTCTATTGGTGTGTCTTTCCAGCTCAGCTATTATCTCCTTTAAATGGACCATCGTGGCCTGGTCCTCATGTAGCTCTGAGCCGACCACTGTGTTCTCCTCTGTTAGGATGTTTCTTAACTCGGACTTTAAACTATTTATCTGGGTTTGCAGCTCTATGTCTTCTAAGCTGTTTATCACTGAGGATCCTGTACTATAAGCTGTAAAAATATTATTCCATGTCCCCCTTCTTTGTCTGCCTGCACCCATATTATGTTCAGGATGTAAACTGTACCGTTTCGCTTTGTCCACATTGGCGAAGTCGAACTCATAAAACTTTCAAAACATTTCCTTCAACAGAGCTTGGTACAATCATTCTGTCTCTTTAGGGCACCACTCAGGTAAGTGCACCTTGGTCAGGTTCAGGATCACTGAGGCCACTGCATAGTGTACCCCCTGGTACAGCAGCTTATCGGTTGGTGCTAGGACTAACCCATTCCCTGGTCCCTTGGTGGTGGTAGGACACCTCTGGACTATAGTCTGTGATGTCGTGGTCATGGGCAGTGGCTTTCGGGGGCAGGTTACATGCTCAGTGGCATTGCCTGGAATCGGGGAGTGTGGGACCGCGCATGCATGCAGCCTGGAATCCCACCCAATCCCCTCCCCGGTATCTTGCCATTGCCGGTGGAAAATGGTGGATACGCCTGTGGGGCAGACCTTCTCTGACCCCTACATACAAACATAAATCTCCTGATCCGATTCCCACTACTTGTCCCAGCACATACTCAATCCCCCTCGGGTCCCTGTAATCGTCTGATGGGTATTGTTCCCCAATCGTTCCCAATCGACTGCGGGGTTTCCTACATCCTTGCTCAGCTTTCTGAGCCACCAACACCTATCCAAAGGAATCTGTCTCTTGCATGTTAAACATACACGTTCTCCCACGGTGACTGTTACATCCATGTATAATCAAACACAGACTGCGGAGAACGGTACAAACGATGTATACTCAACGTGGCTCACACTGCAACTGATCCATACAGATTACTACTCAGCGTTATATACAGGTGTGGTCACTGCCAGTACTACAGTATACAGGAGCTGTAGAAAGTAGTTCCCCCCTTAAAGGTACATACATTACAATTCCTCCCCTTTTAGATTAAGAGTACCATAACACTCATTTAAAAATTAAATATCAAACTAATTACAATTAACACTTTTAACATGCAACATTAGCTGAAAATAGTCTATTTATAAATTCAGTCTTTGGGGAGGCTTCCTGATCCTTTCTGGATAGTGCCTTTCCCAAGTGTCTTGCTCTTGGTGCGGAGGCGATTCTCGCCCCCTGTCGTCGGTTGGTTCATCAGCTTCCGATGCTACTGTTTCTGGGGTAGATGCTACCTGTACGTCGGGTTCATCACCAGGTACGTATGGGCGAGGCATGGGGTTGACTTGTTCCTGTGACTCTAGGATCTGGTCAGCATGGCGTCTCACGATGCTCTCCCCAATGTCCACTGTGTACATTAGTGGGCCCTGCCATGTGCATATCGTTCCTGGCTGCCATTTTTCTGTTCAGTAGTCGCGGGCCAAGACTGGTTGCCCTACATTGAAGCTCCTTGTTGGCTTCTCATGGATGTGCTGGAATTGCTTACTCTCAACATCTCTTCGTACGTTTGGTCTGAGCAAATCCAGGCGAGATCTTAACCTTCGGTTAAAGAACATCATGGCTGGGGCCTGGTTGGTGACTGCATGTGTCGCATTCCGGTAGGCGAACAGGAAATTATCCACCTTGTGCTGCAGCGGAATGTTGTCATTGCACATAGCCTTTATTGCCTTCTTAAAGGTTTGTACGAACCTCTCAGCCAATCCATTTGTGGTTTGGATGATACGGGGCCGATGTGTAATGCCTTACCCCATTCTTTTTCAAGAACCTCCGGAACTCTTCGGACACAAACTGTGGTCTGTTGTCGGAGCAAATCTGTTCTGGCAAGCCATTCCTGGCAAAAATGGTCCGTAGGACTGCAATAGTTTTCTCCGTGGTGGTGGAGGACATTTTGATGACCTCAAGCTATTTTAAGTGCGTATCCACGGCTATTAAAAACATTGAGTCCATGAATGGACCAGCAAAATCAATATGCACCTGTTGCCATGGAGATGAGGGCCACTCCCATGAGTGTAGAGGGGCCTGTGGTGGTGCATTTTGGACTTTCTGGCATCCTGAGCAGCTCTTGGTCAGGTCCTCGATTTGTTTATCGATTCCCGGCCACCACACATAAGCCCTGGCTAGGCTCTTCATTTTTACCCCTCCCAGATGACCCTCATGAAGCTCATTGAGCACTCTATCCCTTAACTTGGGTGGAATTACCACTCGGGATCCACACTTCAAGGTCCCCCGGCACACTGACAGCTGTTCTCTCCTTGTCGAGAATGCTGGCAACAGTGAGTCGCCATGTGCTGGCCATCCCTTCACCGTCAAATCATATACCCGAGACAGTGTCGGGTCATTTCGGGTTTCCTTTTCGATACAAGCATTAGTTACCGGTAGGAATTCAACTATAGTCGAATGGAATATTTCGACAGGATCCTCTGCTGGTGCTTCCTCTGCAGTAGGCAGTGGCAGGCGTGATAGCCCATCATCATTTCCATGCTGTTTCGTGCCCTTATATTCAATCTCATAGTGGTGCGCCCCTAGAAAAAGTGACCATCTTTGTAGTCATTGCGCATTCATCAACGGAACGCCCTTCTTCAGATTAAAAATGGAGACAAGAGGCTGGTGATTAGTCAGCAAGGTGAATTTCTGCCCATGCAGATAGTGATTGAACTTTTTCACTCCCCACACTAGGCTGAGGGCCTCCCTGTCAATCTGGGCATAGTTACGCTCGGCTGTGGTTAGTGATCGTGACGCAAAGGCTATTGGCCTCTCTGAGCCGTCCGAGATTTTGTGCAACAGCACCGCTCCGATGCCGTAGGGTGACGCATCACATGCCAACCGAATTGGTAATGCTGGGTTATAATGGGCCAATACCTCTTTTGATGTGATTAGTGTTTTGCTCTTCTGGAAAGCTCGTCTACATTCGTCACTCCACTTCCATGGCACCCCAGTTTGCAGTAGGGTGTTCAGTGGGTGTAGTATTGTAGACAAATTTGGCAAGAACTTATGGTAGTAGTTTCCCAGCCCGAGAAACGACCTCAGTTGTGAAACATTTTCCGGTGCTGGAGCCTTGACTACTGCTTCAATCTTCTCTGGGGACTTATGTAACTCCTCTTAATCGATAACGTGTACACAATACGAGATTTGTTTTCTAAAAAACTCACATTTGGGGCGGTTACCTCGGAGCCCATATTCCTGCAATCTCGTGAGCACCTGCTCCAGGTTGGCAAGGTGATCACTGTCATTTTCGCCCGTGACCAGGATGTCATCCAAATAACACTGGGTCCCTGGGATCCCCTGCAGGACTTGTTCCATTGCCCTCTGACAAATAGCCGGAGCTGATGCTACCCCGAATACCAGCCGGTTGTATTGGTAGAGACCTTCATGGGTGTTGGTTGTGAGGCATTTTTTTGATGCTTCTTCTACCTCCATTTGCAGATACGCCTGGGCCAGATCAATCTTAGTGAAGCGTTTCCCTCCAGATAGCGTGGCGAAAATATCTTCAATCCGCGGAAGTGGATATTGTATGGTGTGAAGGACCGGGTTCACTGTTACCTTAAAGTCCCCACAGATGCGAACCTTCTTTGGTTCCCCAGGCGTGCTGCTCCACGACTTTTTCATCACAGGGTCGATGGATGTAGCCCACTCGCTCCAGTCTACCTTGGACAGTACACCTGAACGTTCCAGACTCTCCAGCTCTGATTCGATGGCTGGGCGGATTGCATAAGGTACTGGTCTGGACTTAAAAAATTTTGGGCTTGCGTTTTCTTCAATTTTAATCGTCGCTGTCATGCCTTTTAGTGTTCCGAGTCCTTGCTGGATCACTTCTTTCACATCAGTTAGGATCTTTGACAGTCGCCCAGGTGTGACGTCGTCATCCTTTTTGTCAGCCACAGTCAGTGCCTGTATGGAATGCCAATCCAGTTGTATTTTCCAGGTCCATTCACATCCCAGTAATGGTGGTCCTCCATCTTGCAATACATACAGGTCTAGTTTTGGTGTTTCCTTACCATTATATATAACGGTCACCCTTATTTTTCTTTTGGGGTAAACTTTTTGCCCCGTGTACGTCTTCAAAATAATTTTTGTTTCTCTCAAGGGGCCGCTTGTAGTCCCATCGGTTTATGACTGTTAGGGCTGATCCTGTGTCCAATTCCATCTTTACCTGGACTCCTGCTATCTTGAGAGTGATCCAAATGGTTCGGTGATCCTCCGTTGTGATCACATTATGTAGTTTCAGACAACTCAGTTCCCTGCTTTCGGAGTCGTTATCACTCTTTTGTTCATCTGAACTATTCTCCGTCATCTTATGTACCTTCTGATACTTTCCTTTGGTAGGTTTCTTATTGCTGGTTTTCTTTCCCAACCTGCAGACTCGTGCTATGTGTCCTACTTTTCCACACTGTCTGCGCACTTTGTCTTTGAACCAGCAATCATTCTGGTCGTGTGTTGTTCTGTCGCAGCGATAGCACTTCTCTGTTCCATATGACATTTCGTTTGTGCCATATTCTTGCGGTCTCTGTTGTATCTCTGCGGCGCCCCGTGCTGCTGCTTCATATGACACTACAATGCTGAAAGCCTTTTCTAGCGTAAGGTCCTTTTCAGCTAAAAGCCGTTTCTGGGTTCCTTCACTTTGAAGCCCACACACAAACTTGTCCCTTAAGGCATCTGTCAGTCCCGCTCCAAACTGGCAGTGTTTCGATAGTTTGCGCAGTTCTGTTAAATAATCAGCATTGCTTTCATCCTTATGCTGATTCCATTTGTGAAACTTGAATCTTTCTGCTATCAGCAGCGGTGTGGGGTTTAAATGTTCCTTTAGTATCGTTACTATGTCTTTAAAACTCTTTTCCATTGGCTTTGTTGGGGTTGCTAGATTTTGCAATAACCCATACGTCTTTGCGCCCATTAAATTCAACAATACCGATGCTTTCTTGTCATCTGACACCTCATTTGCCTTGCAGTACACCTCTATTCGTTCGACATATGTAGTCCAATCTTCGACTTCATTGTCAAATGCGGTGATACTGCCACTTTTCGGCATTTTGGGTGTGGTTTAAAATGGCGTCTCCCAATGGCTTAAAATGGCATCTCCCACGCTTTCCTTCCTCCCCCGCTGCTGCCGACGCCGCTCCCGGCGGTTCTCGTGGCAATGGCGGCGCCTCGCGGGTTTCTGCGTGTTTCTCTCTCCGACGCTGCTCAGCCCCTGAACGCCGGCTGTGCCCTGTGCGCTCTGCCCTTTCTCTCTCTCCCCCGTCGACGCTGCTCGGCCCTTTGCTGTGCTGCTCAGTCGGGCTCTAGCCTGCCGCTGTCCGGGAAGGGTCTGCGCACTACCTGTTGACAGCCCATTTCGCTGGACCACCTCGACTGGAAAGCCAAGCCTGGCTCTCGAAAGCCTCCCCCGCAATTCTTGAGTCTCTGCTGGATGACTGGGCGGTTGCCCGTGGTCGACGCCCGAGTCTCTGGCCTTGACCTCCAATCCACTGATCTCCAGGAACGAATCCCCGGGAGGTGATGCAGAGTTGCAGGTAGGTTCGAACCTGCCTCGTCGCCAATGTTACGTCCGTGTATAATCAGACATAGACTGCGGAGAACGGTACAAACGATGTTTACTCAACGTGGCTCACACTGCAACTGATCTATACAGATTACTACTCAGCGTTATATACAGGTTTGGTCACTGCCGGTATTACAGTATGCATGAGCTGTAGAAAGTAGTTCCCCCCTTAAAGGTACATACATTACAGTGACACTGACCCTTGTAGCAAGGACCTGTACCCTGGGGCACGGGATGGAGGCCACCCCGTACGTGAACCCAGTCTGGCTGGAGTACTGGGTCAAGTTAGACCCCAACCACCCTGGCCACCTTCCCTCTTGGAAGTAAATGGCGATCTCCTCCACACCCCGTTCGCCACCCCCTGCGGTAACGATCGGTGCTCTCGCTCCTGAACACCCATAGATATGGGAGTTCGCCACGTATCCTCGATCACTGATGCTCACCCCTACCAGGGCAAGCAGGAGCAGAACATTCCTCATCCGGACTTCCTCTTTGTAGGGACACACAAACAAAATAGCCATGTCCCGAGAATGTTCTCTGGCCTGACACAGTTATCAAAATTCAAAACTTAAACTAAACCACTAAAATCCCAAACTTCCAAACTGTAAACTGTAAAACACACTTAAAAATGCTTCAGAAAGCTATATACATCCACTGCCCGTCTCCGAACGGCCAGGCTAATTCCTGATTGGCCTGTAACTTTTGTGGAATCTGGGCAGCTTGTACACCTGGGCGTAAGGTGACCTGTGCCACCGGACTCAGAGAGTTTTCCAGACTCCCAGTTAACCAGTGGAGTGTGTCCCCCTGAGCTGCAACACACTATCCCCTTCTTTGTGGCTGCCAAGTCCCTGTCCTGTCCTGTGGGATCCCCGCAGCCTGATGCCGCAGGCTAGTGACCCTTCTCTCTCTTTTCCCAACACTACCTCTCCTGTGAGTCCTTCACCTTTGGAGGCTGTAGGCTGGGAATCCGTATCCTTAGACTTGTCCCTGGCCTTTGCTTTTCCCTTCCTGTTAAGGGTTCTCCTGGGGCTGGACCGTTTAAAATAATACGCAGGTGACCAAGGTAGTCTAGGCTGTGGCGTGCGAGGAGACCTCCTTAAGGCTCCAGCTACTGGGAGTGTACCTGAATCCCAATTAAGTCGTGTGAGGGCTTCTCCAGTCACACACGTCACTGCCCCCACCTTTGCGGTCTGTGAGTCTGCCACAGCTGCAGGCTGCTGCTCTCTAGCCTTAATGTGGTTAACCCTTGCTGACCGTTCTCCACTCTCAGCCTTAAACAGCTTGCACTGATTAATGTGGATCCACTTTGTTTGGCGGGGCATCTTGATGGCAGACACCATGGGGCTTGCCTTGTCCACAATGCTGTATGGTCCCATATACAATGGTTCGAAACTTCCCAACTGAGCAAAGTTTCTCACCATGACCTGATCCCCTATCTCCCACTCGTGGTGCCTGTTGGGTTCTAGCAGCAGTCGGTTACTCCTACGCTGCTTTCCCATGCTGCTAGCAGCCTGCCAGTGAATGTGTTTAAGGTGTTCAAACAGATTCCTGACAAAACTGTCCCGGTTCACCTCTCTGAGCTGACCTTCCGTGAGCACTGGGGCTAGCACATGGGTGGGGGTCCGCATAACCCTGCCAGTCATCAGCTCGTGTGGAGAATACCCCGTGCTCTTTGACTGGCTGGCTCGGATCCCCATCAGGACCAACGGTAAGACTTCCACCCACTTCTTGGGTGAGTCTCCCATCTCCTTGCACAGCTTTTCCTTTAAAGTGTGGTTTAAAAGCTTTACAGGACCCGATGACTGTGGGATGTGGGCGACGTGCCATTTCCCTTCAATGCCGAGTACCATGAGGGTCTCTTGCATGACCTGTCCGGTAAACTGACTCCCTTGGTCAGACTCCACATACTGTGGGAGCCCCCATCGTGAGAACACTTCCCTGTCCAGGATTTTGGCTGTACCCAACGCGGTAACTGTAAGGGGTTTTAGATCACAGAGGTTTCTCTCTCTAGAGGCCTCTCTCTCTTGCACAGTAAAACCGTGAGTGGTTCGACCCACTCGCCCCTTAGATTCTGTACTCTGGACTTTGGGGCAGGAACTACAATGTAGAGAAAACTCTTATAGACCAAGTTTAATGAAACAAAATGGAATTTTATTGCATAATGTAAAACAAATCAAATGCAAGCAAATAAGAGGGTACATGGGAGGGAAAAACACAAACAAATCATAACGACACAATACTAACTAAGGCAAATACAGGCATATTATACTCTACAAAGATCATCATGAAATGGGGAAACACACGGAACATCGAGGGACAACAACTCATGTTAATTATACCCAAAATGACCACCCCCTTTAAGCTATCCAGATCCGATTATGAAGGGTCAGAAACATGCTCACCAGTCCAATGGGAAAAGTATAGAGTTTTGAAGTCTTGTGTTTTGATCCTTTCAGGCGTCCTGTCTCCACGTGGTTAGTGGAGCCCCAGCGAGCTGCGCCACATCTCTCTCCTGAGGTGGGGGTCGGGGACGGCTGGACACCGGCTGGCCTGGATGTCAGCGGGGTCGGGGATCGTCTGCTCGACCCCGGTCAGAGGAGCCTCGGGCTGGCCCCCATAGTTTCTTCTGTAGTTTTTTGTTGTCTCTTCACCCGAGCCGGAGTGGGTCGATGGCCTCTCGTTTCGTCAACAGCCTGGGGTTGGTCGATGATCTCCTGATGTTTTACCCCGTGGCGGGACCCTGGCTCAAACCATCTTCTTCTCATTCTTCTCGTGATGACGCCACCGATACGATGGTAGCACCACAATGACTGCTTTTTTTGCTACCACCAGGTTCCCCAGATATACTTCTCAGGAGAAGCCTTTCCCTCCCGCCCAAATCAGGTTAGTCTTTGTTTAACTTTTGTTGCGCTTATCGCACAACAGGGTAGTTATTATATTTTAAACTGTTTTTGGATGGCCGGTAACGGGCCACCTCTGGTCTGGAATGACCTTCATTGTTTTTAATGTCCTGGTGATGTCCTTAACGGGTCCTTGATGCTCTTCTCATGAATATGAAACTGTTCCCTTTTGTCTGGGTAAACATTTAGATGGCCTTTATCTACAGGCCGATCTTGACTGGATCCGCATCCAATCTATATGTATACTAGCTGAAGTGCCCGGCGGTGCGCGACTGGGGGGGAAGAGAGAGAGCGACTGGGGGGGGAAGGGAGAGCGACTCGGGGGGAAGAGAGAGTGACTGGAGGGGAAGAGAGAGCGACTGGGGGGGAAGAGAGAGAGGGAGCGACTGGGGGGGAAGAGAGATAGAGAGCGACTGGGGGGGAAGAGAGAGAGAGAGCGACTGGGGGCGAAGAGAGAGAGAGAGCGACTGGGGGGAAGAGAGAGAGAGAGCGACGGGGGGGAAGAGAGAGAGAGCGACTGGGGGGGAAGAGAGAGAGAGAGTGACTGGGGGGGAAGAGAGAGAGAGCAACTGGGGGGGAAGAGAGAGAGAGAGCGACTGGGGGGGAAGATAGAGAGAGAGCGACTGGGGGGGAAGAGAGAGAGAGAGTGACTGGGGTGAAGAGAGAGAGAGAGAGACTGGGGGGGAGAGAGAGAGCGACTGGGGGGAAGAGAGAGAGAGAGCGACTGGGGTGGAAGAGAGAGAGCGACTGGGGGGAAGAGAGAGAGAGCGGCTGGGGGAAGAGAGAGAGAGCGCGACTGGGGGGGAAGAGAGAGAGAGCAACTGGGGGGAAGAGAGAGAGAGAGCGACTGGGGGGGAAGAGAGAGAGAGAGGGACTGGGGGGGAAGAGAAAGAGCGAGCGACTGGGGGGAAGAGAGAGAGAGAGCGACTGGGGGGGAAGAGAGAGAGCGACGGGGGGGAGTGGAGGGGGAGGGGGGAGTGGAGGGGGGAGTGGAGGGGGGGAGGAGGCTGAGGGGGGGAGTGGAGGGGGGAGTGGGAGGGGAGGGGGAGAGGGAGAGGGGAGGGGGAGAGGGAGTGGGGGAAGGGGGGAGGAGTGGGGGAAGGGGGAGGAGAGGGGGGGAGTGGGGGAAGGGGAGGAGAGGGGGGGAAGGGGAGGGGGAGTGGGGGAAGGGGAAGGGGGGAGTGGGGGAAGGGGAAGGGGGAGGAGTGGAGGAAGGGGAAGAGGGGGAGCAGGGAGGAGGGGGAGGGAGGAGGGGGAGGGGGAGTGGGGGAAGGGGGCGATGAGGGGGATGGAGGAGGGGAAGGGGGGAAGGGGGAGGGAGGAGGTGGAAGGGGGGATTGGGGAGGGAGGAGGGGGAAGGGGGGAAGGGGGATGGAGAGGGAGGGAGGAGGAGGAGGGAGGGGGGGAATGATGCACTATCAATTGCTACAAAAGACTGGAGATTGAGAAAGTAATAAACAGGCTTTTATTACCAAAGAACAGAGCATGCCTCTTGTGGTTGCCTGGTATCCAAAAGGGCCGGGGGCTGCCGAGCAGCGACCTTTATACCCAGCCATCAGGGTGGAGCCAGGGGCGGAGTCAGCTGAGGCATGCACAGACAAGTACAACAATATGCAAGAGTGAACAACAGTACTAACAGTGAACAACAGTACTAACAACAGTGGTGAACAACAATACTAACAACAGTGGTTTACCACAGGGAAGGGGAGGGAGGAGGGGGAATGGGGAGGGAGGAGGAAAGGGGGAGGGAGGGGGAAGGGGAGGGGGAGGGGGGAAGGGGAGGGGGGAAGGGGAGGGGGAGGGGGGAGGGGGGATGTGGGGAGGGGGGAGGGGAGGGGGGATGTGGGGAGGGGGGTGTGGGGAGGGGGGAGGGGAGGGTGTGGGAGTGGGGAAGGAGGGAAGGGGAGGAGAAGTAGGGAAGGGGAGGGAAGGGGAGGGGGGAAGGGGGCAGGGGAGGGGAAGGGGGGTGAGGGGAGGGGTAGGGGGGGAAGGAGGCAGGGTAGGGGAGGGGGGAAGGGGTGTGGAGGGGAGGGGGAAGGGGGGTGCGGAGGGGGTGAAGGGGTGGGGGGAGGGGGAAGGGGGTTGCGGACGGGGGAAGGGGGGGTGGGGAGGGGGGGAAGGGGGGATGGGGAGGGGGGGAAGCGGGGGTGGGGAGGGGGGGAAGGGGTGTGGTGGGGAGGGGGGAAGGGTGGGTGGGGGGTGGGGGGGAAGGGAGTGTTGGGGGGAGGGGGTGTGGGGGTGTGGGGAATATGGAGGGGGGAGGGGGGTGTGGGGGGTGGAAAGGGAGGGGGGGAGATAAACTTAAAGTACAGGAAACTTTGTGTTATCCGGCACCCACCCTCTCCAGAGTTAATGTTGAGAGATACGGAGATTCTTATCTCCGTATTTGACAACAAACACTGTTGCTTAGCAACACCTTCTAAACACTCGGGTGTGGCCCTAAACCTCTGCAGCTAAAGCTGTTGCTATAGCTACAGACCTTGCACAGCTTGACTGTTGAAACAAAGGAAAATAAACAAAGAATAAAAAACGGCTGCTGATTTTTGTGGTGGCTCCAGATTGCCGGATAGCTCACCTCCGGATAGCACAAAGTTTCCTGTACTTATAAAACATTTTTGGTAAATCTTTCTATAACATACACTTTACAACCTCACCAATCTTTTTATTAAAAAAGGGGTCCTCACCTCTCAGTGTTGTACCACAAACAATGGCCGCCGCTTGCTTTTCAGTTGGAAAGATTAGGCCCCGCCCACACAGCCGATTGTCTGTCTCGGTCACCAGGACCCGATTTGGAGCACAGAAGCCCCACCCACTCTCTGTTCCTGTACTAAGATGGCCACGCAGGCACTCTCTTACACACTGAATCAAAATGGCGGCGCGCTGAAACTTTTCGCCCTCCTTGACAAAGATGGCTGCCGTTAACCTGGGGCTGTCTGCAGAAGAAATTTCCTCAGCTGCAAACACAGGATCTTCAGATTATTATTCGGTGCTTGCAACCTACCCCAGTTGCTTATGAAGCCTCCCCACCTACTGACCCTGGGAATGGAGCTGAGGCAGCACACCCTCTCTCCTCTGCCAGTGTTTGTCTCTGCCTAGGCCGGGAGCCTGGGTCTAGAGTTGCACTGCTGGCAGTTGGAGAAGCCTAGGCCCCGGGCCTGGAAAAACGGTGAAAGGTAGGAGAATTATAGAGGTTAGAGAAAAGATTTACAAATTAATTAACTTTTTTTAAAAACAATTTGTGTTTTAAAAGCAACTTTTTTTTTGCTGGAAATGTAGATTTGAAAAGAAACACGCAGAAAGCGGGAAAAAGAAATGAAAAGTTTAGAATCAAGATGGCGGCGACTCACCTCGGTTCAGAATGATAAGGCCCGCCCACACACGCACCGATTGGTCGACCGTCAGGTCACCAAAGCGTAGGATTGGTCAATCATCCCGTCACTCGAACGTAGGAGAGCCCGGCCGCACGTGCCAGGAAACCGCCGTACGATTGGTCGACCTCGACGTCACTCGATGCTAATGAGCGGATAATGAGCGGAATGTTGAACGTTTTTTGGATACCGCGGGCGCAATTTATGTCCGGCTGAAACGTAAATACGATTAGGACGGTTCTGGAATCGTCAGCTTTCTTTCGACGTAACACACATGTAGGTACGCTCTATAACTTTCGAGTTTATTCAATACAGACAGACAGACGGCATGACAGACAGACAGAAGAACCGCCTTATATATATAGATAGATGTGGGTGTCTGGTTTTGTTCTCAGAAACGGCTTCCAGAACTGACTATGGGCTGAATCTACAAAGCTGTCTGAGGACTGCAGGAACCATTTTAAAGTGTCCCAATAAGTTGGTCACGGGGTCTGGCAGCCATTTTGAATGCCCCTTTTTCCTAGGCTTCTTTTAAAATAGTCTTCAAAATCATGGCCTCTGCTGACATTTGACCCTTTATAATATAAAGTTCAATTTTGCGAATCCTACACTCCCCCCTGATGATATTGCAACTTGCTTGAAGTACCATAATTCTGGGTGAGCAACATTTCCTGACTTTCCATAATCAAACCATTATATTTACCTATCTATCACCCCACGACACATGCATTTCCCATTTCAGAAAAACCTAGTGTACATTGAGCATCTATAGATAGGAATACTCCAGATGTGAAATTTGACATGCTCACTTCCAGATGTGGAGGGGGGCCTAATACCCTTACATCACCTGGTGCATACACACTATCTTTTAATAATAACAACACATCTAATAAACTTCAAGAATAAAAATAAAGTACACACACAAAAAATCAAATGCACATGAATACATATCAAAATAATACAGAGTAGGGAGGGAAAATTTTAACTTTATACAGAGCAGCAAAAAATCTAAATAGGTGTCTCTTCTTCTACCCGCACAAAATGGTCCCTCCATTCCCCTCTGTTCTCATACTTTTGCGAATGTTTTACCTTTTTACAGTGTACAAACAGTAAATAAACTACAATGATAACCTGGTACACTACAAGAATGTGGGAGGCTATCCTAATCCAAGAAGGGACTTCTATATTAGTGAACATGTCCCACCACGGTGGGGTCACTATATCCAAAATGTCTGCCCCTATCTCTAAAGTCTTCTGCTCCAGTGTATAGAAATGTTTCTGTAAAACAACAACGGCTTTTAATATCTTGGTGAGGTGTGCAGGGAGAGGGGGAATGATATATCCAAAATGTGCAACGAATCGCTAGAGATCAGTGAAATATTCTTTAACAGTGATGTGAACAGTGGAAGGTTCAGGAATGGGGACAAGTCGCTCTTGGGCCACTTGAACTTCTGCCCTGGGCTTGAAACAGAAGCTGCTGTCACTAACCGGACACCAATCTTGCTGTCCATGTTGGTAGTGGGGCGCTGCAGTGGTGACACAGTATGTCTCACCTCCTATATATGCCACCTGCGGGGGCACATGGCCTTGTGCCATTGCCTCCATGGTGCAATTTATAGGCTCCGCGCAAGCAGTTCTGAACCCGCACTGTGGTTTTGAATGGGCATTCAAGTGCTGGGGACACAGGATGGTGTGTGCTCCCCGGCTCCAGCACCCCGAGAGGTCGGTACCCGTCATTGCATGCTCCCATAGAATGATGTAAGGTGGGACCCCTGTGCAGCGAATGTACACACCCCACTGAATAACTCCAATGTTCTTCACCCTGTATACCGGGGCGGGTTTAGCTGTCTTTCCCATCACCAGCATTCTTACCACTATACCCATAATGGTGTAGTTAGACCATCCACAGTCCTCTGGGACTGGGTAGGCTTCTGAAGCTACTCTGAGCTGGCATAGTCTCAATGCATTCTCAAAAGGGTGGAGGGCTGCGAGGTGCTTGTTGCTGATCCAGGAGGGGATTAAACCTTGTTTCAAAACCTCCAGGTTACTGCGGCCCTCGTCCAGTAACCACGCCCCATATAGCACACAAGCTTCGTTCTGCGCAGCCTGATCGGACGCATTCCGATCCTCCCTGATGAGAGCATTTACCGTTCTGGCGTGTTTCTCCAGCTCAGCTATAACTTCTTTTAAGTGTAGTGTCATGGCCTTGTCGTCATGTAACTCAGAACCAACTACCTTGTTCTCGTCAGTCAGTATCTTTCTTAACTGTGTTTTCAAACCATTGATTTGGGTTTGCAGCTCCACATCATCCAGTGTGTTGATGACAGAAGTTCCTGTATTAAAAGCTGTGAAAATATCATTTACTGCACCCCTTCTTTGCCTCCCTATCCTGTCCAAGACCTCATGTGGTGTGGTGTACAATTCGGCTCTGTCGACATCGGCAAAGTCGAATTCATAAAACTGTCTGAACATGTTTGTTAACAGGACTTGGTACAATTGTTCCGTTTCCCTGGGGCACCACTCTGGCAACCGCACCTCGGTGAGGTTTAAAATCACCGAAGCCATCGCGTAGTGTACCCCTTGGTACAGCACCTGACCTGTGGGTACTAATACCAATCCATTCCCGCGTCCCTTGGTAGTGGTGTGGTACCCTTCCTTGCGGGCTTTGGCTACCGGAATCGTGGGCAGGATTCTGCGGGGGCGGGTGATGAGCTCAGTGGCGTTTACTGAGATCTGAGAGTATGGGACTCCGCACGCCCGTGTGCTGACGTCCCACCTCATTCCTCTCCCAGCATCTGGCTACTGCCCTTGGAAAAAGATGGAGACGCCTGTGGTGCAAGCGCGTTTTGAACCCCACATACAGATGTAGATCCCCTCATCTGGTTCCCACCATTTGTCCCAGCAGACACTCAACCCCCCATGAGTCCCCGTAATAGTCCGATGGGTGTTGTTACCCAATCTCTCCCACTCGACCGTGGAGTTCTTCATGGTGCTGCTCAACTTGCGCAGCCACCACCAGCGATTCAAATGTACATGTCCATTGCAAACCAGGCAAATGTTCTTCCCGACGGTGACGCTTATTCTGGGTGCAGTGATCCGCAACCTGGGGCACATCAGAGATGTCTCTCTGTATGCAAACCCCGTCTGGCTGGAGTATTCAGTAAAGTTCGATCCCAGCCAGCCTGGCCATCTTCCTTCATGGAAGTAGGCAGCAGTCTCTTCAGCATCCCGCGGGCCAGTTCCGTCGCTCGCGATGGGGCCTCTGTTGCCAGAGCACCCATAGATTGTGGAGTCCTTGGTGCGGCCCCGATAGGCCCAGCTCCACCCGATTACCACGACCATAAGGAGGATTCTGTTCATCATCCTCTTGGTTCCTGTAACAAATTAAACAACATAGCCAGGCTCCCGAGAGATTCTGGCTTAGGTGAAGGCATTATCGGGTCTTTCGACCTCGATCCAAAACAACACACATACTGGGCAGATTCCCAAACTACTTAACACTACTCACTTTAATATTTACACAACTTAAACTTAAAACTTAAACTTATGTACAGCGCCGCCCGTCCCCGGGCGGCTTGCCTAATCTCTGATTGGACTGCAGCTTGCCGCTCCCTGTGGTGGGGCAGCAGTGAACTGTGGCTTGGGTTCCTCGCAGCCTTTTGCTGTCAACTGGGGACTGCGTTCTGCCAGGGGTTTCCCAAGTCTGCGTGTACTGAAGCTTGGGGAATCGGGCCAGGGCTTCCTTGGCTGGGGCGCCCGAGGCGACCTGCGAGGGGATGCCTTTGGTGAGGCTCCCGTAGCGAGTGGAACTTTGGGTGGGACCTTGGCTCTCACAGCTCGTGCCTCCCCCATGACTGCCAGCTTCGGCTCCCTTCCTTCAGGCTCCGCCCCTTTGGGATTTGGGTCTGTGGCAGACAACTCCTCCTCACCTGTCCCTACAGGTGGAGGATCTCCACCCCCAATATCTACCTCCCCCAAACTTGAGTCGAGGGCGGGCTCTCCGTCCTCCGACTCCACCTCCTCCAGAATCGTATCAAGGGCATGGCCCAGCTGTTCGGGCTCCTCGGCTCCGATAGCGTTCAGATCAGGGGGAGGGCCTTGATCTTCGGGCTCCTCCTCGTCCGAGTCCCAGGCCATTGGGGAAACCTCCCAGGTGGGCGGGACAGTTTCTCCCTCCAAGCAGGCTACAGTTACAGCCTGTGGGGTCTGTGACATTTTGCACACCTCAGGCTGAAGATTTTCACCCTCAGACCTTGCTTCAGTTGCTGGCTCTTTTGCACCCGACTTAAACAGTCTGCACTGATTGATGCGAAACCATTTCTTGCGCCGGGGTGTTTTTACTGTGCGAGTGGCGGGGACCAGTGAGCCTTGCACTGATTCCTGTTCACCCTGGTCTATGGCTCCCTCGCCAGCGCGGATGGTCAGGCCCAAGAATTTTACTTCTCGCTGGCTGACCCGTGCTTTCGGTGGGTTCGCCTTGACTTCCCCTGCTCCTTGTTCCCCTGTACCCGCTCCCCAGAGACAGTGATTTCTCAGATCCACGAGGATCCCGTGTGCTACCAAGAAATCAGCCCCAAGGACCCCTGTTCTGCCTACCACCTCCCACTTCATTTGCGTACATTTCCGCGTGGTGCGAAGTGGTCCTAAACTAATGGAGAGGGGAATGGAATATGCGCCAGCCTGTTCTTCGCCTGTGAAGCCCGATAGAAGATAGGGAAACCCAGTGAACAGAGGTGAGGTGACAGGGTCATCCGTATGGATCACGGTGCATGATGCCCCCGTATCCAACAGATAGAGCCCCTTTACCTCCTCCACCTCCAATTCCACGAGGGGTCGCCTCCAGATATCATATCGCAGCGCACACAGGTAGACAGGCTGCGCCGGGTCTAGTCATTTGGGCACAGCTGTCGGGGTTTCGGGAATGACAAGACCAGTAGCGACGGCTATCTTCCCCTGCACGATCATCAGAGACCGCATTGTCTCTATGATTGATTCTATCGCAGCGGGATCCATAGCCGCAGCGGCTCCCTTAGCTGGGACAGGAGCTACGGCTTGGGTTGGGCTTGGGCTGGTGCTGAGGCGGCGGTCTGGGCTTGGGCTTGGGCTGTGGGAAATTTTCCCTTATTATCCTTCCATGGATTTCTACAGTCCTTGCGCCAATGTCCATCCTTCCCACACCCGTAGCAATTGAGCCTGGCTTGGGCAGGGCGATTCCCCTCCTGACGCCACTCCTTCTTGCTTGGGGCTGCGGGTTTTGCCTCATGCACCTTTCCCTTCTGGGGAGGTGTTTCCTGACCTCTACAATTCTTATACGCAACGTTGAGCTGGCAGAGCACCGTCTCGTCCGTGACACTGGGACCTTGGGGATCAAACCAAGATCTGGCTAGGGCCCGTATCTGTGGCAAGCTGTTGGTAACCAAGCAACGGAGCCAATGAACCCGCTGTTCGGCGCTCATTGCAAACCGTTCAGGCACACCCGGACAACTGCGTCGATACACTGGCCACAGCCTTTCTGCGAAAACCCGTGGGGTTTCTCCAGATAGCTGCATGGTCCCTTCCACATGGTCGAACGGACTACCGTCATCCACTCCCATTACTTCAAAAATTCCTCCCTGAGATCCACATACCCTTTCCCTCCCCTCTTTCTCTCATCTGAGAGGCACTGAAGGATTGTGCAATCCAGGGAGAAGAGCAACATTTTCGCCTGTTCCTGATTGTCACAATCATTAATGGCGGCTGTCTCCTCTGTCTCCCTGAAATGAACTGAGGGATCGCCCTTTACTGTGAGTCTTGGGAGGTGGGTCTCCATGGATCTTATTTGTTGGGCACTGTAGGGCATCACGAGCTGGTTCAGGTGGGGTCCGTCATCATCGTTTGCGGCGTTGGGACCGAACTTCTGGTGCCAAGCAGGACACATTGGCGCCGGTCGCAGCTTTGCTACCAGTGGCTGTTCTTCCTCACATTCCACCTCGGCTACCTCCTCTTTTACCACTCCCTGTTTTTCCGACCAAGCCTCACTATAGCTCGGCGGTGCTGAGGGCTCGGTGTCTGGTGCCACAACGACTTTGGCTGGGGTCAGTTTTTTTGATTCCTTTAAAAAGCCCATGTGACTGGCTTTCGGGCTGACGAGGCACACCATACCTTTTGCCTTAACCAGGGCCGTTCTTAGGTCCTCTATGGTCTTTTGGCAGGGGCCGTGGTCTGTGCTCTCAAACCCGTGCTCGAGGGCTAGCTTGTAAGCTGCCTTAACCTCCACTACTCTCTCCTCCTGCGCTCTTAGCTGTTGTGCGAGGCGGGCATTTTTCTCCCGTATCCTCATTTCATTGATCTTTGCCTCAGTAACCTGGCACTCCAGGTTCTCTATCCTAGCCTGATGTTGACTAGCTACCACTTGGCGTTCCTGATTCAGCGCGTGAAGCGCTGTGATGAGTTTTTCCTGACCCATGGCCTTTTCCTCTATCTCTGCTGCCTGGGTTGTGATCCTGGCTGCCTGTGCTGCAACGACTCGGTCCAAGATCTGGACTTGCTTCTTGTAACACATCAGCCACACTGCCTTCTCCACTGACTTCTTATGCTCTTTGCTCTCTGTCCACCTGATGGCTGCGTCCACCGGACGCCCATCCAGTAAGAGATCGGAAATCCACTGCTTAGTGAGATTTCCCTTGCCAAAGACATAATCTAATATCCTCTCATCCATACCATTTCGTCGATCTAGTACATTGCAATCCTGCTGCCAGAGTCCTGCCGTGGTCGCCATTTTCTGTAAGGGGTTTTAGATCGCAGCGGTTTCTCTCTCTAGAGGCCTCTCTCTCTTGCACAGTAAAACCGTGAGTGGTTCGACCCATTCGCCCCTTAGGTTCTGTACTCTAGTCTTTGGGGCAGGAACTACAATGTAGAGAGAACTCTTATAGACCAAGTTTAATGAAACGAAATGGAATTTTATTGCATAATGTAAAACAAATCAAATGCAAGCAAATAAGAGGGTACATGGGAGGGAAAAACACAAACCAATCATAATGACACAATACTAACTAAGGCAAATACAGGCATATTATACTCTATAAAGATCATCATGAAATGGATAAACACACGGAACATCGAGGGACAACAACTCATGTCAATTATACCCAAAATGACCACCCCTTTTAACCTATCTAGATCCGATTATGAAGGGCCAGAAACATGCTCACCAGTTCAATGGCAAAAGTATAGAATTTTGAAGTCTTGTGTTTTGATCCTTTCAGGCGTCCTGTCTCCACGTGGTTAGTGGAGCCCCAGCGAGCTGCGCCACATCTCTCTCCTGAGGTGGGGGTCGGGGACGGCTGGACACTGGCTGGCCTGGATGTCTGCGGGGTCGGGGATCGTCTGCTCGACCCCTGTCAGAGGAGCCTCGGGCTGGCCCCCATAGTTCCTTCTGTAGTTTTTTGTTGTCTCTTCTCCCGAGCCAGAGTGGGTCGATGGCCTCCCGTTTCGTCAACGGCCCGGGGTAGGTCAATGAACTCCCGATGTTTTACCCCGGGGCGGGACACCGGCTCGAACCGTCTTCTTCTCCTTCTTCTAGCGATGATGCCACCGATACGATGGTAGCACCATGATGACTGCCTTTTTTTGCTACCCCCGGGTTCCCCAGATATACTTCTCAGTAGAAGCCTTTTTCTCCTGCCCAAATCAGGTTAGTCTTTGTTTAACTTTTGGCGGGCTTATCACACAGCGGGGTAGTTATTATATTTTAAAATACTTTGGGATGGCTGGTAAAGGGCCATCTCTGGTCTGGAATGACCTTCATTGTTTTTAATGTCCAGGTGATGTCCTTAACGGGTCCTTGATCGTCTTCTCATCAATATGAAACTGTTCCCTTTTGTCTGGGTAAACATTTAGATGTCCTTTATCTGCAGGCCGATCTTGACTGGATCTGCATCCAATCTATATGTATATGTGGGTTTCTGGTATCGTTCTCTCAGAAACGGCTTCCAGAACTTACTGTGGGCTGAATCCACAAAGCTGTCTGAGGACTGCAGGAACCATTTTAAAGTGTCCCAATATGTTGGTCACGGGGTCTGGCGGCCATTTTGAATGCCCCTTTTCCTAGGCTTCTTTTAAAATATGCTTTAAAATCATGGCCTCTCCTGTCATTCGACCCTTTATAATATAAAGTTCAATTTTGCGAATCCTACACAACTGTATGGCAGGGAAAGGCTTCTACCCCTTTGAGAACACATCCACCAGGACTAGGCAATACCTGTAGCCTCCCTGGGAGGTGGGTAGGGGCCCGATGTAATTGATATGGATCGACTGCGATGGTCCCTCTACCCTCCTGGTGTGTCCCAAAGATACCTTCCTTTTCTGGGGCTCAGGGTTATTGGTAGCACACACCATACAGTCGGCACAGAACTTGTGGACCTGTTCCCTCAGTCCTGGCCACCATCCTGCCTGTTCCTCCCTCTGTAGGTGGCCTCAGGCCCGGGATGCCATGCTCCTGGACCCTCATGGGCCAGTTGGAGGAATTCCCTTTGATGCTGCTGCGGCACTACCCATTGCTCGCCCCTGAACAGCATGCCTTCCTTTTTTTTTATTCATTGATGTGATGTGGGCATCGCTGGCTAGGACTGCATTTAGTGCCCATCCCTAATTGCCCTTGAGAAGATGGTGGTGAGCCACCTTCTTGAACTGCTGCAGTCCATATGGTGTAGGTACACCCACAATGCTGTTAGGAAGGGAGTTCCAGGATTTTGGCCCAGCGACAGTGAAGGAACGGCGATACAGGTCCAAGTCAGGATGGCGTGCAGCTTGGAGGGGAACTTGTAAGTGGTGATGTTCCCATGCATCTGCTGCCCTTGTCCTTCTAAGTGGTAGAGGTCGCAGGTTTGGAAGGTGCTGTTGAAGGAGCTTTGGCGAGTTGCTGCAGTGCATCTTGTAGATGGTACACACTGCAGCCACAGTGCGCCGGTGGTGGAGGGAGTGAATGTTGAAGGTGGATGGAGTGCCAATCAAGTGGGCTGCTTTATCCTGAATGGTGTTGAGCTTCTTGAGTGTTGTTGGAGCTGCACTCATCCAGGCAAGTGGAGAGTGTTGTGTATGTACCTTTAAGAGAGAACTGCTTTTATACTGTAGTACCGGCAGTGACCACACCTGTATATAAAGCCGTAGCAGGCTTCTGTACTTTCAGTTCCAGCATACCCTCTGTTCAGTAAACACCTGTTATCACCGTTCTCCTGCAGTCCGTGTGTTATTGATACGCGGACACTACAGTGGCGACGAGCAGGTTTGAACTCACCTGCAGTACTGCATCACCTCACGGGGATCCATCCCTGGAAAGAAGCTTCTTGGAGGTCGAAGCCAGAGCAATGGGCGTCGACCGTGGGCAACCGCCCAGTGATCCATCGGAGTTCAGTGAATCGCAGGGGAAGCTGTGGAGAGCTGGGCTTGGCTCCCCAGTCAAGGTGTTCCAGCAAATTGTGCTGGTAGCAGGTAGTGCGCTGACCCTTCCGGACTGCGGTGGGCTTGAGCTCGATCGAGCGGCTCTGCAAGGGGGCCGTGCAGCGTCGTCGGGAAGGAAAAGAGAGAGAGAGGGTGGAGCGCACCGGGCACGGTCGGTGCTCAAGAGCCGGGCAGCGTTAGAGAAAATAAAAGAGGGGAAGGAAAAGAGATGCGCAGTGGACAGCGTCGAAGAAGAATAAAACTAAGGAATTTAACTAACAGAAGAGAGATGTGCCGAAGCCGTGGGGTGCCGCCATTACTATTTAGAACGCTAGGAGCAGCATTGGCAGCAAGGGGAAGAAGGAAAAGCACGGGAGGCGCCATTTTAATCCATTGGGGAAGAAGGAAAAGCGCGGGAGGCACCATTTTAAACCACCCAAGATGCCGAAGAGTGGCAGTATCACTGCTTTCGACAACGAAATAGAAGATTGGACCACGTATGTGGAAAGAATTGAAGTGTACTGCAAGGCAAATGGGGTGGCCGATGAAAAGAAGGCGTCGGTATTATTAAATTTGATGGGTGCGAGAACGTACGGTCTATTGTGGAATTTAATTACCCCAGCTAAACCAATGGAGAAAAGCTTTGAAGAGATTGTCAATATCTTACAGGAACATCTAAACCCTACACCGCTGCTGATAGCAGAAAGATTCAAGTTCCATAAAAGAAACCAGCACAAAGATGAGAGTAATGCTGACTATCTTACGGAACTTCGCAAGTTATCGAAGCACTGCCAGTTCGGAGCAGGACTGGCAGATACCTTAAGGGATAAGTTTGTCTGCAGGCTCCAGAGTGAAGGAACCCAGAAACGACTACTTTCGGAAAAGGACCTTAAGCTAGAAAAGGCTTTCAGCGTGGCAGTATCCTACGAAGCAGCAGCACGGGGAGCTGCGGAAATACAACAGAAACCGCAAGAATATAGCACCAACAAAATGGCATATGGAGCAGAAAAGTGCTATCGCTGCGGCAGAACAACCCATGACCAGAAGGACTGCTGGTTTAAGGACAAAGTATGCAGGCAATGTGGAAAAGTGGGACACATAGCACGAGTCTGCAGGTCGGGAAAGAAAACCAACACTAAAAGAACTACTAAGGAAAAGTACAAGAAAGTAAAAAAAATGACAGACAGTAGTTCAGAAGATCAGGAGAGTGATAATGACTCCGGGAGCAGGAGACTAAGTTGTCTAACGTTACACAACGTGATCGCAAAGGAGGATCACCGAACCATTTGGGTCACCCTCATGATAGCAGGGTCCCAAGTAAAGATGGAATTGGACACAGGATCAGCCCTAACAGTCATGAATCGACGAGACTATGAGCGGCTATTCTCACACATACCCTTGAAGGACACGTCCATTGTATTGAAGACATATACGGGGCAAAAAGTCTACCCCAGAGGAAAAATAAGGGTGCCCGTTAAATACAACGGCAAGGAAACACAGAAACTGTATCTCTATATACTACAAGATGGAGGACCACCATTATTGGGACGTGAATGGATCCGAAAAATACAATTGGATTGATATTCCATTCAGGCGCTAACTGTGGCTGACAAAAAGGATGACGACGTCACACCTGGACGACTGTCAAAAAATTCTAACTGACGTGAAAGAGGTGTTCCAGCAAGGACTTGGGACTCTAAAAGGAGTAAAGGCAACAATAAAATTGAAGATAATGCAAACCCAAAATGTTTTAAGGCCAGACCAGTACCGTACGCGATCCGCCCAGCCATCGAAGCAGAGCTGGAGAGTCTGGAGCGTTCGGGGGTGCTGTCCAAGGTGGACTGGAGTGAGTGGGCCACACCCATCATTCCTGCAATGAAGAAAGCATTGAGCAGCATGCCTGGGGAGCCGAAGAAGGTTCGCATCTGTGGGGACTTTAAGGTAACTGTGAACCCAGTCCTGCACACAGTACAATATCCACTTCCGTGGATAGAAGATATTTTCGCCTCACTATTTGGAGGGAAACACTTTACGAAGATTGATCTGGCCCAAGCGTATCTACAAATGGAGTTAGAAGAAGCATCTAGAATATACCTCACGATAAACACTCACAAAGGTCTTTACCAGTACAACCGACTGGTATTCGGGGTAGCATCAGCTCCGGCTATTTGGCAGAGGGCGATGGAACAAGTCCGGCAAGGGATCCCGGGGACCCAGTGTTATTTGGACGGCATCCTGGTTACGGGCAAAAATGACAGTGAACACCTTGCCAACCTGGAGCAGGTGCTCACTAGATTACAAGAATATTGGCTACGAGCCAACCACCCAAAATGCGAGTTTTTCTGGAAACAAATCTCGTACTGTGGCCACATGATTGATGAAGAGGGGTTACATAAGTCCCCAGACAAGATTGAGGCAGTAGTCAAGGCTCCAGCACCAGAAAATGTGTCGCAACTGAGGTCGTTCCTTGGGTTGGTGAACTACTACCATAAGTTCTTGCCAAATTTATCTACAATTCTGCACCCACTGAACGCCCTCCTTCAAACTGGTGTAACATGGAAATGGAGTGATGAGTGTAAGCGTGCCTTTCAGAAATGTAAATGCCTAATCACTTCAAAAGAAGTATTGGCCCACTACAATCCAACACTACCGATTTGGTTGGCATGTGATGCGTCTCCCTACGGCATTGGAGCGGTGCTGTTACACAAATTCCTTGACGGTTCAGAGAGGCCAATAGCCTTTGCGTCGCACTCGTTAACCTCAGCCGAGCGTAGCTACACCCAGATTGACAGGGAGGCCCTCAGCCTGGTGTGGGGGGTGAAGAAGTTCAATCACTATCTGCACGGGCAGAAATTCACCCTACTGACTGATCACCAACCTCTTTTCTCAATTTTTAACCCAAAGAAGGGCGTTCCGGTGATGACGGCGCAACGGCTGCAAAGATGGTCCCTTTTTCTAGGGGCACATCAATACGACATAGAGTACAAGGGTACGAAACAGCATGAAAACGCTGATGGGCTGTCGTGCCTGCCGTTGCCTACGGTGGAGGAAGCACCTGCAGTGGACCCTGTTGAGATATTCCATTCGACCATAGTTGAATGTCTACCTGTTACAAACTCAAGTATAGAGAAGGAAACCCGAAATGACCCGACACTCTCTCGGGTCTATGATTTGACGGTGAAGGGATGGCCAGCACATGGCGACTCACTGTTGCCAGCATTCTCGCCAAGGAGAGAACAGCTGTCAGTGTGCCGGGGGACCTTGATGTGTGGATCCCGAGTGGTAATTCCACCCAAGTTGAGAGATAGAGTGCTCAATGAGCTTCATGAGGGTCATCTGGGAGGGGTAAAAATGAAGAGCCTAGCCAGGGCGTTTGTGTGGTGGCCGGGAATCAATAAAGAAATCAAGGATATGACCAAGAGATGCACAGGATGCCAGAAAGTCCAAAACGCTCCACCACAGGCCCCGCTACACCCATGGGAGTGGCCCTCATCTCCATGGCAACGGGTACACATTGATTTTGCTGGTCCATTTATGGATTCAATGTTTTCAATCGCCGTGGATGCACATTCGAAATGGCCAGAGGTCATCAAAATGTCCTCCACCACCACGGAGAAATCTATTGCAGTCCTACGGACCATCTTCGCCAGGAATGGCTTGCCAGAACAGATTTGCTGCGACAATGGACCACAGTTTGTGACCAAGGATTTCCGGAGCTTTTTGAGGAATAATGGAGTAAAACATTATACATCTGCCCCATATCATCCAGCCACAAATGGATTGGCTGAGAGGTTTGTTCAGACCATTAAAAAAGCAATACATGTGATGTATAACGACAACATACCACTACAACACAAGGTGGATAATTTCTTGTTTGCTTACCGGAATGCGACACATGCAGTCACCAACCAAGCTCCAGCCATAATGTTCTTTAACCGAAGGTTAAGATGTCGCCTGGATTTGCTCAAACCAAACACAAGACGAGATGTTGAGGATAAGCAATTCCAGCACATCAATGAGAAGCCAACCAGGAGCTTCAAGATAGGGCAACCAGTCTTGGCCCGCGACTACCGAACAGAAAAATGGCAGCCAGGGACAACATGCACACAGCAGGGACCACTAATGTACACAGTGGACATTGGAGAGAGCATCGTGAGACACCATGCTGACCAGATTCTAGAGTCACAGGAACAAGTCAAACCCATACCATGAGCATGCGCACCTGGTGATGAACCCGAAGTACAGATTGCGTCTACCTCAGAATCAGTGGTATTGGAAGCTGACGAACCAACCAATGACAATGAGCCAGAATCGACTCCGCCGCAAGAACAGGATACTCGAGAAAGGCACTATCCAGACAGGATCAGGAAGCCTCCTCAAAGACTGAATTTATAAATGATTACTTCAGTTGATGTATATAGTACAGAGAAAATTGTAATTGTAATTAGTTATTATTTAATTGTTAAATGAATGTTATGCACTGTTTATCTAATAGGGAAGGAATTGTTGTGTATGTACCTTTAAGAGAGAACTGCTTTTATACTCTAGCACCGGCAGTGACCACACCTGTATATAAAGCCATAGCAGGCTTCTGTACTTTCAGTTCCAGCATACCCTCTGTTCAGTAAACACCTGTTATTACCGTTCTCCTGCAGTCCGTGTGTTATTGATACGCAGACACTACAGAGAGTATTCTGTCACACTCCTGACTTGTGCCTTGTAGATGGTGGAAAAGCTTTGGGGAGTCAGGAGGTGAGACACTCGCCGCAGAATTCCCAGCCTTTGGCCTGCTCTTGTAGCCACAGTATTTATATGGCTGGTCCAGTTCAGTTACTGATCAATGGTAACCCCCAGGATGTTGATAGTGGGGGATTCAGCGATGGTAATGCCATTGAATGTCAAGGGGAGATGGTTAGAGTCTCGCTTGTTGGAGATGGTCATTGCCTGGCACTTGTGTGGTGCAAATGTTACTTGCCACTTGTCAGCCCAAGTCTGAATGTTGTCCAGGTCTTGCTGCATATGGACACGGACTGCGTCAGTATCTGACGAGTCTCAAATGGTGCTGAACAGTGTGCAATCATCAGTGAACATCCCCACTTCTGACCTTATGATGGAGGGGAGGTCATTGATGAAACAGCTGAAGATGGTTGGGCCCAGGACACTGCCCTGAGGAACTCCTGCATTGATGTCATGTGATTGTGATGAATGACCTCCAACAACCACAGCCAACTTCCTTTGTGCTAGGTATGATTCCAACCAATGGAGAGTTTTCCCCTTGATTCCCATTGACTTCAGTTTTGCTAGGGCTCCTTGATGCCACACTCAATCAAATGCTGCCTTGATATCAAGGGCAGTCACTCTCACCTCACCTCTTGAGTTCAGCTCTTTTGTCCATGTTTGGACAAAGGCTGTAATGAGGTCAGGAGCTGAGTGGCCCTGGCGGAACCCAAACTGGGCGTTAGTTAGCAGGTTATTGCTGAGTAAGTGCCGCTTGATAGCACTGTCGACGACACCTTCCATCACTTTGCTGATGATTGAGAGTAGACTGATAGGACGGTAATCGGCCGGGTCGGATTTGTCCTGTTTTTTGTAGACAGGACATGCTTGGGCAATTTTCCACATTGCCGGGTAGATGCCAGTGTTGTAGCTGTACTGGAACAGCTTGGCTAGGGGCGCAGCTAGTTCTGGAGCACAAGTCTTCAGTACTATTGCCGGATTGTCAGGGCCCATAGCCTTTGCAGTATCCAGTGTCTTCAGCCATTTCTTGACATCACATGGAGTGAATTGAATGGGCTGAAGACTGGCATCTGTGGTGCTGGGGACCTCAGGAGGAGGCTGACATGGATCATCCACTTGGCACTTCTGGCTGAAGATAGTTGCAAATGCTTCCTTGACGGTGATGGCTGCTGTACCATATGGGCCCTCTACCTTCTCCCCTTTTGTGAGCGCATTCAAGACAACTCTGAGGATGGGATCCCGTACCTGGTACTGCTTTAGGTCCGGGACCAAGGCTACCCCTTGTGTGCCTCCTTTGTCCCGGATTGCGGCTACCAACAACCACAGCCAACTTCCTTTGTGCTAGGTATGATTCCAACCAATGGAGAGTTTTCCCCTTGATTCCAATTGACTTCAGTTTTGCTAGGGCCCCTTGATGCCACACTCGATCAAATGCTGCCTTGATATCAAGGGCAGTCACTCTCACCTCACCTCTTGAGTTCAGCTCTTTTGTCCATGTTTGGACAAAGGCTGTAATGAGGTCAGGAGCTGAGTGGCCCTGGCGGAACCCAAACTGGGCGTCAGTTAGCAGGCTATTGCTGAGTACCTGTCTGGTAGGGGTCCCAAAACTCTCCTTCCCTAGCTCCCTGCTTGGTCAATTCATCTGCCCTTTGATTACCCTCCCTCTTGGGCTCTGTCTTCGAATGGGCCTTAACCTTATGGATAAAGACCTTCCCTTCTTTCCCTACTGCTGTCATGATTTTTTCCAGCAGAGGCTTGATGGCCAGAGGTCTCCCATCGGCAGAGGTGTATCCCTGACGGGACCAGATGGCCAGGTATTCCGTACACGAATTGCATGTGAACATACTGTCCGAGCAAATCGTGTATGGGGTAAGGAATTTCTCTGGGTGTGTAACCACGTACACTACCGCAAACAGTTCAGACTGCTGGGCGCTCATGGTGCTGGGGAGTTTAATTGCCAGGGAAATGTCTGCCCCTGGGTCATAAACTCCACACCCTGTGAGTCGTTTCCCAGCAGATACTGTGCTGGAACCATCCACATAGATTTTGCGGCCTGTGGGGTGTATCCCAGCCCGAAAACCTATGTTGACTTCCCATGCCCCTTCAATAGAACAGAGACCTTTCACCCTTAGATCCATCTGGGAGAGAACCAGGGTCCAGCGAGCAATGCGGGCACTGCTCGCTATCCCATCTTTAATTCTCCCATCTAGGAGTATTTGGGTGGGCGTGTGATGGCTGAGGAGGGTGATGGGCGAGGTGCCTGTGAAGATGAATGATCTTTTCACAGCCCAGTGAGTGGCGAGGAGATGCCTCTCACAGTTGCAATATCCCTTTTCCACCTCCGTGAGTATCCTGGAGGAGTAAACCACTGGTCTCAGCTGACTGTGCCGCTCCTGGAGCAGCACTGCACTCAGACTGTCCCCGCTGGCTGCTAACTCCAAGAAAAACTCTTTCTCCCCATCAATGGCCCCTAGAGCTGGTGCGGTCTGCAGATTTTTCTTGAGGCTTACAAATGCTGCCTCGCAACCCTCATCCCAAACCCACTCCACTCCCTTGTGTAGGAGTCAGAGCAGAGCGGTTGCTGTGGCGGCATAATCCTCAATAAAATCCCTGCAGTACCCTGTTAGCCCTAGAAAAGATCTCACTCCTGTCACTGTACTGGGGGCTGGTAACTCCTGCACTGCTTCCCTTCTGGCTTTATCTATGGCCCTTTCCCCTGCTCGCACAGCCAGCTCGAGGAACTTTACTTCCTGTTGGCCGATCTGTACCTTCTTGGGGTTTACCTTAAAACCTTCTTGCTTGAGCAACTCCAGCAGTTCAGCCAGTAGTGGACCATGTTCCTGTCCTTCATTAGTGAATAGGAGCAGGTCATCCACATACTGGACTAACTGTCGGGGTCAGCTGAAGCCTTTTAAGCAATCTGCCATACACTGATGGAAGATGCTGGGGCTATTGTGGAACCCCTGTGGTAGGCAATTCCAAGTGTAATGTTAGCTCTTAAACATCAATGCAAACTTGTACTCGTCCTCTCTCCGCAGAGGGATGGACCAAAACCCGTTGGAAATATCCAGCACCGTGAAGGTGGTCGCGGAAGCTGGAATATTTCCTATGAGGTCGGCGACAGCTGCGACCGTGGGTGCACAGGCGGGGATGTTCCTATTGAGCACCCGATAGTCCACCGTGGCTCTCCAGGAGTTGTCGGGTTTCCTAACCGGCCACAACGGAGAGTTTACATGGGTGGCTATTGGTCTCAATACCACCTGTTTGACCAGAGAGGTCATGTCCATTTCCATGTCCTTCTCCGCCTCTTTGGGCAAATTTTACTGCTTTTGTGGTCGGGTCATGGGGTCCGCATCTACACTTACTTCGAGCCCGTTCACCCTCCCACAATCATGCTTGTGAGTGGCAAATGCGTCGAGGTGCGCTCGCACAAATGCCTGGTACTCCACTGGAGTGTTACTGACCATTTGTTTGAGGTCGTAACCCTCCTTGGGCTTTAGGGTACACAAGGTCCCCTTTCCCTGTTTCCCTGGGATAACTGCCACTTCACTCTCTTTGCTGGTGCATGCTCCCCACAGACAGTGGTTCCTAAGATCCACTAGGATCCTGTGGCCTATGATAAAATCAGCCCCTAGGACCCCTTTCCCTTCCTGCTCCCACTTCATTGAAACACAAGTCCACTTGGTGTGGAGTGCTCCTAAATGAATGGACAGCGAGATAGAGAACGAGCCAACCTGCTCGTTACCTGTGAACCCCACTAAGCTATATGGGACCCCGTTAGACAGAGGTGAGGCAGCGGGGTTATCTGAGTAGACGATGGTGCTTGAAGCTCCCGTGTCCAACAGATAGGTCCCTTTTACCTTTTCCACTTCCATCTTAAGAAGCGGTCTTTTCCATACATCGTACTCAAGGGGACACAGAGAGACAGGCTGCGCTGGCTCTAGTCATAAGTCTGTGTTAACTTGGGGGGCAGATGGAGTTAAAGCACCCGTGGCTGTGGCTACCCTCCCTGGGCCAGCCAACAAAACTCAAAGTGCAGCTGCTATCGAATCTACTGTGAGGGGAGAGGCCAGTGTTTCTGCCTTTGGGGCGGGAGCTGGGGCATTTTTCCTGCACTACCTTTCCAAGGATTTTTACAGTCCCTTCTCCAATGCCTACTCTTCCCGCACCCGAAGCAGTTACGCCTCGCATCAGAAGGGATACCCCTTCCTGGTGCCATTCCTTCTTACCCTGGCTGGGTTTTAACTCATGCACTTTCACTTTAGCTTGTGGTTCTTCCACCCCCCTACCGTTATGGTAAGCCAGGGTCAGTTGTCTGACCACTGCCTCCTCGGTGACTTGGGGGCCCTTTGGGTTGAACCACAGCTCCGCCTTGGCTCTGATCCATGGCAAGCTGTTTGCCACCAGACTTCGGAGCCAGTGAGCCAACTCATCCTGGTTCAAGTTAGCCCGGTCGAGATCCCCATTACAGGCACTCCTGTACACAGGCCCAGCCTGTCTGCGAAAGCCTGTGGGGTCTCCACTGCTAACTGGGTAGTCTTCTCCACCCTGGAGAATGGACTACCATCATTCATCCCCATCTGCTCCAGAACTTGATCCCGGATGGCAGCGTACCCTCCCTGTCCCTTCTTGCACTCAGCAGAGAGGGACTGGTACAGCTTGCCATTCAAGGTGAACAGGAGCATCTTGGCCATTTTTGAGTTGTCGCATTCATTAATGCCTGCTGCTTGTTCCACTTCCATAAAGTGGACTGAGGGATCTCCCTTGTGGGTGAGCTTACTCAAGTGGCTTACCATAGCCCTAAGCTGTTGGGTCCCATGGGGAATCACAAACTGGCTTTCAAGGAGCCCCTGCCCCCACCTACCCCAGGTGGGCCAAACTTTTGCTGTCGAGCTGGGCACATCGGCCCCGGGACCGACCTTTCCTGCATTTGTTTGCCCACTTCTCCCTGCTGCCAAACCGACTCAAAACCCGGCACCACAGGTGGCGGTAGTGTGCACTCCTCCCTGTATTCCTTACAGATTGCTTGTCCCTCCTGCTGCCCAACTGAGTTGAAACCCGGTGCCACAGGTAACGTCTGCAGTTTCTACTTCTACATCCAGGTCTACCCGGGCCACACCCGAGCTCACTAGGCATACCATGCCTTTTGCCCTGGACAGAGCAAGTTTTAAACTTTCTATCTGCTTTTGACAGGGGCCGTGATCTCCCGCTTCAAAATCCCTAGTGCTTGCTACATTATAAGCTGCTTGTTCCCTTAACTATCTGGTTAGGCGAACGTTCTCTTCTTTCAGTACCAGCTCATTTCCTTTTGCCTCGGTGACTTGACACCGAAAATACTCATGCCTGTTTCTGTGTTTCTCTACTAGCTATAATTTCTCTTGATTCTGTGCTTGTAATTCCTGCAATAGTTCCTCCCCTGCTAAAGCCCTTGCCTAAGACAGTTAGGCAGCCTCCTGCAGCTCTGCTGTCAAAGCTTTAACCTGCTGATCTAAAAGCTGGATCTGTCGTAGGGCACAGACCAACCAGATGGCCTTCTCTACTGACTTCTTATGATCCTTGCTCTCATTCCATTTGGCTGCAGCGTCCATGGGTTGCCCAGCAGGCAACAGACTGGTCACCCACTTCTTGGTGATATTCACCTTCTCAAAAATGTAAGAGGAAATCCTCTCTTCCATCTTTGTTCTCTCATCAAACACAGGGTCTATTGCGTTACTTCCCTTTTGCCAAAGTCCTGCCGCAGTCGCCATGCTGTAAGGGGTGGTGTGTGGGTTGTTTGTCAGCTTCACCTCTGAATCCTTTGAGCGGTTTGAATTGTTCCCACTCCCTTTTGTTCTAGACTTTGGACTTATTTGGGGGTTGTAATGAACTTGCAACAGACACCTGGGTTGGTCAAAAGAATTCAGATCTTTATTTTGAGACAGGAAAATACACAATACAATAAAATCTTATACTCTAAAAGGGTGGGTAACACTCGGAATATGCGAGGGAGAATTACAATAGAAGAAATCCCTTACCCTCCCAACCCCACTATCCTCACTATGTTGAAATCCAAAGGACCAGGAAATGCTGACCAATCGACTTTCTTGACAGATTGTAGAGGTTCGTGATTTTGGGGTTCTCCTTAGTTGTGGCATTTGGGCCAGCCATACCCCGGACGTGGTAGAAGACTGCATCTGCGTTGGGTCTTCAGTTTGCGTTGGTCCGCTGATGCAGTTAGTCGCGCTGTTGGATGTATCAGGTAAGTACCCAAATTTCTTTGCTAAGGATAAGTTTTAGGGTCTTTTGTGTGAAAATCTTACCCAGGGGTAAGTCAGACTATCCTGTAGAGTGGAAACAAGTCTTTGATTTTGAAGTTTCGGTGGTTGGTTTCTTGTTGGTCGCGCTGGCCCAGTATTACCTGGTTGGTGGTAATATTGGTAGCTGTTGGTTTCTTGGGGCCTTCGGTTGCCGCGATCTCTGTTTCTTCTTCTCTGGTGATGAACTGTACTGTGAGCATGCACATGCGGGCTTCTGATGAACTTGAACTTCTGCGACCTTACTGCACGTCTGAACTGGCTGAACTGACTGTCTGGTGACGAACTGACTGTTTCTCTGAAAAAGCAGGCCTCAATTATACTGGTTTGAGGCCTGGCTTATCTGACCGCCAAACCTCAGGTTTCTTTGTTAAATTTGGCGGGCTCGTTACTTTTAATAGATTTTAAAATTTTAACGAGCTTTGGGGATGGTCCACCTACTCTTAACGAGTTTCGGGGATGGTCCATCTCACTTTAATCAGCCATTAACTAGTTTCGGGATTGCCCTGAAACTAGTTTAAAAATGCAAAATGTTTGTCAATCTCTTTGGCTGGTTTTGGACTGCTGTTTGATTGTTGGTTCCTGTAGGGCTAGGTTCTTTCCTTTGTGTTGCTGTGGGCATGTACTGTTTTATTCATGTACTTTGGCTCTGCGATTTGTGGCGGGAACAGGTTTTATTGTCTTTATGTAAAGGCTGAGGTGGCCCAAGACATTCCCAGACTGCCCAATATCCAAACTCGGGGGCCCACCCCACCTCCCCTGTGTCACAGCCTTTCGCAAGTCTGAACATGCCTTTAAACCAGCCAAATCTTCCTGGGGTTTTGATTTTTAAAATCCTTTTGACCCAATATTCCTTCAAACAGTCCAATACCTCTCCTTTCTTCTTTTTGGGGGAAAATGTGTAATTTTGCAGTCCTTACAGCAGGAAGAAACAAAGTAAACTTTTTCTAACACTTTTCGCTCACCTCACATACTTACCTCTGCACACTTGCACCCATTACTTACCTCTACAGTGCACTTTTCGACCCCTCTCATTGCCGCAGACCCACTGCTCACCTCGCTGACCCTGGCTGGGTTTCCCGACATCGGGAAGGCCACACTTCTCTTGGAAGAATGGGGATAATCCTCTTAATTGCCTGTTAACCACCTGTTAACAGGCAGTTAAGTGACTGTAATCACCTTCCTGCCTTGAGGAGATGGGACCCAGCGCAGTTTGGCTACCCACCTCCTGGGAAGATGGCACGGAGGTGGGTTGAGGGTGGGATGGGTACCCGCCCCCAGTTTCTACCATTTTTCCGGCAGTCCCACCTTCAAATTTGCCTCCCCAGGGTTGGCAAAATCTCCCCCGTGAATTCTGTTTCTCTCTCCATGGATGCTGCCTGACCTGCTGAGTATTTTCAGCATTTTCTGTCTTCTCTGAGAACTTCCTTTACCATCCGAGGCCTTGCAGGCATCTAGCAGAACTCCCTACACACTTAAAAACTTTTAACACTACTGCAATTAAATAAAAAAAAATTCCAGTCCTAAAGCTTAAATGCAAACTCACCTGAAAGATGTGTTTGTCCCCTTAAGAGGTGCTGACAGCTATGTTAAGATGGGGGTGAAGATTGTGCAGGGGAGATATTCGGTGGCCACTGGAGCTTCCGGAACAGTGGTCCATTTGGAAGACCTGACCAATTCACCCCGGTCTAACAAAGTCCCATTTAACTTAATGGGATCCACAGGGAATGAGCAGGCTGGGGAAAGGTCAAAACCTTTGGCCATAGATTTAGGATCCCTCCATACCATGTGGGAGGGTAACCAAAAGACCGACGAGGTGGCCAAGTAGGGGGGCAGGGAAGGAGAGTTCTGGGACCCCTGTAGAGCAGGCCCGGTAGCAGCAATCCAGGACAAGGGAGGCACACAGGGGGTAGCTTTGGCCCCAGACCAAAAGCAGGTCTACGAGCAGGCAGCAGGTCGCATGGGGAAGCAGCACCGGAATAACCAGTTGCTGCTCGAGCCTAACAAAAGTCACCAATGGGAGATAGGGGGCCAGGTAATGGTTAGGAACTATGCCCGAGTGGGGAGTTTAGAGCCATTGTACATGGGACCCTATAGCATAATAGATAAAGCCAGCCTCATGGTGTATGCAGTGAAATTGCCCCGGCGCACAAAATGGTTCCATATCAACCAGTGTAAGCTGTTTAAGTCAGAGGCAAAGAAGCAGGCAGCTGGGATCCAACCCGAGGTTAGAAATCCTCAGCCCGCAGCGGGCGCATACACACAGGCTGCACACGCAGGCGCAGGCGCGTGCGTCAAGGGAGGAGTCCCCCAGCACCTTGTTCAGACCACTCCCCCCTTGCTTTGGGAGACCCTCAGCCACCGGCAGCCGGCGGCGGGAGATTACCGGTCCCCAGTTCAGGTTTGGGAGGGGAGGGAAGGGACCCCAGGGAGAAGATCCCCAGCCAGCGAGGAATGCGGTCCGAGCAAAAGGTCCGCTCGCCAGGGTAGCCCCACCAGTAGCACTTCCTAGGAGGTCCCCTCGGACACCCCAGCCTAGGAAGGCACGGTCGCCGGCTCCCCAGTTTGAATGGGCAACCTCCCGAGTTAAAGAGAAGTCAGAAGACAAAGGTCCCCAGCTAACAGCTACAGACTGCAAGGGACCGGAAGTGCAGGTCAGTGCAGCCACGCCGCAGGGAGCATCCTGTAACAGCCCAGACAGGAATTAGGCTGGCCGCTCGGAGATGGGCTGCAGATGTATATAGTTTTAGTATTTTAAGTTTATAGTGTTAAGTTAGGCTATTTTAATTTAATTCTAAGTAAGGAACAGTTAGTTTCGATTTAAGTATGAAGCCGTCTCAGAGTATTGTCCATGTGAGTCGAGGTCGCGGGACCCGACCATACGTCACCCGAACCAACGAGTCTCCAGGGAACCTGGCTAGATGCCTTTATGTCTATTGCAGGAAATTTCAGAATGTACGGAGGCGTAATCCTGCTCGCCCTGCTCGGGCTGTGCATCGGTAGGAGAGGGGACGTTGAGGACCACCACATCTTCGGGTGGTCAGGGAACAGGGCGCCGGTGGCGGTCGACGGTAGCGGCGTACGGGAGGCGGTGGAGACAACCGCTTACTTCCACGAGGGACGTGGCCGTGGTGGCTGGGATCCAATTCATCCCAGTACTCCAGCCAGGCCGGGTTCACCTACGGGGAGGCCTCCCTCCTGTGCCCCAGGATACGGATCGTCACTCCCAGGATTAGCGTCACCGTGGGAAAAAGGATATGTTTAACATGCAAGGGACATGTTCCCCTGGATAGGTGGTGGTGGCTCAGGAAACTAAGTAAAGTCATGGGGAACCCCAGAGTTGAGTGGGAACGGTTGGGGAACAACACTCATCGGACTGTCACAGAGACCCATGGGGGGTTAAGTGAATGCTGGGATAAATGGTGGGAACCGGATCAGGGGATCTATGTCTGTATGTGGGGATCAGAGAAGGCCGGCCCCACAGGCATTTCCATCATTTTCCGCAGCCAGTGGCAAGATAACGGGAGGGGGAGGGACTGGGAGTCTCGCCTGGACGCATGCGCGATCCCATACTCCCCAATCTCAGTTAATGCCACTGAACTAGTGACCCGCCCCCGACTGCCCCTGCCCACGACTGCGACGTCACGGACGATAGTAGAGGGATGCCCCGCCGCCACCAAGGGACCAGGGAACGGCTTGGTGCTAGTACCTACAGACCAGGTGCTGTATCAAGGGGTGCACTACGCGGTAGCCTCCGTGATTTTAAACCTCACCAAGGTACACCTACCCGCGTGGTGCCCCACAGAGACCGCGCAGTTGTATCAAGCCCTCTTAAAAGATATCTTCCGTAAATTCTATGATTTTGATTTTTCAGACGTTGACAGAACCGGACTATACACCCACGAGCTTTTGGACGGGATTGGGAGACAAAGAAGGGGTGCTTTTAACTATGTTTTAACTGGTTTTAACACGGGGTCTTCTGTCATCAACAGCTTAGATGACATCGAGCTGCAGACCCAGATTAATGGTTTAAAAATGCAATTAAAGAAAATATTAATCGATGAGAATGAGGTGGTGGGTTCCGAGTTGCATGAGGACCAAGCCATGACACTCCACTTAAAGGAGATCATAGCGGAGCTGGAAGAACATGCCAAAACGGTTAAAGCTCTCATTAGGGAGGACAGAAACGCTTCTGACCAAGCTGCGCAGAATGAAGTGTGCGTGCTGTATGGGGCATGGTTGCTGGGCGAGGGCCGCAGCAATCTGAAGGATTTAAAGCAAGGTTTAGTCCCCTCCTGGATCAGCAACTAACACCTCGCAGCCCTCCACCCTTTTGAGAATACATTAAGCCCATGCCAGCTCCGGCTAGCTTCAGAGGCCTACCCAATCCCAATGGACTGTGGGCGGTCCAACCACACCATCATGGCGATAGTTGTAAGAATGCCGATCATGGGCGGAACGGCCCGAACCGCGCCGGTGTACAGGGTGGAGAACATTGGAGTCATTCAGGGGGGTGCACATATTCGTTTTACAGCGGTCCCGCCCTACGTCATAAAGTGGGAGCATGCTATGATGGGCACTGACCTTTCGGGGTGCTTTAGCTGGGGAGTACACATAATCCTGTGTCCCCAGCACTTGAATGCCTATTCCAAACCACAGTGTGGGTTCAGAGCTGCTGACGCGAAACCTATAAATTGCACCATGGAGGCAATGGCACAAGGCCATGTTCCCCCCCGCAAGTAGCATATATAGGAGGTGGGACATATTGTGTCACCACAGGAGCGCATCACTACCAGTACGGACAGCATAGCTGGTGTGCGGTGAGTGACAGCAGTTTCTGTTTCAAACCCGAGGCAGAAGTTCAAGTGGCACAACTATGAATTGTCCCCATTCCTGAACCCTCCATTGTTCACCTCACTGTGAAAGAGAATTTCACCCACCTGTAGAAATATGTTGTGCATTTCAGTTATCAGATTCCCCCTCTCCCAGAACACCTCACCAAATTGCTAAAAAGCCGTTTTAGTGTCACAAAAACACTTCGATACCCTGGAACAGAAGACTATCCAGATAGGGGCCGACATTTTAGATATTACGACCCCACCCTGGTGGGACGTTTTTGAAAATATAGAGGTCCCATCCTGGATCCGTATGGCATCCCACATCCTGCTGATGTGTCAGTTAGGGATAGTTCTCTACCTGGTGTGCATCCAGTGTAGGAGAAAGGGTCCCAGATTAGAGTTTAAAACTAAAAGGGTGTGGAAGGAACATTATGCCCGGGTGGAAGAAGAGACACCCATTTGAGTTTTGCGTCGCATCACTTAAACGTGATGGTCGTTGTTTGTTATTTTTAATAAAGATAGTTTCTTCATTTCATTGTGCTATTTTAATAAAGATTGTGACTGTTTGATTCTACAGAATAAAAATGTTGTAATGTACCAAGTGGTGCAGGGGTGTTGGATCCCTCCACGCTTGGATTGTTTGTAATGAATCGTATTTGCCATCTGTAGATGCCTGTCGTACACCGCGTTTTCTCTAAGTACGGGAAATGTGGGCTGAGGGATTATGGATAGGTAAATACAGGGGAAGATTATTTGTGGGGGGTCAGAAATTTTGCTCACCTTGGTTGGACACTTCAAGCAAGTTTCAATATCCATGGGGGGACTGAAGGATTTGAAAATTTCATACATCTCTCCCCCCCCCCCCCGAAGATTTATTTGGTTTTTAAAAGCAACACAGCTCAGACTGAGTTTTAAAATCCAGGGCACAACAAAATGGCTGCGGTCAGACCTCGTGACCGAAAGCCTGTCAGTTTCAATTCGGACCCTGGCAAGCTAACAGCTTGCACATTTCAATGTCTGCAGCAAGGAGATCACGAAACCAGACAAGGCTTTTTTGCATATGCATTGAGGACAAACCCAACTACAATCAGACCTACGCATAAAGGCCATCAAGGTGTTTGCTCAAACAATCAAAATAATCAGCGGGGCCATCGAGACGGGGCTGGCCCCCATCAAAGAACCTGTTGGACAAAGGAGAGCAGTTGCAGAACCGGCAGGAACCGATTACCGGCCATCCAAGTCGATGGGCCAAGATCGATACCTTTTGTTTAATTCCAGCCCGCTCAAATCAGACAAAAGAATGAGCTGATTGAGCGTAGAGATAAGGGCTACTGAGGGGGGTGTAACTAACCTCTCGAGAAGCCATTTGCTCTCTTTCGCCTCGCCTCCTGTGCCCTGCCTCGCCATCAACCAAGGAAGAAGACCATCGAAGGAGAGCCCGTCCAGAGAGGTAGGATACCCTGTCAGAGACCTTTAATTACTAGGGTATCTCTACCTGGACGGTGAAGTCTGTGTAACAGCGGGACCACGTGACATTGGCAGGCAACAGGGCAAAGGGGCAAGGCTTTTCTTTCAACATCTCAGACCGGTGAGCATTATACTTCTGACCCATTGCAAGATAATCTAGCTAGGTGTAGAGGGTGGGAGTTAAGGGGATTGCTGAATTGTTATTTTAGCCATTTTCCCTCGATGTGGCATTTCTCCTGCCCTGTTAAGTGTAAGTGTAGTGCATTCATATCATCCTTTTGTATAGTATTGTTATCTTATTTTCTCTGTTAATAAATTTTGGTTTTCTTTGTACCACTCCACTGGTCAGCTAATTTGTCTATATCGCTATCTGCCAATAAGTCCGGGGATCAGAACTAAGGGGTGAGCAATCCGAACCGCTCAGAGATAAGTCAGCTGGAGACATAACCGATTGGCCAAAGCAACTAGCAAAACCCTCTACATTGGCCACACATTGGGCTGTGAAAAGATCACTGATCTTCACAGGCACCTCTCCCATCACCCTCCTCACCCATCACACACCCACCCAGATGCTCCTGGATGGGAGGATCAAGGATGGGACGGTGAGCAGTGCCCGCATTGCTCGCTGGACCCTGCTCCTCTCACAGATGGACCTTAAGGTGAAGGGTCTCTGCGAACCAAAGCTCGCAGCCAACCTGGTATATCCTGGAACAGCCCACCGGTGTTCCATAGAAGGTGTATGGGAAGTGAACATAGGTTTACGGGCTGGGATACATCCCACAGGCTGCAAAATCTATGTGGACGGCTCCAGCACTGTATCTGCTGGCGAGCGACTCACGGGGTGCGGAGTTTATGACCCAGTGGCAAACATTGCCCTGGCGATTAAGCTCCCCAGCACCATGAGCACCCAGCAGGCTGAAATGTCCGCGGTAGTGTACGTCGTTACACACCCCAAAATCTTCCCCACCCCATACACGATTTGCTCGGACAGTATGTTTGCGTGCAATTCCTGTACGGAGTACCTGGCCATCTGGTCCTGCCGTGGATACACCTCCGCCGACGGGAGACCCCTCACAGTGAAACGTCTGCTGGAGAAAATCCTAGAAGCAATGGGGGAGGAAGGGGAGATTTTCATCTACAAGGTGAAAGCCCATTCCTCCACAGAACCCCGTAGTCAAGGCAACCAGCAGGCTGACATGCTCGCTAAGGAGGGTACCCGCACAGGCACTTTCTGGGACCATATGGATCCAGACCCATAGCAGCAATCAGAGGTAGGGACGGGACACAAGGGAGTGCAGGGATAGCTTTAGCCCTGGACCTTAAGACGGTCCAAGCCCAAGACCCCGTCCTCAAGGCAGTCCTCAGCGCAGTGACTGATGGATAAAGGGTAGAGGGTTCTTACGGCACAGCAACCCTCTCCATGAAAGATGGCATGCTGTTCCGGGGGGAACAAAGGGTTGTGCTGCAGCAACACCGGAAGGAATTCCTTCAACTGGCCCATGAGGGTCCAGGAGCGGGGCATCCCGGGCCTGAGACCATGGCAGTGGGTGGAACAGGCGGGATGGTGGCCAGGATTCAGGGTAGATGTCTGCGAGTTCTGCGCCGACTGTCTGGTGTGCGCTGCTAATAACCCTGACCCCCACAAAAGGAAGGTACCTATGGGACACATCAGGAGGGTAGAGGGACCATGGCAGTCGATGCAGGTCGACTACATCGGGCCCCTGCCCACCGCCCAGGGAAGCTATAAATACTGCCTAGTCCTGGTAGAAGTGTTCACAAAATGGGTAGAAGCCTTCCCCTGCAGAACAGCCACAGCTCTGGGTACTGCCAGGATCCTGGTCTGGGAGGTGTTCTCGCAGTGGGGGCTACCACAGTATCTGGAGTCTGACCAAGAGAGTCGCTTTACCGGGCAGGTAATGCAGAATACCCTTATGCTGCTCGGCATCGAGGGGAAGTGGCACGTTGCCCACAACCCACAGTCAGCAGGGATTGTGGAAAGGATGAATAGGACCTTAAACGAGAGGTTAAGGAAGGAGACGGTGGACTCACCTCGAAAATGGGCACGAGCTGATGACTGGCAGGGTTATGCGGATACCCACCCATGTACTAGCCCCGGTGTTCACCGAAGGTCAGCTAAGGGAGGTAAACCGGGACAGGTTCACCCGAAACCACTTCGAGCGCCTTAAGCAGGTCCACGGGCAGGTGGCTGGGAACATTGGAAGACAGCATCGGATTAACCAATTGCTGTTAGAACCCCGAAAACACCACGAGTGGGAGGTAGGGGATCAGTTCATGGTGTGGAATTACGCTTGGGTAGGAAGTTTAGAACCACTATACATGGGGCCCTACAGCATTGTAGACAAGGCCAGCCCCATGGTATACACCATTAAGATGCCTCGGCGCACCAATTGGTTCCATATTAATCAGTGTAAACTATTTAATCCTGACAGGAGAGAACAGCCAGTTGGGGCAAGGTCTGAGGATAGAGATCCTCAGCCTGCAGCAGGAACAAGTTCACAGACTGCACAGGCAGGCACCGTGGCTTGTTTAAGGGGAGGGGCCATCCCACCCACCGATTGGGACACTCCCCCACTCTTCTGGGATCCAGATGAGGAGGGACCTGAGGGCGAAGACCCCGCCCCTGACCCAGGTTTAGAGGAGAAGGGATTCGAGGGTGAAGTTCCCGCCCCGGACCCAGATTTGGGACCTGGGGGCGGAGTCTCTCAGCCTACAGCAACAGGCTGCGAAGAGTTACCTGCCCCTAGCCCAGGTTCAGGGGAGGTAAAGCCTGAGGATGAAGATCCCCAGCCAGCGGCAGTGGTAAGTCTGCAAACTGCACCGGAGGGGGCAGCGGTTCAGGATAAAAGCCCACCGGCCAAGAAAACCCCACCCGTCAATGTCCTCAGAAGGTCCCCACGATAGCCCCAGCCAAGGAAACCGTGGTCACCGGCTCCCCATTTTAAAGGGACAGTCTCCTGGGTTAGGGGTAATTCCAAGGACAGAGGTCCCCAGCCAGCAGCCACAGGCTGTGAGGGACCGAAAGTACAGGACAGTGTGGCCACACCGAAGGGAGCGGTGTGCCGCAGCCAAAACAGGGATTAGGCTGGCCGCCCAGAGACGGGCGGTGGATGTATATAGTTTAGGTAATTTCAGTTTAAGTTTTTTTAAGTTTGGGTGTTTAGTGTAAGTTAAACAAGGTGATGGGCAGTTTTAAGTAAGTAGTAATCTGTTAAGAGTGTGTGTATTTGAGTCAAGGTCGCGGGACCCGACTATGCTTCACCCAAGCCAGAGAATCTCCTCGGGACCTGGCTATATGTTCTTGTATCTTTTGCAGAAAGATTTTCAGGATGAGGGGGGGCGTAATCCTACTCGCCCTGATAGGACTGAGCATTGGAAAGCGAGGTGACGTGGAAGAATCCCACATCTATGGGTGCTCAGGAGAAAGAGCACCTATAGAAACCGATGGAAGTGGCGAACGGGATGTGGAGGAGATCATCGGCTACGTCCACGAGGGAAGGTGGCCAGGGTGGCTGGGGTCCAAGTCATCTCAGTACTCCAGTCAGACCGGGTTCACGTACAGGGAGGCCTCCCTCCTGTGCCCCAGGGTACAGGTCGTTACCACAAGGGTCAGCGTCACCGTAGGGAAACATGTATGTTTAACATGCAAGGGACACATTCCTTTGGATAGGTGGTGGTGGCTCAGAAAGCTGAGCAAGGATATGAGGAACCCCGCAGTCGAGTGGGAACGGTTGGGGAACAATACCCACTGGACGATTACAGGGACTCACGGGGGATTGAGTGTGTGCTGGGACAAGTGGTGGGAACCGGATCAAGGGATTTATGTCTGTATGTGGGGGTCAGAGAAGGTCTGCCCCACAGGCATATCCATCATTTTCCATCGGCAGTGGCAAGACGCCGGGGAAGGGATGAAGTGGGATACCAGCCTGAAGGCATGCGCGGTCCCATACTTCCCGATCCCAGTGAATGTCACTGAACTTGTGACCCGCCCCCGAAAGCCCCTGCCCATGACCCAGGCAGCAAGGACACACAGGGAGGGGTGCCCTGCCACCACCAAGGGACCAGGCAATGGGCTGGTACTAATGCCGACTGATCAGGTGCTATACCAAGGGGTACACTACGCTGTAGCCTCCGTGATTTTAAACCTCACCGAGGTACACTTACCGGAGTGGTGCCCCAAAGAGACAGAGCAGCTATACCAGGCCCAATTAAAGGAGATGTTTAGGAAATTTTACGAGTTCAATTTTGCCAATGTGGACGAAACAGAACTGTACACCACACACCATAAGTTTTTGGGTAATACGGGGAGGCAAAAAAGGGGGGCATGGAATGATGTTTTTACTGCTTTTAACAATGGGTCCTCTGTCATCAAGAGTTTGGATGACATAGAGTTACAGTCCCAGTTAAATGGTTTAAAAACACAGTTAAAAAAATCCTGATGGATGAAAACAATGTAGTGGGCTCAGAGTTACATAAGGACCAGGCCATGACGGTCCATTTAAAAGAAATTATTGCCGAGCTGGAGAAGCACGCAAAGACCGTAAACACCCTCATAAGAGAGGACAGAAATGCTTCGGATCAGGTTGCGCAGAAAGAGGTGTGCATGCTGTACGGGGCATGGTTGCTGGGCGAGGGCTGCAGTAATCTGGAGGATTTAAAACAGGGTTTAGTCCACTCCTGGATCAGCAACAAGTACCTCGCAGCCCTCCATCCATTTGAGAATGCATTAAGCCCGTGTCAACTCCGGCTAGCTTCTGAGGCCTACCCAGTCCCAGTAGATTGTGGACGGTCTAATCATACCATCATGGTCATAGTAGTAAAGATGCCGGTCATGGGTGGAACAGCCCGACACGCACCGGTATGCAGGGTAGAGAACATTGGAGTCATTCAAGGCGATGCACACATTCGTTTCACAGCGGTCCCACCTTACGTCATAAAGTGGGAGCACGCTATGACAGGTACTGACCTCTCAGGGTGCCGGAGCCGGGGAGCACACATAATCTTGTGTCCCCAGCACTTGAACGCCTATTCAAAATCATAGCGCGGGTTCAGAGCTGCTGGCGCAAAACCTATAAACTGTACCATGGAGGCAATGGCACAAGGCCATGTTCCCCACAGGTAGCATATATAGGAGGTGGGACATATTGTGCCACCACAGGTGTGCCCCACTACCAGTATGGACAGCATAGCTGGTGTCCGGTAAGTGACAGCAGTTTCTGCTTTAAACCCGAGGCAGAAGTTCAAGTGGCCCAGGAACGAATTGTCCCCATTCCTGAACCCTCCACTGTTCACCTCACTGTAAAAGAGAATTTTAACAATCTACAAAAGTATGTAGCGCATTTCAGCTATGAAATTCCCCCTCTCCCAGAACACCTTACCAAAATACTCAAAGCAGTTATAGTTTCACAGAAACATTTTTACACTCTAGAGCAGAAAACAGTAGAAATAGGGGCTAAGATATTGGACATTGTCATTCCACCCTGGTGGGATATTTTTGAGAATATAGAGGTCCCTTCGTGGATTAGACTGGCTTCCCACATTCTCGTGGTTTCCCAGTTGGGGATAGTATTGAACCTAGTGTGCACGCAGTGCAAGGGAAAAGGTCAAATACTCGAATTCCAAAACCAAAGGACATGGAAGGAACATTATGTTCAGGTGGAGGGAGATACACCTGTTTGAATTTGTTCTTTGTATTATTGAATAAAGATTGTTGTTTTTTTTTGTGTTTTGTTGTTTTTAGTAAAGATTTTTGACATGTTGTTTTAATAAAGATGTACGTGTACCAAGTGGTGCAGGGGTGTTGGACCCCCTCCATGCTTGGATGTGTTTAAACGACTGTAATTATTCTATGTATGCTTATGTACACTACATTTTTACAGAATGGGAAATGCATGTGTTGTGGGTATCTTAGATAGGTAATTACAGGGGAAGATTGACTATGGAGGGTTGGAAATTTTGCTCACCTTATCAGGATGACACTTAAAGCAAGTTTAGTATCAACAGGGGGGAGTGTAGGGTTCTCAAAATTCCCACATTCCCCAAAAGTTATGGATAAAGGGACCCTGCAAGGAGAAGTTGTTATAAAAAAGGGTACCCAAAATGGCTTCTGTAAACTCGTGACCAAAAGTACAGGATTTTAAAAGCAAGGCCCTGCAGAAAAGACAGGCACTCTTTCAAACCTGAAACAAAACTAAAAATGCATGAATCTGTGAAGAGCCTTTGTGGAGCCAGACAGCTAAAGCAAACACAGAATATGCATTCATTCGCCTTGAAACAGATCAAGTTAGAATGGGCCTAAATCGAGGCCATTAGGTTTCTGCATATTTAATCGGTAACAGCTCACAGTAGCCATCAAGCCAGGAAACCCAATTAAGTTTCATAAATAACAAACAGCCAGGACATCGAAACCATTAAACACGAAGACAACCACTCCAGAAATCGTTAAAGAAAATGGCTGTAATCATTTTAAATGAGCCCGCCAAAAGTTAGACAAAGGACTGACTGATTTGGCACGTAGATAAGGAATGAAGAACTGGGTATAATTGTAGGCCCATCTGTGGTGATCGGGCGCTCTTGCTCTGGCCTCTTAACGTTTGGCTTTTGGCCTGCTGCCTCTCGTTCTCATGCCCTGACCTCGTGGTGGGCTCTCTTCTCACTCCCCGCGCCGCTCAACACCAAGGACACCCATTACTACACCGAAGGCTGAACGTGGGAGGAGGACGAGACCCGTTTTTCAAAAACACACAGGACACACAGGACACAAACGGGCAGATGAGACGAGTCAAGACGAAGAATACGGTAAACCGATAAAGGCAGAGAAGGGCAGCGGAAAGATGCACTGGGGCCAAACGCCTAGTCATAAGCTGGCGTTTGACGAATAAACTGGCGTTTGAAGCATGGACAGCAGTGTCCATGATGAATAAACTGGTGTTCAAAGAATGGGTAGTAAAATCAGTTGTACGGTAAAGACCGCCAACCGACTCCCAACTGCAGCAATACCGTCGGCAACCGCCCGGAGAAGAAGAAGGCCCATCGCGACGAAGTACCTAACGAAGGCGTTGACGAAGGAAAAGGAGGGTGCTTCGCATAAACAACTCCACCGCCGCGCCCTGTGACCACGTGGCGACGAGATACCCCAAAGGACAGAAAGAGCGGACCTCAAAACCCAACCAGTTAAAGCAACAGGTTTCGGATTGGTGAGCATGAATTCCTGGCCCCTCATAGCTTAATCCAGTTAGGTATAGGGGGTGGGATAAGGATAATGGGATTTTCAATGTATTTGTTTCCCTCGATGTGCCGTATGTTCCCCATTCCCATATAAGTGTATTATTTTTATATGCCTGTAACTACATCAGTAATTCTCAGTAGTATTGTGTCTTATTCTGTCTTTAATAAAATTTTGTTTTTCTTGCACCAAGCCACTTGTCTACTCGATTTTCTGTATCGCCTCCTGTACCTGAGACCGGTGTCTGGAACCCAAGGGGTGTGGGAGTGATTTGAACCGCTCAGAGACAGTCAGAGGTGAAGCTGACTGGGCACACAGCCACCCCCTACAAAAGTGTAATAAAACCGCTGCTACCGTGTGGAGATCGAAATTGCGAACGAATTGTAAGATGATAATGGACGGATTTAAAATGTAAGAAATCAGCATGTGTTCTTTGTTTGTGAAGACACAAAATGGTGGTCAGTATGTCTTCTTTGTTTGAGAGGCCACCTGGAAAAGAAGGGAAGAACATACATCTCACAGGAACAGGAATGTGTCACGCAGATGGAACTCCAATTAGGGAAGGATTGGAGTGGACAAAACTATCCAAGGGAGGCAGAGAGTAATTTACGATCAACAAGGCCTTACAACCCAGTGGCGGGAGTTTTCAGGGATAAGAAGGAGAACACAGAAGACAAAGCAGGAGGAAGATTGAAGGGAGTAAGCTGGCCAGTTCATGTTTCGACTTACAGTTTCCTTTGACCAATCACCCAGAAATGGAGGAGTATGTATGAGAATTGGACATGGGCTTAGATAAAGTTAAAGAGGGTACTTTTATGTACATTTGAATCATTAAAGGGGCATTTTTATATAATTTTGAATTGATAAGTTGCCAGCATATTTATTGCCGGGAGTTCTTTGAATTTATTGCCAAAGGTGCTTCTATGTACACTTGAATTTTGAACTATAGTCTGATTAAAAGACCAATTTTATTGATCACATCCTTGTCTGTCATTGTTAAGTAATTTGTAATTCTCGAGGTTCGAACAGTAGTAAGAGAAAGTACTACAATACTGCTTAAAGCTAGCCTTAAACAGGAGGTACAGCAAGTGCTAGAAGTCATTCAAAAGTGAATATGACCTGGGAAACAGTGAAAAATGGCACAACTGTTCCAGTGCAGCTATAACACTGGCATCTATCTGACAATTTGGAAAATACCCAGGTAAATCCTGTCCACAAAAAGCAGGACAAATCTAACCCAGCCAATTAGTGCCCCATCAGTCTACTCTCAATCATCAGCAAAGTGATGGAAGGTGTCATCGACAGTGTTATCAAGCATCACTTACCAATAACCTGCTCACTGATGACCAGTTTGGGTTTCGCCAAGACCACTCAGCTCCAGACCTCATTACAGCCTTCGTCCAAACATGGACAAAGGAGCTGAATTCCAGAGGTGAGGTGAGAGTGACAGCCCTTGACATCGAGGCAGCATTTGACCGAGTGTGACATGAAAGAGACCTAGTAAAACTGAAGTCAATGGGAATTAGGGGGAAAACTCTCCACTGGCTGGAGTCATACCTAGCACAAAGGAAGATGGTTGTGGTGGTTGAAGGTCAATCATCACAGCCCCAGGACATCGCTGCAGGAGTTCCTCAGGGCAGTCTCTTAGGCCCAACCATCTCCAGCTGCTTCATCAATGAACTTCCCTCCAACATAAGGTCAGAAATGGGGATGTTCGCTGATGACTGCACAGTGTTCAGTGCCATTCACAACTCATCAGATAATGAAGCAGTCTATGCCAGCATGCAACAAGACCTGGACGATGTTCAGGCTTGGGCTGATAAGTGGCAGGTAACATTTGCACCACACAAGTGCCAGGCAATGACTATCTCCAACAAGCGCGGGACTAAGCACTGCTCCTTGACATTCAATGGCATTACCATCATCGAATCCCCCACCATCAACATCCTGGGGGTCACCATTGACCAGAAACTTAACTGGACCAGCCACATAAATACTGTGGCAACAAGAGCAGGTCAGAGGCTGGGAATTCTGTGGCAAGTGTTTCACCTCCTGACTTCTCAAAGCCTTTCCACCATCTACAAGGCACAAATCAGGAGTGTGAATGTATACTCTCCACTTGCCTGGATGAGTACAGCTCCAACAGCACTCAAGAAGCTCGACACCATCAAGGACAAAGCAGCCCATTTGATTGGCATGCCATCCACCACCTTAAACATTCACTCCCTCCACCATCGACGCACCGTGGCTGCAGTGTGTACCATCTACAAGATTCACTGCAGCAACTCGCCAAGGCTTCTTCGCCAGCACCTTCCAACTGGAAGGACAAGGGCAGCAGGTGCATGGGAACACCACCACCTTCAAGTTCCCCTCCAAGTCACACACCATCCTGACTTAGAAATATACCGACAATCCTTCACCGTCGCTGGGTCAAAATCCTGGTACTAACTACCTAACAGCACTGTGGGAGTACCTTCACCAAACAGACTGCAGTGGTTCAAGAAGGTGGTTCACCACTACTTTCTCAAGGGCAACTAGGGATGGACAATAAATGCTGACCTCGCCAGCGACGCCCACATTCCTTAAATGAATTTTTTTAAAACATGGGAGAGAGTGGGCTCCAAAATTTTCAGATGCAGCATTGGAGGCCTTGGTGGAGGAGGTGGAAAGGAGGAGGGAGGTCCTGTAACCACAGGGGGCCAGGAGGCCCTCCAGACTCGCCCAGAAGGTAGTAGGAGCAGACAGCTGTGGAGGTCAATACCAGGAGTCAAGCACTGATGACCTGGATGCAGTGCCTCAAGAAATTCAATGACCTCACATGAGCAGTCAAGGTCAGTGAATCCATCTTAAAATACCATAACCTATCAACTGCACCACTAGCCTCAGCCACTGCTCAATGCACCACACCACACCACACCCCATCACTCATTTACCGAACATTCATAGCTTCACCTCACCCTCACATACTTTGCACTGCTATAAGCCTCACACCCACATTTCACAGCTTGCACACACTACCAGTTATTCAACCATGACAGCCACATCACCCAAACAGATTGCACGACACTCGCTGACACATTTCCCTCTCTCTTGCAGGACAAGGTGACGCCAACTGGAAATGACAGTATCCACATATCTAATCCTGCTTCTCACATCCCACTTCCCCCTCATCTGACAATCTCTTCTAACTTACAAGCTGCCCTCACCCTTACCCCTCATCCTCATCACAATCTTACATTTGTCCCTTTCTCCTTTCAGATACCTAAGAACTGCAACCTGCCCAGGCAGTGGAGGAAGATGAAGAAGTCAGTGATGAAGAAGATACAACGTCACCTGAATTAACACTCGCAGCCATCAGCTCAGATACTGAAACTGCGCGTGATATAGAGGATAGCTTGGATGCAGGATCTGCATGTGGTGAGACACTGGGCACGAGTGGCCTGCAGCCAGGGCAGGGACAAGGATAGCACAGGTGCTAGCTCCCAGAGGGTGAAATCGCACACGAGTTCTGCTGCAGAGGACTCAGATGAGGACTTTGATGGGGCAGGCTACAGATGAAGACTGATGGGTATGCACAAGAAATGCTTGGTGCATTGGGAAGCCTGCCAGAAAGCCTGCGTGCAATGTCAACGAGCATGGAGGAGTCTGGCACTAATTTGGCACAGGGCTTTGCACAGAGCTTGGAGCCCATCCTTTCCAGCATGATGGCTGATGTCTCAGTTTCCACTGCAGCACAAGCAGCAGCCACCCAACATCTGAGTGTTGCAGTGGAAGCTCAGACTGCTGTCATGCAAGCTCAAACTGCTGCCATCATGGTTGTGGATTACAGTGTTCAAAGGGGCTTGTGGGATGTCACAGCAGTCCAATAATCAGCCCTCCAACAGATTACAAGGATTGCTGAGACGTTTCTTTGGAGGAGTGGCAGCGGCTCCATTGAGCAGGAACCTGCTGTCCTGACTCAGGGTGACAGCTTTCGCCCTCCGACCACTGCCTCTCCACCAGTGCCCTTGCTGTTGCCTGTCAACCAGCCAGCCAGACTGCTGCCATCCATGCTGAGATGGTGCAGTCTGCAGCGGGACCTTCTAGGACCAGAGCTGCTCAAGGTTGCCCTCCAAAGCCATCTGTAGTCTCCCCCACTGGAAGTCAGCAGCCTTCCACCAGCCATGCTGCAGCCACTGGAGTAGCACTGCGTAGGAGCACTAGGACAGGCAAAGGCACACGGAAGACAGGCACTAAGGGATGCCCAAGGTTGATTAGTTGACGTTTGTATGCAATATGGCATGATTTCATTCGTAAATTTGGTTTGGAATATTTACTTTGTGTTGGCTTTAATTTTTGCATTGTGGCCAGGAGGATGCTCTGATGGTCAGTGACAGAGGGAAGGTAAGGTATGGGACTTTTGATGAATCTGGAATTGGGGTTGCGTTTACTGGTATCGCAGCTGGATAAGAACAAAAGAACATAAGAAATAGGAGCAGGAGTAGGCCATTTGGCACCTCGCGCCTGCTCCGCCATTCAATAAGATCATGGCTGATCTTTGTAGGGTTCTCAAAATTCCCACATTCCCCAAAAGTTGCTAAGAAAGGTACCCTGATTTTGGACAAGTTATTAAAAAGGGTACCCAAAAGAAAATGGCTTCTGAACCTCGTGACAGAAGTCTGCAGGATTTTAAAAAGCAAGGCCTTGCAAAAGCAGGTCCATTCAAAGCTTTGAAAAGAAACCTGAAATTCTCGGACCTGTGAGAGACTTTGTCATTTCTAAAGCCAGACAGCTAGATAAACACAGAATATGCACCCTTCATCTTGAAACAAATCAACTCAGGATAGACCTAATCTTGAGGCCTTTAACTTTTTGCATAAATAATCGGTTACAGTTTGAAGTAGCTACCAAGCCAGGAAAATGCCGTTTAAACTTCATAAATGACAAACAGCCAGGGCATTGAAGCCATTAAGCAAGGAGATAACCACCCCAAAAGCAGTTAAGGTGAATGAATGTAATCACCTTAGATGAGCCCACCAAAATTAAACAAAGAACTAGACCTGATTTGGCACGCAGATAAGGGAGGAAGAACCTGTATAATAGTAGGCCCGCTGGTAGCCAAGCTCTCTCCTCTTCTCTTCCCGCTCTGACGTGGAGGACGTCCACCATAACACTGGGCCAAACGCTCAGGAAGCTCAGCACGGCAGAAGAGGGCCTGCCATCGGGGCACGATAAGGAACGGAACCAAACAGCAAGATCGACGCACCAGCACGGAGGGCAGGCTCAACCGAAGATAACTAGGCTGCAAACAACCAGGCCAACACCAAAGACCATCGCCCAAGCCCCAGCCGCAACAAAACTCGACGACTAAACCACCACAAGAAGAACAAAACCCGAGGTTTCAACTCTACAACCTAAGGTATCCAACAAAAGGCTTTACTATCCCTATTTCTAGCAAAAGAAAAGGGTACTTACCGGACAAATCCATAACCGCGCCCTTACCGCATCAGCGGACTCAACCCAACTGAGGGACCTTCGCAGTTCCCAAGACTGAGACCACGTGGGGATGGCAGGCCCCAAAGGACACAAAGATCGAACCCCAAAACTGCAACCGGCTTAATTGACAGGTTTTGAATTGTCAAGGAAACCCCATTGGTGAGCATAAATCCCTGGCCCCTCTTAGCTCAACCTAGTTAGGTATTGGGGTTGGGACAAGGGTAGGGGGATTATTAATATGATTGTTCCCTTGTTGTGCCGTGGGTTCCCCATTCCCAACTAAGTGTACTTTTATATGCGTGTAATTATTCTAGTAATTTCCAGTGTTGTAATATTGTTGTGCCTTTAATAAAATTACGGTTTTCTTGTACCAAACTAGTTGTCTACTCTAATTCTGTATCGCCGCCTATACCTAAGTCTGGTGTCTAGAACCCAGGGGTGTGGAGTGATTCGAACCGCTCAGAGACAGTCAGGGGCAGAGCTGACTGGGCACACGCCAGCCCCCTACAGAAAAGCCGACCGCGGCAGGACAACGGCAACAGGGGTGGGATACAGTAGACAATGGTTCAGAAGAGCAAACCATAATGGAGGAGAGGATTTCTGATTATGTGTTCAGCCAGGTGAATTTCATGAAGAAGTAGATCACCAATCTGTTAAAGGCTGGGCGTCTGGTAGATGCCGCAACTAAGTGGACAGAAGGGAAGGATCACAAGAAATCTAGAGAGAAGGCAGTCTGGCTGATGTGCTTCAAGAAACAGATCCAGCTTTTGGACAGGCTCGTTGAAGCACAGGCAACCGAGATACGGGAGTCAGCCCTGGAGGTCCAAGACAGGACTCTAGCAGGGGAGAAGTTACTGGTAGCATTGCAGGACATAAACCAGGAAAGGGTACAATTAATGGGGGAACATAAGGCCAGGTTGTAATACCTACAGTGCCAGGTCACCGAGGCCAAGAGCAATGAGCTGAGGTTGCGGGAAAAGAATGCCCGCCTAGCAAAACAAGTAAGAGAGCAGGAGGAGAAAGGGAAAGAAGTAAAGGCAGCCTATAAGTTAGCGAGCGAACAGGGGTTTGAAGATGCAGATCATGGCCCCTGCAAGGAACAGATAGAGAATCTGAGCCTTGCCCTAAGGAAGGCAAGGGCATGGTGTACCTCATAAGCCCGAAGGCAGCCCAGGCGGATTTTAAAGGGAACGAGGGGAGAACGTTTCATACACCAGTGGTAGTGCCAAGGGACGACCCGGTTGAGGAACAGGAGGTCCCACGACCACCACCCGTAGCTCCAGGTTTTAGTGAAGTCTGGCAGCAAAGGGGGGTGGAGTTGGGGTAGAAGTGGAGGCAGAACAACCCTTGCAAGAAAGGCTGGAGCCAGGGTCGATGTGCCCAGCCCGGCAGCAGAGGTTTGGCCCACCCGCTAATGATGGGGAAGAGGGAACCCTCCAAAACCAGTTCGTAGTACCTACAGCACCCAACAGCTTAGGGCTATGGTGAGCCATATCCCAAAGCTCATCGAAAAAGGGGACCCCTTGGTCCACTTCAGGGAAGTGGAACAGGGTGCCAGGATCAACGAATGCGATGATGCTGAGCAGACCAAAATGCTGCTGTTCTTTTTGGAGAGTAAGCACCTCCAGACCCTCTCTGACCAGTGTAAAAGGGGACTGCGTGCGTATGGGGAGCTCAAGGAGGAAGTTCTGGAGGCCATGGGGATGAATGAGGGAAGTCCTTTCTCCCGTGTGGAGAAGACAGTTCAGCTTGCAGGGGAAACCCCGCAGGCTTTCGCGGACAGGTTATGGCTTGTATATAGGAGTGCCTGTACAGGGGCACCTAACCGGGCGTTCCTGGACCGGGTCAGCTGACCCACTGGCTCCGCTGCCTGGTGGCAAACAGCTTGCCACAGGTCCGGGCCAAGGCGGAAGTCTGGTTTGACCCTAAGAACCCCCTGACCACCGAACTTACGGTGATCAGACAGTTGACCCTAGCCTATAAGAATGTTAGGTGAAACGATGCACACCCACCTAAGGGGAAGGTGCATGAGGTAAAACCCAGACAGGGTAGGAAGGAGTGGCATCAGGAAGGGAATAACCCTTCGCGCACTAAGCTCAATTGTTACGGGTGTGTGAAGGATGGACACTGGAGGAAGGAGTGCAAAAACTCTTGGAAGGACAACAAGGGAAAGAATTCCACAGCCCCAGCCCAAAAGACAGAGACAGGAATCCCTCTCGCCAAGGTCGAGTCATTTTTGGATGCCATGAGGTCACTATTTACTGGCCAAGGGAGAGTAGCAGCCACTACCGGTGCTCTGACCCCATCAGCCCCATCCAACCCACAGCCCTGACTAGAGACAGCGCAGCCTGTTTACCTGTGTTCCCTGCGGTACGATGTATGGAGAGACCCCTCGTGGAGATGGAGGTAGAAAGGGTAAAGGGGACCTATCTGTTGGACACGGGGGCATCATGCACCGTGGTCCATTCAGCTAACCCCACCACCTCACCTCTAACTAGCGGGCTCCCATACAGCCTGTCGGGATTCACAGGCAGAGAACAGGCCCGCTCATTTTCCATCCCGCTCTCCATTCGTTTAGGTACACTCCGCTCTAAGTGGACCTGTATCCTAATGAAGTGGGAAGTGGAGGATGGAAAGGGGATCCTGAGAGCCGATTTTATTGTAGGCCACAGGATCCTTGTGGATTTAAGAAATCATTGCCGATGGGGGGCAAGTACAGGAAAGGAAGGCGGAGTAGTAGTCATCCCAGGGAAAGAAGGGAAGGAGACCCTGTGCACCATGAAGCCTAAAGAGGGTTATAACCTCGAGCTCATGGTCAGCAATACCCAAAAGGAGTTCCAGGCATTTGTGCAAACCCACCTAGCCACATTTGCCACATATAAACACGACTGTGGGAGAGTCAAGGGGTTTGAGGTCAGCGTAGACTGGGACCCCATGGCCCGACCAAAAAACAGTACAACTTCCCCAGGGTAGCGAAGCCAGACATGGAAGCAGCCATCTCCTCCTTAGCACAGCAGTGGGTCCTGAGACCGATCGCCACCCACGTAAACTCTCCATTGTGGCCGGTTAGAAAGCCGGACAACTCCTGGAGGGCCACAGTGGACTATCGAGTGCTCAACAGCAACATCCCAGCCTGTGTACCACAGTAGCAGCAGTTGCCCACCTGATAGGAAGTATCCCAGCATCCGCGACCACTTTCACGGTGCTGGATATTTCCAATGGGTTTTGTTCCATCCCTCTAAGGAGGGAGGACCAGTACAAGTTTGCATTTACCTTTAAAGGGCAACAGTACACATGGAACTGTTTGCCTCAGGGCTTCCACAATAGCCCCAGCATTTTCCATCAATGCATGGCAAAGAGTTTAAAGGGCTTCAGCCAGCCCAGGCAACTGGTACAGTATTTGAAGGACCTGCTCCTCTTCACCGATTCGAGAGAGGCGCATGGCCCACTATTGGCCGAACTGCTGGAGTTGCTCAGGCAGGAGGGTTTTAAAGTAAACCCAAAGAAAGCGCAGATCAGCCAGCAGGAGGTGAAATTCCTGGTCCTGACCATACGCGCTGGTGAAAGGGCCATAGATAAGGCTAGAAGGGAAGCAATACAGGAGTTTCCAGTCCCCAACACAGTCACGTGTGTGAGGTCGTTTCTAGGGTTAACCGGGTACTGCAGAGACTTTATTGAGGACTATGCAGCCACAGCAGCTCCTCTGCTCTGACCCCTACACAAGGGATTGGAGTGGGCGTGGGATGAGGGTTGCCAGGCAGCATTTGTCAGGCTCAAGAAAGACCTGCAGACCGCACCAGCTCTAGGGGCCATTGATGGGGGAAAAGAGTTCTTCCTGGAGGTAGCAGCCAGCGGGGACAGCCTGAGTGCTGTGCTGCTCCAAGAGCGGCACGGCAGGCTGAGCCCGGTGGTCTACTCCTCCAGGATACTCACAGATGTGGAGAAGAGCTACTGCAAATGTGAGAGGCACCTCTTGGCCACACATTGGGCTGTGAAAAGATCACTGACCTTCACAGGCACCTCTCCCATCACCCTCCTCACCAATCACACACCCACCCAGATGCTCCTGGATGGGAGAATCAAGGATGGGACAGTGAGCAGTGCCCACATTGCTCGCTGGACCCTGCTGCTCTCACAGATGGACCTAAAGGTGAAAGGGCTCTGCAAGCCAACGCTCGCAGCTAACCTGGTATATCCTGGAACAGCCCACCGGCGTTCCATAGAAGGGGTTTGGGAAGTGGACATAGGTTTGCGGGCCGGGATACACCCTACAGGCTGCAAAATCTATGTGGACGGCTCCAGCACGGTATCTGCTGGCGAGCGACTCACGGGGTGTGGAGTTTATGACCCAGTGGCAAACATTGCCCTGGCAATTAAGCTCCCCAGCACCATGAGCACCCTGCAGGCTGAACTGTCCACGGTAGTGTACGTTGTTACACACCCCGAAATCTTCCCCACACCGTACACGATTTGCTCAGACAGTGTGTTCACATATAATTCGTGTACGGAGTACCTGGCCATCTGATCCCACCGCGGATACAACTCCGCCGACGGGAGACCCCTCACAGTGAAACCCCTGCTGGAGAAAATCTTAGCAGCAGTGGGGGAGGAAGTGGAGGTTTTCATCCATAAGGTGATAGCACATTCCTCCGCAGAACCCCGTAGTCAGGGCAACAAGCAGGCTGACATGCTAGCTAAGGAGGGTGCCCGCACCGGCACTTTCTGGGACCCATATGGGTCCAGTCCTGTCGCATCAGTCAGGGGTAGGAATGGGACACCAGGGAGTGCAGGGGTAGTTTTAGCCTCGGACCTTAAGACGGTCCAAACCCAAGACCCCATCCTCAAGGCAGCCCTCAGTGCAGTGACTCAGGGAAAAAGGGTAGAGGGCCCTTACGGCGCAGCAGCCCTCTCTGTGAAAGAAGGCATGCTGTGTAAGATTCGCAAAATTTCTGCATTTCCCCGAAGGCTGTTATTAATAAACGGGACCCTGCATGGACATTTTAAATTAAATAGGGTACCCAAGATGGCGTCCGTGCCTCGTGGCAGAACGCCTGTGGGATTCCAAAATGGATTCTGCAATGCAGACAGTTTGGGAGAAATCGAAACTAAGGCTGCAGGCTTTTCTGTGAATAGAAGCATTTGTGTTTTGGAACCAGACAGGACTCTGAAATATGCATTGGACCGAATTGGAGACAAAATCTAAATTCAGTTAGGCCTATAGTCAAGGCCATCAACAGTTTGCATATATTATCGGAAACAGATTAACACAACCATCGAGGCTGGACAAGCCCATCAAGGAACTTTCAGGACAATACAAGTCAATTATCGGGCCGATAGATGTGATTACCAGCCATCTAAACACCAGTTAGTATGAATTGCTACCATTATTTTAAACTAGCCCACCAAAATGAAAACAAAGAACTAACCTGATTTGGAGCGCAGATAAGGGTTTTCGACAAAGGTATAATTGAAGGCCCCTGGGTAGCAATCTCTCTCTGTGTGTGCTGGTACTCTTCTCCCTCTGCCCACCCTCGTGGCTGCCGCTCTTTCCCCGCCCCGCGCTTACCCCCTGGCCTTTGCCCGTGCCTGTTGCCATTCCATCGGCCCTGGCGTTGCATCGAGCGGACACGGACAAATTCAGGCCAGGCGAGGCGGGACACGACGAGGGGAGGGGGGAAGACCAACCGAGGCAGACCAGCTGAGGGTAGGCTTCAGATAATCGGGCCTTCAGCCTCAGCCAACCTGCGACTATTTTCATGCAAACTCAAGCTGTCGGCTGTCGACGAAGAACCATCCCTGCAAGGTAAAATACCCAAGTAGAGACTTTAACTTTGGGGTGCTCGAACCTGGACAATGCCCTTGCAGCGCCCGGAGACCACGTGATGATGGCAGGCTCCAGAGAGCACCAAGAGCGTACCCCGAACCCCACCGCTGTTTTGAGTCTAACAAACACTTTTGAATGGTGAGCATGAATTCTGACCCCTCATAGCTTAACCTAGTTAGGTATAGGGGGTGGGATAAGGATAAGGGGACTGTTAAGATAGTTGTTTTCCCTCGATGTGCCGTGTGATCCCCATTCCTTGTATAAGTATACTAGCTGGAGTGCCCGGCGGTGCCGAGGCTTTTTCGAGGGCATGTTGTTGTTGGAAGAGAGAGAGAGAGAGAGTGACTGGGGGGGAAGAGAGAGAGCGACTGGGGGGGAAGAGAGAGAGCGACTGGGGGGGAAGAGAGAGAGTAACTGGGGGGAAGAGAGAGAGCGACTGGGGGGAAGAGAGAGAGCGACTGGGGGGAAGAGAGAGAGCGACTGGGGGAAGAGAGAGAGCGACTGGGGGGAAGAGAGAGAGCGACTGGGGGGAAGAGGGAGAGCGACTGGGGGGAAGAGAGAGAGCGACTGGGGGGGAAGAGAGAGCGACTGGGGGGAAGAGAGAGAGCGACTGGGGGGAAGAGAGAGAGCGACTGGGGGAAGAGAGATAGCGACTGGGGGGAAGAGAGATAGCGACTGGGGGGGAAGAGAGAGAGTGACTGGGGGGGAAGAGAGAGAGCGACTGGGGGGAAGAGAGAGAGCGACTGGGGGGGAAGAGAGAGAACGACTGGGGGAAGAGAGAGAGCGACTGGGGGGAAGAGGGAGAGTGACTGAGGGGAAGAGAGAGAGCGATTGGGGGAAGAGAGAGAGCGACTGGGGGGAAGAGAGAGCGACTGGGGGGAAGAGAGAGAGCGACTGGGGGGAAGAGAGAGAGCGACTGGGGGGGAAGAGAGAGAGCGACTGGGGGAAGAGAGAGAGCGATTGGGGGAAGAGAGAGAGCGACTGGGGGAAGAGAGAGAGCGACTGGGGGGAACAGAGAGAGCGACTGGGGGGAAGAGAGAGAGCGACTGGGGGGAAGAGAGAGAGCGACTGGGGGGAAGAGAGAGAGCGACTGGGGGGGAAGAGAGCGAGCGACTGGGGGGAAGAGAGCGAGTGACTGGGGGGGAAGAGAGCGAGCGACTAGGGGGGAAGAGAGCGAGCGACTGGGGGAAGAGAGAGAGCGACTGGGGGGGAAGAGAGAGAGCGACTGGAGGGAAGAGAGAGAGCGACTGGGGGGGAAGAGAGAGAGCGACTGGGGGGGAAGAGAGAGAGCGACTGGGGGGAAGAGGGGGAGCGACTGGGGGGGAAGAGAGAGAGCGACTGGGGGGGAAGAAAGAGAGCGACTGGGGGGAAGAGGGGAGCGACTGGGGGGGAAGAGAGAGAGCGACTGGGGGGGAAGAGAGAGAGCGACTGGGGGGGAAGAGAGAGAGCGACTGGGGGAAGAGAGAGAGCGACTGGGGGGGAAGAGAGAGAGCGATGGGGGGGAAGAGAGAGAGCGACTGGGCGGAAGAGAGAGAGCGACTGGGGGGAAGAGAGAGAGCGACTGGGGGGAAGAGAGAGAGCGACTGGGGGGAAGAGAGAGAGCGACTGGGTGGGAAGAGAGAGCGACTGGGGGGGGAAGAGAGAGAGCGACTGGGGGGGAAGAGAGAGAGCGACTGGGGGGGATGAAAGAGAGCAACTGCGGGGGAAGAGAGAGTGCGACTGGGGGGGAACTTGGCCCGATGGACCCCTACGAAGGAAGGAAGAAGGAAAGCTCTCCCTCCCTGTCCCACCCCCTCACTCTTTCCCTCCCTGTCCCACCCCCTCACTCTTTCCCTCCCTGTCCCACCCCCTCACTCTTTCCCTCCCTCCCCCTCTCCCTCCCTCCCCCGTCTCTCCCTGCTTTACTCTCCCTCCCCCACTCCTCACGCTCTCCCTCCCTCACCCTCTCTCTCTCTCCTCCTGTTTCTCCCTGCTTTACTCTCTCTCCCTCCCCCTCCCTCCCCTCCCCCACCCCCTCTCTCTCCCCTCCCCCCACCCCCTCTCTCTCTCCCCTCCCCCCACCCTCTCTCTCTCCCCTCACCCCACCCTCTCTCTCTCCCCTCCCCCCACCCTCTCTCTCTCCCCTCCCCCCACCCTCTCTCTCTCCCCTCACCCCACCCTCTCTCTCTCCCCTCCCCCACCCTCTCTCGCTCCCCTCCCCCCACCCTCTCTCTCTCCCCTCCCCCCACCGTCTCTCTCCCCTCCCCCACCCTCTCTCTCCCGTCCCCCACCCTCTCTCTCTCCCCTCCCCCCACCCTCTCTCGCTCCCCTCCCCCCACCGTCTCTCTCCCCTCCCCCACCCTCTCTCTCCCCTCTCCCACCCTCTCTCTCTCCCCTCCCCCCACCTTCTCTCTCTCCCCTCCCCCCACCCTCTCTCTCTTCCCTCCCCCCACCCTCTCTCTCTTCCCTCTCCCTCCGTGCCCCTCTCCCTCCCTGCCCCTCTCCCTCTCCTCCCTCACTATTTCTCTGTCTCTCTGATGTCTGTTCCCCTCTGTCACTCTCAGTTTTTCTTCTGCCATGGTGCCCGATTTGCTACTCCAGGCCCCGCCGTCCACCCACTCTCCGGGGCAAGGTAAGAGCCGGGCTCCGGCCCCACACCGCCAGGGATCAGCACCCGAGGAACCCGCCCGCCGCCCAACGTGAACGAAGACCCTCCTTACTTGTCACGGAGTTGAAGTCTCCGAATGCGGCGTGCGCCGGGCCTCTTCCCCCGCGCAGTCAAGAGGCGCGGGGAAGAGAGAGAGAGAGAGACAGACTGGGGGGGGCGAGTTAGACGCCACCGCGCACCTGCTCCGCGGAGCTCCGTGCCGCCACCCGCCGCACCAGCCTTTACTAAGATGGCGGTGGTAGCGGCGCTTGGCTGAGGACCGCCCCTCCAGCCTTCACAAAGATGGCGGCGATCGGGGGCCGCTTGTTGACTGGGGCCGGGAGCTGCCTAGCTCGGGCATGGGTGCGGAGGAGAGGCCGAGGCTTCGAGGCCTACCTGGAAAAACGGGGAAAGGTAGGAAAATTAATGAGATTAGATAAAAGAATTAGAAAGTAATTAACTTTTTTTAAAAACAATATGTGTTTTAAAAGCAACGTTTTTTTTAAAGATGCAGAAAGCGGGAAAAAGAAAGGAAAAGTTTGGAATCAAGATGGCGGCGACTCACCTCGGTTCGGAACAATAAGGCCCGCCCACGCACGCACCGATTGGTCGACCGTCAGGTCACCAAAGCGTAGGATTGGTCAATCGTCCTGTCACTCGACCGTAGGAGGGCCCGGCCACACGCGGCAGGAACCCGGCGTACGATTGGTCGACCTCGAGGTCACTCTGTCGCTAATGAGCGGATAATGAGATGCTAATGAGCGGAATGTTGAAGGTTTTTCGGATACCGCGGGCGCAACTTTTGTCCGGCCGAAACGTAAATACGCTTACCATCGTTTTGGAACGGTGAGCTTTCTTTCGACGTAACGCACGCATAGGTACGCTCTGTAACTTTCGAGCGCATAGCCGGACAGACGCACACCCGAGGACAGAAAGAAGGACAGACAGAAGGACAGACAGACAGAAAGAAGTATCCGTTTATATATATAGATAGATAAGTATTATTATGATTCTCTTGTAACTTTTGACTTTAGAAGTGTATACTACAGGAAACTTTGTTATATCCGGCACCGACGGGACTGAGCTGTTGCCGATCTATCAAAACTGCCGGACATACAAAGTTAATGTTGAAGCATACGGAGATTTTCATCTCCGTATCTGACAACAAACACTGTTGCTTAGCAACAGCTTCAAACAGTCGGCCCATACCTTGGAAGCACCTCTGTAGCTTAGCAACAGCTTCAGAGAGACTTTCCAAAGTCTGACTGTTGGAAAAAAAAGCCACGAGAAGGAAAACAACCTAACAGAACGGCTCCTGATTTCTGCCAGTAGATCGAGGTTTCCGGACGTACAACCGCCGGATAAACCAAAGTCTCCTGTAGTAATTTTTCCATAAGATTGTATCAAGTTTTCCTCTTCAATAAAATCTTGGTTTTGCTTTATATCCAAACACCTGTCTACTCGAGTCTTCTCTGTACCGCCGCCTTGTACCGAAGTCCTGTGTCTAAAACCCAGGGGCGTGGGAGCGATTCGAACCGCTCACGAAACAGTCAGAGGCATAACTGACTGGGCGCACGCACGCGCCAGGTGACACCAACGCCACCGCCACCACCCCCTACACTGTTTAGGGGAGAACAATGGGTGGTACCACAGCAGCACCGGAGGGAATTCCTTCAACTGGCCCATGAGTGTCCAGGATAAGGGCATCCCGGGCCTGAGACCACCTGGCAGTGGGTGGAACAGACGGGATGGTGGCCAGGACTCAGGGAAGATGTCCGCGAGTTCTGTGCCAACTGTCTGGTGTGTGTTGCTAACAACCCTGACCCCCACAAAAGGAAGGTACCTATGGGACACATCAGGAGGGTAGAGGGACCATGGCAGTTGATCCAGGTCGACTACACGGGGCCCCTGCCCACCGCCCAGGGAGGCTATAAATACTGCCTAGTCCTGGTAGATGTGTTCACGAAATGGGTAGAAGCCTTCCCCTGCAAAACAGCCACAGCTCTGGGTACAGACAGGATCCTGGTCCGGGAAGTGTTCTCGCGATGGGGGCTGCCACAGTATGTGGAGTCCGACCAAGGGAGTCACTTTACCGGGCAGGCCATGCAGAATACCCTTATGGTGCTCGGCATCGAGGGGAAGTGGCACGTTGCGCACAACCCACAGTCCTCAAGGATTGTGGAGAGGATGAACAGGACCTTGAAGGAAAGGCTGAGGAAAGAGACGGTGAACTCGCCCAGAAAATGGGCAGAGGTCCTACCGTTGGTCCTGATGGGGATCCGAGCCAGACAGTCAAAAAGCACGGGGTACTCCCCGCATTAGCTGATGACTGGCAGGGTTATGCGGACCCCCACCCATGTATTAGCCCCGGTGCTCACAGAAGGTCAGCTTAGGGAGTTAAACCGGGAGAGGTTCGCCAGGAACCTCTTTGAGCACCTTAAACAGGTCCACGGGCAGGTGGCTGGGAACATGGGAAAGTGGCATCGGAGTAACCGATTGCTGTTAGAACCCTGAAAACACCACGAGTGGGACATAGGGGATCAGGTTATGGTGAGGAATTTTGCTCGGGTAGGAAGTCTAGAACCGTTATACATGGGGCCCTACAGCATTGTAGACAAGGCCAGCACCATGGTATACGCCATTAAGATGCCTCGACACACCAAATGGTTCCATATTAATCAATGTAAATTGTTTAAGCCCGAGAAAAGAGAACAGCCAGCCAGATAGAAATCCTTAGCTTGCAGCAGGGGAGAACTCACAGACTGCACGGGCAGGTGCAGTGGCTTGTTTTAGGGGAGGGGCCATCCTGCCCACCACTTGGGACACTCCCCCACTCATCTGGGACTTAGACGAGGTAGGACCTGGGGGCGAGGACCCTCAGCCTGCAGCATTAGGCTGCAGAGAGTTACTTGTCCCTAACCCAGGTTTAGGAGAGGTGGCATGTGAGGGCGAGGACCCGCAGCCGGCAGCATCAGGCTGCGCAGAGTTGCCTGCCCCTAGCACAAGTTTAGGAGAGGAAAAGCCTGAGGATAAAAATCCCCAGCCAGCGGTAGTGGAAAGCCCACAGACCGCACCGGAGGGGGCAGTGGCTCGTGTTAAAGAACCACCAGCCAGAAAACCCCGACCAGCCAAAGTCCCCAGAAGGTCCCCACCAGCGCCACGGCCGCAGAAACCGTGGTCACCGGCTCCCCAGTTTAAAAGGGCAGCTTCTCGAGTCAGGGATCGGTCTGAGGGCAGAGGTCCCCAGCCAGCAGCCACAGGCTGTGAGGGACCGAAAGTTACGGACAGTGCGGCCACACCGAAGGGAGCGGTGTGCCGCAGCCCGAACAGGGATTAGGCTGGCCGCCCGGAGACGGGCAGCGGATATACATAGTTATGCAATTTAAGTGTGATATTGTTAAGTTTGCGTGTTTAGTTTAAGTTTAAACGAGGTGATTGGTAGTTTTAAATAAGTAGTAGTATTGTTAAGAGTGTTTGTATTGAGTCGAGGTCGCAATACTCGACTATGCTTCACGCAAGCCAGAGAAACTCCTCGGGAACTGACTATATGCTATTGTGTCTCTTTCCAGGAGAGAATTTCAAGATGAAGGGGGGCGTACTCCTACTCGCCCTGATAGGAATGAGCATTGGAAAAGGAGGTGACGTGGAGGACTCCCACATCTATGGGTGCTCAGGAGAGACAGCACCGATCGTTACCGATGGAGGTGGTGAACAGGGTGTGGAGGAGCTCGCTATTTACTTCCATGAGGGAAGGTGGTCAGGGTGGATGGGGTTCAATTCGATCCAGTACTCCAGCCAGACTGGCTTCACGTACGGGGAGGCCTCCCTCCTGTGCCCCAGGGTACAGGTCATTGCTACAAGGGTCAGCGTCACCGTAGGGAAACGTGTATGTTTAACATGGAAGGGACAGGTTCCTTTGGATAGGTGGTGGTGGCTCAGAAAACTGAGCAAGGATATGGGAAAACCCGCAGTCAAGTGGGAACGATTGGGGAACAATACCCATCGGACGATTACAGGGACTCACGGGGGATTGAGTGTGTGCTTGGATAAGTGGTGGGAACCGGATCAGGGGATTTATGTCTGTATGTGGGGGTCAGAGAAGGTCTGCCCCACAGGCATATCCATCATTTTCCACCGGCAATGGCAAGAATCCAGGGAGGGGTTGGAGTGGGATACCAGCCTGAAGGCGTGCGGGGTCCCATACTCCCCGATCCCAGTGAATGCCACTGAACTTGTGACCCACCCCCGAAAGCACCTGCCCACGACCCAGGCAGCAAGGACACACAGGGAGGGGTGCCCTGCCACCACCAAGGGACCAGGGAATGAGCTGGTACTAGTGCCGACGGATCAGGTGCTATACCAGGGGGTACACTACGCGTTAACTTTTGTGATCCTGAATCTTACAGAGTTACACTTACCGGAGTGGTGCCCCAAAGAGACAGAACAGCTATACCAGACCCTGTTAAAAGAAATGTTTAGGAAATTCTACGAGTTCAATTTTGCCAATGTAGACAAGACAGAAATGTACACTGCACACCATGAGTAGTTTAGTAATGCGGGGAGACAAAGAAGGGGAGCCTGGAATGATGTTTTCACAGCGTCTAACACAGGATCCTCTGTCATAAACAGCTTGGAAGACACAGAGTTGCAGACACAGATAAACGGTTTGAAAACACAGTTGCGAAAAACCCTAATGGATGAAAATAAGGTAGTAGGCACAGAGTTACATGAGGACGAGGCCATGATGGTCCATTTAAAAGAGGTAATAGCTGAGCTGGAGAAGCATGCCAAGACTGTAAATGCCCTTATAAGAGAGAACAGAAATGCTTCAGATCAGGCTGCACAGAATGAGGTGTGCATACTGTACAGGGCGTGGTTGCTGGCGAGGGCCGCAGCATCCTGGAGGATTTAAAACAGGCTTTAGCCCACTCCTCCATTCAGCAACAAGCACCTCGCAGCCCTCCATCCATTTGAGAATGCATTGAGCCCATGTCAACTCCGGCTAGATTCTGAGGTCTACCCAGTCCCAGTAGATTGTTGATGTTCAAACCACACTATCATGGGTATAGTAGTAAGGATGCCGGTCATGGGCGGGACAGCCCGACCCGCACCGGTATACAGGGTAGTGAACATTGGAATCATTCAAGGGGGTGCACACACCCGTTTCACAGCGGTCCCACCTTATGTCGTAAAGTGGGAGCACGCTATGACAGGTACTGACCTCTCAGGGTGCCAGAGCTGAGGAGCACACATAATACTGTGTCCCCAGCACTTGAACGCCTATTCAAAACCACAGTGTGGGTTTAAAGTTGCTGGCGCAAAACCTATAAACTTTACCATGGAGGTAATGGCACAAGACCATGTTCCCCCACAGGTAGCATATATATGAGGTGGGACATATTGTGTCACCACAGGTGCGCCCCACTACCAGCATGGACAGCATAGCTGGTGTCTGGTAAGTGACAGCAGTTTCTGCTTTAAACCCGAGGCAGAAGTTCAAGTGGCCCAGGAACGGATTCTCCCCATTCCTGACCCCTCCACTGTTCACCTCACTGTAAAAGAGAATTTCACCAACCTGCAAAAATATGTGGCACATTTTGGCTACGAAATCCCCCCTCTACCAGAATATCTTACCAAAATACTGAAAGCAGTAATAGTCTCACAGAAACATTTCTACACTCTGGAGCAGAAGACAGTAGAGATATTGGATACTGTGGTTCCACCCTGGTGGGACATTTTTGAAAACATAGAGGTCCCTTCATGGATTAGACTGGCTTCCCACATCCTCGTGGTTTGCCAGCTGGGAATATTATTTTACCTAGTGTGCACTTAGTGCAAGGAAAAAGTGCAAATACTAGAATTCCTAAACCAAAGGACCTGGAAGGAACATTATGTTAAGGTGGAGGGAGATACACCTGTTTGAAATTTTTTTTTATGTTTCTGAATAAAGATTGTTGTTTTTTTCGTGTTTTTGCTTTTTTTAATAAAGACTTTTGAGGTGCTATTTTTAATAAAATATATGTGTACCAAGTGGTGCAGGGGTGTTGGACCCCCTCCATGCTTGGATGTGTGTAAATAACTGTATTCTGCCTATGTATGCTTATATACACTACATTTTAAAGAAGGGGAAATGCATCTGTCATGGGATCATAGATAGGTAATTACAGGGAAGGTTGACTATGGAGGGTCGGGAATTTTGCTCACCTTGAAAGTATGATACATAAATCGAGTTTAGTATCAACACGGGGGAGTGTAGGGTTCTTAAAATTCCCACATTCCCCAAAAGTTGCTAAGAAAGGTACCCTGATTTTGGACAAGTTATTAAAAAGAGTACCCAAAAGAAAATGGCTTCTGAACCTCGTGACAGAAGCCTGCAAGATTTTAAAAAGCAAGGCCCTGCAAAAGCAGGTCCATTCAAAGCTTTGAAAAGAAACCTGACATGCACGGACCTGTGAGAGACTTTGTCATTTCTAAAGCCAGACAGCTAGATAAATACAGAATATGCATCCTTCATCTTGAAACAGATCAACTCAGGATAGACCCAATCTTGAGGCCATTAACTTTTTGCATAAATAATCAGTTACAGTTCAAAGTAGCTACCAAGCCAGGAAAACGCTGATTAAACTTCATAAATGACAAACAGCCAGGACATTGAAGCCATTAAGCAAGGAGACAACCACCCCAAAAGCAGTTAAGGTAAATGACTGTAATCACCTTAGACGAGCCCGTCAAAATTAAACAAAGAACTATACCTGATTTGGCGCGCTGATAAGGGAGGAAGAACCTGTATAATTGTAGGCCCACCGGTAGCCAAGCTCTCTCCTCTTCTCCTCTTCTCTTCCCGCTCTGACGCGGAGAACGCCCACCATAACACCGGGGGCCAAACGTTCAGGACGCTCAGCACGGCAGAAGAGGGACTGCCATCGGGGCACAATAAGGAACGGAACCAAACAGCAAGATCGATGCAGCAGCACGGCAAGGCAAGCTCAACCAAGGACAACTAGGCCGCAAACGACAAGGCCAACACCAAAGACCATCACCCGAGCCCCAGCCGCAACAAAACTCGACGACTAAACCACCACAAGAAGAACAAAACCTGAGGTTTCCACTCTACAACCTAAGGTATCCAACAAAAGACATTACTATCCCTATTTCTAGCAAAAGAAAAGGGTACTTAACGGACAAATCCATAACCGCGCCCTTATCGCATCAGCGGACTCAACCTAACTGAGGGACCTTCGCAGTTCCCAAGACTGAGACCACGTGGGGACGGCAGGCCCCAAAGGACACAAAGAGCGAACCCCAAAACTGCAACCGGCTTAATTGACAGGTTTTGAACTGTCAAGGACACCCCATTGATGAGCATAAATCCCTGGCCTCTCTTAGCTCAATCTAGTTAGTTATTGGGGGTGGGACAAGGGTAGGGGGATTATTAATGTGATTGCTCCCTCATTGTGCCATGTGTTCCCCATTCCCAACTAAGTGTACATTTATATGCCTGTAATTATTCTAGTTATTTCCAGTGTTGTAATATTGTTGTGCCTTTAATAAAATTATGGTTTTCTTGTACCAAACCAGTTGTCTACTCTAATTCTGTATCGCCGCCTGTGCCTAAGCCGGTGTCTAGAACCCAGGGGTGTGGGAGTGATTCGAACCACTCAGAGACAGTCAGGGGCAGAGCTGACTGGGCACATGCCACCCCCCTACATCTTCTACCTCAACTCCACCTTCCTGCACTATCCCCATACCCCTGAACACCTTTCATTTATCGACGTCTGTCTTGAATATACTCAATGACTGAGCCTCCACAGTCCTCTGGAGTAGAGAATTCCAAAGATTCACAACACTTTGAGTGAAGAAATTTCTCCTCATCTCAGTCCTAAATGGCTGACCGCTTATACTGTGCCTGTGACCCCATGTTCTAAATTCCCCAGCCAGGGGAAACATTTTCCCAACATTAACCCTTTCAAGCCCCTTAAGAATTTTGGGGGAGAAATTTGGCTGGTTAGCGCCGACCGTTAGCACTTCCGGGGGGACGCTAGCGACTTACTGCACGATCTCCTGCGCCCGGAGATCATGACATCATCCAGCCGCGCATCACCCCGGTAGCGCCCTGGACCGGAAATTAATTTTTGCCCCAGACCGGAAATTCATTTTCTCCTCATCGCCTGCCGTTAGGAACGAGAGGTAGAGGAGGCAGTTTGCAGTCGGCTGAGAGCTGCAGGAGCGCTATTTAAAGGCATGAACTTCCTGTTTCTTTTTTGTTGGCAAACAATGCTGCCTTGTCAGTTTGACAGAAGCAGACAGGCGTTTTGACCCTTTTGAGGTTTTCCTGCTTGAAGGAGCTTTGCTCCTGACAAAAATGTATCAGGTTAATTTATCTTACTTTTGATACTGTAACATTTCCAACACTTAATGGGGGCTGTACTGGCACGGGACCTCGCTCTGCAGCTTCACCATCAGAGGCAGCGGAGGAGAGAAAGATTGGAAAACGTGGCCAGAGGGAGGAAGGCCAACAGGGCTCTCAACAGGAGATCTTACTCTCCCAGGGTATTCCGGTTGCATTTCTCCTACATCAATCTCACTCAGGAGCAGTGTTTTAGAAGGGTCTGCTTCACCAAGAATGTGGTCACAGAGCTCAGTCAACTCCTGCAGGCAGAGCTCCAGCCTCAACTCAGGACCAGGATGTCTCAGTGGCAGTGAAGGTCATAGTCGCTCTCAGTTTCTATGCCAGCGGCTCCTTCCAAGCTTCAATAGGGGATATTGCAAACATTTCACAGTTTGCCATCCATTGCCACATCCAGGAGATCACAGATGCTCTGTACGGAAGGAGAAGGGAGCACATCTCATTCCCCATGGCCAGAGATAAACAGGATGAACGCTCATGTGGCTTTTCAAGGATAGCGGGCTTCCCCATGGTTCAGGGTGCCATTGACTGCACCCATGTGGCATTGTGGGCACCTCATCACAATGCAGAGGTGTTCTGCAACCACAAAGGCTGCCACTCTCTGAATGTGCACAAAGCGTGCGACCACAGACAGCTCATCCTCACCGTCAATGCCCGCTACCCTGGCAGCAGCGACGATGCAGTCATCCTGTGACAGACTGGTGTCCCAGCACTGTTCCACCCATCACATGAAGCTCGTGGCTGACTGCTTGGAGACAAGGGTTATCCACTCGCCACCTGGCTGATGACACACCTCTGCAACCCCAAAACTCCTGCTCAACATGCATACAATGAGAGCCATCGCACCACCAGGAACCTGATCGAAAAGACTATCGGCATGCTAAAACTACTTTTCCACTGCCTTGACTGCTCTGGAGGAGTCCTGCAGTACACCCCTAATCGAGTCTCCCTTTTCATCATTGTGTGCTGCATGCTGCTCAACTTGGCCATTTTGAGGGCCCAGCCATTGCCACCAGGGATTGCAGGTCCACCTTGGGAGGAGGAAGAGGGACAGGAGGAGGAGGAGGCGGAGGAGGAGGAACAGCGCCAACGTAGGAGGGAGCCATTCAATGTTACTTCTGCAAGGGCCATTCGTGAACGCCTAATTTCACAGTGCTTCCAATAAATGAGATAGCTCATGGCCTTTGCGCAGCACAGCCACATCATTACAGCCAGCTCGCAGCCCCTATCACTGGGCAAAACGCAAATGAGAAACATCACAAAATTTGCTATGTCGAAATAAACAATTATTATTCTGCACAACTCTGTCTTATCAAACACAACCAATAATAAACAAACACACCAATTTATGAACAAACACAACTGGTTCTCAGCAAATGGAACTATTTGTTACCAAACTCAACAATATATTTACAAGCACATCAACTTTTCTACACACGCTCCCCCCATTTGCTATTAATATTTTATTTACTGGACCTTCCTCAATGATTTCCCTCCCCTTTGGAATTCCCCCCCCCCACCCCCCACAACCCTACTGCTCCTGCATAATGTGGCCCCAGTGGCTGCAGCAAGGCTGGTGGAAGGCTGCTGAGCCTGGGAGCCAGAGACTGTAGATGACCTTGCAGGTCGCCCTCGACCAGCTCTGGGCCTGGAGGGCCTGGCAGCAGTCTGGCATGGCTGGGTTACAGGCTGCGGCAAGTACAATGGCAGAGTGGCAGTGGTGGGAGCAGGAATGCTGTCATCCTGAGAGAGGACAGCACCTTCACGCTTGACCGACACACTATACTCCCCCAGGGCAGAACCTCAGCATCCGGAGCAATCTGCTTGAGCACAGATTGCTGGCCTGCTGAGGCACCGTGAGATCCCCAGTGGACAGTGGGCGACCCAGCGACGATGGTAGCAGTCAGCGCTTGCGTGGCATCAATCTGAGATGGCATGAGAGCAGTCTGAGATTGGATGCCACCAACCACTGACTGCATTACAGCACTAAGCCTATGCTGCAATAGCTGCTGCCACCTCACCCATGACACATGGCATGAGGTCTGGGTGCCCACAGTCTCTCTGTAAGTCAACGATCCTCTGCAAAGTGCCAAGGATGGGCTCAATGGATTGCTCAGAGATGAGTGCAATGCTGGAAGTGGGCTCCTCCATGCACCTAGCCAGTGCATCCATGCTCTCGGGCACCCTTGCCATTGCACCAAGGAGCTCGGTGTGCATGCTCATCGACTGTGTGGTCATCGCCTCGACATTGAGGTCCTAATTTGAGTCCTGTGCAGCATAACTTGAGCGCACACTCACCCTCCAGGGAGATGGCCCCCAAGCTTCCCTTTCCCCTTGGTGTTGCTGTAGCCCGCTGTGTCCTGGAGCTTCACCCACATCAGAGCCATTTCCTCTGTCCCATCCAGCGACTGCGTGGCCCCATTATCGGATGTCTCGTCCGCGGGAGAGACAGGAATTAAGGCTCCTGCTTGGTGTTCCTCCTCCTCTCCTGCATCGCTGCCACTGGGAGGCTAAGGGTGTATGGGGTAGTGTTTGGGGTCAGCTTCGCCTCTGACTTATGAGCGGTTCGAATCACTCCCACTCCCTTGGTTCTAGACCTTGGACTTATTTGGGGGTTGTAATGAAATTGCAGAGACAACTGAATTTTGGTGAAAGAACTTTGATCTTTATTTGAGAAAGAAAATGCACAAAACAATAATCTTAACACTCTAGATTGGGGGAACACTTCGGAATATACAAGGGAAAATAACAATAGACAGAATACTTCACCCCTCCCAATCTCACTTCATTAGCTGACTTGGGCTTCAGAGGACCAGGGATAATGCTCTCCAAAATGACTTCTTTTGACAGTTGTAGAGGTTTGTGATTTTGGGGTTCTCTAGATGTGGCGGTTGGGGTCTGCCGTACCCCAGATGCGGTAGAGCACTTCGCTTGCATTGCTGGTCAGTCTTCGCGCGTCCGCTGATGCGGTCGGGTGCATATTGGATCTATCAGGTGAGTACCCAATTTCTTTTGGTTAGAAGTAGGGTTTAGAGTCTTTTCAGTAAAATCTTACCCAGGGGTAAGTCAGGATAGTTTGTAGAGTGGATCTTCGGTTTCTTCCAAGTTGGTTTCTTGTTGGTCGTGGTGGCCCAATATTACCCATGTAAGAAGTCACACAACACCAGGTTATAGTCCAACAGCTTTATTTGAAATCACAAGCTTTCGGAGCGCTGCTCCTTCGTCAGGTCTCCGAAAGCTTGTGATTTCAAATAAAGCTGTTGGACTATATCCTGGTGTTGTGTGACTTCTTACATTTGTCCACCCCAGTCCAACTCCGGCATCTCCACTCCAATATTACCCAGTTACTGGTAATATTTTTGGTTGTTTGTTTTGTGGGGCCCTGGTCTGCCGCAATGGTGTGTTACTTCTTCAAGAGGGAGAACTGCTTCGAGATGGGCTGCTTGATCTCGATGTTGGTGGATCTCTTTTGGATCGACGAATCTTCTTACTCGAACTTGAACTCGAACTAACTTCCTCTTGGACTGCTTTCTCGAACTCTTTACTTGAACTGTTTTCTGTGAGAAACAGGCCTTCAATTATACTGATTGAGGCCTGCTAATCTGCGTGCCAAATCAGTTCTGGCTTATTGTTAGGTTTGGCGGGCTCATTAATTTTGATTGGTTTGAATTGTTTAATTGGTTTCGGGATGGTCCCATCGATCTTAAGTTGTTTTAAGAATGTGTGAAGTGGTTTTGGGATGGTCGCATCGATTGTTTAACCTCTTGTTAAATTGCAGTAAAGTTGTCTTTTCCTGTGGGGGCCAAGGTTCTTTTGTTGGTTGGTGGCATGTTTTGCATTATGCAAGGTTTTGGACTGTTCTGTAATTTTGGCGAGAACTGCTTTTCCGTTGGTCTATTGTCAGTATGTAAAATGACTGAGACAGTCTAGATAGTCCCCAGACAGCTCGGTTAATGCCAAGAGCTATAACTGTCCATTTACAGAGGCCAATCCTAATTATTTGTTGCAGCCTTTTTCCTTCCACAGGCGCGAACATGCTTTTAAAAATAAAACCAAAATCCTGGGGTCTTTGATTTTAAATCTCCCTTAGGCCCAATATTCTTATACCATTCTGGCATGGTTTATTAACAGTCCAACAATCCCTTCTTTAGGATAATCTTCTTGGTTTTTGGGGGGATCTGCTGAATTTTGCAAACCTTACTGACCCTCCTGTGATACTCTATTCGTTAGAGTATCATACTGGGTGAGCAAAATTTCTGATTCCCGAGAGCCAACCTTCCCCTGCATATTACCTATCTAAAACCCAAAAACACTTACATTCCCCTTCTAGGTGTAGTGTCCAAAATGTATACAAGTTACAAAAATTCAGTTACATTCACATCCAAGCACAGAGGGGGTCCAACATCCCTGCACCACTTGGAAAAATATAGCACACACATCGAAAAAATAACAACAGGTAGTCACAAAAATGTTATTAATTTAATAAAGGTTAAGGTTTGTTTTATACTTGGTCATAGACTTTATTTTGATGCTTGTCCCATGCTCCCTCATGTTGGGACCAGAGCATTCTGTCCCTCCCCTTGCACTTTGTGCAATGTAAGTAGAAAACTATACCGAGCTGGCAGACTTCTAAAATGTGGGAAGCCGTTCTGATCCAAGAAGGGACCTCTATATTTTCAAAAATATCCCACCAGGGTGGAACTACGATATCCAAGATCTTGGCCACTATCTCGACTGTCTTCTGTGCTAATGTGTAGAAATGTTTTTGTGATATAACAACTGCTTTTAATAGGGCGGCAAGATGTTCGGGTAGAGGGGGAATTTCATAGCTGAAATGTGCGACATAGTTTTGCAGGTTGGTGCTGTTTTCCCTGACAGTGAGTTGAACAGTTGAGGGTTCAGGAATGGGGACAATCCGTTCCTGGGCTGTTATGTTCATTAATAACTAAACATTCTTATTATGAACACAGCTAGCTTCTAGCTAGTCATTTATTCAGTACACGTTCTCTAGGTACAGTATCTGGAGAGATGCAGCAAGTGTGCTCCTGTGTGCAGGCTGCCATCTTGACTGTTGCCTTGTGGGTAGCCTAGCCTCATGGGTAATGTAGTCTTAATATCTATACAGCTGGGTAGTGTAGTCTTAATACATACAGCTATATACAGCTCTACTGCTCCACCTAGTGTCCACCACAGAATGACATGTTATTGATCACTACATCCTCCTTTCTTTGAGGTTTAACAAAATCAATATCAATCAACTTTCAAGAAAACAATAAAGATAATATCAGTAACACTTTTGTTAGTGCTCTATAAACATAAACATTTTCAAAACAGTCAACACATTTTCAAAGCTTTACATTGTACTCAAAGATTAAGTCTATCAGGCTCTTTTACTTCACGTGTGGATCTTCTCAACACGGGTAAGTCTGATGTGTCTTCATGAGATTGTTCTGGCGGTGAATGACAAGATACAGTTGCGGCATTGTCATCAATCTGCTCTTGTATAGATCGAGGTCTCCTTGCGATCTTTGCTTGGAGAGGGTTTCAGTGTTTCCTTCACTCTTCATGCCATAACTCTCAATGTAGTCAATGCACTCTCGAAAAACTGCTGGCAGCTGGGTCCCATCATACAGCATAGTCCTCTCAGCAGCCTCAGCTAATGGAACACCAAAGATTGGCCTGAGGGAAGAAGGAGTATCCACCGGAACTGCTTCCTGCTCTGGTGCAGGCTTCTTCTTTTTCTTTTTCTCTTTCCACTGCTTAACAACATCTGCTGCGGTTATATCTTTGGACTTTTTCTCCTTGTGTTTTTCCTCTTTGACCTTAAAGTCTTTTTCTTTCTTCTTGGAGAAACTAGGCTTTTTGAAGACATGGATACCCTTTGGCCTTTTCATCCTTGATGGGCTCTCTGCTTCATCACCTGAGTCATCTGGTCTGCTTATGGTGCAGTTTATACGGTAGCCTCTCTTGACCAGTTCTAAGTCTTCACAAGCTTTGTCACCTAGTAGTGAATCAAGTCCTTCAGCCACAACAGAAAACATGAGATGATGCACTTTGTCTTTGACTGTCACTTTGAGTCTGCATACACCTAAGCTATCTATTTTCTGTCCATTATAGTCCTTCAGTAGTACTGACTTTTTCTGTATTTTGGGCTTTTCTTTCATATTTTTTATGTCACTCATACTGATTAAGTTTGCTTTTGCCCCAGTGTCCAGTTTCAATGTAACTAATGCTCCATTTATCTGCAGTGGGATCATCCATTTGTCCTCTTTTACTGCATTAACTTTATGTTCAGCATTGTCCATTTCTGAGGGCTGCACATTTTCTGTATCCTTATTGATGTCGTCACATGACACCATTCCTACAAAAATGTCTCACTTAAATCAGTGTCCTCAATCACATTAACTTGTTGCCCTTTCGTTATTTTTACTTTTGAAAAGCATTGTTTGGCAAAGTGATTCTTTCCATTACACTTTGTGCACATTTTTCCAAACGCTGGGCATTGTCTTAACTGGTGTTTGTAACCACAGCGTTTACAATTAAAAATTTCATCCTCCGATTGCCTTTCATTTCTGTTCTGCCCACGTTTCTTCCCCTTGTAGGACACAGCACCGACAGCAGCATTATCACTCATTACATTCGCATCATTATTGATTTCACTGAAAGTCTTCGCGTGATCTCGAGCTAGCTCGCTGGCTTGGCATATTTTCACCACATTTTCCAAATTTAGTGCGGTTTCTCTCAACAGACGTTCCCTGACTTTTTTTATCATGAATACCAAACACAATCTGGTCACGAATCATGGATGCTTTGAGCTCAGAGAAATTACATGTCTGTGCTTTCAGTTTCAGATCAGTTATAAAGCTATCAAAAGTCTCATTTTGTTGCTGTGTCCGAGAACGGAAGATGTATCTTTCATACGTCTCATTCTTTTTGGGAGAGCAATGTGCATCAAATTTTTTTAGCACATCTTCTAATTTTCCCCTGTTCTCTTCTGGATTAAATACAAATGTATTAAATACCTCTATCGTCTGTGGGCCTGCAACCGTAAGCAGCAATGCTATCTTCCTTGCGTCTGGCTTCGTACCGAATCCGATGGCTGCAATGTAGAGTTCGAATTGCTGTTTAAAAGTCTGCCAGTTCTGGTCGATTTTTTCTGTGAGATTCAAACGCTCTGGTGGCTTCAAATTCTCCATGTCGCTTTTCACAATTTTCAGCAGATCTTCACCACCCTGGTACCATGTTATGTTCATTAATAACTAGACATTCTTATTATGAACACAGCTAGCTTCTAGCTAGTCATTTATTCAGTACGCGTTCTCTAGGTACAGTATCTGTAGAGATGCAGCAAGTGTGCTCCTGTGTGCAGGCTGCCATCTTGACTGTTGCCTTGTGGGTAGCCTAGCCTCATGGGTAATGTAGCCTTAATATCTATACAGCTGGGTAGTGTAGTCTTAATACATACAGCTATATACAGCTCTACTGCTCCACCTAGTGTCCACCACAGAATGACATGTTATTGATCACTACATGGGCTACTTGAACTTCTGCCTCGGGTTTAAAGCAGAAACTGCTGTCACTTACCGGACACCAGATGTGCTGTCCATGCTGGTAGTGGGGAGCACTTGTGGTGACACAATATGTCCCACCCCCTATGAATGCTACCTGTGGGGGAACATGGCCTTGTGACATTACCTCCATGGTACAGTTCACAGGTTGTGCGCCAGCAGCTTTAAACCCACACTGTGGTCTAGAATAGACGTTCAAGTGCTGGGGACACAGTATTATGTGTGCACCCCAGCTCCGGCACCCGGAGAGGTCTGTACCTGTCATAGCGTGCTCCCACTTTATGACATAAGGTTGGAGCTCTGCGAAATGGACGTGTGCACCCCCTTGAATGATTCCAATGTTTTCCACCCTGTATACCAGTGCGGGTCAGGCTGTCCCACCCCTGACCAGCATCCTCACTACTATCCCCATGATAGTGTGATTGGAATGTCCACAATCCACTGGGACAGGGTAGGCTTCAGAGGCTAGATGGAGCTGACACGGGCTCAGTGAATTACTAAACGGGTGGAGGGCTCCGAGGTGCTTGTTGCTAATCCCAGGAGGGGACTAATCCTCCAGGTTGCTGCGGCCCTCGCCCAGCAACCATGCCCCTTATAGCACACACACCTCATTCTGTGCAGCCTGATCCAAAGCATTCCTGTCCTCCCATATGAGTGCATTTACTGTTTTAGCGTGTCTCTCCAGCTCAGCAATTATCTCTTTTAAATGGACCATCATATCTTGGTCCTCATGTAGCTCTGTGCCTACCACTGTGTTCTCCTCTGTTAGGATCTTTCTTAAATGGGTCTTTAAACCATTTCCCTGTGCTTGCAGCTCTATGTCGTCCAGGCTGTTTATTACAGAGGATCCTGTATTATAAGTGATGAAAATATCGTTCCAGGTTCCCATTCTTTGTCTCCCCACGCCCATAGTATGCTCAGCATGTAAATTGTACAGTTCTGCTTTGTCTACTTTGGCAAATTCAAATTCATAAAATTTCCTAAACATTTCCTTTAGCAGGGCCTGGTACAACTGTTCTGTCTCCTTAGGGCACCAAGCAGGTAAGTGTACCTCGGTAAGGTTTAGGATCACTGAAGCTACCGCATAGTGTACCCCCTGGTATAATACCTTATCGGTCGGCACTAATACTAACCCATTCCCTGGTCCCTTGGTGGTGGTAGGACACATTTGTACTATGGTCCGTGATGTCGTGGTCATGGGCAGGGGCTTTCGGGTGCATGCCACGAGTTCGGTGGCATTGACTGGGATGGGGGAGTGTGGGACCGTGCACGCATGCAGGCTAGAATCCCACCCCATCCCCTCCCCGGCATCTTCCCTTGTCTGGAGAGGATGATGGATGTACCTGTGGAGCAGACTCTCTCTGACCACCACATACAGACCTAGGGGGAGGAATTTGGGATCGCACCCTTTGGGGCGCAATTATCAGCCGGGCGCAAAGATTAGCGCCTGGCGCTAATTATCGCCTCCAACAGCAAACTTGTTTTTTTTCGCCCCTGGAGGTGATTGGAGCGCTAAACCAGGCACTACACAACTCTCTTAAGGCGCTAAGGCCGAGGAGCGAGGCACTACCTCAGAAGGCGGGTGCAGCGCAGGTGCTGTCAGTTAGTGATTGAACAAAGACACACTGGCGCCGGTCAGTTCTTAAAGGGGCGGGTCGATCTTGCTCTGCAGCCACTCCCTGCTCAGTGGAGCCTTGAATCTCGGCCTGGGCAGAGCTGTGGCTAAATCTAGCAGCCAGAAACTATGGAAAGGGACAGGGAGTGAGCACAGCGCTTCTGCGAGCGGGCGTTGGAGGCTCTGGTTCATGGGGTGGAGCGCAGAGGATCCATTCTGTACCCAGAGAGTGGCAGGAGGCCTTTGCCACGCGAGTACAGAAGAGTGTGGAGGGAGGTGGCTCAGAGAGTGTCCTCAAGCAGCATGGTGCCTAGGACTCATGTGCAATGTAGGAAAAAGTCCAACGACCTCACTCGGGTCGTCAGGGTGAGTGCCTTTTTTTCAAAACCTCTTCATCCCTCCATCTCAACCTCACTTTATGGCCAGAGGGTCTTCAAAGCCCCAATGCCAACACTCATCCAACACCTATGGCCCTTTCATGAAACACACACACACATTCCACACTTTGCATACAGTAAGGGCTATTCAACCATGGGAGGCATTTCAGGCTAGATCATGGCTGCATATTTACACAATAGCCATCCTTTTTCTTGCAGGCCAAGCTGTCTCATAATAGGAGACAGCAGCAATGGACCGGTGGAGGGTGGCCTCACTTTCAAGCCCTCAGCAATCTTGAGCAGTGCGTCCACAGGATTGTGGCAAGCCGGGTGATTGGTCCCATCGCCACTGGAGACGCTGGCCCTGTTCTGGACAGCAATGGTAAGGTCATCACCTTTTTGTCCTCTCTCCTTCCATTTGTTCCTCACAACAGCAGCCTTTGGCACTTTCAATCCAAATCACTAAATCGCTGCACTCATGCCTCCCTTGCTGCCACCCTGTCCTCACGCTAAAGCCACACTTGTACCTCCCTGCTTTCTGATGGTGATTCACCAGGTGAGGAGATGGGCCCTCAAGCTGCCAGTGAGAGCGAAGCTGAAGGCAAGGAGGAAGAGGAAGCCGGACCATCAGCGCCACCCTCTACCGAGGCAGCCCATACCCATACTGGGGACACACCTTCCCTGGAGGGGAGCAGGGGGGAATGGTCTGATGAGGGTGAAGCTCCAGGACCCAGTGGGCTGCAGCAATGCGAGGCGGGTAGGAAAGCTCGGGGGCCTTCTCCCCGGAGGGAGAGTATGGCCTCGAGTCCTGCTGCACTGGACGCAGACAAGGAGTGGGTTCTTGCTGAAATGAGCGTCCAGGCGGAGCAAAGGCACACTGAGCTCATGGCTGCAGTGGCAAAGATGCCCGAATCCATTGAATCTCTGGCAAGGAGTGTGGAGCACTTCACTGTAGCACAGGCGTCTGCCACGCAAATGCTAAGTGCTGCAATGCAGTAAGTGGCTGGCCTCATGCAGATGCTGATTGAGGCCACGCGAGCACTGACTGCTGCCACCCTTGCTGGATCGGGCAGATTTCCCCGGGACTCTCACTGCGCCACAGCAGGCCAGCAATCTGTGCTCCATCAGATTGCTCCGGATGCTGAACTGTTGCCCCGTGGGAGTGCCAGTGTGTCGGTCGAGCAGGGAGTTGCTGTCCTCTCTCAAGATGACAGCATTCCTGCTGCCACCACTGGCACTTCTCCACTGCAGTTGCCACCACCTGTAGGACAGACTGCTGCCACCCACGCAGAGTTGGTGCAGTCAGCAGCCGGGCCCTCCAAGCCCAGAGCTGGTCCAGGCCTTCCCTCAAGGGCATCTGCAGTCTCAGTTTCTGACACTCAGCAGCCTTCCCCCAGCCTTGCTCCAGCCACTGGGGTCCCAATACAGAGGAGCTGCAGGGTGGGAAGGGGGGAATTTCGCAAGGGAAGCAGATCACCCTCGAAGGGCAAAAAGTAGGAGGTGTGGCAAAATGTTTTTCATTGTTTTATTGAAGGCTGAGCTTTGTGGTCAAATTTTTGTTACTGTTTTGGACATTGTCTCCAGGTTGTGAGAACCAGTTATGTGAATGACTGCTTTTTTTGTGTTTTTTTCTTTTACTTTGTCATGCGGAAATGAGACACAGTTTGTGAAATAAAGAAATGTCTTTATTCAAAATGTACAGGTTTGGTCTTTGCACTCATTGTTGCCTTGACCGGTTTAGGGGTTGCAGGATGGTTTTATTCAGGTTGTTTGAATGGCAGAAGCCATTCCCTCAGAGGGGGCCTAGAAGCGACTTGCTATGAGCCTTTGACGGATGGCCCTTCCACTTTGTGCCTCCCTCCCGCATTGGTGCTGCTGGTGGTCATCCTCCTCATCTTCCTCCTCCTCCTCCTCTGCTGGTGCTCCAATGTCTGGTGGGATTGGCTGGGTCCTGAGGATTGCAAGGTTATGCAGCATGCAGCACATAACAACGAAGTGGGAGACTCACTCAGGCGAGTACTGCAGGGCTCCTCCAGAATGGTCCAGACAGCGGAACCGTTGCTTGAGCATGCCGATTGTGTGCTCAACGATGCTCCTGGTAGCTTGATGGCTCTCATTGTATCGTAGCTCAGCAGGGGTGCTGGGCGAACGGAGCGGTGTCATCAGCCAGGTGCACAGAGGGGGGAACTCCTTTTTACAGCTCATGTATACTGTCATACCGGCAGTGACCACACATGTATATAGCACTGAGTAGTAATCTGTACAGTTCAGTTCCAGAGTGAGCCACGTTGAGTAAACACCTATTGTACCGTTCTCCTGCAGTCTTGTGTCTTACTGCTGACAGACACAACATTGGCAACGAGGCAAATTCGATCCCACCTGCAACTCTGCATCACCTCCCAGGGATTCGTTCCTGGAGACCAGTAGATTGGAGGTCAAGGCCAGAGACACGGGCGTCGACCATGGGCAACCGCCCAGTCATCCAGCAGAGACTCGAGAATTGCGGGGGAGGCTGTTGAGAACCAGGCTTGGCTTTCCAGTTGCGGTGGTCCAGCAAAACATGCTGGCAACAGGTAGTGTGCAGACTCTTCCCGGACAGCGGCGGGCTAGAGCCCGACCGAGCGGCACAGCAAAGGGCCGAGCAGCGTCGACGGGAGAGAGAGAGAGAGGGCAGAGCGCACAGGGCGCAGCCGGTGTTCAGGGGCCGAGCAGCGTCGAGGAGAGGGAGAGAGATGCGGTGAAACCCGCGAGGCGCCGCCATTGCCACAAGGACCGCCGAGAGCGGCGTTGGCAGCAGTGGGGGAGGAAGGAAAGAGTGGGAGAGACCATTTTAAGCCACACCCAAAATGCCGAAGAGTGGCAGTATCACCGCATTTGACAATGAAGTCGAAGATTGGACTACATATGTCAAATGAATAGAGGCATACTGCAAGGCAAATGAGGTGTCAGATGACAAGAAAGCACCGGTATTGTTAAATTTAATGGGTGCAAAGACGTATGGCTTATTACGAAATCTAGTAACCCCAGCGAAGCCAGTGGAAAAGAGTTTTGGAGACATAGTGACGATACTACAGGAACATTTAAACCACACACCGCTGCTGATAGCAGAAAGATTCAAGTTCCATAAACGGAACCAGCATAAGGATGAAAGCAATGCTGAATATTTAACAGAACTGCACAAACTATCGAAACACTGCCAGTTTGGAACGGGACTGGCAGATACCTTAAGGGACAAGTTTGTGTGTGGGCTTCAAAGTGAAGGAACCCAGAAACTGCTTTTATCTGAAAAGGACCTTAGGCTGGACAAGGCTTTCAGCATTGTGGTATCATATGAAGCAGCAGCACGGGGCGCTGCAGAGATACAACAGAGACCGCAAGAATATGGCACAAACGAAATGTCATACAGAACAGAGAGGTGCTATCGCTGCGACAGAACAACACACGACCACAATGATCGCTGGTTCAAAGACAAAGTGTGCAGACAGTGTGGAAAAGTAGGACACATAGCACGAGTCTGCAGGTCGGGAAAGAAAACCAGCAATAAGAAATCTCCAAAAGAAAAGTACAAGAAGGTACATAAGGTGACGGAGAATAGTTCAGACGAACAAAAGAGTGATACCGACTCTGAAACAGGGAGCTGAGTTGTCTGAAACTACATAATGTGATCAAAATGGAGGATCACCGAAACATTTGGGTCACTCCCAAGATAGCAGGAGTCCAGGTAAAGATGGAATTGGATACAGGATCAGCCCTAACAGTCATAAACCGACGGGACTACGAGCGGCTACTCTCACACATACCCTTGAGAGACACAAAAATTATTTTGAAGACGTACATGGGGCAAAAAGTCTACCCCAAAGGAAAAATAAGGGTGACCGTTATATATAATGGTAAGGAAACACCAAAACTAGACCTGTATGTATTGCAAGATGGAGGACCACCATCACTGGGACGTGAATGGATCTGGAAAATACAACTGGATTGGCATTCCATACAAGCACTGACTGTGGCTGCCAAAAAGGATGACGACATCACACCTGGGCGACTGTCAAAGATCCTAACCAACACGCAAGAAGTGTTCCAGCAAGAACTCGAAACACAACAACAATTAAAATTGAAGAAAACACAAGCCCAAAATTTTTTAAGGCCAGACCAGTACCTTATGCGATCCGCCCAGCTGTCGAAGCAGAGCTGGAGAGTTTGGAAAATTCAGGAGTACTGTCCAAGGTAGACTGGAGTGAGTGGGCTACACCTATCGTCCCTGTGATGAAAAAGTCATTGAGCAGCACGCCTGGGGAACCAAGGAAGGTTCGCATCTGTGGGGACTTTAAGGTAACAGTGAACCCAGTCCTTCACACCGTGCAATATCCACTTCCGCGGATTGAAGATATTTTTGCCTCGCTATCTGGAGGGAAACACTTCACTAAGATTGATCTGGCCCAGGCGTATCTGCAAATGGAGGTAGAAGAAGCATCAAAAAAATACCTCACAATCAACACCCATAAAGGTCTCTACCAATACAACCGGCTGGCATTCAGGGTAGCATCAGCTCCGGCTATTTGGCAAAGGGCAATGGAACAAGTTCTGCAAGGGATCCCAGGGACCCAATGTTATTTGGACGACATCCTGGTCACGGGCGAAAATGACAGTGATCACCTCGCCAACCTGGAGTAGGTGCTCACTAGATTGAAGGAATATGGGCTCCGAGCTAACCACCCCAAATGCGGGTTTTTTGAAAAACAGATCTCGTATTGTGGCCACGTTATCGATAAAGAGGGATTACATAAGTCCCCAGAAAAGATTGAGGCAGTAGTCAAGACTCCAGCATCGGAAAACGTGTCACAACTGAGGTTGTTCCTCGGGCTAGTAAACTACTACCATAAGTTCTTGCCAAATTTGTCTACAATACTACACCCACTGAACACCCTACTGCAAACTGGAGTGCTATGGAAGTGGAGTGACGAATGTAAATGCGCTTTCCAGAAGAGCAAAACACTAATCACATCGAAAGAGGTATTGGCCCATTTCAACCCAGCACTACCAATTCGGTTGGCGTGTGATGCATCACCCTACGACATTCTCGGATGGCTCAGAGAGGCCAATAGCCTTTGCGTCACGATCACTAACCTCAGCCGAGCGTAACTACGCCCAGATTGACAGGGAGGCCCTCAGCCTAGTGTGGGGAGTGAAAAAGTTCAATCACTATCTGCACGGGCAGAAATTCACCTTGCTGACTGACCACCAGCCTCTTGTCTCCATTTTTAATCCGAAGAAGGGCGTTCCGGTGATGACTGCGCAACGACTACAAAGATGGTCACTCTTTCTAGGGGCGCACCACTATGAGATTGAATATAAGGGCACGAAACAGCATGGAAATGCTGATGGGCTATCACGCCTGCCACTGCCTACTGCGGAGGAAGCACCAGCAGTGGATCCTGTCGAAATATTTCATTCGACTATCGTTGAATGCCTACCGGTAACTAACGCTCGTATAGAAAAGGAGACCCGAAATGACCCGACACTGTCTCGGGTATGTGATTTGACGGTGAAGGGATGGCCAGCACATGGCGACTCACTGTTGCCAGCATTCTCGACAAGAAGAGAACAGCTGTCAGTGTGCCGGGGGACCTTGATGTGTGGATCCCGAGTGGTAATTCCACCCAAGTTAAGGGATAGAGTGCTCAATGAGCTTCATGAGGGTCATCTGGGAGGGGTAAAAATGAAAAGCCTAGCCAGGGCTTATGTGTGGTGGCCGGGAATCGATAAACAAATTGAGCACCTGACCAAGAGGTGCTCAGGATACCAGAAAGTCCAAAATGCACCACCACATGCCCCTCTACACCCATGGGAGTGGCCCTCATCTCCATGGCAATGGGTGCATATTGATTTTGCTGGTCCATTCATGGACTCAATGTTTTTAATAGCCGTGGATGCGCACTCGAAATGGCCTGAGGTCATCATAATGTCCTCCACCACCACGGAGAAAACTATTGCAGTCCTACGGACCATTTTTGCCAGGAACGGCTAGCCAGAACAGATTTGCTCCGATAACGGACCACAGTTTGTGTCCGAAGTGTTCCGGAGGTTTATGCAGAAGAATGGGTTAAGGCATTACACATCTGCCCCGTATCATCCAGCCACAAATGGATTGGCTGAGACGTTCGTACAAACATTTAAGAAGGCAATAAAGGCTATGTACAATGACAACATTCCGCTGCAGCATAAGGTGGACAATTTTCTGTTTGCCTACCGGAATGCGACACATGCAGTCACCAACCAGGCCCCAGCCATGATGTTCTTAAACCGAAGGTTAAGATCTCGCCTGGATTTGCTCAGACCAAACGTACGAAGAGATGTTGAGAGTAAGCAATTCCAGCACATCCATGAGAAGCCAACAAGGAGCTTCTATGTAGGGCAACCAGTCTTGGCCCACGACTACCGAACAGAAAAATGGCAGCCAGGAACGATATGCACACGGCAGGGCCCACTAATGTGCACAGTGGACATTGGGGAGAGCATCGCGAGACGCCATGCTGGCCAGATCCTAGAGTCACAGGAACAAGTCAACCCCATGCCTCGCCCATACGTACCTGGTGATGAACCCGACGTACAGGTCGCATCTACCCCAGAAACAGTAGCATCGGAAGCTGATGACCCAACCGACGAAAGGGTGCCAGAATCGCCTCTGCACCAAGAGCGAGACACTCGGGAAAGGCGCTATCCAGAAAGGATCAGAAAGCCTCCCCAAAGACTGAATATATAAATGGACTATTTTCAGCTAACGTTGTATGTTAAAAGTGTTAATTGTAATTAGTTTGATATTAATTGTTAAATGAGTGTTATGGTACTGTTAATCTAAAAGGGGAGGAATTGTAATGTATATACCTTTAAGAGGGGAACTACTTTTTACAGCTCATGTATACTGTAGTACCGGCAGTGACCACACCTGTATATAGCACTGAGCAGTAATCTGTACAGTTCAGTTCCAGAGTGAGCCACATTGACTAAACACCTGTTGTACCGTTCTTCTGCAGTCTTGTGTCTTACTACTGACTGACTCAACACAGAGGATATCCCTTGTCCCCGAGAAGCCAACCACCTGGGTGATGCGGTGCCTTGAAAAGGTCTGCCACAGAAGTCTGGCGCAGGATGAAGGCATCGTGGCTGCTGCCTGGAAAGTGGACATTGACAGCAAGTATCAGCTGTCTGTGGTCACAGACCAACTGGACGTTTAAGGAATGGAAGCCCTTTCAGTTGCAGAAACCCTCTGCATTCTCTTGCAGCGCCCGCAAAGCCACATGCGTGCAGTCAATGGTGCCCTGCACCATGGGAAAGGCCGCTATCATCGCAAAGCCCATTGCGCGTTCTTGCTGCTTGTCCGGGGTCATGGGGAAAGAGATGTACTCTTGTCTCCTTTTAAAGAGGGCATTTGTTACCTGACGGATGCAGCAATGCACTGCGAACTGGGAGGTATTGGCGATGTCCCCAGTAGCTGATTGAAATGAGCTGGTGGCATAAAAGTTGAGAGCCACTGTTATCTTCACTGCCACTGGCAGAGACATCCTGCTCCTCAGTTGAGGCTGCAGCTCTGGCTGAAGCAGGTGGCAGAGCTCAGTGACCACCTCCTTGCTGAATCACAGCCTTCGCAAACACTACTCCTCAGACATATTTATGTTGGAGAACTGTTGGCAAAAAACCCTGGGAGGGTAAGTTCTCCTGTACCGAGACCTGTTGGCCCTCCTCCGTCTGGCCATGATTGCCACTCTCTCTCTGCGTCTCTCTGCCCTCCGAATGTGATGGAGAAGGATGAAGTTCCCATTCATTGCAGCCCCCAAAGTACCTGGGCAATCAAAGTTATGAAGGTCAAAAAGCAAAGTACCTGCAAATTTATAGTCAGAAGCCAAAACTACCTCAGACAGCGTTGACTCAATGCAGAAGTCTCTATTTCTCTCTTTGTCTCTCTGCAAATCTCTCTCTCTCTCTCAGAATGAGTGGTGCAAAAATGGCTACCACACAAAAGCCAGGAAGAGGCCCCCTTTAAATAGCGCCCCCCAGCCCCACAGCGACTGGGAAGCATTCCAGTGAACGTGTTGTTGGTAGCGCCAGGCGGAAAGGAGGGGGGCGCCACTGAATTTCCAGTCCGGGGCGCCTCAAGGGAGTTGCACTCTCGAATGACGTCAAGATCTGTGTGCGCAGGACATCGGGCGGTATTGTTTAGCGCCACCGCAAAATGTCCGGTCAATTTCGTGAGTGGCGCAGATATCGCCGCGCCTGGGCACTAGTTGGTTTGCGCCCCACTTAGCGCCCTCTTAAGGCGTTAAGTGGGGCGCTACCAACTGAATTTTTCCCCCATAGATTCCCTGTTCCGACTCCCACCACTTATCCCAACACACACTCACTCCCCCTCGGGCCCCTGTGATCATACGGTGGGTGTCGTTCCCCAATCGTTCCCAGTTGACTGTACGGTCCCCTATGTCCCTGCTCAGCTTTCTGAGCCACCACCACCTATCCAGGGGAATCCGTCCCTTGCATGTAAGACACACATGTTTCCCCTCAGTGACACTGACCCTTGTGGCAACGACCAGTACCCTGGGGCATGGGATGGAGGCCTCCCCATATGTGAATCTGGTCTGGCTGGAGTATTGTGTGGAGTTAGACCCCAGCCACCCTGACCACCTTCCCTCATGGAAGTAGATGGCGAGCTCCTCCACACCCGGTTCACCACCCCCAGCGGTAACAATTGGTGCTCTCTCTCCTGAGCACCCATAGATGTGGGAGTCCTCCATGACTCCTCGGTCACCGATGCTCACTCCCATCAGGGTGAGCAGGAGCAGAACCCTCCTCATGCCGATTTCTTCTCTGTAGGGACACGCAAAACAGATAGCCATGTCCCGAGAAGGTTCTCTGGCTTGACACAGTTACCGAGTTTCAAAAACTTAAACTTATCATAAACTAAATTGAATAATAATAATCCTAAAACTACCAACTGTAAAACACACTTAAAAATTTACCAGAAAGCTATGTACATCCGCCACCCGTCTCCGGCCAGCCAGGCTAATTCCTGTTTGGTCTCCGTCTTTTGTGGCTTCTGGGCAGCTTGTATGCCTGGGCGTAAGGTGGCCTGTGCCACTGGACCCGCAGAGTCCTCCTTAAAGGAACTGGGAGTTTCTCTGCATCCCAGATGATCGGGGGAGTGTGCCCTCCTGTGCCCCCTTCAGTGTTGCTGCTGGCTCCCTGTCCTGTCCTGTGGGCTCTGCGTAGCCTGATGTCGCAGGCTGGGGACCCTTGTCTCTCTCTCTGCCCAACGCTACCTCTCCTGTGAGTCCCTCACCGTTGGAGGCGGCAGGCTGGGGATCCCTATTTTTAGGCTGATCCCTTACCTTGGGCAGTCCCTTTTGGGTTGTGGCCCTCCCAGGGCTAGACCGTTTAAACTGGTACACAGGTGACCACGGTAGTTTAGGCTGTGGTATGCGAGGAGACCTCCTTAGGGCTCCGCTTACTGGGGGGGTGTCCCAAATAATTGGTGGGAGGGCCCCTCCAGTGACACAAGCCACTGCCCTCTCTGGTGCAGTCTGTGAGTCTGCCACAGCTGCAGGCTGATGATCTCTATCTTTAAAATGGTTTACCCTTTCTGGCCATTCACCTTTCTCGGGTTAAAATAGTTTACATTGATTAATGTGGATCCACTTTGTGTGGCGGGGCATCTTTATGGCATAGACAATGGGGCTTGCCTTGTCTACAATGCTGTACAGCCCCATGTACAATGGTTCAAAACTTGCTAACCGGGCAAAGTTCGTCACCATGACCTGATCCCCTATCTCCCACTCGTGGTGCCTGTTGGGTTCTAACAGCAGTTGGTTACTCTGGTGCTGTTTTCCCATGTTGCTAGCAACCTGCCAGTGAATCTGTTTTAGGTGTTCAAACAGGTTCCTGACAAAGCTGTCCCAGTTCACCTCCCTGAGCTGACCTTCTGTGAGCACCGGGGCTAGCACATGGGTGGGGGTCCGCATAGCCCTACCAGTCATGAGCTCGTGTGGGGAATACCCTTTGTTTTTGACTGGCTGGCTCGGATCCCCATTAGGATGAAGGGTAAGACTTCTACCCACTTCTTGGGTGAGTCTCCCGTCTCCTTACGCAGCCTTTCTTTGATGGTACGGTTTAAACGCTCCACAGGACCCGATAACTGCGGGTTGTAGGCGACGTGCCATTTCCCCTTGATGCCGAGTACCATGAGGGTCTCTTGCATGACCTGTCTGGCAAAGTGACTCCCTTGGTCAGACTCCACATACTGTGGGAGCCCCCATCATGAGAACACTTCCCTGACCAGGATCTTAGCTGTACCCAATGCGGTAGCTGTTCGGCAGGGGAAAGCTTCCACCCACTTTGAAAACTCATCCATCAGGGCTAGGCAGTACTTGTAGCCTCCCTGTTTGGTGGGTAGGGGCCCAATGTAATCGATCTGGATTAACTGCCATGGTCCCTCTACCCTCCTGATGTGTCCCAAAGATACCTTCCTTTTCTGGGGGTCAGAGTTATTGGCAGCACACACCAGACAGCCGGCACAGAACTCGCGGACCTGTTCCCTCAGTCCTGGCCACCATCCTACCTGTTCCACCCGCTGCCAGGTGGTCTCAGTCCCGGGATGCCCCGCTCCTGGTCCCTCATGGGCCAGTTGGAGGAATTCCCTTTGGTGCTGCTGCGGCACTACCCATTGCTCCCCCCTGAACAGCATGCCTTCCTTGACGGTGATGGCTGCTGTACCGTACGGGCCCTCTACTTTCTCCCCTTTCGTGAGAGCATTCAGGACAGTTCTGAGGATGGGATCCCTTACCTGGGCCTGCATTAGGTCCAGGACCAAAGCTACCCCCTTTGTGCCTCTCTTGTCCCGGATTGCGGTTACCGAGCCTGTTCGGTAGGGATCCCAGAACTCTCCTTCCCTAGCCCCCTGCTTGGCCAATTCATCTGCCTTTTGGTTGCACTCCTGCATGGGTTCTGTCTTTGAATGGGCCTTAACTTTATGGATGTAGACCTTCCCTTCCTCCCCTCCGGCTGTCATGATTTTCTCCAGCAGAGGCTTGATTGCCAGGGGTCTCCCGTCAGCGGAGGTGTATCTGCCAGATGGCCAGGTATTCCGTACACGAATTGCATGTGAAAATGCTGTCCGAGCAAATCGTGTACGGGGTAGGGAATTTCTCGGGGTGTGTAACCACGTACACTACCGCGGACAGTTCAGCCTGCTGGGCGCTCATGGTGCTGGGGAGTTTAATTGCCAGGGCAATGTCTGCCCCTGGGTCATAAACTCCACACCCTGTAAGTCGTTCCCCAGCAGATACTGTGCTTGAACCGTCTACATAGGTTTCGCGGCCTGTGGGGTGTATCCCGGCCCAAAAACCTATGTTGACTTCCCATACCCCTTCAATGGAACGCCGGTGGGCCGTCCCTGGATAAATCATGTTGGCTACGAGCTTCGGCTCGCAGAGACCTTTCACCCTTAGGTCCATCTGGGAGAGAAGCAGGGTCCAGCGAGCAATGCGGGCACTGCTCACTGTCCCACCTTTAATTCTCCCATCTAGGAGCATTTGGGTGGGCATGTGTAGGGGGTGGCACGTGAGCCCAGTCAGCTACGACTCTGACTGCCCGTGAGTGATTCGATTCGCTCCCACGCCCCTGAGATTCTCGACACCAGACTTAGGTACAGGTAGCGATACAGAAAAGACTCGAGTAGACAGGTGGTTTGGATGTAAGCAAAACTCAAGATTTTATTAAACAGAAAAGTTAACACCGTCTTATGAGAATTTACCAGTTTATAAAATTACAGGCAAATACAAATAACTATACTTATACAGGGATTGGGGAACACACGGCACATCGAGGGAAAACGACTATCTTAACAATCCCCTTATCCTTATCCCACCCCCTATACCTAACTAGATTAAGCTATGAGGGGCCTGAATTTAAGCTCACCAATCAAAAGGGTTTGTTGAACTCAAAACAGCGGTGGGGTTCAGGGTTCGCTCTTGGTGCTCTCTGGAGCCTGCCGTCATCACGTGGTCTCCGGGTGCTGCAAGGACGTTGTCCAGGTTCGAGTACCCCAAAGTTAAAGTCTCTGTTTGGGTACTTTAACTTGCAGGGATGATTCCTCTTCTTCAGCCGACAGTTTGAGTTTGTATGAAGATAGTCGCAGGTTGGCTGAGACTAAAGGCCCGATTATTCGAAGCCTACCCTCAGTTCGTCTCCTCAGTTGGTCTTCCTCAGTTGGTCTTCCGCAGTTGGGCTTCCCTCCTCCCCTTGTCGCGTCCCACCTCGCCTGGCCTGAATTGTCCATTTCCGCCCGATGCAGTGCCTGGGCAATTTCTGTAGTATATGTAACCTGTACCACCTTAAGAGGATACCTTAAGGTGATGGACTACTTTTTGATGGCTCCTGTACATTGTAGTACCGGTGGTGACCACACTGGTATATAAACCCTGTGGAGCAAATTGTATTCCAGTTCAGCCCTGACCCTCAATTACTAAAGACCTGTTTAATTATTTCTGTAGCCTGTGTCCAGTTATTCAGCACAACTACATTTGGAAACACAGACTCAACAATTTCCAGATGGAGTGGGGAAAGGCACGGGCAGAGGCCAGGGGGTAAGCGCAGGATTGGGAAAGAGCGACAGCCACGAGGGTGAGGGGCAGAAGAGCCAAGCAGAGAAAGAGAGCGAGAGCGATTGCTACACAGGGCCTTCAATTATACTCTTTTCGAAAACCCTTATCTGCATGCCAAATCAGGCTAGTTCTTTGTCTTAATCTTGGCGGGCTATTCTAAATAATGGTAGCAATCTCTACTAACTGTTTTTAGATGGCCGGTAATCGTGTCTACCGGCCCGATAATTGACTTGTTTTGTCATGAATGTTCCTTGATGGGCCTGTCCAGCCTCGATGGCTTTCTTAATCTGTTTTCGATTATATATGTAAACTGCTTGATGGCCTTAACTATAGGCCTAACTGAATTTAGATTAGTCTCCAATTCGATCTAATACATAATTCAAAGTCCTATGTGGTTTCAAAATCCAAAGTCTCTCTTCACAGAAACTATAGCTTTGGTTTCGATTTCTCCACAAGCTGTCTGCGTTGCAGAGTCCAAGTTTTAAAATCTCACAGGCTTTCTGCCATGAGGCACGGACGCCATCTTGGGCACCCTTTTTGATTTAAAATGTCCACGCAGGGTCCCGTTTATTAATAACAACCTTCGGGGAAATGTAGAAATTTTCCAAATCTTACACTCCCCCCTGTGATACTAAAACTTGCTTGAAGTATCATACTTGTAAGGTGAGCAAAATTTTTCTGACCCTCCACAGTCAAACTTCCCGTGTAATTACCTATCTAATATACCCACGACACATGTGCTTCCCATTCCGTGAAAATGTAGTGTACATCAGCATACAGAGAGTAAAATTACAGACTTTATACACACATCCAAGCATGGAGGGGTCCAACACCCCTGCACCACTTGGTACACGTATCTTTATTAAACCGCGTCGCAAATAACAAAAGGAAAACATTTATTAAAAATAACAAACACAAAAAACAATCCTTTAATCAAAATACAGGGAAAAAAACTTAAACCGGCGTACGTCCCTCTACCTTTACATAATGTTCCTTCCAGATCCTCTGGTTTCGGAATTCTGATCACCAACCTTTTCCCTTACACTGAATTCAAACTAAATACAACACTATCCCTAACTGACAAACCACGAGAATGTGGGAAGCCAGTCTGATCCACGAAGGGAACTCTATATTATTGAAAATGTTCCACCAGGGTGGAATCACAATATCCAATATCCTAGTCCCTATCTCTACTGTTTTCTGTTTGAGAGTGTAAAAATGTTTCTGAGAAACTATAACGGCTTTGAGTATTTTGGTAAGGTGTTCAGGGAGAGGGGGAATTTCATAGCCGAAGTGCACTACGTACTTCTGCAAATTCGTAAAATTCTCCTTCACGGTGAGGTGAACAGTGGAGGGTTCAGGAATGTGGACAATTTGCTCCTGGGCCACTTGAACTTCTGCCTCGGGTTTAAAACAGAAACTGCTGTCACTAACCGGACACCAGCTATGCTGCCCATGCTGGTAGTGGGACGCGCCGGTGGTGACACAATATGTCCCACCTCCTATATATGCTACCTGCGGGGGTACATGGCCTTGTGCCATTGCCTCCATGGTGCAATTTATAGGTTTCGCGCCAGCAGCTCTGAACCCACACTGCGGTTTTGAATAGGCATTCAAGTGCTGGGGACACAGGATTATGAGTGCTCCCCGGCTCCGGCACCCTGAGAGGTCTGAACCTGTCACAGCGTGCTCCCACTTAATGACGTAAGTCGGGACCGCTGTGAAACGAATGTGTGCACCCCCGTGAATGACTCCAATGTTCTCAACCCTGTATACCGGTGCGGGTCGGGCTGTCCTACCCATGACCGGCATCCTAACTACTACTCCCATGATTGTGTGGTTGGACCGCCCACAATCCACAGGGACCGAATAGGCTTCGGAGGCTAGCCGGAGTTGGCACAGGCTCAATGCATTCTCAAAAGGGTGGAGGGCTGCGAGGTGCTTGTTGCTAATCCAGGAGGGGACCAAACCCTGTTTTAAATCCTCCAGATTACTGCGGCCCTCGCCCAGTAACCACGCCCCATATAACACGCACACCTCATTCTGCGCAGCCTGGTCAGAAGCATTTCTGTCCTTCCTTATGAGAGCATTTACCGTCTTCGTGTGCTTTTCCAACTCGGCTATGATCTCCTTTAAATGCAACATCATGGCCTGGTCCTCATGCAACTCCGAGCCCACTACCTTGTTCTCATCCAGCAATATCGTTTTTAACTGTGTTTTTAAACCATTTATCTGGGTCTGCAGCTCTATGCCATCTAAAGTGTTGATGACAGAGGACCCAGTATTAAACGCAGTAAAAACATCATTCCATACTCCCCTTCTTTGTCTCCCTGCACTACCCAAAAATTCTCGGTGTGTGGTTTACAGTTCGGTCTTGTCCACGTGGGCAAAATCAAACTCGTAAAACTTCTTCAACATGTCCTTTAATAGGGCCTGGCATAACTGCTCTGTTTCTTTGAGGCAGCACTCCGGTAAATGTACCTCGGTGAGATTTAAAATCACGGAGGCTACTGCGTAGTGTACCCCCTGGTACAGCATCTGATCAGTGGGGACTAGTACCAACCCATTCCCTGGTCCCTTGGTGGTGGTGGGGCAACCTTCCCTGGATAAGCTCGCTGCCTGCGCCATGGGCAGGGGCTTACGGGGGCGGGTTACCAGCTCATTGGCATTGACTGGGATCGGGGAGTATGGGACCGCACACACCTTCCGGCTGGCACCCCACCTTATCCCTTTCCCGGTGTCGTGCCACTGCCGGTGGAAAACGATGGATATGCCTGCGGGGCAGACCATCTCTGACCCCCACATACAGATTTAAATCTCTTGATCCGGTTCCCACCGCTTGTCCCAACACACGCTTAGTCCTCTATGAGTCCCGGTAATCGTCTGATGGGTGTTGTTTCCCAACCGTTCCCACTCGACTTCGGGGTTCCTCATGTCCTTGCTCAACTTTCTGAGCCACCACCACCTATCCAGTGGAATGTGTCCTTTAAACGTCAAACATATTCGCTTTCCAACGGTGACGCTGACCCTCGTGGTTACGACTCATACCCTGGGGCACAGGAGGGAGGCTTCCCCATACGTGAATCCGGTTTGGCTGGAGTACTGAGACGAATTGGACCCCAGCCATCCTGGCCACCTTCCCTCATGGAACCAAACAGCGTTTTCCTCTGCATCCCGCTCAACGCTCCCATCGATCGCTGGAGGCGCTCTGTCTCCCGAACACCCGTAGATGTGGGAGACTTGGACCTCGCCCCATCTCCCTGCGCTCATCCTAATCAGGACGAATAGGATCATGATCCCTTCCATTCCGAAAGTCTTTCTGCAAAAAGATGTAAAAACATGCAGCCAGGTCCCCAAGAGATTCTCTGGCTTGTTGAAGCATGGTCAGGTCCCGCGACCTCGACCCAAATATATACTCCCAACAGACTACTTAACTTAAAATTACCCATCACCTTATTTAACTTAAATTATAAACACCCAAACTTAAGCTAAATAATTAAACTTTACTTAAAACTTAACTTAAACTAAACTATATACATCCGCCGCCAGTCTCCGGGAGGCCAGGCTAATCCCTGGTTGGACTGCAGCTCACCGCTACCCCCGGCGTGACCGCACCGTCCTCCACGTTTGGTCCCTCGCAGCCCGTGGCTGCTGGCTGAGAACCTGTGTCCTTGGACCTCTCCCTGACTCGAGGGGCGACCCTTGGCAGAGGGCTGGTGACCATGGCTTTCTCGACTGGGGCATCCGTGGGGACCTTCTAGGGGCTTTGACGGGTGGGGCTTTCTTGGCCGCTGGGCCTCTTACCTGAACCGCTGCTCCCCCAGGCTTGACCCCTCCCGAACCTGGGCTAGGGGCAGGTAACTCTTTGCAGCCTGCTGCTGCGAGCTGAGAGTCTCCGCCCCCAGGTCCCACGGCTGGGTCCAGGGCAGGGTTTTCGACCTCAGGTCCCTCCCTCTCTAAACCTGGGTTAGGGGCGGGGTTTTTGCCCTCAGGCCCCTCCCCCTCGTCTGGACACCAGAAGAGTGGGGGAGTGTCCCAATTGATGGGCGGGATGGCCCCTCCCTTCAAGCAAGCCACAGTGCCTGCCTGTGCGGTCTGTGGACTCACTCCTGCTACAGGCTGAGGATCTTTATCCTCAGACCTTTCCCCAACCGGCTGCTTTCCCCTTTCAGGTGTAAACAGTTTACACTGGTTGATATGGAACCAGTTTGTAAGCCGGGACATCTTCACGGCATATACCATGGGGCTAGCATTATCTACAATACTGTAGGGCCCCATGTACAATTGTTCCAAACTACCTACTCGGGCATAATTCCTTACCATAACCTGACCTCCTATCTCCCACTCGTGGTGCTTTCTCGGTTCGAGGAGCAATCGGTTACTCCGATGCTGCCTTTCCATGTTCCCAGCCGCCTGCTCATGGACCTGCTTCAGGTGCTCAAAAAGGTTTCGGACAAACCTGTCCCGGTTTACTTCCCTGAGCTGACCCTCCCTGAGCACCGGGGCTAGTACATGGTTGGGGGTCCGCATAACCCTGCCAGTCATTAGTTCGTACGGGGAATACCCCGTGCTTTTAGACTGGCTGGCCCGGATCCCCATCAAAACCAACGGTAGGACCTCGGCCCATTTACAGGGCGAGTCCACCGTTTCCTTTCTTAACCTTTCTTTGAGGGTCCGATTCATGCGTTCTACGATCCTGGATGACTGGGGGTTGTGTGCTACGTGCCATTTCCCCTCAATGCCTAGCAGCATCAGGGTGTTCTGCATCACCTCTCCAGTGAAGTAGCTCCCTTGGTCGGACTCCACAAAATGTGGTAGTCCCCACCTCGAGAACACTTCCCGGACCAGGATCCTGGCAGTACCCAGAGCCGTGGCAGTTCTACAGGGAAAAGCCTCTACCCACTTTGTTAAGTCCATGAATGATTGAGACACGGACCAGCAGGAGTGAAAACAAACAAGTATTTACTGGTGGAAGTCAATAGTGAAACTAACAAACAGAGGTTCTCTAGCGCCTTTTATACAGGGGTGGTCACTGCCGGTACTGCAGTCTGAGACCAGTTATTCTCTTAAAGGTACATACACAACAATTCCTCCCCTTTTAGATAAACAGTACATAACATTCATTCAACAACTAAATGAAAACGAATTACAATCACAATTACTGTTGCTAGATACATTGGTTAAGTTTAAGCAATTATAAGTTCAGTCTTTGAGGAGGCTTCCTGATTCTGTCTGGATAACGCCTCTTTGGGGTACCAGGTTCTTCTGGCAATGCTGCGTCGGGATCAATGTCTTTGTTTGGTTCATCTGCTTCCAATATTACCGGTTCTGCGGTAGCTGCAATTCGAAGGTCAATTTCATTACCAGGTGTATCAGATCGTGGTGTGGAGTTGACGTTTTCCAGTGACTCTAGAATCTGGTCAGCATGGCGTCTTACAATGCACACCCCAACGTCCACGGTACACATGAGAGGTCCTTGTCGTGTACAAATCGTTCCTGGCTGCCATTTCTCAGTGCGGTAGTCCCGGGCCAAAACTGGTTGACCTATCTTAAAACTCCTGGTCGGCCTTTCATTCATATTCGGAAACTGCCTGTTCTCCACATCTCTTCGGACGTTTGGTTTAACCAAATCCAAGCGGCATCGTAGTCTTCGATTGAAGAACATCGTGGCTGGAGTTTGGTTGGTAACCGCATGTGTCACATTCCGGTAGGCAAACAAGAAGTTGTCCACCTTGTGTTGTAGGGGTATATCTTCATTACACATTGCCTTGATAGCCTTCTTGAATGTTTGGACAAACCTCTCAGCCAATCCATTAGTGGCTGGATGATATGGGGCAGATGTGTAATGCTTAACGCCATTGTTCTTTAAGAACCTCCGGAACTCTTCAGACACAAACTGTGGTCCATTGTCAGAGCAAATCTGCTCAGGCAGCCCATTCCTGGCGAATATGGTTCGCAAAACCATGATAGTTTTTTCCGTGGTGGTTGAGGACATTTTTATTACCTCTGGCCACTTTGAATGTGCATCCACCGCAATTAAAAACATCGAGTCCATGAAGGGACCAGCAAAATCAATGTGCACCCATTGCCATGGAGATGAGGGCCACTCCCATGGATGCAGAGGAGCTTGTGGTGGGGCGTTTTGGACCTTCTGGCATTCTGCACAGCTCTTGGTCATCTCTTCGATTTCTCTATCGATTCCCGGCCACCACACAAACGCTCTGGCTAAGTTCTTCATTTTTACCCCACCCAGATGACCCTCATGAAGCTCATTGAGTACTCTATCCGTCAACTTAGGTGGAATTACTACTCTGGATCCACACATCAAGGTTCCTCTGCACACTGACAGCTGTTCTCTTCTCGGCGAGAATGCTGGCAGCAGTGGTTCACCATGTGCTGGCTTCCCTTCACCGTTAAATCATGGACCCGTGATAGTGTCGGGTCATTCCGTGTTTCCTTTTCTATGTTTGCATTCGTCACAGGGAGACATTCGACTATGGTCAAGTGGAATAACTCCATTGGATCCACTGCAAGGTCTTCTTCTTCCACCGTCGGCAATGGTAGGCGTGACAATCCATCAGCATTTCCATGCTGTTTAGTTCCTTTGTACTCGATGTCATATTGTTGTGCCCCTAGGAAAAGGGACCATCTCTGCAGCCGTTGTGCCGTCATTATCGGTACACCCTTCTGAGGGTTGAAAATGGAGACAAGAGGTTGATGATCGGTTAGTAGAGTAAATTTTTGACCGTGCAGATAGTAATTGAACTTCTTCACCCCCCACACTAGGCTGAGGGCCTTTCTGTCAATCTGGGCGTAGTTACGCTCGGCAGACGCTAACGAGCTTGACGCAAAAGCTATCGGCCTCTCTAAACCATCAAGGAATTTACGTGACATTACCGCCCCAATGCCGTAGGGAGATGCATCACACGCCAGCCTGATTGGCAGTGCTGGGTTGTAGTGAGCCAATACTTCCCTTGAAGTGATTAAGTCCTTACTCTTCTGAAAAGCACGCTTACAATCATCGTTCCATTTCCATGCTACCCCCGTTCGTAGCAGGGCGTTCAGTGGGTGCAGAATTGTCGACAAATTCGGCAAAAACTTATGATAGTAATTCACCAACCCGAGGAATGACCTCAGTTGCGACACATTTTCAGGCGCTGGGGCCTTAACAACCGCTTCAATTTTGTCAGGGGATTTATGTAACCCCTCTTCATCAATCACGTGGCTACAATACGATATCTGTTTCTTTAAAAATTCGCACTTGGGGCGGTTGGCTCGCAGCCCATGTTCCCGTAATCTAGTGAGCACCTGTTCTAGGTTGTTAAGGTGTTCACTGTCATCTTCACCTGTTACAAGGATGTCGTCCAAGTAACACTGAGTCCCCGGAATCCCTTGCAGGACTTGTTCCATCGCTCTTTGCCATATCGCCGGAGCCGATGCTACTCCGAATGCCAATCGATGATACTGGCAAAGACCTTTGTGAGTGTTTATCGTGAGATACTTCCTAGAGGACTCTTCAACCTCCATCTGCAAATATGCTTGTGCTAGGTCAATTTTTGTAAAACGCTTCCCTCCAGACAGTGAGGCGAAGATGTCTTCTATCCTTGGAAGAGGATAATGTACTGTGTGAAGGACAGGGTTCACCGTCACCTTGAAATCCCCACAGATGCGAATCTTCCTTGGCTCTCCGGACTTATTGCTTCACGTTTTCTTCATGACAGGAACGATGGGTGTCGCCCACTCGCTCCAGTCGACCTTAGACAACACGCCCGCCTTCTCCAGATTCTCCAGCTCTGCCTCGACGGCTGGGCGAATTGCATATGGTACCGGTCTTGCTTTGAAAAACTTGGGAACTGCATTCTCTTCTATTTTTATCGAGGCGGTTACGCCTTTAAACGTGCCCAGTTCTTGTTGAAATGCCTCTTTGGCATTAGCTAAGATTGTTGACAATCATCCAGGAGTGACGTCTTCATCTTTTTTACCGTCCACCGTCATTGCATGAATGGAATGCCAATCTAAGTTTATCTTCCTGATCCATTCCCATCCCAATAATGGTGGTCCACCATTTGGCAGTATGTAGAGATACAATTTCCGTATTTTCTTGCCATTGTATTCGACAGGCACCCTTATTTTTCCTCTGGGGTATACTTTTTGCCCCGTATACGTCGTCAAAACGATGGATGTCTCTCTCAAGTGTATGTGTGAGAATAGCTGCTCGTAGTCTCGACGATTCATGACGGTTAGCGCTGATCCTGTATCCAATTCCATTTTAACTTGGGACCCTGCTATCGTGAGGGCGACCCAAATGGTTCAGTGATCCTCTTTTGCGATTACATTGTGAAGTTTGAGAGGCTTAGTCTCCTGTTTCCGGATTCACTATCGCTCATCTGGTCTTCGGAACTACTGTCCGTCATCTTTTGTACTTTCTTGTACGGTTCCTTAGTAGCCTTTTTGTTGTCACTGGTCTTCTTCCCAGACCTGCAAACTCGTGCAATGTGTCCAATCTTCCCGCATTTTCTGCATATTTTGTCTTTGGACCTGCAGTCCTTCTGGTCATGGTTAGTTCTGCCGCAGCGATAACATTTTGCAAATCCCCGTGTCATTTCGTGGGTGCCGTATTACTGTGGTTTTTGTTGAATTTCTGCAGCTCCCCTGGCTGCTGCTTCATACGATACTGCCACGCTGAAAGCCTTATCTAGCGTCAGCTCTTTTTCTGAGAGTAACTTCTTCTGTGTTCCTTCACTCAGGAGTCCACAGACAAATTTGTCCCGTAGGGTATCTGCCAGTCCTGCTCCGAACTGGCAGTGCTTTGATAGCTTGCGTAGTTCCATAAGATACTCAGCATTGCTCTCATCTTTGTGCTGAGTTCTCCTGTGGAATTTAAATATTTCTGCTATCAACAGCGGTGCAGGGTTTAAGTGTTCCTGTAGGACAGCAACAATTTTGTTAAAACTCTTCGCCTTTGGTTTGGCTGGAGTAATCAGGTCCCGCAATAGGCTGTACGTTCTAGCGCCCATTAAGTTTAGCAATATCGATGCCTTTTTCCCCTCCGCTATTTCGTTTGCCTCAAAATATACCTCGACTCTTTCCACATACGTGGTCCAGTCCTCTAATGTATTATCAAAAGCAGTGATACAGCCAGTCTTCGGCATCTTGCAAATCTAAAATGGCGCCTCCCGCGCTTTGCCTTCTTCCCCGATTTAACAAAATGGCGCCTCCCGCGCTTTGCCTTCTTCCCCGTTGTTGTTAGCGTTGCTTTCCACGGTTTCTTGCGCGTTAAATATTGATTCTTTTTCTTTTATTATTTTCCCGTCGTGGAGCGGACCCTCTGTGACAATTCCCTCCCTCTTCTTAGGTCCGAACGCTGCCCGGCTTCGAAGCACCAGCCGCGCCCTGTGTGCTCCACCCTCTCTCTCTCTCTTTGCTTTCCGACTCGCTGCCCGGCCCCATTGAAAAGCCACCCGATCGAACTTCAGCCCGCCGCAGCCCAGGAAGGATCAGAGCACTACCTGCCACCAGCCCGATTAGCTGGGAAACCACAGACCGAGAAACCCAGCCTGGCTCTGGACAGTCTCTCCTGCAAGTTTTCAAACCGATGATTGACGGTCGATGCCCGTTTCCCGAGTTTCTTTGGACTCTATTTTTTTTTTCTTTCTTCTGGCTCCGACCTTCAACAACGTCGTCTGAGGTGCTGCCGAGTTGCAGGTAAGTTCGTTTCTTACTCGTCGCCAGTGTTAAGTCCGTGAATGATTGAGACACGGACCAGCAGGAGTGAAAACAAACAAGTCTTTACTGGTGGAAGTCAATAGTGAAATTAACAAACAGAGGCTCTCTAGCGCCTTTTATACAGGGGTGGTCACTGCCGGTACTGCAGTCTGAGACCAGTTATTCTCTTAAAGGTACATACACAACACACTTGGTAAACACGTCCACCAGGACTAGGCAGTAATTATAGCCTCCCTGGGCGGTGGGCAGGGGCCCAATGTAGTCGACTTGTATCGACTGCCATGGTCCCTCTACCCTCCTCATGTGTCCCACAGGGACCTTCCTTTTGTGGCGGTCAGGGTTGTTCGCAGTGCACACAAGACAGCCTGCGCAGAACTCGCGGACATCGTCCCTGAGTCCCGGCCACCATCCCGCCTGTTCCACCTGTTGCCAGGTGGTCTCAGGCCCGGGGTGTCTGGGTGGTTGTGTGTTGGGTGAGGAGGGTGATGGGAGAGGTGCCTGTGAAGATCAATGATCTTTTCACAGCCCAATATGTGGCCAAAAGATGCCGCTCACAATTGGAATAGCTCCTTTCCACATCTTTGAGTATCCTGGAGAAGTACATCACCAGCCGCAGCCGGCCGTGCCGCTCTTGGAGCAGCACAGCACTGAGGCTGTCCCCGCTGGCTGCTACCTCCAGGAAAAACTCTTTCCCCCCATCTATGGCCCCTAAAGCTGGTGCAGTCTGCAAGTCTTTCTTGAGCCTGACAAATGCTGCCTGGCAACCCTCATCCCAAAGCCAGTCCACTCCCTTGTGTCGGAATCGGAGCAAAGGGACTGTGGTGGCTGCATAGTCCTCAATAAAGTCACTACAGTAATGGTTAGCCCTAGGGACAACCTCACAACCGTTACTGTGTTATGGACCAGTAGTTCTTTTACCGCCTCCCTCCTAGCCTTATCTATGGCCCTTTCTCCAGCGCGCACGGTCAGACCGAGGAATTTGACCTCCTGCTGGCCGATCTGCGCTTTCTTGGGATTTACCTTGAAACCCTTCGGTCCTAGCAGCTCCAGCAGTTCGCCCAATAACGGGCCATGCTCCTCTTTCGAATCAGTGAACAGGAGCAGGTCATCCAGATATTGAACCAACTGTCTGGGCTGGCTAAAATCCTTCAAACTTTCGGCCATGCACTGATGGAAAATGCTGGGGCTGTTGTGGAAGGCCTGTGGCAAACAGTTCCACGTGTACTGTTACCCTTTAAATGTAAAGTCAAACTTGTACTGATCCTCCCTCCTTACAGGGATGGACCAAAACCCATTTGAAATATCCAGCACCATGAAAGTGGTCGCGGATGCTGGAATACTCCCGATGAGGTCGGCAACTGCTGCTACTGTGGGTGCGCAGGCTGGGATGTTGCTATTGAGCAGCCGATAGTCCACCATGGCCCTCCAGGAATTGTCCGGCTTTCTGACCGGCCATAACGGAGAATTCACGTGGGTAGCTATCGGTCTCAGAACTCCCTGCTGCACTAACAAGGACATGGCTGCTTCCATGTCCGGCTCTGCTTCCCTGGGGAAGTTATACCATTTCTGTGGTCGGGCCATGGGGTCCCCGTCTACGCTGACCTCAAACCCTGTGACCCTCCCACAGTCGTGTTTGTGAGTGGCAAATGTGGCCAGGTGGGCCTGCACAAATACCTGGAACTCCGGTGGGGTGTTGCTGACCATGAGCCCGAGGTTATAATCCTCTTTGGGCTTCATGGTGCAGAGGGTCCCCTTCCCTTCCTTTCCCGGGATTACTATGACTTCACCATTCTTTACTCTACCTGCCCCCCAAAGGCAGTAATTCTTCAAATCCACTAGGATCCCATGACCTATGATAAAGTCGGCCCCCAGGACCCCTCTTCCACCCTCCACGTCCCATTTCATCAGGACACACGTCCACTTGGAGCGGAGCGATCCTATCCGAATGGCGAGCGGGATGGAAAACGAGCTGGCCTGTTCTCTACCCGTGAACCCCGATAGACTGTATGGGACCCCGCTGGACAGAGGTGAGGCGATGGGGTTAGTTGAATAGACCACGGTGCATGATGCCCCCATGTCTAACAGATAGGTCCTCAACACCTTTTCCACCTCCATCTCCAAAATGGGTGTTTTCCACTCATCATATCGGAGCGAACACAGATAAACAGGCTGCGCTGGCTCTAGTCATGGCTGTGAGTTAGATGGGGCTGATGGGGTGAGAGCACCGATGGTGGCGTCTGCTACTCTCCCCTGGCCAGTCAGTAAGGACCTCATGGCGTCCAAAAGTGACTCAACCTCTGCGGAAGGGGTCACTAACCCCGCCTTATCGGCTGGAGCTGTGGGATGCTTTTCCTTGTTATCCTTCCAAGGGTTTTTGCACTCCTTCCGCCAGTGACCATCCTTCCCACACCCGTAACAATTGGTCTTTGTGTTTGGGGGGTTACTCCCTTCCTGGTGCCACTCTTTCCTACCCGGTCCGGGTTTTATCTCATGCACCTTCCCCTTGGGTGGGTGTGCATCGGCTCCCCTTCCGTTTTTGTAAGCCAGAGTGAGCTGCCTAATCACCGTGAGTTCTGTGGTCTGGGGATCTTTGGGGTCGAACCAGGCTTCTCTCTTGGCCCAGACCTGTGGCTAGCTGTTCGCCACCAGGCAACGGAGCCAATGCATCAGGGAATCCCCGTTCAGGAATGCCCGGCCCGGCGTCCCCGGGCAAGCCTTCCGGTACACCGGCCACAGCCGGTCCGCAAAAGCCTGCGGGGTTTCCTCAGAGAGCTGGATCGTCTTCTCCACGTGGGAGAAAGGACTTCCCTCGTCCATCCCCATGGCCTCCAGAACCGCATCTCTAAGATCCTCGTACCCGCTCTGCCCCCTTTTACACTCGTCAGAGAGGGATTGGAGGAGATTACTCTCTAGGGAGAATAGCAGCAGCTTGGCCTTCTCAGCATCATCGCAGTCGTTGACGCTGGCGGACTGCTCTATTTCCCTGAAGTGGATCGAGGGGTCTCCCTTTTGCGGAAACCTTCAGGATATGGTTGACCATAACCCTGAGCTGTTGGGTGTTAAATGGTAATACGAACTGGTTTTGGAGGGGTCCCTCATTGTCACCATTGGTGGGTGGGCCGAACATCCAATGCCGCGCTGGGCACATCGGTCCCAGCTCCGGCCTCTCGGGCGGGGGCTGCTCTACCTCCGCCTCCACCTCTGGCTCCACTTCAGGTTCCACCCCCGGTTCCACCACCCCTTGCTGCCAAACCTCGCTGAAACTTGGCGCTACGGGTGGTGGCTGTGTGGTCTCCTCTCTCTCAACCGCGTCGTCCCTAACCACTACTAGTGACATTGGAACTGTCCTCCCCTCGTTCCCCATAAAATCTGCCTGGCCTGCCTTTGGGCTTATGAGGCATACCATGCCTTTTGCCTTCCGGAGGGCCCGGCACATATTTTCTATCCTCTCTCTACAGGGGCCGTGGTCTGCCTCCTCAAACCCCTGTTCACTTGTTAGCTTGTAAGCGGCTTTTACCTCCTGCACTCTCTCTTCCTGTTCCCTAATCTGCCTTGCCAAGCGGGCATTTTTCTCCCGCAACATTAACTCATTTCCCTTGGCCTCGGTGACTTGGCACTGTAGGTATTCCAACTGGGCCTTGTGTTCTCCCACTAAATGCACTCTTTCCTGGTTCAAAGCTTACAAAGCTACTACTAACTTCTCCCCTGCGAGAGCCTTATCCTGGATCTCCAGGGCTGACTCCCTTAACTCGACTGCCTTTGCTGCAAAGAGCCTGTCCAAAAGCTGGACCTGCTTTTTAAAGCACATCAGCCAAACTGCCTTCTCTAAGGACTTCTTGTGTTCTTTTCCCTCTGTCCACTTAGCTGCTGCATCTTTCGGACACCCAGCCTTTAACAGAGTGGTGGTCCACTTCTTAGTGATATTCACCTTGCTAAACACATAATAAGAAATCCTGTTCTCCATCATGGTTTGCTCATCCGAACCATTGTCTACCATATCGCAACCCTGTTGCCGGTGTCCTGCCGCGGTCGCCATTCTGTAGGGGTGGTGCGTGAGCCCAGTCAGTTATGCCTCTGACTGCCCGTGAGCAGTTCGATTCGCTCCCACGCCCCTGAGATTCTCAACACCGGATTTAGGTACAGGTAGTGATACAGAAAAGACTCGAGTAGACAGGTGGTTTGGATGTAAGGAAAACTCAAGATTTTATTAAACAGAAAAGTTAACACCGTCTTATGAGAAGTTACCAGTATTTAAAATTACAGGCAAATGCAAATAACTATACTTATGCAGGGAATGGGGAACACACGGCACATCGAGGGAAAACAACTATCTTAACAATCCCCTTATCCTTATCCCACCCCTTATACCTAACTAGATTAAGCTATGAGGAGCCAGAATTTATACTCACCGATCAAAAGTGTTTGTTGAACTCAAAACAGCAGTGGGATTTGGGCTTCACTCTTGGTGCTCTCTGGAGCCTGCCGTCATCACGTGGTCTCCAGGTGCTGCAAGGGCGTTGTCCAGGTTCGAGTACCCCAAAGTTAAAGTCTCTGTTTGGGTACTTTACCTTGCAGGGATGATTCCTCTTCTTCGGCCGACAGTTTGAGTTTGTATGAAGATAGTCGCAGGTTGGCTGAGGCTGAAGGCCTGATGATTCGAAGCCTACCCTTAGTTTGTCTCCTCAGTTGGTCTTCCTCAGTTGGCCTTCCTCAGTTGGTCTTCCCTCCTCCCCTCGTCGCGTTCCGCCTCGGCTGGCCTGAATTGTCCGTGTCCGCCCGATGCAGTGCCTGGGCGATTTCCAGATGGAGTAGGGTAAGGCACGGGCAGAGGCCAGGGAGTAGGTGCGGGATGGGGAAAGAGCGACAGCCACGAGGGCGAGGGCAGAAGAGCCGAGCAGAAAGTGAGAGCGAGAGCAATTGCTACCCGGGGCCTTCAATTATACTCTTTTTGAAAACCCTTATCTGCGCGCCAAATCAGATTAGTTCTTTTTCTTAATCTTGGCGGGCTATTCTAAATAATGGTAGCAATCTCTACTAACTGTTTTTGGATGACCAGTAATCGTATCTACCGGCCCGATAATTGACTTGTTTTGTCATGAATGTTCCTTGATGGGCCTGTCCAGCCTCGATGGCTTTCTTAATCTGTTTCCGATTATATATGTAAACTGCTTGATGGCCTTAACTATAGGCCTAACTGAACTTAGATTTGTCTCCAATTCGATCTAATACATAATTCAAAGTCCTGTTTGGTTTCAAAATACAAATTCTCTCTTCACAGAAACTGTAGCTTTGGTTTCGATTTCTCCACAAGCTGTCTGCGTTGCAGAGTCCAATTTTTAAAATCTCACAGGCTTTCTGCCACGAGGCACGGACGCCATCTTGGGTACCCTTTTTGATTTAAAATGTCCACGCAGGGTCCCGTTTATTAATAACAACCTTCGGGGAAATGTAGAAATTTTGCAAATCTTACACGTGTGATGGGTAAGGAGGGTGAGGGGCGAAGTGCCTGGGAAGATCAATGATCTTTTCACAGCCCAGTGAGTGGCGAGGCGGTGCCTCTCACAGTTGGAGTATCCCTTCTCCACATCTGTGAGTATCCTGGAGGAGTAAACCACCGGTCTCTGCTGACCGTGCCGCTCCTGGAGCAGCACTGCACTCAGACTGTCTCCGCTGGCTGTTACCGCCAGGAAAAACTCTTTTCCCACATCAATAGCCCCTAGAGCCGGCGCGGTCTGCAGATCTTGTTTGAGTTTTTCAAATGCTGCCTCGCAACCCTCATCCCAAAACCACTCCACTCCCTTATGTAGGAGTCGGAGCAGAGGGGCTGCTGTGGCTGCGTAATCCTCAATAAAATCTCTGCAGTACCCGGTTAGCCCTAGAAATGATCTCACTCCTGTTACTTTATTGGGGGCTGGTAACTCCTGAACAACTTCCCTTCTGGCTTTATCGATGGCCCTTTCCCCTGCGCGCACAGCCTGCCCTCGGAATTTTACTTCCTGTTGGCCGATCTGTACTTTCTTAGGGTTTACTTTAAAGCCTTCTTGCCTGAGCAACTCCAGCAGCTCAGCCAGTAGTGGACCGTGTTCCTCTCCTTCATCGGTGAATAGGAGCATGTCATCCACATACTGAACTAACTGCCGAGGCCAGCTGAAGACCTTTAAACAATTTGCCATACATTGGTGTAAAATGCTAGGGCTGTTGTGGAAACCCTGAGGTAGGCAGTTCCAGGTGTATTGTTCGCCTTTAAAAGTGAAGGCGAACTTGTACTGGTCCTCTCTCCATAGAGGGATGGACCAAACCCCATTGGAAATATCCTGCACCGTGAACGTGGTTGTGGAGCCTGGGATACTTCCAATTAGGTTGGCAACAGATGCGACCGTGGGTGCACAGGCAGGATTGAGCACCCGATAGTCCACTGTGGCTCTCCAGGAGTTGTCCGCTTTTCTAACTCGCCACAGTGGAGAGTTTACGTGGGTGGCTATCAGTCTCAATACCCCCTGTTTGCCCAGAGAGGTCATGGCCATTTCCATGTCTGCCTCCACCTCCTTGGGGAAATTGTATTGCTTTTGGGGTCGGGTCATGGTGTCCCCAGTTACACTAGCTTCGATCCCGTTCACCTTCCCACAATCGTGTTTATGAGTGGCAAATGCGCCGAGTGGAGTGTTACTGACCATTAGTTCAAGGTGGTAACCCTCCTTTGGTTTTACGGTGCACAAGGTCCCCTTGCCCTGTTTCTCTGGGATAACTGCCACTTCACTTTCCTTGCCGGTGCCTGCTCCCCACAGACAGTGGTTGCTAAGATCCACTAGAATCATGTGGCCTATGATAAAATCAGCCTCCAGGATCCCTTATCCTCCCTGCTCCCATTTCATTAAAACACAGGTCCACTTGGTGTGGAGTGCTCCGAAATGAATGGACAGCGGGATGGAGAACGAGCCAGCCTGCTCGTTACCTGTAAACTCCACTAAGTTGTACGGGACCCCGTTAGACAGAGGTGAGGCAGCACCATTATCTGAATAGACAATGGTGCTTGATGCTCCCGTGTCCAACAGATAGGTCCCTTTCACCTTTTCCACCTCCATCTTAACAAGCTGCCACTTCCATGCATCATATTCAAGGGGACACATGTAGACAGGCTGCGCTGGCTCTAGTCATAGGTCTGTGTTGGGTGGGGCAGATGGAGTTAAAGCACCTTTGGCTGTGGCTACCTTCCTTGGGCCAGCTAATAAAACTTGGAGCGCAGCTACTATCGAATCAAGCGTGGGGGAGAGATCGATGTTTCTGTTTTTGGGGTTGGAGCTGGGGAGTTTTTCCCCAATTTATCCTTCCATGGATTTCTACAGTCCCTTCTCCAATGCCCACTTTTCCCGCACCCGAAGCAGTTACGCCTCATATCGGAAGGGTTACCCCCTTCCTGGTGCCATTCTTTCTTGCTAGTTGGTTTTATTTCGTGAACCTTTCCTTTTGTTTGTGGTTCTTCTACCCCTCTACCGTTGCGGTAAGCCAGGGTCAGTTGTCTGACCACTGTCTCCTCGGTGACCTGGGGGCCTTTCGGGCCAAACCACAGCTCAGCCTTGGCCCTGATCCATGGCAAGCTGTTTGCCACCAGACTTCGGAGCCAGTGGGTCAGCTCGTCCTGTTTCATGTTAGTCCGGTCGAGATCCCCAATTACAGGCACTCTTATACACAGACCATAGCCTGTCTGTGAAAGCCTGTGGGGCCTCCCCTGCTAAATGTGTAGTCTTCTCCACCCGGGAGAAAGGACTACCATCATTCTTACCTATGGCCTCCAGAACTTCCTCCCAGATGGCAGCGTACCCCCCTTGCCCTTTCTTGCTCTCTGCAGAGTGGGACTGGTACAACTTGCCATCCAGGAAGAACAGGAGCATTTTGGCCATCTCAGAGTCATCACACTCGTTGATGCCTGCTGCCTGTTCCACCTCCATGAAGTGGACTGAGTGGTCTCACTTTTGGGTGAGTTTGTTCAGGTGGCTTACCATAGCCCTAAGCTGTTGGGTACCATGGGGAATCACAAATTGGCTTTCACGGGGTCCCTGACCCCCACCACCGCCGGGCGGGCCAAACTTTTGCTGCCGAGTCGGGAACATCGGCCCTGGCTCCAACCTTTCCTGCATTGGCTTGCCCCCTGCTGCCTGCTGCCAAACCGAGTTAAAACCCGGCGCCACAGGTGGTGGTGGTGTGCACTCCTCCCTGCCCTCCCCACAGATTGCCTGTCCTTCCTGCGGCCCAACCGAGTCGTTCCGCGGTGCCACAGGTGACGTCTGAACACTTTCCCCTTCTACCTCCAGGCCCACCCGGGCTGCACCTGGACTCACTAGGCATACCATGCCCTTTGACTTGGACAGAGCAAGGTTTAAACTGTCGATCTGCTTTCGGCAGGGGCCGTGATCTCCCGCTTCAGAACCCCGAGTGCTTGTTACCTTATAAGCTGCCTGTACGTCTCTTAACCTCTCTTCCTGTTCTTTTACTTGCCTGGTAAGGTGGGCGTACTCCACTCGTAACACTAACTCATTACTTTTTGCCTCAGTGACTTGACACCGAAAATATTCATCTCTGTTCCTGTGCTTTTCCGCTATCTGTAATTTCTCCTGACTTTGGGCCTGTAATTCCTGCAATAATCCTTCCCCTGCTAGAGCACTTGCTTGAGACAGTTGTGCTGATTCCTGTTCGATCCGTGATTCTGAGAGTATGCTGTTTTTCAATAACCACATGCATGCTGTAACTTAACAATAAACAGGTATTTACTGGAGGAGGGTAGTCTCAAGACTGGGGGTACAGAGGCATGCGCAAGGCTTATATACAGGTGTGGTCACTGCCGGTACTACAGTATACAGGAGCTGTAAAAGTAGTTCTGTCTTAAAGGCACATACACTACAATTCCACCCCTTTTAGATTAGTAGTACCCCTAATATTCAAATAACAATTAACACTTTAACATGTACATTAAACAACAATAGTCCATTTATAGATTCAGTCTTTGGGGCGGCTTCCCGACCCTTTCAGGATAGCGCCTTTCCTGAGGTTCTGGTTCTTGGTGCAGAGGCGATTCTGACCCCTTTTCATCGGGTAGTTCATCGGGTTCCACTGCTACTGGTTCGGAGGTAGATGCTACCGGTATGTCGGGTTCATCCCCAGGTACTCGAGACATGGGGTTGACGCGTTCCTGTGATGCTAAGATCTGATCGACGTGGCGTCTCACAATTTTCTCCCCGACATCCACTGTGTACATTAATGGCCCCTGCCTTGTGCATATCGTTCCGGGTTGCCATTTCTCTGTTCGGTAGTCACGGGCCAAGACTGGTTGTCCTACACTGAAGCTCTTTGTCGACTTCTCATTGATGTGCTGGCATTGTTTGTCCTCAACATTTCTTCGCACATTTGGTCTGAGCAAGTCCAGACGAGATCTCAACCTTCGGTTAAAGAACATCATGGCCGGGGTCTGGTTGGTAACTGCATGTGTCGCGTTTCGGTCGGCTAATAAGAAATTGTCCATCTTATGCTGTCGTGGAATTTCATCATCACACATGGCCTTTATCGCCTTCTTAAAGGTTTGTACAAACCTCTCAGCCAATCCATTTGTGGCTGGATGATACGGGACGGATGGATAATGCCTTACCCCATTCCTTCTCATAAATTTTTGAAACACTTCGGACACAAACTGTGGTCCATTATCAGAGCAAATCTGCTCTGGCAAACCGTTTCTGGCAAATATGGTCCGTAGGACTGCAATCATTTTCTCTGTAGTGGTTGAGGACATTTTTATCACCTCAGGCCACTTCGAATGAGCATCCACTGCTATTAAGAACATTGAGTCCATGAATGGAACAGCAAAATCAATATGCACCCATTGCCATGGAGAGGAGGGCCAATCCCATGGGTGTAGTGGGGCATGTGGTGGTGCATTTTGGACCTTCTGGCATCCTAAGCAGCTCTTAGTTAGGTCTTCGATTTGTTGATCGATTCCCAGCCACTACACATAAGCCCTAGCAAGGCTTTTCATTTTCTCTGCCCCCAGGTGACCTTCATGTAGCTCATTTAGCACTCTCTCCCTTAACTTGGGTGGAATCACCACTCTGGATCCACACATCACTGTCCCCTGGCATACTGACAGCTGTTCTCTTCTGGATGAGACTGCTGGCAACAGTGAGTCGTCATGTGTTGGCCATCCCGTCACGGTCAAATCATATGCCCGAGACAGCGTCGGATCATTGCAGGTCTCCTTCTCTATATCCGCGTTGGTTACTGGCAATCGTTCAATTATTGACGAATAAAAGATCTCGATAGGGTCCACTGCTGGTGCTTCCTCCACAGTAGGCAGTGGCAGGCGCGGTAGCCCATCAGCGTTCCCATGCTGTTTCGTGCCTTTATATTCTATTTCATATTGATTCACCCCTAGAAACAGGGACCATCTTTGTAACCGTTGTGCAGTCATCACTGGAACGCCCTTCTTAGGATTAAAGATGGAGACAAGTGGTTGGTGGTCAGTCAGCAAGGTGAACTTCTGCCCATGCAGATAGTGGTTGAATTTTTTTACTCCCCATACTAGGCTGAGGGCCTCCCTGTCAATCTGGGTGTAGTTGCGCTCGGCTGAGGTTAGTGACCGAGACGCAAAGGCTAATGGCCTCTCCAGCCCGTCTGGGAATTTGTGCGACAGCATCGCTCCAATACCAAAGGGTGATGCATCACATGCCAAACAAATTGGTAGTGCTGGGTTGAAAGGGGCCAACACCTCTTTTGATGTGATCAATTCTTTACACTTCTGGAAAGCTCGTCTACATTCATCATCCCACTTCCATGGTACCCCTGTTTGCAGTAGGGTGTTCAGTGGGTGTAACACCGTGGACAAATTTGGTAAGAACTTGTGGTAGTAGTTTGCCAGCCCGAGGAACGACCTCAGTTGTGACACATTTTCCGGTGCTGGAGCCTTGACTACTGCCTCAATCTTTTCATCGATGATGTGGCCACAATACGAGATCTGTTTCTGGAAAAACTCGCACTTGTGGCGATTGGCTCGTAGCCCATATTCCTTTAATCTGGTGAGCACCTTCTCCAAGTTGGTGAGGTGATCACTGTCATTTTCGCCCGTGACCAAGATGTCATCCAAATAACACTGGGTCCCTGGAATCCCTTGCAGGACTTGATCCATTGCCCTTTGCCAGATAGCTGGAGCCGAGGCTACCCCGAACACCAGCCGGTTGTATTGATAGAGACCTTTTTGAGTGTTAATCGTAAGGTATTGTTTTGAAGCTTCTGCTACCTCCATTTGCAAGTATGCCTGGGCTGGATCAATCTTGGTGAAGCGTTTACCTCCAGATAGCGAGGCAAAAATATCCTCAATTCGTGGAAGCGGATATTGTGCCGTGTGAAGGAGTGGGTTCACTGTCACCTTAAAATCCCCACAGATGCGGACCTTCTTTGGTTCCCCAGGTGTATTACTCAACGACCTCTTCATTACATGAACGATGGGTGTAGCCCAGTTGCTCCAGTCCACTTTGGACAGTACTCCTGAATGTTCCAACCCTTCCAGCTGTGCTTCGACAGCTGGTCTGATCGCATAAGGCACTGGTCTGGCCTTAAGAGACTTTGGGTTTGCATTTTCCTCTATTTTAATCGTTGCTGTTATGCCTTTTAGTGTTCCTAGTCCCTCCTGGAACACTTCTTTTGCGTCAGTAAGCATTTTTGACAGTCGTCCAGGTGTGACGTCGTCATCTTTTTCGGCCTCAACCATCAGTGCCTGTATGGAATGCCAATCTAATTGTGTCTTCCGGATCCATTCACATCCTAGCAGTGGTGGTCCTCCATCTGGCAATACATATATATCCATTTTAGGTATTTCCTGGCCTTTATATATCACTTTCACCATTATTTTTCCTTTGGGGTAGACTTTTTGCCCCGTATACGTCTTCAAGACAATCTCTGTAGCTTTCAAGGATATATGTGAAAATAGCTGCTTGTAGTCCCTTTGGTTTATGACTGTTAGGGCTGATCCTGTGTCCAATTCCATTTTCACTTGGACTCCGTCTATCTTGAGTGTAACCCAGATAGTCTGGTGATCCTCCATTTTGGTTACCTTATGTAGTTTCAGACAACCCAGCTCCTTGCTTCCGGAGTCTGTGTCACTTTTCTGTTTGTCTTAACCACTGTTCATCACCTGGTGTACCTTTTTGTACTTCTCCTGTGGAGATTTCTTACTGTTGGTTTTCTTCCCAGACCTGCAGACTCTTGCTATGTGTCCTGCTTTTCCACACTGTCTGCACACTTGGTCCTTGAACCAACAATCCTTCTGGACCTGTGTTGTTCTGCCACAGCGATAGCACTTCCCTGTTCCATAGGGCATTTCATTGGTGCCATATTCTTGCGGTCTCCGTTGTATCTCTGCAGCTCCCCTTGCGGCTGCTTTGTGTGATACCGCCATACTGAAAGCCTCGTCCAGCGTAAGATCCTTTTCTGATAGAAGCCTTTTCTGGGTTCCTTCACTTTGTAGCCCACACACAAACTTGTCCCTTAACGTATCTGCTAGTCCCGATCCAAACTGGCAGTGTTTCGATAGCTTGCGCAGTTCCGTTAGGTACTCAGCATTGCTTTCGTCTTTGTGTTGGTTCCTTTTATGGAACTTAAATTGTTCTGCTATCAGCAGCGGTGTGGGGTTTAAGTGGTCCTGTAGGATTTCTACTATGCTTTCGAAATTCTTGTTCACCGGCATCTCTGGGGTTATTAGATTTTGCAGTAACCCATAAGTTTTTGCACCCATGGAATGTAACAAAACCAGTGCTTTACTAGCATCTGGCACTTCATTCGCCCTGCAGTACACCTCAATACGTTCCACATATGTCTCCCAATCTTCGACTTCATTGTCGAATGTTGAGATACTGCCACTCTTCAGCATCCCTGGGTGTGATTTAACTGTCAAAAATGGCATCTCCTGTGCTTCCCCTTCTTCTCCGCTGACACAAAATGGCTTCTCCCGCACTTTCCTTCCTTCCCGCGCTCGCACTTCTTCTCTGCTGCGGCTTCTAAAAATGGCATCTCCCGCGCTCTTCCTTCTTCTCCGCAGCTCAATGGCGTTGTAAGATTTGAAATTTTCAGCAATAATCACGCAAGAAAACAGGATAAAATAAGACAGTTTATTGACCAAAGTAAGCTTGCACAGAAAAACCTTTGATAAAAGGGCATACAAAATGGCCGCCGGGCCTCATGATCAGTTTCTGGACCATTTGATTTCTGTTACTGCAAGCCAGACAGGCTTGTGGATTGAAGACAGTAAGCCCGTGAAAGCCAGTATCGGGAAACCGAAACTCAGGGAAACAGCATACATATTCAATGGATTCTAAGTACAAGACAGTTTCAGGCAAACAGGATGGGGCCCATCAAGATATGGGCAGACAATGCATGAACACTTAAACCCATTTAATGTACAAAGGAGAAACCGTTTAACAGCCATCAAGGGAAATCTCCAGACCGATCAATATGCGAACCGAGTCACAGTGACAATGTAAAAGACATTAGAAGACATTATCGGCCAGGAAGGCCAGTTAAGTTATCACCGGCTCCCGTTACAAGACAAAGCGCCCCTGCAGAGATTTCTGACCGCCGAAATATTACAAAGACTGGACTATGATCTGGCGGGAGATAAGGCTGGCCCAAAAAGGGTATAAATATGGATTTTGAAAAGTCCATCAGCGCCTCTTCTACCTCGGTTGCTCCGGAATCGATCAAGACGCTTCTTCTTTTAAAGACGCTTCGGACGGACAATTTCGGTGAAAAGACAACGTGGTCGGTGTTCAGCCAGACAAGGCTCGGCCACGATGGGAAGACGACGAGGGTGGCCCGGGTGCTGTTGTCGGGAGATCATCGACGACCCAGGCCGAAGGAGAAGACACCCTCGGGAAAACGACGATCCAGGCCGGAGAAAAGGACACTCCGGGCCTAGCACCCCAGTGCCTCAACAACACAGGTTTACAGGAAACCAAATCCAGACAGAATCTTGGTGGATTTCAGTCATGACGAGCGCCCACCGAGGCTGTGTCCACTGCCTCATCGCCTGAGAAAGAGAGAGAAAAACAAGCTGCGCCAGAAGTTTCCAAATCCACGTGACGATGGAAAGCTGTGCCAGAAAGGCTGCGAACCCCTCCTTTTGGCGATTCTGATAGTGGTGAGCATTACCCGAGTTCCTCAAGTTGAAACTTAGTTTAGGTATTAGGGGAGGGAGTAAGGTTAAATCGTAATGTGTTTCCCCTTTTACGATGTGCCGTGTGTTCCCCATTTCCATAGAGTCAAGTTCATAAATTTGTGCATGATTGTAGTTACTTTAATCTGTGCCTATGACATGTATTTTGTAATGCTTCAAACTGTTTAAAAATAAAAGCATCCATTTCGTGCTATTCAACCTGGTCTATTGAGTCCTTTCTCTGCACTACAGTTCTCTGCATCTAAGTCCAAGGTCTAGAACCGTAGGGGAGAGTGGGTCAAACCACTCAAGGGTAATTATTGCACAAAGCCTGGCAGGAGGCCAGAACGAGCAAGAGAAACCCCCTACAGAAATGGCGACCGCGGCAGGACCTTGGCAGCAGGAAAGTAGTGTGTTAGATCAAGGTCTGAATAGACGAAATGTGATGGATGAAAGAATAACGGATTATGTTTTTGGAAAGGTAAACCTCACAAAACAATGGATATCTGACCTATTAAGGGATAGGCGCCCACTAGACGCAGCCATCAGGTGGACAGAGGGTAAAGAGCATAAGAAATCTGTAGAAAAGGCGGTCTGGCTGATGTGCTACAAGAAGCAAGTCCAGCTTTTGGACCAAGTTGTTGTAGCACAGACAGCCCAGATCAAAGAGTTGCTTACAGAAGTAGAGGAAAAGGTTGTGTAGGGGGTTTCTCTTGCTCGTTCTGGCCTCCTGCCAGGTTTCGTGCAATAATTACCCTTGAGTGGTTCGACCCACTCCCCCTACGGTTCTAGACCTTGGACTTAGATGCAGAGAACAGTAGTGTAGAGAAAGAACTCAATAGACCAGGTTGAATAGCACGAAATGGATGCTTTTATTTTTAAACAGTTTGAAGCATTACAAAATACATGTCATAGGCACAGATTAAAGTTACTACAATCATACACAAATTTATGAACTTAACTCTATGGAAATGGGGAACACACGGCACATCGTAAAAGGGGAAACACATTACGATTACCCTTAACTCCCTCCCCTATACCTAAACTAAGTTTCGACCTGGGGAACTTGGGATCATGCTCACCACTCTCAAAATCGCGAAAAAGGGGGTTCGCAGCCTTTTGGCACCGCTTTCCGTCGTCACGTGGATTTGGAAGCTTCTGGCGCAGTCGATATTCTCTCTCCCTCGGAGGCGGTGGGGTAGACACAGCCTCGATGAGCGCTCGTCAAGGTTGAGATCCACTATCGTGGATTTGGGTTCATGGAGCAGACCTCAGCTGCAGGCTGCTGAAGAAGTGCATGCACATGGAAGAATCTTTCCGGCCTGGATCGCCGGTTCTCCAGAGGGTTTCTTCTCCGTCGGCCTGGGTCGTCGATGATCTCCCGACCCCAGTACCCGGGCCACCCTCGTCGTCTTCTCGTCGTGGCCGAGCCTTGTTCGGCTGAACACCGACCACGTTGTCTTTTTACCGAAGTCGTCCGTCTTTAAAAAGACGAAAACGTCTTCATCGATTCCGCATCTACCGAAGTGGAAGAGGCGCCGATCCTGGCACCATCCGTCCTTCGTTCGTCCCTTGTAGAAGAAGTTCTTGAAGAAAATGGAAGTCTGAAGTCATCCAAGAAGAAGCAGCCGTGAAGTCAAGTTCGAAGTTGTTGCCCTTTTTTCGATGGACTTTCAATCCATAGTTATACTCTTTTGGGACAGTCTTATCTCCCGCCAAATCATAGTCCTGTCTTTGTATTAATTTTGGCGGGCAGAAATCTCTGCAGGGGCGCTTTGTCTTGTAACGGAGCCGGTGATAACTTAAACTGGCCTTCCTGGCCGATAATGTCTTTTAATGTCTTTTACATTGTCATCGCGGCTCGGTTCGCATATTGATCGGTCCGGAGATTTTCCTTGATGGCCGCTAAACGGTTTTTCCTTTGTACAATAAATGGGTATAAGTGTTTTTGCATTGTCCACCCATATCTTGATGGGCCCCATCCTGTACTTAGAATTCATTGAATATGTATGCTGTTTCTCTGAGTTTCGGTTCCCAGATATTGGCTTTCGCGGGCTTACTGTCTTCAATCCACAAGCCTGTCTGGCTTGCAGTAACAGAAATAAAATGGTTCAGAAACTGATCACGGGGCCTGGTGGCCATTTTGTATGCCCTTTTATCAAAGGTTATTCTGTGCAAGCTTACTTTGGTCAATATACAGTTTTATTTTATCCAGTTTTCTTGCGTGATTTTTGCTGAAAATTTCGAATCTTACAGGTGCGGGAGGTCAAAAACTGATTGAATCGCTTAACGCGCTGAATCAGGAACGCCAATCCACATCTCACCGTCACGAAACCGGGGTGGAGTATTTAAAATGTCACGTCATTGAAGCCAAGGCCTGTGAAGGTAGAATGAGAGAAAGGTGTTTCCGTCTAGCTAAACAAATAGAGACCCAAGAGGAAAAACTTCTGGGAGCCAGGGCAGCATATAAGATGGCCATGGAGGATAGATCTGAGAGCACCGACCACAGCGCTTGCCGCCGGGAGCAAGAGGACCTGAGAACGGCCCTAGCCAAGGCAAACGAGTTGGTGTGTCTCATATACCCACCAGCGAGCCAGCTATTGCTAGCCAAGGAATCCAAAAGACCGATTCCACAAGAGATAGTTCAGGAACCAACCCCCGAACCCTCTGCGCCTCCTGCTTATGATGAGTCTTGGACTCCGGGAAAGGAAACGGAGACGGTAGATGAAGAGATTCTTGAGGTAGAGCAACACCAGGTAGTAGAGTTGGGGCCGGCGCCGATGTGTCCAACTCGACACCGGAGGCTCGGTCCGAATGAAGACAATGGCGATGACGGACCCCTCGTGAATCAGATCGTAATGCCCCACAGCGCACAACAGCTGAGGGCAATGATAAGTCACATCCCAAAACTCTCCGAGTCAGGAGATCCCTCCGTCCATTTTAGGGACGTGGAGCAGACCGCAGCAGTTAATGACTGCGACGGGGTTGAACAGTCCAAAATGCTGCTGTTCTCCCTGGACAGCTCGCTCCTCCAGTGTCTCCCTGACGAGAGCAAGAGAGGGCACAGGGAATATGGGTTGTTACGGGACGAGATCCTGGAGATTATAGGAGAGGGTGACGGAACTCCGTTCCTCCATTTAGAAAAGACAGTGCAGCTAGAAGGAGAACCCCCACGGGTTTTCGCCGGAAGGTTGTGGCCCGTGCATCGGCGCAGCTGCCCGGGAGGACCGGACCGGAACGCGCTAAATGATGAACAAAGGGCTCATTGGCTCCGGTGCCTGGTAGCAGGTTGCTTGCCAATAGTGAGGGAGCAGGCCAAAGCATGGTTTGACCCCACTAACGCCCGCTCCACGGAAGACGTAGTGCTCGATTAGCTCACGATCAGTTACAGGAACAACAAGGGTAGGAAAACGTCTGTTTTAAAAGGAAAGGTACATGAGGCAAGGCCCGCAGCTTCTGCTAAAAAGGAATGGCAGCAGAGGGGAATCGCCCTCCCCAAGCCAAAAGCAGTTGTTACGGGTGTGGGAAGGAGGGTCATTGGCGCAAGGACTGTAGAAATCCATGGAAGGATAATAGAGGGAGATTCCCCGCAGCCCAAGCCCAAGCCCAAGCCCAGACCGTTGCCCCAGCACCAGCCCAAAACCCAACCGTAGCCCCTGCCCCAGCAACAGGAGGTGGTGCTGTTGTGGATCCCGCTACGATTGAGTAAATTTTAGAGACTATGCGGTCTCTGATGACCTCGCAGGGGAAGGTAGCAGTCGCCAACAGCCCTATCGCTCCCGAGACCCCAACCGAAGCACCTAAATGACTGACGCCTGCGCAGCCCGTCTACTTGTGTCCGCTCCGCTATGACGCCTGGAGAAGACCTGTGGTGGAAATGGAGGTGGAAAGGGAAAAGGGTAATTACCTGTTGCACCATGATCCACACAGTTAGACCTTTTGCCTCACCTCTGTCCACCCAGGCTCCATTCTCAGTAGCGGGTTTCACAGGCAGAGAACAGGCTGGCGCGTACTTCATCCCGCTCTCCATTCATTTGGGAGCACTCCACACCACATGGACGTGTATCCTATTGAAGTGGAGTGAGGGGGGTAGAAAAGGCATCCTCGGGGCTGATTTCTTGGTGGAACACGGGATCCTCGTGGACCTGAGAAATCACTGTTCTGGGGAGCCGAGAGCGGTTTAGGTAAGATAGTTGTAATCCCAGGGAGGGAAGAAAAGGGGGCCCTGTGCACCATGAAGCCGTCAGGAGGTTACGATCTCGAGCTCATGGTAGCAAACGTCCCAACGGACTTGCAGGCGTGTGTGTCGGAAAATCTGACCGCGTTTGCCACCCACAAGCACGACTGTGGGAGAGTCACTGGGTTTGAAGTCAGCGTAGACGGGGACCCCATGATCCGACCCCAAAAGCAGTATAACTTCCCCAAGGAGGCAGAACCCGACATGGAGACCGCAATATCTTCATTGGTGCAGCAGGGCATATTGAGACCAATAGCCACTCACGTGAACTCCCCCTTATGGCTGGTAAAGAAGCCGGACAATTCGTGGAGAGCCACGGTGGACTACAGAGTCCTCAATAGTAACATCCCAGCCTGCGCGCCCACGGTAGCAGCAGTTGCAGACCTAATAGGGAGCATTCCAGCATCGGCGACCACGTTCACGGTGCTGGATATCTCGAACGGTTTTTAGTCCATTCCGCTGCGGCGGGAGGATCAGTACAAGTTTGCCTTTACTTTCAAAGGGCAACAGTACACTTGGAACTGCTTGCCACAGGGTTTTCACAACAGCCCCAGCATTTTCCATCAATGCATGGCGGGGAGTTTAAATGAATTTAGCCAGCCCAACCAGATAGTACAGTATGTGGACGACTTACTCCTGTTCACGGACACAAGGGAGGAGCACGGCCCACTATTAGCCGAATTATTGGAGCTGTTAGAAAGGAAGGGTTTCAAAGTAAACCCAAAGAAAGCACAGATCGGCCAGCAGGAAGTCAAATCCCTGGGTCTGGCCATCCGCGCTGGAGAAAGAGCCATAGATAAGGCCAGAAGGGAATCAGTACAAGATCTGCCGATCCCCAACACAGTAACGGGTGTAAGGTCCTTTTTGGGATTGACCGGGTACTGCAGAGATTTCATCGAGGACTATGCTGCCACAGCAGCCCCGCTACTCCGACTCTTACACAAGGGAATCGAGTGGTCTTGGGATGAGGGGTGCCAGGCAGCATTTGAGAAGTTGAAAAGAGATCTGCAGACCGCGCCAGCCCTAGGGGCCATAGATGGGGGACAGGAGTTTTTCCTGGAGGTAGCCGCTAGTGGGGACAGCCTGAGCGCCGTGCTGCTCCAGGAGCGGCACGGCAAGCTGAGACCGGTAGTTTATTCCTCCAGGGTGCTCACGGATGTAGAGAGGAGTTTCTCCAATTGTGAACGGCATCTCCTGGCCACGCATTGTGCTGTGAACAGATCAGTGATCGTCACAGGAACCTCTCCCATCACGCTCCTCACCCATCACACCCCCACAAAGATGCTTCTGGATGGAAGGATTAAGGATGGGACCGTAAGCAGCGCTCGGATTGCGCGCTGGACCCTCCTCCTTTCCCAGATGGATCTCAAAGTTAAAGGCCTCTGCGAGCCAAAGCTCGCAGCCAACATGGTATATCCCGGAACAGCCCATCGGTGTTCCGTAGAAGGGGTATGGGAGGTCAACATAGGTTTATGGGCCAGGATACACCCCACAGGCCGCGAAATCTACGTAGACGGTTCTAGCACTGTATCTGCTGGCGAACGACTCACAGGGTGTGGAGTTTATGGCCCTGCGGCAAACATTGCCCTGGCAATTAAGCTCCCCAGCACTATGAGCGCACAGCAGGCTGAACTGTCCGCGGTGGCGTACGTGGTTTCCCACCCCGAGATTTTCCCAACCCCATAAACGATTTGCTCAGACAGCATGTTCACATGCAATTCGTGTACGGAGTACCTCGCCATCTGGTCCCGCCGCGGATATGCCTCCGCGGACGGGCAGCCTTTAACAGTTAAGCCCTTGCTGGAAAAGATCCTGGCAGCTGTGGGGGAGGAAGGGGTAGTGTTCATCCATAAGGTGAAGGGTCATTCCACCACAGAACCCCGCAGTCAGGGCAACCAGCAGGCGGATGCGCTAGCCAGGGAGGGTGCCCGCAACGGCATTCTCTGGGACCCCTATGGACCCGAACCCGTGGCGGCGATCCAAGGCAGGGAGGGAACTCCAGGGAACACAGGGGTGATACCGCCCCCAGACCTAAAGACTGACCAAACCCTGGATCCCGCCCTAAAAACAGTCCTAAAAGCCATCACAGAAGGCAAGCAGGTAGAGGGTCCATACAGTACGGCAGCCCTCTCAGTCAAAGAAGGCATGCTGTTCCGAGAGGAGCAGTGGGTTGTGCCGCAGCAGCACCGGGGGGAATTCCTGCAACTGGCCCACGAGGGTCCAGGGGCGGGACACCCCGGGCCTGAGGTTACCTGGCAGCGGGTAGAGCAGGCGGGATGGTGGCCGGGACTTCGGGACGATGTCCGCGAGTTATGCACAAGCTGTCTTGTTTGCGCTGCAAACAACCCAGACCCCCACAAATGGAAGGTACCCATGGGGCACATCAGGAGGGTAGAGGGACCATGGCAGTCGATTCAGGTCGACTACATAGGGCCCCTGCCCGCCGCCCAGGGAGGATATAAGCACTGCCTTGTCCTGGTAGATGTGTTCACCAAATGGGTAGAAGCTTTCCCGTGCAGAACAGCTACGGCACTGGGCACTGCTAAGATCTTGATTCGGGAAGTGTTCTCACGGTGGGGACTCCCCCGTTTTGTAGAGTCCGACCAAGGGAGTCAGTTCACCGGTCAAGTAATGCAGAACGCCCTCATGCTCTTGGGCATTGAGGGGAAGTGGCACGTAGCATACAATCCCCAGTCATCCAGGATTGTTGAACGCATGAATCGGACCCTCAAGGAAAATCTGAGGAAAGAGACAATGGGCTCGCCCCAGAAATGGGCGGAGGTCCTGCCTTTAGTCCTCATGGGGATCCGGGCCAGCCAGTCCAAAAGTACGGGGTATTCCCCGCACAAATTAATGACTGGAAGGATCATGCGAACACCCACCCATGTACTAGCCCCGGTGCTCACTGAGGGCCAGCTCCGAGAGGTGAAGTGAGACAAATTCGTCCAAACTCTTTTGGAGCGCCTGAAACAGATTTATGGGCAGGCGGCTGGGAACATGGGAAGACAGCATCAGGGAAACCGACTGTTACTGGAACCTCGTAAGCAACAAGAGTGGGTAGTCGGAGACCAGGTCATGGTCCGAAACTATGCCAGGGTAGGGAGTTTTGAACCATTGTACATGGGGCCTTGCAGCATTGTAGACAAGGCCAGCCCCATGGTTTATGCAGTGAAGGTGCCCCGACGTACCAAATGGTTTCACATTAACCAGTGAAAACTGTTTAAATCGGGTGCACAAGGGCCAACAACAGGGACCAGGTCTGAGAACAAAAATCCTCAGCCTGTAACAGAGTCACAGACCACACGGGCTGGAACAGTAGCCTGCGTGAAGTGAGGGGCCATCCCATCGGAGTGGGAGGTCTCCCCTCTAATTTGGGATTCAGACGAGGAAGAGCCCGAACAGCTCGACCTCGCCTTAGACCCAATCACGGAGGAGGAAGAGTCAGAGGACAACGATCCCGCCCTCGACTCAAGCTTGGGGGAGGTAGAGAATGGGGGCGGAGACTCACTACCTGTAGGGACAGGTGAGGTGGAGTCGGAAGCCACAAATCCCGGCCCCGGGGGGGCGGAGCCTGAGGGAGGGGACCTGGAGCCGGCAGCTGTGGTGGAACCACAGGCTGTGACGGTGACAGTCCCAACCCCCGGTCCATCAGCCCCGGGAGCCTCACCCAAAGCAGCCCCTCGTAGGTTGACTCGAGCGCCCCAGCCCAGAAAGTTTTGGCCAGATTCTCCCCATCCTTCCCAACCTCGGTTTAGAGCAGCCCCAGAAAGGCATGGTTCCCGTTCAACAGCGACAGGCTGCGGGGGATCAAAGCCGAAGGTCAGTGCAGCCCCACCACAGGGTGCGGCACGCTGCAGCCCTCGCAGGAATTCAGTAGGCCGCCCGGCGGAGGGCGGCGCTGTACATAAGTTAAGTTAGGTAATGATGATAGTTTAAGGAATATAAAGTTTACAGTGTTAAGAAATGTTAAGAGTACAATTTTGAAGTCTGCCCGGTATGTGTGCTTGTTTGGAAGCGGGGTCTAGGAACCCGCACGTCCATTTCATTAGGCCAGCACCTACTGGGAGCCTGGCTACATCATTTTATTGGTTACAGAAACCTGGGATATGATGAAAAAGATTCTCATCGTGTTCGTGGCGATCGGGTGCGGGTGGGCCTACCGAGGCCGCACCAAGGACGTCATCATCTTCGGGTGTTCCGGGGACACGGCCCCCATCACGACGGATGGGACAGGGGAGTGAGAGGTTGAGGAAACCGCCACCTACTTCCACCAGGGGAGATGGCCAGGTTGGCTGGGGACGAATTCTACGGAATACTCCAGCAATTTCGGTTTTGCCTACCAAGAGACTTCGTTAACGTGCCCTCGGGTGAGGATCCTTGCACCCAGAGTCAGCATTACCGTGGGAAAGAGGATCTGTCTGGTGTGTAATGGGAACGTACCACTAAGGCGATGGTGTTGGCTGCGAAAGCTGGGAAAGGACATGAAGAACTCTACGGTCGAGTGGGAGCGACTGGGTAATAATACCCATCGGACTATTACGGGGACTCACGGACAATTACGTGTGTGTTGGGACAAATGGTGGGAACCAGATGAAGGAATATATGTCTGTATGTGGGGTTCAAAACGCGTTTGCCCCAAGGGCGTATCCATCTTCTTCCAGAGGCAGTGGCAGGATGAAGGAAAGGGGATGAGATGGGATGTCAGCACTCGAGCATGCAGAGCCCCATACTCCCCTATTCCGGTAAACGCCACTGAACTCATCACCCGCCCACGCAAGCCCCTGCCCACGCTTCCGGTAGCACTAGCCCAGAAAGAAGGGTGCCCCACCACCACCAAGGTACCCGGGAACGGTTTAGTATTGGTACCCACCGGTCAGGTGCTGTACCAAGGGGTACACTACGCGGTGGCCTCAGTGATTTTAAACCTCACTGAGGTACGATTGCCGGAGTGGTGTCCCAAAGAAACGGAACAATTATACCAGGTCCTGTTAACCCGAATGTTTAGACAGTTTTATGAGTTTGACTTTGCCGACATCGACAAAGACAAATTATACACCACACCACCGGAAGTTTTGGATAGAGTCGGGAGGCAAAGAAGGGGTACAGTAAATGACATATTCACTGCTTTTAATACCGGGACATCTGTCGTCAACGCTCTAGATAACGTGGAGCTGCAGACACAGATCAACGGTTTAAAAGCCCAGTTAAGGAACATACTGACAGATGAAAATAAGGTAGTGGGTTCTGAGTTACATGAAGACCAGGCCATGAAACTACACTTTAAGGAAATAATAGCTGAGCTGGAGAAACACGCGAGAACGGTAAATGCGCTCATTAAGGAGGATCGGAATGCGTCCGATCAAGCTGTGCAAAACGAGGCCTGTGTGCTATACGGGGTGTGGTTACTGGGCGAGGGCCGCAGTAATCTTGAGGATTTAAAACAGGGTTTGGTCCCATCCTGGATCAGCAACAAGCACTTGCTAGCGCTCCACCCTTTTGAGAATGCATTAAGCCCGTGCCAGCTCAGACTAGCTGCAGAAGCGTACCCAGTCCCAGTGGACTGCAGACGTTCGAATCATACTATCATGGGAATAGTGGTAAGAATGCCGGTGTTGGGTCCCGCAGCAAAGCCCGCCCCGGTATAAAGGTGGAGAACATTGGAGTCATTCAGGGGGGCGCGCACATTCGTTACGCAGTGGTCCCGCCTTACGTCATCAGATGGGAGCGTACGATGACAGGCACCGACCTCTCGGGGTGTCGGAGCTGGGGAGCACACATCATCCTGTGTCCCCAGCACTTGAATGCCTTTTTGAAACCACAGTGCGGGTTCAGAACCGTTAGCGCGAAGCCGATAAATTGCACCATGGAGGCAATGGCAGAGGACCATGTGCCCCCGCAGGTAGCATATATTGGGGGTGGGACATACTGCGTCACCACTGCAGTGCCTCACTACCGCTACGGACAGCACGAGTGGTGTTCGATCAGTGATAGCAGTTTCTGTTTCAAACCCAGGGCCGAGGTTCAAGTGGCACAACAACGAATCGCCCCCATTCCTGCACCCTCCACCGTTCACCTCACTGTAAAAGAGAATTTCACGGACTTGCAATGATTCGTCGCGCATTTTGGTTATGTCATTCCCCCTCTTCCCGAACACAACACCAAGATTTTAAAAGCCGTTATAGTTTCACAGAAACATTTTTACACACTGGGGCAGAAGATTTTAGAGATAGGAAAAGACATATTGGACATAGTCATCCCACCATGGTGGGACTTGTTCACTAACATAGAGGTCCCGGCCTGGATTAGAATAGCATCCCACATCCTAGTAGTGTGTCAGGTTTTAATTGTGATATTTTTGCTGTTCGTGCATTGCAAGAGAGGCAAATGCCTCCAGAGGCACGAGAACACAGGAAAATGGAGAGAACACTATGTGCGAATGGGGGAAGAAGACACCCCACTTTAAGCTGCTAGTATTGAAAGTTAGGCGTCCCTCCATTTTTAGATTTTGGCCACTTGCGCGTTTTTTTAAGTATATGAATATTGTTATGTTATTAGTCGTTGTTAAGTTTTTGGATTAATAAAAGGTGTATGCAGGTGGTGCAAGAGGGTATCAACCCCGGCACATCTGACAGATGAATGTGTTATAGTTTAAGGAGTACTGCCTATGATTGTCCAAATGTGCACAAGGTAATTTTCGTTTTTTTCGGAAATGGGAATTGCATGTGTCGTGAGGGTCATAGATAGTTAAGTGCCAGGAATGTTTGGATGTGGGGAATCAGGGAAAATTTGCTCACCAAGGATCATTGATACCTCTAGCAAGCTATCAGTATCACAGGGGGGCCTGTAAGATTCGAAATTTTCAGCAATAATCACGCAAGAAAACAGGATAAAATAAGACAGTTTATTGATCAAAGTAAGCTTGCACAGAAAAACCTTTGATAAAAGGGCATACAAAATGGCCGCCGGGCCTCGTGATCAGTTTCTGGACCATTTGATTTCTGTTACTGCAAGCCAGACAGGCTTGTGGATTGAAGACAGTAAGCCCGCGAAAGCCAGTATCGGGAAACCGAAACTTAGGGAAACAGCATACATATTCAATGGATTCTAAGTACAAGACAGTTTCAGGCAAACAGGATGGGGCCCATCAAGATATGGGCGGACAATGCATGAACACTTAAACCCATTTAATGTACAAAGGAGAAACCGTTTAACAGCCATCAAGGGAAATCTCCAGATCGATCAATATGCGAACCGAGTCACGGTGACAATGTAAAAGACATTAAAAGACATTATCGGCTAGGAAGGCCAGTTAAGTTATCACCGGCTCCCGTTACAAGACAAAGCGCCCCTGCAGAGATTTCTGCCCGCCAAAATATTACAAAGACTGGACTATGATCTGGCGGGAGATAAGGCTGGCCCAAAAATGGTATAAATATGGATTTTGAAAAGTCCATCAGCGCCTCTTCTACCTCGGTAGCTTCGGAATCGATCAAGACGCTTCTTCTTTTAAAGATGCTTCGGACGGACAATTTCAGTGAAAGGACAACGTGGTCGGTGTTCAGCCAGACAAGGCTCGGCCACGATGGGAAGACGATGAGGGTGGCCCGGGTGCTGTTGTCGGGAGATCATCGACGACCCAGGCCGAAGGAGAAGACACCCTCGGGAAAATGACGATCCAGGCCGGAGAAAAGGACACTCCGGGCCGAGCACCCCAGTGCCTCAACAACACAGGTTTACAGGAAACCAAATCCAGACAGAATCTTGGTGGATTTCAGCCATGACCTGCGCTCACCGAGGCTGTGTCCACTGCCTCATCGCCTGAGAAAGAGAGAGAAAAACAAGCTGCGCCAGAAGTTTCCAAATCCACGTGACGACGGAAAGCTGTGCCAGAAAGGCTGTGAACCCCTCCTTTTTGCGATTCTGATAGTGGTGAGCATGATCCTGAGTTCCTCAAGTCGAAACTTAGTTTAGGTATTAGGGGAGGGAGTAAGGTTAAATCGTAATGTGTTTCCCCTTTTACGACGTGCCGTGTGTTCCCCATTTCCATAGAGTCAAGTTCATAAATTTGTGCATGATTGTAGTTACTTTAATCTGTGCCTATGACATGTATTTTGTAATGCTTCAAACTGTTTAAAAATAAAAGCATCCATTTCGTGCTATTCAACCTGGTCTATTGAGTCCTTTCTCTGCACTACAGTTCTCTGCATCTCAGTCCAAGGTCTAGAACCGTAGGGGAGAGTGGGTCGAACCACTCAAGGGTAATTATTGCACAAAGCCTGGCAGGAGACCAGAATGAGCAAGAGAAACCCCCTACAGCGTCTCCCACGCTCTCCCTTCTTCTCCCCACGGACACTGTTCAGCCCTTGAGCCCTGGCTGTGGTCTGCGCGTTCTTTTTTTTTTTTCTCGCCGCCGCTCGGTCCTGAACCCGGCTGTTGCTTTACCCTCTCTCTCTCCGTTTTTTTTTTTTTTTTCTCGACGCCGCTCGATTTTCAACCACCGGCTGCACCCTGTGCGCTTCACCCTCTGTCTTGCCCCATCGACGCTGCTCGGCTTTCTCTCCGCCATCGGTTGGCTCCAGCCGCCACTGTCCGGGAAGAGTCTGCGCTGGACCTGTCGTCAGTCTCTTGCTGATCGTCGTGGCTGGGGAACCAAGCCCGGCACTCCACAGCCTCCCCTGCGATGTTCACTCTCTGCCGGATGACTGGGCGGTTGCTCGTGGTCGACGCCCGTGTTCCTGGCCTTGACTTTTTTTTTTGTTACACTGCCCTCCTGGAGCGAATCCTCGAAGGGAAATGCAGAGTTGCAGGTAGATTCGAATTGACACTCGTCGCCACTGTTAGATCCGTGATTCTGAGAGTATGCTGTTTTTCAATAATCACACGGATACTGTAACTTAACAATAAACAGGTATTTACTGGAGGAGGGTAGTCTCAAGACTGGGGGTACAGAGGCATGTGCAAGGCTTATATACAGGTGTGGTCACTGCCGGTACTACAGTATACAGGAGCTGTAAAAGTAGTTCTGTCTTAAAGGAACATACACTACAATTCCCGCAGCTGTTCTGTCAGTACCTCAATTCCATTATCTAAAAGCTGAATATGTCGCAGGGAGCAGACCAACCAGATGGCCTTTTCCACAGACCTTTTATGATCCTTGTTCTCAGTCCATTTGGCTGCAGCGTCCATGTGACGCTCAGCGCGCAACAGACTGTTCACCCATTTCTTGGTGATATTCACCTTCTGAAACACATAAGAGGAAATCCTCTCTTCCATCTTATTTCTTTCCTCAAGAACAGCGTCCACTGCATCACATCCCTTTTGCCAAGGTCCTGCCACGGTCGCCATTTCTGTAGGGGGTGGTGTTTGGGGTCAGCTTCGCCTCTGACTTATGACCGGTTTGAATCACTCCCACTCCCTTGGTTCTAGACTTTGGACTTATTTGGGGGTTGTAATGAAATTGCAGCAGACAACTGAATTTTAGTGAAAGAGCTTTGATCTTTATTTGAGAAAGAAAATACACAGCACAATAATCTTAACACTCTAAATTGGGGGAACACTTTGGAATATACGAGGGAAAATAACTATAGACAGAATACTTCACCCCTCCCAATCCCACTTCACTAGCTAAGTTGGGCTCCAGAGGACCAGGGATAATGCTCACCAAAGTGACTTCTTTTGACAGTTGTAGAGGTTCACGATTTTGGGGTTTCTAGATGTGGCAGTTGGGGCCTGCCATACCCCGGATGCAGTAGAGGACTTCATCTGCGTAGCTGGTCAGTCTTCACGCGTCCGCTGATGCGGTCGGGTGCGTATTGGATCTATCAGGTGAGTACCCAATTTCTTTTGGTTAGAAGTAGGGTTTAGAGTCTCTTCAGTAAAATCTTACCCAGGGGCAAGTCAGGATAGTGTGTAGAGTGGAAAAAACTTGTGGATCTTCGGTTTCTTCCAAGTTGGTTTCTTGTTGGTCGCGTTGGCCCAATATTACCCGGTTTCTGGTAATATTTTTGTTTGTTTGTTTCGTGGGGCCCTGGTCTGCTGTGATGGTGTGTTACTTCTTCAAGAGGGAGAACTGCTTCAAGATGGTCTTCTTGACCTCGATGTTGGTGGATCTCTTCTGGGTCGACGAATCTTCTTACTCGAACTTGAACTCGAACTAACTTTCTCTTGGACCGCTTTCTCGAACTCTTTACTTGAACTGTTTTCTGTGAGAAACAGGCCTTCAATTATGCTGATTGAGGCCTGCTAATCTGCGCGCCAAATCAGTTCTGGCTTATTGTTAGTTTTGGCAGGCTCGTTAATTTTGATTGGTTTGAATTGTTCAATTGGTTTCAGGATGGTCCCATCAATCTTAAGTTGTTTTAAGAATATGTGAAGTGGTTTTGGGATGGTCCCATTGATTGTTTAACCTCTTGTTTAATTGCAGTAAAGTTGTCTTTTCCTGTGGGGGCCAAGGTTCTTTTGTTGGTTGGTGGCATGTTTTGCATTATGCAAGGTTTTGGATGGTTCTGTAATTTTGGCGGGAACTGCTTTTCCGTTGGTCTATTGTCATTATGTAAAATGACTGAGACAGTCTAGATAGTCCCCAGACAGCTCGATTAATGCCAATACCCAAAACTGTCCATTTACAGAGGCCAATCCCAATTCTTTTGTTGCAGCCTTTTTCCTTCCACAGGCTCAAACATCTTATAAAAATAAAACCAAAATCCTGGGGTCTTTGATTTTAAATCTCCCTTATGCCCAATATTCTTATACCATTCTGACATGGTTTATTAACAGTCCAACAACCCCTTCTTTAGGGTAATCTTCTTGGTTTTGAATCTTGTGAATCTTACAGTGACAGGCTGGTCAGATGGTGGCTGATTAGCTGAAAGCATTAAGGCACAAGTGCGGATTTAATGTCAGGGAAGGGGGTTAGTAAGGGAGCAAGGAATGCAGATGGTATACTTAGATGGAAAGTGGGAAGGGCTTGTGGTTTGAGTGGGAAGTGGTTTGAGAGAAGAGGGAGAGGTGATGAACATATCGTTGTTGTCCCCAAGGGGGTCGACCTCTACGACTGCCACAGTGCCCACGACCTGGGCAGCAATGATGCTGTGCACTCGCTCCCCCAGCTGTGTGAGGTAGTGCAGGTCCACCTGACCTCCTCCCATGCATTGCTGCTCCCTCCTGTTATGAGCAAGCTTGGCCTGCAAGAAAAAGGACAGCGTGTGAGTGAGTGTGCAGCCATGTGTTTGGCAGATGTGCCTACCATAGTTGAATAGCTGTTAATGTATGCAAGATGTAAGATGTGGATGTGACTTTTAGTAGATGGGCATAGTTGTTGGGTGAGTGTTAGGGATTTGGCAGTTTACACCGTCTGTGCAGCTGAGGTTGAGATGGTGCGATGTAGAGGTTTTTGAAGCATGTACTCACCTTGACCACCTGAGTGAGGTCATTGAACTTCTTGAGGCACTGAGTGGGAGTCCTGTGGACCACGCTTCTAGATGAGATGTACTGGGCGACCTCCCTCCACATCCTTGTGAATTCCTGCGGCAATGGCCTCCTGCCAGTGTATGGGAACAGCACTGCCCATCGGCGTTCCGCAGCCACAACCAAAGCCTCCAAAGCCTGATTGCTGAACTGGCATCTCTCTCCCTGGGCCTCTGATCAGCCATGAGATTTGTGGCTGATGGATTGCACCTCCTTGCAGGCCCAGGTCACAAGCAGCAATGATCAGGGTGAGGCTGTGCAGCATGATTGACCCTCTCCTTTAAGATTTGGAAGCTGCCAGTCTGTCTGAGTACTTGTAATTGACAGCGCTGGAACTTGAGTAGTGCTCTGCGGTAGTGCCCTGCTCCCCAATGTTAGCACCCTAAGAGAGGTGTGTAGTGCGTGATTTAGTGCTCCACTTCCCTCTTGGGGTGCTGAAATTGAATTTTGTGGTTGCCGGCGCTAATTAGCACAAGGCACTAAAGTTTGCGCCGAGGGGATGTTAACGCCCCAAAATGGTCAATACTGAATTTTGCCCCCTCTATGTGTTTCAATTAGATCACCTCTCATTCTTCTAAACTCTAAGGAATATGGGCCTAGCCTACTCAATCTCTCCTCATAGGGCAATCCCCTTATCCCAGGAACCAGTCTAGTGAACCTTTGCTGCACTCCCTCTAAGGCAAGTCTTTTCTTAGGTAAGGAGACCAGAACTGTACACAGTACTCCAGGTGTGGCCTCAGAATGCCCTGTATAATTGTAGTAAGACTTCTTTACTCTTACACTCTAATCCCTTTGTAACAAAAGCTAACATGCCATTTGCTTTCCTAATTGCTTGCTGTACCTGCATGCTAACTCTGTGATTCATGTACAAGGACTCCCAGGTTCCTCTGAGTGTAAACATTTCCTAGTCTCTTACCATTCAAAACATATCGGCCTAGAAATTGAGTAGCCTTAGCGCCGCATTTGAGGCGCTAGAGGGCCTAGCGCCGGAGTTATGGCCAGTTTAGAAATTCCCTGGGGCCCTAGAATCGGCGGTAGACCGGTAGCGCTGCGCCGGCACCGATGACGTCATCAGTGTGCGCAGCGTCCCGGTTGCCGTAGTGACGGGCCCCAGCGCCGAAATTGAGTTGCGGCCGCCTCGCCCGTGGCAGCCGCAACTAAGATTTTTTCAACCGAGTCTTCCCCGAGTTAGCGCCGGCGCATTAAGGTCGCGCGGCGGCCGGCCGCTTTCCCGCCGGCCGCCTGCCCGCACCTCCCTCCCCGGACTCCTCCACCACCCCCCCCACGCGGAACAGATGCGTCTGGCCTGCAAGCCCGGCACTTGTCCGAGGTGCCGGGCTCATTTTTTTCAATATTTGAACGGACAGCGGGCGGGTGCAGGCAGCTCCTCCTTAACTGAAGGAGGAGGCCTGCACTTCCCCAGCCTGCCGCACCGTATCGGGTCCCGCAGCGCCGGATTAGCGCCGCAATGCGGCAGTCAGTGCCCATTGGGAGGCGCTCACGCCCGCCAGTAGCGCCGGCAGCCGTCTGGGCGCGGCGCTACTGAATTTTTGGCGCGCGCAGGGGGACTTAGCGCCGGCGCTAAATTTCCGGCGCTAAAGCCCTGGCGCGGTGCCAACTCAATTTCTAGGCCATCCTGTTTTTTGTTTTCCTACCAAAGTAGATAACTTCACACATTGTATTCCATTTGTCATGTTCTTGCCCACCCAGTCAACCTGTCTATGTCTCTCTGCAGCTCTTTGCATCCTCCTCACAGCTTACTTTCCCACCTAACTTTGCATCATCAGCAAACTTGGATACGTTACACTCAGTCCCTTCCTCTAAGTCATTAATATAGATTGTAAATAGCTGAGGCCCAAGCACTGATCCTTGTGGTACCCTGCTAGTTACAACCTGCCAACCTGAAAAAGTTCAGTTTATTCCTACTCAGGAATGAGTCAGTCATGGAAAACCCGGCAGAAAGCGGCTATCTATGCTGCCTCCTTCCTTCCACTTCCTCTTCCTCCTCCTCCTACTCAGCTATTCTCCGTACAGCTGGTGGCAAAGGCTGTACTGGCATGATGGCGAGGTTCTGTAGCATGCACCAGACCACCACGAATCTTGACACCTGTTCTGTCGAGTACTGCAAGGTACTCCAGAGCAGTCCAGGCAGAAGAAGCATTATTTCAGCCCACCAGTGGTCTTCTCTATCACATTTTGTGTGGCAGTATGGCTTTCATTGTATTCATGCTGTGAACGTGTGCATAGGGAAGGCATGGCATTGCAGGCATGGGGAAGCCTGCAATCCTAGCGAAGCCACATGCTCGCTCCACCTGCTGGTCTCCGGCAAGAGAGAATGAAATGTCGTCAGCTCTCTTTGAATAGAGAGTCTCAGTGACCCCCGTTATGCAACAGTGGACATCAAACTGCAAGATGTTGCAAATATCTCTAGCTCCAGCCTGGAAGGAGACTGACGCATAGAAGTTTAGGTAGGAGAATTGCTCCCTGAACACCCTGGACGGATATGGCCTCCCACTGAGAGCCCTTCTCCCCCTCCTCCTCCGCCCTCTTCCAGCAGCTTGTCCTGCTCTGCATGCCCTCTGTTCATTCTCCAAGTCATGCTCTATTCCAAGGGGAATTCCTACCCATGTCTGGCAGCAAGTGGTTTGTGTAGAAGCCTTGAATTCAGCAAGAAGTCCTTCAGCACCCACCACAAACTCCCTGTGGACTTTTGCAACTTGAAACAACTATAGAAAGCACCAAACACTTGAAGAATTGTAGCAACAACCAGAAGAAATCACCCAGCAACTAACATGTAAGTAGTTGATGATCCCTTTAAATAGCACTGAGTGGGGGGGAAGGGAAGAGGCGGGGGGGGAACGGTTCTTCCTGCTGCTGAATGAGTGATACAATATGTGAGGTAAAAGAGGGCATTAGCTGGAGTGTTGAGCTCCAAAATGGCAAATCAGTGTGATTTGTCTGCTCTACTTACTTCCAGTGGACGTTCAATGCGCGCGCTAATGCTATCACCAATATGGCGTCCAGTGCCATTTGCCCTACAAGTATGCGTGCACACCACAGGTGCCATTTTGGAGTTCTAAGGATACCTGTAGCACCCAAAAAACAGGCGCGCTATTGATCCGAATTTTGCACCCAACATCTTGCTGAAAAGTGAACTGAATGGTCCTTTGAAATGGATTACTGTGTAAGGATTTGAATGGAAATAATTTAAAATGTTATTAACAAATAACTTAACATCTGAACCACAAATGCCTTCACACGTACCTACCTTCACCCCCACACTCCTGAGTTACGTCTGCTAAAACCTCATTTAGCTCATTAAACTTGTTCCCCAAAAGGCCAGAGACAGCGAGTTTCCTGCATTTATCTCAGTTGTGAATGGGTGTAATTTTAGGCACAGCACAGCCCGAATCAACGTAACTGATTTCTAGAAATTGATACCAGTTTTTTTTGCAATTTAAAAAAAGAAATTCTCACTGAGATCTGTAATATACTTATCCAAATGTGCTGTAAATCTCAGTGCGTCCAAAGCATTTTCAGAATCCCGCCCCTCCCCACGTGTTCAGATGGAGAATGATGCTAAAAGAACCTTCCCCTGTTCTGCATTATAATGGCAGAGGAAGTGGAGCAGCAGAGACAAGAGGCTCTGAGAGTGAGGCATCACGGCATAAGACAGCAATTGGTGGCACTTGTTTAATGCTGCTTTTATATCTCAGCGTAGGCAAATGCGCTCTGCAGGGAAGTTGGATGCTAATTTATGGTCAGCAGATCAGCATAAAAAGCTGCCTAAAATTTTATCTATATAAGATTGAGGAAATTACGAGTCATCCATACTGATGGTCATTTTCAACTTTGCCATCTGGGCAGTAACCTGGTGGAGCAGATCAACATTTCCTTGTAGAACCCTCCCAATTTTTGTTCTGTTGAAATCAATTCAACCCATGGCCTTCGCACTCAGAGGCACGTATGCCACCATTGAGTCAAATCCAGCACTTTCCCCTTAAGGTGCAGCAGTCCTGTGTTGCCCGCCACCACCCACCCCCCCTCCAATCGGTGAGTTGCCTATAGTAAGTGCGTATCCTCTCAAGCTCGCCTGATTGATATAAATGAGGGGTGTCCCAGAATATTGAACAGGTCTCCAAGCTCAACTGGCAGCCATTCATTTCATGCTGACCATCTCCCACCTGTTCTACGTTGTGGCAACAAAATTGGCTCAATATCTTTTACAATCATGTCAATAAGTGAGAAAAAGAAGAAAGGTTTTGTTGAGTGAGGAGGGAAGAATAAACAAACATATAAAAGTATGTAGATCCTACAAAAATGTTGCAAATCCACTGTGGAAGGGAAAGAAAATAAATAACTTGCTATTATATGGAGGCTTAACATGTCCCAAAGCAATTCACAACCACTGAAATACTTCTGAAGGACAGTGACTAATGTTATGTAGAGAAACACAGCAGCCAAACTGCACACAGCATGGTACCAGAAAGATCATATGAGGTGAATGACAAGTTAATCATTTTTGGTGTATTGGTTGAGTGATGAGGGAGGGGAATGGTGGGAGAGGGGGATGCTAGTTAGCCAGGGACCAGGAGATAGCCCTGCTCTTTTACAAATTGTGGCATATGATCTTTTATGTCCACCTAAAGAGAGACAAACAAGATCTCAGCTTAATGTCTCATCCGGAAGACAGCACTTCTAATAGTGCAGCACTTCCTCAGTACTGTATTGAAGCATCGGTCTACATTATGTGCTGAGGTTCTAGAATGGGGCTCAACCGTCCACCCACTTTTAACTTAAAGGTGAGAGTCCTACCAACTGAGAGGAACTAAAACAACTGGAGCAAAAAAACAAATTAAAATACAAATAACTAGGAATGAAAGGGATTGCAACGGAGAAAGCAAAGTTGAGCAAGTTTGTAAAATGGTAGGTAAATAACATTACAAGTAGATCTGGGAAGCTTGCATCTGTCAGAAATTGCTGTGGTAAGAACATTTTTATCTTCTGCACATGGGCCTAGAAATTTGTTGACACCGCGCCCATTTTACAGACATCTAGGTGCAGCCTGCAAATGCACATTCCGTGCTGAAAGTGCGTCGCCCGCCATATCGGTTAAGGCTGAAGTATAGGCGTCTGAGGCCCGCGCCTGAAATAGGTTTTATGCCTTTTGCATATGAAGATAGGGGGCACAACGCCTGTTTCAGGACCCCTGCCCCGAAATTGGGTGCGCTGGCTGCATCCAGGATACCCAAATCTGCATGTTAACTAACCGGCGGTCCAAAAACGGGAACGGGACCATTTGAAATACTCGGAATGGGCAGCCTGCACCTGCAGAGATGGAACTGAAGCACCCACCCTGATGAAGTACAGAAGTCGGAACGGTACCCTACCATTAAGAAAGTGGGACACCACGGACTGGGAAGAGCCAAAGGAAAAAGATTGCTTCATTTTTGTTCTCAGGGAGCAAAGGGGCAGGATTTGAAAGGTAAACGATCCCACTGGAACTGGGGTATGGTATTAGTGAGGTGGAAACCTGGCCGATCGAGGGATTTGGGCTCCAAATTTCTACCATCACCCACACAGGTGGATCTGTCTGAGTTGGGCTCTCTCCTACCCCAAGAAATTCAGTCCCGATGTCTTCCATTCCTCAGTAAATAGGGTACCACACACAGATTCACATGGTATCAGGCTACAATCACTTCACATTTTATTTCCACATTAGGACCAGGCAACTACTGCTGTGTACAGGAAACTCTTTCATATCCGACACCGACGGGACCGGGATGGTGCCGGTTGATTAAAAATTCCGGATAATGGAGAGGTATATCTACCGAGGCTATTTTTAACAAACAAAAATAAAAAAATCAAGAAATGTGCAGTATAATTAGTTACTCACCTACAGAATGTTGTGTTAAATGGATGGTGGGAGATGCTTGATTAAGTACAGTAATGCCAGTTGAGGGTAATTCATAACTCTTTAATTACTTAACAGTAAAACAAAACTTATAAACGACTGAAAAATTAGTATGAATTTTGCCGGTTATTAGAGAATTCCGGATTTTTAGGTGCCGTTTAAACAAGAGTTTCCTGTACTATGGTGTATGACCATACATGCATCAATAAAAGTCCTCAGAACATCCACTGCTTTGAGTTTTTCTTCAGCAGAAATGTGGTGAAGTCTCTTGGAATCAAACAGAATTTTAACTTTGAGCTAGATCAAAAGCAAACAGTTCATTAAAATGTGATGCCTGCCTCCTCTTCAGTCCTGTTTACAAATGACTTCTTTGATGTTTGTACCTACTCAGAAGGACTTACTTGTGCAACAGCCAAAGTTTCAGGTTTTAAGATGAAATTGTCATTGATGTCATAATGTCATGCCAAAGTAATATATTTTTGATGCATAACAATGACATAATTCCAACTAATATAAATCTAAAATTAAAAAAAATATTACAAAACATTAAAATGCTAATAAAAAGAAATTTGAATGTACATTGTGCAGAATCAAATATGTAGCAGATAGGTTTCTGGATGCATTGCCCCATAATGTTTACAAATCTATATTTATCAGACGCAGCAAGTTTTTGCATCACTCGAAACCTTTTAAAAGAAAGAACTTGCATTTATATAGCGCCTTTAATGACCTCAAGTGTCTCACAACAGAGAGGTCAACATAGAGGCGCACAACACAGATCTGGAGATCAGAGTGTAGAACAGCAGACAGCAGAACCGAGTAGAGAACAGAGTGGGGAACTGCAGGAAGATATCAATGGACTGGTCTGGTGGGCAGAACAGTGGCAAATGGAATTCAACCTGGAGAAGTGTGAGGTAATGCATTTGGGCAGGGCTAACAAGGCATGGGAATACACTATAAATGGCAGGATATTGAGAAGTGCAGAGGATCAGAGGGACCTTGGAGTACATGTCCACAGATCCCTGAAGGTAGCAGGACAGATAGCTAAGGTGGTTAAGAAGGCACACGGGATACTTGCTTTTATCAGCCGAGGCATAGAATATAAGAGCAGGGAGGTTATGCTTGAACAGTATCAAACACTAGTTAGGCCGTAGCTAGAATACTGCATGCAGTTCTAGCCACCACATTACAGGGAGGATGCGATTGCACCAGAGAGGGTGCAGAGGAGCTTTACGAGGATGTTGCCTGGGCTGGGGAATTTTAACTATGAGGAAAGATTGGACAGGCTGGAGTTGTTGTCTTTGGAACAGAGGAGGTTGAGTGGAGACTTGATTGAGGTGTACAAAATTATGAGGGGCCTAGATAGAGTGGATAGGAAGGACCTATTTCCCTTAGCAGAAGGGTCAATAACCAGGGGGCATAGATTTAAACTAATTGGCAGGAGGTTTAGAGGGGATTTGAGGAGATTTTTTTCATGCAGAGGGTGGTGGGGTCTGTAACTCACTGCCTGAAAGGGTGGTAGAGCCAGAAAACCTCATCCCATTTAAAAAGAACTTGGATATGCACTTGAAGTGCTGTTACCTACAAGGTTACGGAACAAATGCTGGAAAATGGGATTAGGCTGGATAGCTCTTTGTCGGACGGCACGGACAAGATGGGCCGAATGGCCTCCTTCTGTGCTGTAAACTTCTATGATTCTATGATGAATAGCCGAGAGGAGAACAGAGTGGAGACAGCAGAGAGGGAAGCAACAGAGGGCCCACGGTCGCAGGAGGCACTACCCACGTTGGAGGGTCTCCAGACAGAGGCTTAGCTTCCTTGACGTATCTGAAGTGCAGTGCTTCCGCAGGCTCAGATTGGCATGACAGGAGGTCGCAGACATCTGCAGTATCCTTCAAGAAGTGCTGGCCCCTGCTGGACCTGGTGGACACACATCACTCGTCTTTGTGAAAGTGACCACCACCCTCAATTTCCTTGCCTCTGGCTCCTTCCAGTGCACCACTGGAGATGTCTCGAGGGTCTCTCAGTTAGCTGCACATAGATGTAGAAGCCAAGATATGGATGAGTAGTTTGCCAGGGCTTTGACTCATGTCAACTTCCCCTGCGCCGACAATAAGCCAGAACGAGAGGGCACTCGGATTTGCTGCTCTGGCTGGCTTCCCACAGGTAAAGGATACCATCGACTGCACACTCGTGGCAATACGAGTTCCACCAGATCAACCAGGAGATTTTACCAACTACAAGGGATTTAATTCCATCAATATACAGCTGCTGGGCAACCACAAGTAGAGGTTCATGCAAGTGAGTGCCAGATTCCGTGGGAGCTGTCATAATGCCTTCATACTGTGACAGTCCAACATTCCAGACCTCTTCGCACCAGGAAACAGAATTAAGGGCTGGCTCCTAGGAGACAAGGGATAACCCCTTCAAATTTGGCTCATGAAATCTGTGAGGTGCAAGAGCGCTACTACGAGAGCCACATGGCCACCAGGTGTGTTATTAAGCCATCAAGGGAAGTCTCAGGCTACAGGACAATATAGATGGGTTGGTCAGATGGGCAGAACAGTGGCAAATGGAATTTAACCCTGGGAGGACTAACAAGGCAAAGGAATACACAATGAATGGTAGGACCCTAGGAAGGACAGAAGATCAGAGGGACCTTGGTGTGCATGTACATAGATCCCTGAAGGCAGCAGGACAGGTAGATAAGGTGGTTAAAAAGGCATATGGGATACTTGCCTTCATTAGCCGAGGCATAGAATACAACAGCAGGGAGGTTATGATGGAGCTGTACAAAATGCTAGTTAGGCCACAGCTGGAATACTGTGTGCAGTTCTGGTCGCCACACTATAGGAGGGATGTGATTGCATTGGAGAGGGTGCAGAGGAGATTCACCAGGATGTTACCTGGGCTGGAGCGCTTTAGCTATGAAGAGAGACTGGATAGGCTGGGGTTGTTTACCTTAGAGCAGAGAATGCTGAGGGGAGACCTGATTGAGGTGTACAAAATTATGAGGGGCTAGCTAGGGTAGATAGAAATAAACTTTTCCCCTTAGTAGAGGGGTCAATAACCAGGGGGCATAGTTTCAAGGTAAGGGGCAGGAGGTTTAGAGGGGATTTGAGGAAAAATGTTTTCACCCAGAGGGTGGTTGGAATCTGGAGCTCACTGCCTGAAAGGGTGGTAGAAACAGTAACCCTCACAACATTCAAGAAGCATTTAGATGAGCACTTGAAATGCCATAGCATACAAAGCTACGGAGCAAGTGCTGGAAAATGGGATTAGAATAAACAGGGCTTGATGGCCGGTGCGGACACGATGGGCCAAAGGGCCTCTTTCTGTGCTGTATAAATCTATGACTCTATGACTCTATCATCATGTTGAAGATGTGCTTCAGGTGCCTAGATATGCCTGGAGGCACTCTTCAGTACTCGCAAGCAAGGGTCTCCAGAATGATAGTGGTGTGTTGCGTCCTGCACAACATTGTGCAGCAGAGAGGGTTACAGGTGGAGGACGAACAAGGTGCTCATCAAGCATCTTTGGATCTGGAGAACATTGAAGAGGATGAGGACAAGGATGAGGATGACACGAGTACTATGTAGATGGGGCACCAATTCAGTCACGTAGCATATGGTAGCATAGTAGTTATGTTACTGGACTAGTAATACAGAGGCCTGGACTAATGATCCAGAGACATAAGTTCAAATCCCACCACACAGCTAGGGAATTTAAATTCAGTCAATTAAGTAAATCTGGAATAAAATGCTAGTGTCAGTAATGGTGAACATGAAACTACCAGATTGTCGTAAAATTCGATCTGGTTCACTAATGTCCTTTAGGGAAGGAAATCTGTTGTCCTTACCTGGTCTGGCCTATATGTGACTCCAGACCCATAGCAATGTGGTTGACTCTTAACTGCCCTCTGAAAAGGCCTAGCAAGCCATTCAATTGTAACAAACATCTACAAAGACTGCAGCGGTACAAGAAGGCGGCTCACCACCACCTTCTCAAGGGCAATTAGGGATGGGCAATAAAAGCTGGCTTTGCCAGCGACACCCAGATCCCAAATGAATAGAAAAGAATGTACATTGCGGCCCAGGATGCCAGGTTTGCCCTAATAGCTCCAAGGTTCAGCTAGTAATGACTCACAGAGGAAAAATTAAAGAAGGGAACAGACCTTCAACCACACATACATCCATTGCACATCCACCCAATGGCTCCCATCATGTATTGACATTCATCAAGAAGTAAGTGAGAAGGTGAATTGGGATGCAGGACGCAATAATGGGCAAAATATGGAAGAGGTGCTAATCAATAAATTGTATGCATCGGTATTTACGAGAATGGTTCCAGGGATGAGGAACTTCAGTTACGTGGATAGACTAGAGAAACTGGGGCTGTTCTCCTTGGAACAAAGAAGGTTGAGAGGAGATTTGATAGAGGTGTTCAAAATCATGATGGGTCTAGACAGAGTAGATAGAGAGAAACTGTTCCCATTGGCAGAAGGGTCGAGAATCAGAGGACACAGATTTAAGGTGATTCGTAAAAGAACCAAAGCCGACATGAGGAAAATCTTTTTTAGGCAGCGAGTGGTTAGGATCTGGGATGCACTGCCTGAAAGGGTGATGGAGGTGGACTCAATCTTTCAAAAGGGAATTGGATAAGTACCAGAATGAAAAAAAATGGCAGGGCTCCAGGGAAAGGGCGGGGCGGGGTGGGATTGCTGAGGTGCTCTTGCAGAGAGCTGGCACGGGCCCAACAGGCCAAAGTAATTGTGCTGTAACCATTCTATGATTCTATTCTATGATTCTATAAAAAAAAGAAACTTAACAACATAACATTTTGTCAAACACCAATGTGCATACCCATGGTGAATTACAATTGCTTTAACTTACACTTCCTACCGCTTCTATGTGATGCATCCTTTGTGGTGTATGATTTGCAAAATTGAACTTTATATTATAAAGGGTCGAATGGCAGAAGAGGCCAAGATTTTAAAGACTATTTTAAAAGAAGCCCAGAAAAAGGGGTATACAAAATGGCCACCAGACCCCGTGATCAACTTATTGGGACACTTTAAAATGGTTCCTGCAAAATCCTCAGACAGCTTTGTGGATTCAGCCCAAAGTAAGTTCTGGAAGCCGTTTCTGAGAAAACGAAACCAGACACCCACATATACATATAGATTGGGTGCAGATCCAGTCGAGATCGGCCTGTAGATAAAGGCCATCTAAATGTTGACCCAGACAAAAGGGAACAGTTTCATTTTCATGAGAAGAGCATCAAGGGCCCGTTAAGGACAACACCAGGAAATTAAAAACAATGAAGGTCATTCCAGACCAGAGATGGCCCGTCACCGGCCATCCAAGAACAGTTTAAAATATAATAACTACCCCGTTGTGCAACAAGCCCGCCAAAAGTTAAACAAAGACTAACCTGATTTGGTGCGAGATAAGAGCTTCTGGAAAGAAGTATAATTGGGAGACACTTGGGTAGGAATTGGGTTACCTTCAGCTTTCCAGCTTGCAGGCCTGTCCAGCTTTTGAGCTGGGTAAAGAGGAGCTGCTTTGGGAGAAGATCAGCGTGACTCCTCTCCATCGTCGGAGAGGAAGAAGAAGAAGACTAAGCCGCCATCAAGAAGGTTGTTCGAGCCGGCGTCCCGCCCCAGGGTAAAACATTGGGAGATCATCGACCAACCCCGGGCCGTTGACAAAACGAGAGGCCATCGACCCGCTCCGGCTCGGGAGAAGAGACAAAAATAAAACTGAAGAAACGACGGGGGCCAGCCCAAGGCTCCTCTGACTGGGGTCGAGCCGACGATCCCCGACCTCACCGACATCCAGGCCAGCCGGTGTCCAGCCGCCCCCGACCCCCACCTCAGGAGAGAGGTGTGGCGCAGCTCGCTGGGGCTCCATGATCCACGTGGAGACGGGACGCCTGAAACGATCAAAGGCAGACCTGTTTCAAAACCTTGCACCTCCTAGTTGGATTGGTGAGCATGTTTCTGGCCCTTCATAATCAGATCTAGATAGGTTTAAGGGGGTGGATATTTAAGGGTATAATTAACATGAGTTGTTGTCCCTCGATGTTCCATGTGTTTCCCTATTTCATGACGATTTTTGTAGAGTATAATATGCCTGTATTTGCCTTAGTTAGTGTTGTGTCGTTATGATTTGTTTGTGTTTTTCCCTCCCATGTACTCTCTTATTTGCTTGCATTTGATTTGTGTTTCCATATGCAATAAAATTTCATTTTGTTTCATCAAACTTGGCCTATAAGAGTTTTCTCTACATTGTAGTTCCTGCCCCAAAGTCAAGAGTATAGAATCTAAGGGGCGAGTGGGTCGAACCACTCAAGGTTTTACTGTGCAAGAGAGAGAGGCCTCTCTCGAGAGAAACCTCTGCGATCTAAAACCCCTTACAGAAAATGGCGACCGCGGCAGGACTCTGGCAGTAGGATTGCAATGTAATAGATCCAAGTTTGAATGGTCGAAATGGAATGATGAGAGGATAGCGGATTATGTCTTTGGCAAGGTAAATCTCACTAAGCAGTGGATTGCCGATCTCTTACTGGATGGGCGTCCGGTGGACGCAGCCATCAGGTGGACAGAGAGCAAAGAGCATAAGAAGTCAGTGGAGAAGGCAGTGTGGCTGATGTGTTACAAGCAACAGGTCGAGATCTTGGACAGAGTCGTTGCAGCACAGGCAGCCAGTATCACAACCCAGGCAGCAGAGATAGAGGAAAAGGCCATGGGTGGGGAAAAACTCATCACAGCGGTTCAAGCGCTGAATCAGGAACGCCAAGTGGTAGCTAGTCAACATCAGGCTAGGATAGAGTACCTGGAGTGCCAGGTTACTGAGGCAAAGATCAATGAAACGAGGATATGGGAGAAAAAAGCCCACCTCGCACAACAGCTAAGAGCGCAGGAGGAGAGAGTAGTGGAGGTTGAGGCAGCTTACAAGCTAACCCTCGAGCACGGGTTTGAGAGCACAGACCATGGCAACTGCCAAATGACCATAGAGGACCTAAGAACGGCCCTGGTTAAGGCAAAAGGCATGGTGTGTCTCATCAGCCCGAAAGCCAGTCACATGGACTTTTTAAAGGAATCGAAACAGTCGATTCCAGCTGAAGTAGTTGTGGTAGCAGCCACCGAGCCCTCAGCACCGCTGAGCTATAGTGAGGCTTGGCCAGAAAAACAGGGGTTGGTAAAAGAGGAGGTAGCCGAGGTGGAATGTGAGGAAGAACAGCCACTGGTAGCAAAGCCGGGACCGGCACCAATGTGTCCCGCTCGACACCAGAGGTTCGGTCCCAACGCCGCCAATGGCAATGTCGGACCCCACCAGATCCAGCTCGTGGTGTCCTATGCTGCCCCGCAATTAAGGTCCAAGGGGAGCCACCTTGCATGACTCACAGTAAAGGGAGATCCCTCGATTCATTTCAGGGAGATAGAGGAAACAGCAGCCATTAATGACTGTGATGAACAGGAACAGGTCAAACTGTTGCTTTTCTCCCTGGATTGCACAATCCTTCAGTGCCTCTCAGATGAGAGTAAGAGGGAACGGAAAGGGTGTACGGATCTCAGGAAAGAAGTGTTAGAAGTAATGGGAGTGGACGACTGTAGTCCGTTCGGCCGTGTGGAAGGGACCGTGCAACTATCTGGAGAACCCCCACGGGTTTTCGCAGAAAGGCTGTGGCCAGTGTATCGACGCAGCTGTCCGGGCATGCCTGAACGGGTTGCAATGAACGACGAACAGCGGGTTCATTGGTTCCGTTGCTTGGTTACCAACAGCTTGCCACAGATACGGGCCCTAGCCAGATCTTGGTTTGATCCCCAAGGTCCCGGTGTCATGGAGGAGACGGTGTTCCGCCAGCTCAACATTGCGTATAAGAATTGTAGCGGTCAGGAAACACCTCCTCAGAAGGGAAAGGTGCATGAGGCAAAACCCGCAGCCCCAAGCAAGAAGGAGTTGCGTCAGGAGGGGAACCGCCCTGCCCAAGCCAAGCTCAATTGCTACGGGTGTGGGAAGGATGGACATTGGCGCAAGGACTGTAGAAATCCGTGGAAGGATAACAAGGGAAAATTTCCCGCAGCCCAAGCCCAAGCCCAGACCGCCGCCCCAGCACCAGCCCAAACCCAAGCCGTAGCTCCTGCCCCAGCACAAGGAGCTGGTGCAGTTTTGGATCCCGCTGCGATTGAATCAATTATAGAGACAATGCGGTCTCTTATGATTTTGCAGGGGAATATAGCCATCAACACTGGTCTTGTCATTCCCGAAACTCCGACCGCTGTGCCCAAATGACTAGGGCCAGCGCAGCCTGTCGACCTGTGTCCCCCAGAAAGACACGCACAAGAAGAGAACTCCTGTAAAATGGAGGAATAACTGCGGTGCCAGGTTGGGGAGGCTAAGTTAGCTGAGCAGGCTTTAAGGGAGGAGAACGCTAGGTTAACAGCGAGGGCTGGCATTTTTGAGGGTCAGCTAAGGGCTTGTACATGGTTTCACATCAATCAGTGCAAACTTTTTAAGCCAGGTGCAAGAGTACCAGCAACCGAAGCCAGGTCTGAGGGTAAAGATCCTCAGCCTGCGGCGTGCGATGAGTCACAGACCACGCAATCTGGAACAGCAGCCTGCTTGAGGGGAGAAACTGTCCCGCCCACCTGGGGGGAGGCTTCCCCTATGGCCTGGGACTCGGACGAGGGGGAGCCCAAACAGCAAGGCCCCGCCCTCGACACGATTCTGGAGGAGGTGGAGTAGGAGGACGGAGGTCCCGCCCTCGACTCAAGTGTGGGGGTGGTAGAAATTGGGGGCGGAGATTCTCGACCTGTAGGGACATGTGAGGAGGAGTCATCTGCCACAGACCCAAATCCCGAAGGGGCGGAGCCTGAGGGGAGGGAGCCGAAGCCCACAGTCGTGGAAGAGCCACGGGCTGTGAGAGCTAAAGTCCCACCCGAAGGTCCGTTCGCTAAGGGAACCACGCCCAAATTACCTCTTTGCAGGCTGACTCGAACGCCTCAGCCGGTAAAACCTTGGCCCGATTCCCCCGATCTCAGTTAACGCCGACTTGAGAAATACCTGACAAAACGCAGTCCCCGATTGACAGCAAAAGGCTGCGGGGAACCTAAGCCACAGGTCACTGCAGCCCCACCGCAGGGAGCGGCGAGCTGCAGTCCAATCAGGGATAAGGCAAGCCGCCCGGGGACGGGTGGCGCTGTACATAAGTTAAGTTTAAGTTTTAAGTTTTAGGTGTGTACATATTAAAATGTTAAGAGTTATAAGTAGTTTTTAAATCTGCTCAGTATTTGTGCTATTTTGGATCGAGGTCGAAAGACCTGATCATGACTTCACCTAAGCCAGAATCTCTCGGGAGCCTGGCGGCATTGTTTAATTTGTTTCAGTAACCAGGAGAAAGATGAGAGGGTTCCTCATCGCATTCATGATGATCAGATGGAGCTGGGCCTATCGGGGCCGCACTAAGGACTCCACCATTTATGGGTGCTCTGGCAGCAGAGGCCCCGTCGCGACTGATGGAACCGGCCCACGGGACGCTGAAGAGACTGCCGTATACTTCCATGAAGGGAGATGGCCAGGCTGGCTGGGGTCGAACTCTGCTGAATACTCCAGCCAGACGGGGTTTGCATGCAGAGAAACATCTCTGATGTGCCCCAGTGTGAGGGTCATCGCACCCAGGATCAGCGTCACCGCCGGGAAGAAGATTTGCCTTGTTTGCAATGGACAGGTACCTTTGAATCGCTGGTGGTGGCTGCGCAAGTTGAGCAGCACCATGAAGAACTCCACAATTGAGTGGGAAAGACTGGGTAACAACACCCATCGGACTATTATGGGAATTCATGGGGGGTTGAGTATCTGTTGGGACAAATGGTGGGAACCAGATGAGGGGATCTACATCTGTATGTGGGGTTCAGAACGCGCTTGCCCCACAGGCATCTCCATCTTTTTCCAAAGGCAGTGGCAGGATGCTGGACAAGGAATAAGGTGGGATATCAGCACACGGGCGTGCAGAGTCCTATGCTCTCAGATCCCAGTAAACGCCACTGAGCTCATCACCTGACCCCGCAAGCCCCTGCCCACAATTCCGGCAGCTAAAGCCCTCAAGGAAGAGTGCCCCACCACAACAAAGGGACCCGGGAACGGATTGGTATTGGTACCCACAGGTCAGGTGCTGTACCAAGGGGTGCACTACGCGGTGGCTTCGGTGATTTTAAACATCACCGAGGTGCGGTTGCCAGAGTGGTGCCCCAGGGAAACGGAGCAATTATACCAGGTCCTGTTAACAAATACGTTTAAACAGTTTTACGAATTTGACTTTGCCGATGTCGACAGAGCCGAATTGTACACCACTCCACATGAGTTCTTGGACAGGAAAGGGAGGCAAAGAAGGGGTGCAGTAAATGATACTTTCGCAGCTTTTAATACAGGAACTTCTGTCATTAACACACCAGATGATGTGGAGCTGCAAACCCAAATCAATGGTTTGAAAGCACAGTTAAGAAAGATACTGACTGATGAGAATAAGGTAGTGGGTTCTGAGTTACATGAGGACCAGGCCATGACACTACACTTAAAAGAGATAATAGCTGAGCTGGAGAAACACGCCAGAATGATAAATGCTCTCATCAGGGAGGATCGGAATGCATCCGATCAGGCTGCGCAGAATGAAGCTTGTGTGCTATACGGGGCGTGGTTACTGGGCGAGGGCCGCAGTAACCTGGAGGATTTGAATCAAGGTTTAGTCCGCTCCTGGATCAGCAACAAGCACCTCGCAGCCCTCCACCCTTTTGAGAATGCATTGAGTCCGTGCCAGCTCAGACTAGCTTCAGAGGTCTACCCAGTCCCAGTGGACTGTGGACGGTCTAATCACACCATTATGGGTAGTGGTAAGAATGCCGGTGATGGGAAAGACAGCTTAACCCGCCCCGGTATACAGGGTGGAGAACATTGGAGTCATTCAGGGGGGTGCGCACATTCGCTACACAGGGGTCCCACCTTAAATCATTCGATGGGAGCATGCAATGATGGGTACCGACCTCTCGGGGTGCCGGAGCCAGGGAGCACACATCATCCTGTGTCCCCAGCACTTGAATGCCATTCAAAACCACAGTGTGGGTTCAGAACTGCTGGCACGAAGCCTATAAATTGCACCATGGAGGCAATGGCACAAGGCCATGTGCCCCTGCAGGTGGCATATATAGGAGGTGGGATGTACTGTGTCACCACTGCAGCGCCCCACTACCAACATGGACAGCACGGTTGGTGTCCGGTTAGTGACAGCAGCTTCTGTTTCAAGCCCAGGGCAGACGTTCAAGTGGCCCAAGAGCAAATTGTCCCCATTCCTGAACCTTCCACTGTTCACATCACTGTTAAAGAGAATATCTCCGATCTTTAGCGATTCATTGTGCATTTTGGATATATCATTCCCCCCCTCCCTGAACACCTCACCAAGATATTAAAAGCCGTTGCTGTTTCACAGAAACATTTCTATACATTGGAGAAGAAGACTTTAGAGATAGGGGCAAAAATATTGGATATAGTGACCCCACCATGGTGGGACCTGTTCACTAATATAGATGTCCCTTCTTGGATTAGGATAGCCTCCCACACTCTTGTAGTGTGCCAGGTTATCATTGTAGTTTATTTACTGTTTGTGCACTGTAAAAAGGTCAAACATTCGCAAAAGTACGAGAATAGAGGGGAATGGAGGGAGCATTATGTGCGGGTAGAAGAAGAGACACCCGTTTAGATTTTTGCTGCTTTGAATAAAGTTAAAGTTTTCCCTCCCTCCTCTGTATTATTTTTGACATGTATTCATGTGCATTTTAATTTTCGTGTGTGTACTTTATTTTTTTTTCTAATTGAAGTTTATTAGATGTGCTGTTATTATTAAAAGATAGTGTGTATGCACCAGGCATTATAGGGGTATAAGGCCCCCCTCCACGCCTGGAAGTAAGTTGTCAGATTTTAACTCCAAGGTATTGCCATCTATAGATGCTTAATGTACACTAGGTTTTTCTGAAATGGGAAATGCATGTGTCGTGGGGTCATAGATAGGTAAATACTGGGGATGGTTTGATTAAGGAGAGTCAGAACATTTTGCTCACCCAGAATTATGATACTTCAAGCAAGTTACAGTATCATCAGGGGGGAGTGTAGGATTCGCAAAATTGAACTTTATATTATAAAGGGTCGAATGGCAGAAGAGGCCATGATTTTAAAGACTATTTTAAAAGAAGCCCAGAAAAAGGGGCATACTAAATGGCCGCCAGACCCCGTGATCAACATATTGGGACACTTTAAAATGGTTCCTGCAAAATCCTCAGACAGCTTTGTGGATTCAGCCCAAAGTAAGTTCTGAAAGCCGTTTCTGAGAAAATAAAACCAGACACCCACATATACATATAGATCGGAAGCAGATCCAGTCAAGATCGGCCTGTAGATAAAGGCCATCTAAATGTTGACCCAGACAAAAGGGAACAGTTTCATTTTCATGAGAAGAGCATCAAGGGCCCGTTAAGGACATCACCAGGACATTAAAAACAATGAAGGTCATTCTAGACCAGAGATGGCCCGTTACCGGCCATCCAAGAACAGTTTAAAATATAATAACTACCCCGTTGTGCAACAAGCCCGCCAAAAGTTAAACAAAGACTAACCTGATTTGGTGCGAGATAAGAGCTTCTGGAAAGAAGTATAATTGGGAGACACTCGGGTAGGAATTGGGTTATCTTCAGCTTTCCAGCTTGCAGGCCTGTCCAGCTTTTGAGCTGGGTAAAGAGGAGCTGCTTTGGTTGAAGATCAGCGTGACTCCTCTCCATCGTCGGAGAGGAAGAAGAAGAAGACTAAGCCGCCATCAAGAAGGTCATTCGAGCCGGCGTCCCGCCCCGGGGTAAAACATCGGGAGATCATCGACCAACCCTGGGCCGTTGACAAAACGAGAGGCCATCGACCCACTCCGGCTCGGGAGAAGAGATAAAATAAAACTGAAGAAACGACGGGGGCCAGCCCAAGGCTCCTCTGACTGGGGTCGAGCCAACGATCCCCGACCTCACCGACATCCAGGCCAGCCGGTGTCCAGCCGCCCCCGACCCCCACCTCAGGAGAGAGGTGTGGCGCAGCTCGCTGGGGCTCCACAATCCACGTGGAGACGGGATGCCTGAAAGGATCAAATGCAGACCTGTTTAAAAATGTTGCACCTTCTAGTTGGATTGGTGAGCATGTTTCTGGCCCTTCATAATCAGATCTAGATAGGTTTAAGGTGGTGGATATTTAAGGGTATAATTAACATGAGTTGTTATCCCTCGATGTTCCATGTGTTTCCCTATTTCGTGATGATTTTGTAGAGTATTATATGCCTGTATTTGCCTTAGCTAGCATTGTGTCGTTTAATTTGTTTGTGTTTTTCCCTCCCATGTACTCTCTTATTTGCTTGCATTTGATTTGTGTTACCATATGCAATAAAATTTCATTTTGTTTCATCAAACTTGATCTATAAGAGTTCTCTCTACATTGTAGTTCCTGCCCCAAAGTCCAGCGTATAGAATCTAAGGGGCGAGTGGGTCGAACCACTCAAGGTTTTACTGTGCAAGAGAGAGGGGCCTCCAGAGAGAGAAACGTTTGCGATCTAAAACCCCTTACAGTGATTTCAGCAGAGGTAGAGACAGGCTGCATAGGTCCCTGCCCTGGCTGCTGTTTAAGGTGGCAGACACCTCCCGCACGGCCGTGGCATTGGCCTGCATGTTCTCTTTTGAGAGCCATGCTTGAAGCTCCACAGAGGTGGCCACTTTCTCCAGGGCAGACATTCTCACAATTACCTGCAATGCCAATCCACTGCAGTTTGAGTTGTGCTCCTCCATCCTCCCCGCTATTGTGGAGAATGTGCGTGGCACATCTGTCAGTTGCTGCCGTACCTTTAACATTCTCCTTCTCAATGGTGGCCCTCGGGGTTCGGCATCAGTGTCCAGCTGAACAGAGCTTGAAGAGGATTGAGCACACCCAAAACAGACTCTCCACAACTGTCCCTTCCACCACTATCTGCTCATGCTCACTTGTGAATTGTGAATCACCAGGTGAAAATCCAACTAACTCTTTAACTGGACCCACCAAATCGCTAGTATCTGCGCTGGTGCATGGCTGCATATCCTGTGATGGTGCAACCTCAGAAGGAATGAAGTCCTCTGAAGAATCACCCTCATGCATCTCCATTGATTCTTGCTGTACACATGAAAGCCCTGGAAGACAAAGAAGGGGATTTGAATTAGTCCTGGCAATCACCATACTCAGGCTTCTCATAATTCAGTCACTAATGAAATAAAGACTGCATACGTGTCAGTGATATTTTTAATTCTGTTACCAGGCATCTGTGAGTTCCGCGTCTTTCCATCTCTGATTGAAAGGGATTCAGATGTGTCACTTATCTCTGGGCCTCCATGTCCGCTTCTGTAAGCTGCACAATTTGTGGCATGCCACTGCCAGTCCTCTCCCTCTCCCTTGCATTCTGCGCTCTCTTCTCCTACAACAGGCGAGAAAACAGAGCTGTGAGTTACCGAAATTCATGTATTCACCTGATGGATGCAGTGCATTTGGTGAGGGTGACTATCAGACAGATAAGGGTGAGTGGCAATGGTGGATGGATAAATGGCAAGGTGACGAAGTGCATAGAATGTGAAGGCAGGGTGATGCTGAAACTTAAGTGGGTGTGAAGACTGATGTGATGGAGTACACGTGGCCAGACAGAGTGAGGGGTGTGGGGTAGGTGGAGGCTGCTGTACACCAGCAAATTAACTCACTTTTCCTGACCTGTTTAGGTCATTAAATCGCTTCCTGCACTGCATCCAAGACTGGGGCACAATGCTCCTGCTGCTCACATGCTCAGCCACATCCAACCATGTCTTCTTGGTAACAGCAACAGGTTTCTTCCTCTCAATGCTGGGGAAAGGTGTGCGCCTTCTGCTCCTGATTGCGCCCAGCAGTAATTCCATTGAATCTGGGTGTAGACCATTCTCTTCATGTATCTTTGCTAAATTCCTCCTGGCTCCTCCAAATTCCATTTCTGTATTGGTCCTTTAAATAGTGGAATTGCATTCGGGTCACACAGGTGTGCATCATGCCCGCTGCGCAGCTTGGAGACGCGAAAACCAAAAGGAAAAATTGAATGACTCAATCAAGTCAGAATCAGAGAATTCGACCGGCCAACTTGGATATACAGGGCAGACTCCCGTATCTCGGCTGCCTGTGCTTCAACGAGCCTGTCCAGAAGCTGGATCTGTTTCTTGAAGCACACCAGCCAGACTGCCTTTTCTATGGATTTCCTATGATCCTTTCCTTCTGTCCATTTAGCTGCAGCATCTACCGAACGTCCAACCTTTAACAGATTAGTGAACCACTTCTTTGTGATATTCACTTTACTGAATACATAATCAGAAATCCTCTCTTCCATCATGGTTTGCTCTCCCGAATCAGTGTCTACTGTATCGCACCCCTGTTGCCGGTGTCCTGCTGCGGTCGCCATTTCTGTAGGGGGTGGCGTGTGTGCAGTAAGCTTGCCTCTGACTGGGTTCCTGAGCGGTTTGAATCACTCCCACACCCCTGGGTTCTAGACACTGGACTTAGGTACAGGCGGTGATACAGAATTGGAGTAGACAACTAGTTTGGTACAAGAAAACTGTATTTTTATTAAAAACCACCGTAGGATTCGCAAATTTGAAATTTATATTATAAAGGGTCGAGTGGCAGAAGAGGCCATGATTTTAAAGACTATTTTAAAGAAGCCCAGAAAAAGGGGCATTCAAAATGGCCACCAGACCCCGTGATCAAATTATTGGGACACTTTAAAATGGATCCTGCAAATCCTCAGACAGCTTTGTGGATTCAGCCCAAAGTAAGTTCTGGAAGCCGTTTCTGAGAGAACGAAACCAGACACCCACATATACATATAGATTGGGTGCAGATCCAGTCAAGATCGGCCTGTAGATAAAGGCCATCTAAATGTTGACCCAGACAAAAGGGAACAGTTTCATATTCATGAGAAGAGCATCAAGGGCCCGTTAAGGACATCACCAGGACATTAAAAACAATGAAGGTCATTCCAGACCAGAGATGGCCCGCTACCGGCCATCCAAGAACAGTTTAAAATATAATAACTACCCCGTTGTGCAACAAGCCCGCCAAAAGTTAAACAAAGACTAACCTGATTTGGCGTGAGATAAGAGCTTCTGGAAAAGAAGTATAATTGTGAGAAAACACGGGTAGGGGTACACAGACAGGGGGACGACACGCTCTTCAGCTTTCCAGCTTGCAGGCGTGCCCAGTTTTTGAGCTGGGTAAAGAGGAGTCGCTTCGGGAGAAGATCAGCAGGACTCCTCTCCATCGACGGAGAGGAAGAAGAAGAAGACCAAACCGCCATCAAGAAGGTCGTTCGAACCGGCGTCCTGCCCCAGGGTAAAACATCGGGAGATCATCGACCAACCCCGGGCCGTTGACGAAATGAGAGTCCATCTCCAGGCTCGGGTGAAGAGACAAAATAAAATGACAGAAGCAGCCGGTGTCCAGCCGCTCCCGACCCCCACCTCAGGAGAGAGGTGAGGCGCAGCTCGCTGAGGCTCCACGATCCACGTGGAGACGGGACGCCTGAAAGGATTAAACGCAGACTGGTTCAACACCTTGCACTTCCTAGTTGGATTGGTGAGCATGTTTCTGGCCCTCCATAATCAGATCTAGATAGGTTTAAGGGGGTGGATATTTAAGGTATAATAAACATGAGTTGTTATCTCTCGATGTTCCGTGTGTTTCCCTATTTCATGATGATTTTTGTAGAGTATAATATGCCTGTATTTGCCTTAATTAGCATTGTGCCGTTATGATTTGTTTGTGTTTTTCCCTCCCATGTACTCTCTTATTTGCTTGCATTTGATTTGTGTTTCCATATGCAATAAAATTTCATTTTGTTTCATCAAACTTGGTCTATAAGAGTTTTCTCTACATTGTAGTTCCTGCCAAAATTCCAGAGTACAGAATCTAAGGGGCAAGTGGGTCGAACCACTCAAGGTTTTACTGTGCAAGAGAGAGAGGCCTCTAGAGAGAGAAACCTCTGCGATCTAAAACCCCTTACAGAAAATGGCGACCGCGGCAGGACTCTGGCAGTAGGATTGCAATGTAATAGATCCCAGTTTGAATGGTCGAAATGCAATGATGAGAGGATAGCGGACTATGTCTTTGGCAAGGTAAATCTCACTAAGCAGTGGATTTCCGATCTCTTACTGGATGGGCGTCCGGTGGACGCAGCCATCAGGTGGACAGAGAGCAAAGAGCATAAGAAGTCAGTGGAGAAGGCAGTGTGGCTGATGTGTTACAAGAAGCAGGTCCAGATCTTGGACCGGGTCGTTGCAGCACAGGCAGCCAGGATCACAACCCAGGCAGCAGAGATAGAGGAGAAGGCCATGGGGGGGGGGGAAAAACTCATCACAGTGCTTCAAGCGCTAAATCAGGAAGGCCAAGTGGTAGCTAGTCAACATCAGGCTAGGATAGAGTACCTGGAGTGCCAGGTTACTGAGGCAAAGATCAATGAAACAAGAATCCGGGAGAAAAACACCCGCCTCGCACAACAGCTAAGAGCGCAGGAGGAGAGAGTAGTGGAGGTTAAAGCAGCTTACAAGCTAGCCCTCAAGCACGGGTTTGAGAGCACAGACCACGGCCCCTGCCAAAGGACCATAGAGGACATAAGAACAGCCCTGGATAAGGCAATAGGCATAGTGTGTCTTGTCAGCCCGAAAGCCAGTCACATGGACTTTTTAAAGGAATCAAAACAGCCGATTCCAGCTGAAGTAGTTGTGGTACCAGCCACCGAGCCCTCAGCACCGTCGAGCTATAGTGAGACTTGGCTGGAAAAACAGTGGGTGATAAAAGAGAAGGCAACCGAGGTGGAATTTGAGGAAGAACAGCCACTGGTAGCGAAGCCAGGACCGGCACCAATGTGTCCCGCTCGGCACCAGACGTTCGTTCCCAACGCCACCAATGGCGATGTCTGACCCCACCAGAACCAGCTCGGGGTGCCATACGCTGCCCCGCAATTAAGGTCCATGGTGAGCCACCTCGCACGACTCACAGTAAAGGGAGATCCCTCGATTCATTTCAGGGAGATAGAGAAAACAGCAGCCATTAATGACTGTGATGAACAGGAACAGGTCAAACTGTTGCTTTTCTCCCTGGATTGCACAATCCTTCAGTGCCTCTCAGATGAGAGTAAGAGGGGACAGAAAGGGTGTACGGATCTCAGGGAGGAAGTCTTAGAAGTAATGGGAGTGGACGACGGTAGTCCGTTCAACCATGTGGAAGGGACCGTGCAGCTATCTGGAGAACCCCCACGCGTTTTCGCAGAAAGGTTGTGGCCTGTGTATCGACGCAGCTGTCCGGGCATGCCTGAACATGTTGCAATGAACGACGAACAGCGGGTTCATTGGCTCTGTTGCTTGGCTACCAACAGCTTGCCGCAGATACGGGCCCTAGCCAGATCTTGGTTTGATCCCCAAGGTCCCGGTGTCACGGAGGAGACGGTGCTCCGCCAGCTCAACGTTGCGTATAAGAATTACAGAGGTCAGGAAACACCTCCCCAGAAGGGGAAGGTGCATGAGGCAAAACCCGCAGCCCCAAGCAGGAAGGAGCAGCATCAGGAGGAGAATCGCCCGACCCAAGCCAAGCTCAATTGCTACGGGTGTGGGAAGGATGGACATTGGCGCAAGGACTGTAGAAATCCGTGGAAGGATAATAAGGGAAAATTTCCCGCAGCCCAAGCCCAAGCCCAGACCATCACCCCAGCACTAGCCCAAACCCAAGCCGTAGCTCCTGCCCCAGCACAAGGAGCTGGTGCAGTTATGGATCCCGCTGCGATTGAGTCAACCATAGAGACAATGCGGTCTCTGATGATTTCGCAGTGGTAGATAGCAGTCACCACTGGTCTTATCGCTCCCGAAACCCCGACCGCTGTGCCCATGTGACTAGAGCCAGCGCAGCCCGTTTACTTGTGTGCGTTGCGATATGATGTATGAAGACGACCCCTCATGGAGATTGAAGTGGAGGAGGTGAAAGGGACCTATTTGCTGGATACGGGGGCATCGTGCACCGTGATCCTTGCAGATAACCCCACTGCCTCGCCTCTATTCATCGGGATTCCATACCTTCTATCGGGCTTCATGGGCGAGGAACAGACTGGCGCACATTCCCTTCCCCTCTCCATTCATTTGGGACCACTCCGCACCATGTGGAGGTGTACACTAATGAAGTGGGAGGTGGGGGATGGAACGGGGGTTCTTGGATCTCATTTCTTGGTAGCCCACGGGATCCACGTGGACCTAAGAAATCATTGTCTATGGGGAGTGGGTACAGGTGTGAAAGGGATAGAGAGTGTCAAAGAAGACCCAACGAAAGCACAGGTCGGCCGGCGGGAAGTCAAATTCCTGGGTCTGACCCTCCGTGCTGGCGAGAGAGGCACAGACCAGGCAGACAAGAATCGGTGAAAAATCCACCGGCCCTCGCCAGTCGCGCAGTGGAGGTGTCCCGACGCAACAAGTGGTTTCACATAAAATGGTGCAAACATTTTAAACCGGGTGCTAGAGTATCAGCAACCGAAGCCAACTCTGAGGGTAAAGATCCTCAGCCTGAGGCGTGCGATGAGTCACAGACCACACAAGCTGGCATTGTAGCCTGCTTGGAAGGAGAAGCTGCCCCGCCCACCTGGGGGGAGGCTTCCCCTATGGCCTGGGACTCGGACGAGGAGGAGCCCGAACAGCAAGGCCCCGCCCTCGACACGATTCTGGAGGAGGTGGAGTTGGAGGACGGAGGTCCCGCCCTCGACTCAAGCGTGGGGGAGGTAGAAATTGGGGGCGGAGATTCTCCACCTGTAGGGACAGGTGAGGAGGAGTCGTCTGCCACAGACCTAAATCCAGAAGGGGCGGAGCCTGAGGGGAGGGAGCCGAAGCCCATGTAGTGTATGTGCCTTTAAGACAGAACTGCTTTTACAGCTCCTGTATACTGTAGTACCGGCAGTGACCACACCTGTATATAAGCTTTGCGCATGCCTCTTAACCCCCAGTCTTGAGACTACCCTCCTCCAGTAAATACCTGTTTATTGTTAAGTTACAGCATCCGTGTGGTTATTGAAAAACAGCATACTCTCAGAATCACGGATCTAACAGTGGCGACGAGTGTCGATTCGAATCTACCTGCAACTCTGCATTTCCCTTCGAGGATTCGCTCCGGGAGGGCGGAGTAACAAAAAAAAAAAAAAGTCGAGACCAGGAACACGGGCATCGACCACGAACAACCGTCCAGTCGTCCGGCAGAGAGTGAACATTGCAGGGGAGGCTGTGGAGAGCCGGGTGTGGTTCCCCAGCCACGACCAGCAGCAAGAGACTGACGACAGGTCCAGCGCAGACCCATCCCGGACAGCGGTGGCTGGAGCCGGCCGACGGCGGACAGAAAGCCGAGCACCGTCAACGGGGTAAGACAGAGGGTGAAGCGCACAGGGCGCAGCCGGGGGTTGAAAACTGAGTGGTGTCGAGAAAAAAAAAAACGGAGAGAGAGAGGGTAAAGCAACAGCTGGGTTCAGGACCGAGCAGCATCGAGAAAAAAGAAAAGAACGCGCAGAACAATGTCTGCAGGGAGAAGAAGGGAGAGCACGGGAGACGCCATATTTAGAAGCCGCAGCAGAGAAGAAGGGCGAGCGTGGGAAGGAAGGAAAGCGCGGGAGATGCCATTTTGTGCCAGCGGAGAAGAAGGGGAAGCGCAGGAGACGCCATTTTTGACAGTTAAATCACACCCAGGCATGCCGAAGAGTGGCAGTATCTCTACGTTCAACAATGAAGTCGAAGACTGGGCGACATATGTGGAACGTATTGAGGTGTACTGCAGGGTGAATGAAGTGCTAGATGCTAGTAAAGCACTGGTTTTGTTAAATTCTATGGGTGCAAAAACTTATGGGTTACTGGGAAATCTAATAACCCCAGAGAAGCCGGTGAACAAGAATTTCGAAAGCATAGTAGAAATCCTACAGGATCACTTAAACCCCACACCGCTGCTGATAGCAGAATGATTTAAGTTCCATAAAATGAACCAGCACAAAGACGAAAGCAATGCTGAAACCTAACGGAACTGCGCAAGCTATCGAAACACTGCCAGTTTGGAGCGGGACTAGCAGATACGTTAAGGGACAAGTTTGTGTGTGGGCTACAAAGTGAAGGAACCCAGAAACGGCTTCTATCAGAAAAGGATCTTGCTCTGGGCAAGGCTTTCAGTATGGCGGTATCACACGAAGCAGCCGCAAGGGGAGCTGCAGAGATACAACGGAGGCCGCAAGAATATGGCACCAATGAAATGTCCTATGGAACAGGGAAGTGCTATCGCTGTGGCAGAACAACACATGACCAGAAGGATTGTTGGTTCAAGGACCAAGTGTGCAGACAGTGTGGAAAGCATGACACATAGCAAGAGTCTGCAGGTCTGGGAAGAAAACCAACAGTAAGAAATCTCCACAGGAGAAGGACAAAAACGTACACCAGGTGATGGACAGTGGTTCAGACGAACAGAAAAGTGACACAGACTCCGGAAGCAAGGAGCTGGGTTGTCTGAAACTACATAAGGTAACCAAAATGGAGGATCACCAGACTCTCTGGGTTACACTCAAGATAGACGGAGTCCAAGTGAAAATGGAATTGTACACAGGATCAGCCCTAACAGTCATAAACCAAAGGGACTACAAGCGGCTATTTTCACATAAACCCTTGAAAGCTACAGAGATTGTCTTGAAGACGTATACGGGGCAAAAATCTACCCCAAAGGAAAAATAAGGGTGAAAGTGATACATAAAGGCCAGGAAATACCTAAAATGGATATATATGTATTGCCAGATGGAGGACCACCACTGCTAGGACATGAATAGATCCGGAAGATACAATTAGATTGCCATTCCATACAGGCACTGAAGGTTGAGGGCAAAAAGGATGACGACGTCACACCTGGACGACTGTCAAAAATGCTAACTGACGCAAATGAAGTGTTCCAGGGGGGACTAGGAACACTAAAAGGCATAAGAGCAATGATTAAAATAGAGGAAAATGCAAGCCCAAAGTTTCTTGAGGCCAGACCAGTGCCTTATGCGATCAGACCAGCTGTTGAAGCAGAGCTGGAAGGGTTGGAACGTTCAGGAGTACTGTCCAAAGTAGACTGGAGCGAGTGGGCTACACCCATCTTTCCTGTAATGAAGAGGTCGTTGAGTAATACGCCTGGGGAACCAAAGAAGGTCCGCATCTGTGGGGATTTTAAGGTGACAGTGAACCCACTCCTTCACACGGTACAATATCCGCTTCCACGAATTGAGGATATTTTCGCCTCGCTATCTGGAGGTAAACACTTCACCAAAATTGATCTAGCCCAGGTGTACTTGCAAATGGAGGTAGAAGAAGATTCAAAACAATACCTTACGATTAAGACTCAAAAAGGTCTCTATCAATACAACCGGCTGGTGTTCGGAGTAGCCTCGGCTCTGGCTATCTGGCAAACGGCAATGGATCAGGTCCTGCAAGGGATTCCAGGGACCCAGTGTTATTTGGACGACATCTTGGTCACGGGCGAAAATGACAGTGATTACCTCGCCAACTTGGAGAAGGTGCTCACCAGATTTAAGGAGTATGGGCTACGAGCTAATCGCCACAAGTGCGAGTTTTTCCAGAAACAGATCTCGTATTGTGGCCATGTCATCGATGAAGAGGGGTTACATAAGTCCCCTGAAAAGATTGAGGCAGTAGTCAAGGCTCCAGCACAGGAAAATGTGTCACAAATGAGGTTGTTCCTCGGGCTGGTAATCTACTACCGCAAGTTCTTACCAAATTTGTCCACAGTATTACACCCACTGAACACCCTACTGCAAACAGTGGTACCATGGAAGTGGGATGACGAACGTAGACGAGCTTTCCAGAAGTGTAAAGAATTGATCACATCAAAAGAGGTGTTGGCCCATTTCAACCCAGCACTACCAATTCGTTTGGCATGTGATGCATCAACCTATGGTATTGGAGCAGTGCTGTCGCACAAATTCCCAGACAGGTTGGAGAGGCCAGTAGCCTTTGCTTCTCAGTCACTAACCTCAGCTGAGCGCAACTATGCCCAGATTGACAGGGAGGCCCTCAGCCAAGTATGGGGAGTAAAAAAATTCAACCACTATCTGCATGGCAAAAGTTCACCTTGCTGACTGACCACCAACCACTTGTCTCCATGTTAAATCCTAAGAAGGGCGTTCCAGTGATGACTGCACAATGGTTACAAAGATGGTCCCTGTTTCTAGGAGCGAATCAATATGAATTAGAATATAAAAGCACGAAACAGCATGGGAACACTGATGGGCTATAGCGCCTGACACTGCCTACTGTGGAGGAAGAACCAGCAGTGGACCCTATCGAGATATTTTATTCGTCAATAATTGAACGATTGCCAGTAAGGAATGCGGATATAGAGAAGGAGACCCGCAATGATCCGATGATTTGACAGTGAGGGGATGGCCAACACATGGTGACTCACTGTTGCCAGCATTCTCATCCAGAAGAGAACAGCTGTCAGTCTGCCAGCGGACAGTGATGTGTGGATCCAGAGTGGTGATTCCACCCAAGTTAAGGGAGAGAGTGCTAAATGAGCTACATGAAGGTCATCTGGGGGTAGTGAAAATGAAAAGCCTTGCTAGGGCTTATGTGTGGTGGCCGGGGATTGATCAACAACTTCGAAGACCTTACTAAGAGCGGCTTAGGATGCCAGAAGGTCCAAAATGCACCACCACATGCCCCTCTACACCCATGGGAGTGGCCCTCCTCTCCATGGCAACGGGTGCATATTGATTTTGCTGGTCCATTCATGGACTCAATGTTCTTAATAGCAGTGGATGCTCATTCAAAGTGGCCTGAGGTGATAAAAAATGTCTTCAACCACTACAGAGAAAATGATTGCAGTCCTACGGACCATATTTGCCAGAAACGGTTTGCCAGAGCAGATTTGCTCTGATAATGGACCACAGTTTCTGTCTGAAGAATTTCAAAAATTTATGAGAAGGAATGGGGTAAGGCATTACACATCCGCCCCGTATCATCCAGCCACAAATGGATTGGCTGAGAGGTTCGTACAAACCTTTAAGGAGGCGATAAAGGCCATGTGCGACGAGGAAATTCCACTACAGCATAAGATGGACAATTTCTTATTAGCCTACCGAAGCGCAACACATGCAGTTACCAACCAGACCCCGGCCATGATGTTCTTTAACCGAAGGTTGAGATCTCGTCTGGACTTGCTCAGACCAAATGTGCGAAGAAATGTTGAGGACAAACAATTCCAACACATCAATGAGAAGCCGACAAGGAGCTTCAATGTAGGACAACCCGTCTTGGCCCGTGACTATCGAACAGAGAAATGGCAACCCGGAACGATATGCACAAGGCAGGGGCCATTAATGTATACAGTGGATGTCGGGGAGAACATTGTGAGATGCCACGTCGATCAGATCTTAGTGTCACAGGAACGCGTCAACCCCATGTCTCGAGTACGTGGGGATGAACCCGACATACCGGTAGCATCTACCTCAGAACCAGTAGCAGTGGAACCCGATGAACTACCCGATGAAAAGGGGTCAGAATCGCCTCTGCACCAAGAACAAGAACCTCAGGAAAGGCGCTATCCCGAAAGGGTCAGGAAGCCGCCCCAAAGACTGAATCTATAAATGGACTATTGTTGTTTAATGTACATGTTAATGTGTTAATTGTTATTTGAATATTAGGGGTACTACTAATCTAAAAGGGGAGGAATTGTAGTGTATGTGCCTTTAGGACAGAACTACTTTTACAGCTCCTGTATACTGTAGTACCGGCAGTGACCACACCTGTATATAAGCTTTGTGCATGCCTCTGTACCCCCAGTCTTGAGACTACCCTCCTCCAGTAAATACCTGTTTATTGTTAAGTTACAGCATCCGTGTGGTTATTGAAAAACAGCATACACTCAGAATCACGGATCTAACAGCCCACAGTTGTGGAAGAGCCACGGGCTGTAAGAGCTAAAGTCCCACCCGAAGGTCCACTCGCCAAGGGAGCCGACCCAAATCCCAAAGGGGCGGAGCCTAAGGGAAGGCAGCCGAAGCCCATAGTCGTGGAAATTCCACGGGCTGTGAGAGCTAAAGTCCCACCCGAAGGTCCGTTCGCTAAGGGAGCCACGCCCAAAGTACCTCTTCGCAGGTCGACTCGAACGCCTCAGCCGATAAAACCTTGGCCCGATTCCCCCGTTATCAGTAAACGCCGACTTGAGAAATCCCTGACAAAACGCAGTCCCCGATCGGCAGCAAAAGGCTGCGGGGAACCCAAGCCACAGGTCACTGCAGCCCCACCGCAGGCAGCGGCGAGCTGCAGTCCAATCAGGGATTAGGCAAGCCGCCCGGGGACGGGCGGCGCTGTACATAAGTTAAGTTTAAGTTTTAAGTTTAAGGTGTGTAAATATATTAAAATGATAAGAGTTACAAGTAGTTTTAAATCTGCTCAGTATGTGTGCTATTTTGGATCGAGGTCGAAAGACCCGACCATGCCTTCACCTAAGCCAGAATCTCTCGGGAGCCTGGCGGCATTGTTTAATATGTTGCAGGAACCAGGAGAAGGATGAGAGGGATCCTCGTCGCGTTCATGCTGATCGGATGGAGCTGGGCCTATCGGGGACGCACTAAGGACTCCATCATTTATGGGTGCTCTGGCAGCAGAGGCCCCGTCGCGACTGATGGAACCGGCCCACGGAACGCTGAAGAGACTGCTGTCTACTTCCATGAAGGGAGATGGCAAGGCTGGCTGGGGTCGAACTCTACTGAATACTCCAGCCAGATGGGGTTTGCATACAGAGTAACGTCTCTGATGTGCCCCAGGGTGAGGATCATCGCACCAAGAATCAGCGTCACCGTTGGGAAAAGGATTTGTTTGAGCTGTCTGGGACATGTACATTTGAGCGGCTGGTGGTGGCTCAGGAAGCTGAGTAAGACCATGAAGAACTCCACGGTCGAGTGGGAGAGACTGGGTAACAACACCCATTGGACTATTACGGGGACTCATTGGGGGTTGAGTGTCTGTTGAGACAAATGGTGGGAACCAGATGAGGGGATCTACATCTGTATGTGGGGTTCAGAACGCGCTTGCCCCACAGGCGTCTCCATCTTTTTCCAAAGGCAGTGGCAGGATGCTGGACAAGGAATGAGGTGGGACGTCAGCACATGGGCGTGCGGAGTCCCATACTCTCAGATCCCAGTAAACGCCACTGAGCTCATCACCCGACCCCGCAAGCCCCTGCCCACAATTCCGGTAGCTAAAGCCCTCAAGGAAGGGTGCCCCACCAAAACAAAGGGACCCGGGAACAGATTGGTATTGGTACCCACAGGTCAGGTGCTGTACCAAGGGGTGCACTACGCGGTGGCTTCGGTGATTTTAAACCTCACAGAGGTGCGGTTGCCAGAGTGGTGCCCCAGGGAAACGGAATAATTATACCAGGTCCTGTTAACAAACATGTTTAAACAGTTTTACAAATTCAACTTTGCCGATGTCGACAGAGCCGATTTGTACACCACACCACATGAGGTCTTGGACAGGATAGGGAGACAAAGAAGGGGTGCAGTAAATGATATTTTCACAGCCTTTAATACAGGAACTTCCGTCATCAACACACTGGATGATGTGGAGCTGCAAACCCAGATCAATGGTTTGAAAACACAGTTGAGAAAGACACTGACTGACGAGAATAAGGTAGTGGGTTCTGAGTTACATGAGGACCAGGCCATGACACTACACTTAAAAGAGATAATAGCTGAGCTGGAGAAACACGCCAAAATGGTAAATGCTCTCATCAGGGAGGATCGGAACGCATCCGACCAGGCTGCGCATAACGAAGCTTGTATGCTATACGGGCCGTGGTTACTGGGCGAGGGCCGCAGTAACCTGGTGGATTTGAAACAAGGTTTAGTCCCCTCCTGGATCAGCAACAAGCACCTCGCAGCCCTCAACCCTTTTGAGAATGCATTGAGTCCGTGCCAGCTCAGACTAGCTTCAGAGGCCTACCCAGTCCCAGTGAACTGTGGACGGTCTAATCATACCATTATGGGTATAGTGGTAAGGATGCCGGTGATGGGTAAGACAGCTAAACCCACCCCAGTATACAGGGTGGAGGACATTGGAGTCATTCAGGGGGGTCCCACCTTACGTCATTCGATGGGAGCATGCATTGACGGGTACCGACCTCTCGGGGTGCCGGAGCCGGGGAGCACACATCATCCTGTGTCCCCAGCACTTGAATGCCCATTCAAAACCACAGTGCGGGTTCAGAACTGCTGGTGCGAAGCCTATAAATTGCACCACAAGGCCATGTGCCCCCGCAGGTGGCATATATAGGAGGTGGGACATGCTGTGTCACCACTGCAGCACCCCACTACCAACTTGGACAGCACGGTTGGTGTCCGGTTAGTGACAGCAGCTTCTGCTTCAAGCCCAGGGCAGAAGTTCAAGTGGCCCAAGAGCGAATTATCCCCATTCCTGAACCTTCCACTGTTCACATCACTGTTAAAGAGAATTTCACCGATCTGCAGCAATTCTTTGCACATTTTGGATATATCATTCCCCCTCTCCCTGAACACCTCACCAAGTTATTAAAAGCCATTGTTGTTTCACAGAAACATTTCTATACACTGGAGCAGAAGACTTTAGAGATAGGGGCAGACATATTGGATATAGTGACCCCACCGTCTTGGGACCTGTTCACTAATATAGAAGTCCCTTCTTGGATTAGGATAGCCTCCCACATTCTTGTAGTGTGCCAGGTTATCATTGTCCCTGAACCTGAGTGCATGCCTGCTCGTCCCCAATGCTTCTCCACGCTGCCCTTCTCTGCCTGCTCGTCGGCCCGTCTTCTTCTCGCCTTGCCTGCTTCTGCCGTGTCTTTTCGGTTACCGGTGGGCCTACAATTATACTACTTCGGAGTTCGTTATCTGTGCGCCAAATCAGGGTTAGTTCTTTGCCTAATTTTTGGCGGGCTCGTTAAAGTGATTATAGCCATTCACCTTAACTGCTTTTTGGGTGGTTGCCCCTTTGCTAAATGCTCTTTAATGTCTCGGTGTTTGTTATTCATAATGTGAATCGGTATCTTCCTGGCTCGGTAGCCAGTTTAAACTGTAAGCAATTATTTATGCAAAGGTTTGATGGGTTTAAGATTAAGTCTTTCCTGAGTTGATTAGGAATGCGTAATCTGCACTGTCTACTTGTGTGGCTCTCAGAAATAACAAGTCTTTCACAGACCCAGGCATGTCAGGGTTTTCAAAAGTCCTTTTGAATTGACCTGCCGTTTCTGCAGGGCCCTGCTTTCCAATCTTGCAGGCTTCTGCAACGAGGTCCAGAAGCCATTTTGTTTAGGGCTCCCTTATCACTTCGTCCTTCTGGGTCACTTTATTAATAACTCTGGGGAACATGGGAATTTTGAGAACCCTACAAATTGGACAAAATATGTGACGTAAGAAAACTACTAGGCACTTGGTCTAAGCATTAAACAAAGCTTTAATCAACTGTTTTACAACATGGTGGTCTAGTTGTTTCCTTCACTAGTTCCTGTTAAGAATGTCCTGCGCAAGCTGGGCCTGTGCCGAGTATTTATACTCTCCCTGGACAGCGCCACCCACAGGCCGCTCAGTATTATTTCATAAGTCTTTCTTTCATGAATGACTGATTCATGTCAATATGTAATTGGGCAGAGGCTGGCAAATAAAATTTAATGCAGACAAATGTAAATTACTACATATGGGAGGAAAAAATAGATTATGCGCATACTCCATGAATTGTGGTGAAATAGCTAAGAATGAAGTTGAAAGAGACCTAGGGATCTTAATAAACTTAGCGCTAAATATGTCTAACCAATGCAGTGCAGCAATTTTCAAATCCAATAGGATGTTGAAGTGTAATTGCCTAAATTGTAGAATTCAAGTCAGAGGAAGTAATGATTAAACTGTACAATGCTCTGGCCAGACCACACCTTGAATACTGCATCCAGTTCTGGTTGCCAACAAACAAGAGAGACATCCAAGCACCTGAGGCAATGCAGGGAAGAGCCATGAGGCTGATCCCCAGTGTTATGGTTCTGATTTATGAGGAAAGACTGGAGAAACTTGGGCATTTCATTCCGGAAAGGAGGCAACTGAGAGGTCATCCTATGGAAGTATATAAGTTTGTTAAGGATTTAGGAAAAGTGAACCCAGGATATAATTTTAAATTAATCTTTTAGGACATATCATGCAAAAAGTGATTAATATGTGAATAAACTTCCAGATAGAGTAGTGGAGGCAAAAACCCTGGAATGATTTAAGAAATAATTGGATGCTACAGTGGGATAACATTAGAATCTCACTGGATGGATGAATCAAGATGGAGCAGATGGTCTTCCTCATCTCTAACTATCTTGCCTATTTTGAGATACCAATAGGGGTGACACTGGGTTGCAGAAAAACAGGTCTCCAAATACCCCCTCATCTGAGGAGGCACCACTAATATAATAATCTAAACATGAGGCCTAATTAAACTAAGAGAAATTTATAATGCTAAATCATAATAGTATCAATGTCTATTAGACATTCTATACCCTACCCACCTGTCATGGAAGGCCATAAACGTAACCATGGGCATTGCATGTTCCCTCTCCAGGGCCACCCAGGCACAAGCAAGAGAGAGGCAGGCAGCTAGAGTGAACCTCCCTGTGAGCCATGATAATTATTTTTGATCTATTATATAAAAACTAGAATTGCACAAAGTCACATTTTGTGACAGGAAGAAATCACCCAATTGTGGAAACTTGTAAAGTTGTGGCGGAATAGGCAAAAGTCCACCTAGCAGTGATGCAATGTATCATACCAAAATATAGTTACCACACACCAGAATTACTCATCAGCATCTTTGTTAGGTTCGCCTTCTATCACGTTTCACCATCTGTAATGTCCCCAACATATTGCACACCATCATAGCAATATATGACAATGTGCAGTAATTGAAGAAAAACTGTCATAATAAAAATCACCTTTTTATTTGAACAGAACCTCCCAGTAGCTCCTTAATTTTTACACACCACACATATTTCCATCCTCATTAAGCAGCTTGGTTGGGACCCTTATGAATTTAACAATGCCTCAGTAGATATTTGCGTAGCCATGATGAAGCTCAGTTATTGAGCCCATTACTATAAGATAATCATTAAAGGTGTTCCATATGAGAACACAATCTTCTTTAGAAGCACTTACTGAAATAGCTGTAAAAGATATTTTGGAATGCTTGATAACCTTCTCATTATTTCTTTCAACATCCTCAATGACGTGACTGCAAATGTCTTTTAATGCAGATGTGTTGGTAAATTAATCTGCTCAATGGTCTTTGTGATATTACTAAATGATGTACTTGCCTTGCTTTGTCCCAGTGGAGGTTATTTCATTTTAATGGTAGAATTATCTACCCACAAACAATATGTTCTCAATCACAAATGTTGTTTTGTTGATACACTTAGCAAGAAACAATCACATTATTCACAAAACAAAAATCTAAGTTCATAATGATTTTTAGATCGAATATTGCTAAGCAAGGTTGTTGCCTTTATTGGATCTATTTAAATTACGTTTACAATATTCCACAGTTTTATATATCTGCACAAATAAACTTCCTTTAGTAGAGAACTCTTCCTTAGAGTATGAATTGGAGCATTGAATTTAGCAGCACTGTAGGCTGGAACAAAATAATAAAAGAAGCCACACATCACGTTGATCATTCTTGTTCTTTATTCATTCATCTGTGTGAATTTCTGTCTTGGAGAGATCCTGTTTAACTGTCTTCATTGAGGTTTGAATGGTTTTCAACAGAGTAGCCTTGTTATGTTTGCTAGAAGTAACATGACTTGAGGGAACTGAGGGGAATGTCTTGAAAGGTAACTCTAATGTGTTTCTTGATTGCAAGAAAATCATAAAGAACTATGATAAGTAGAATGCTCAGACCTTTTTGTTGCTTTTGATAAATTCATATGACACACCACTAAAAAGAAAATATAAAAACTAACTTGTTATTTCTTTGCAGAATGATCAGTTGGAACCTTTGATTTTTAGAGGACATACTAAATGTGCAACTCTGCATAGCTGGCTATTAAGAATTGATATTATTGATTCATTTCTTCATTTCCTGCCAATTATCCCATAGCTTTGAATTAACATATTTGTCATTATAATCAAAATACAGTGTTAATATTTGTCATTATAATCAAAATACAATATCAAGACCTTGAAATTGTTTGTGGGACAATTATGTAGGAAGGCAAAAAAGGTCAGTCTGAAATTCCACTATTTGGCATTTTAGCAGAGGCATTAAATGGGTTAATACCTCAGTTAAAATAACGGCTAAAGGATTTTTCAGGACCAACACATTAACCATGCGTACACTATTATCCCACAATGTAACTTAAAAGTCCGAGTATTAAATACCTGATGATATGCTAAGGAGGCCAAAATTCCTATTTTGATCCAAAAATGACTGAGGTGTCTTTTATTTTTCATTCAACTTAATGAACTATCAACAAGCTCACAGAAATACACATATTTGAAATACTGTATGTATTTTCTGTTAGCATTAATGAAAAAAATATCAGAAAAGATCTGCAAAAATTATCCTTTAATGCTTCTCAAGCTGCTAATGAACCACTTACCTAGTATAATTGTCAAAAAGTTTATACATCAGTCTCTGGTGTATTGATTCATAATAGCAAGTAGCTGAGTGTTGTAGGGGTTCTCAAAATCCCCTCAGCCCCCGAAGATCGGGAAATATTAATCCACATCGTGGACAAAGACTTTGTGTGATTTAAATTGTCTCAGGGTTGGACAATGTTTTAAAATGTGCCCAGGACCGCAAAAGGCTGCATTAAGGAGCCCGTGAGCTAAGCAGCACTTGGACAACACCAGAATCAAAGAACTTTGTAAAAAAATTGCACACATTAAGACAGTACATTTTTATTAAAAATTGTACCCTTGAGTTTGGTAAATTGCCCAGGGATAAAAATGGCCATCAGAAAAGCATGGCAAAGGACAAAGGGGCTTGGAAGCAGCTCGTGTATGTCTGTGAAAAGGGGGAGGATCAAAGTTGGCAGTCAAATTCTGTCAATCAAAAGGGGAGTTTCCCCCTCCCTCCAGAGACAATCAATGTTTATTTACAAGGATGTTTGCACAAGGGATTAAAACCACTTGACTGTGGTTTCAATGACCACAAGAGAATGGGTTTCTGTTTACATAGTATTCCAACTCCATTCAAAACCCATCACACACAATGAAACACACCTAAACTACGGAAGAGACTTTTTAGATTAAGAAAAGGAACAGTTTAAGAATGAATGGGTTTGAATAACCCATCCCAGATCAGGGGACGGTTTGGATCCTTTTGTTTTAGCCCAGAAAACTCCGGATATGGGCGGGAACATTTCGGCCCCAGAATGAAGACACATTCAAAACCTCCATGTGCCTTCTACAGCATGGTGTCTGTCTGTGGATGGTAAACACCAGCAGTTTACTTTTAAACACTAGGGTGTTTTCATTTCTGGGCAGTGAAGATCTAAGATCGCAGGGCACGGAGCTAGCATTGCAAGTGGTGAGCATATATTTTTCTGGCCTTCCACAAGGCAACTTAGGGTAGGCTTAGGGATGGGGGTAAAGTGGGGATTTCGTTAAGAATTGTTATTTTAGTCATATTTCCCTCGTTGTGTCTATTTCTTTCCCTCCCCTATTTAAGCAATTTTACAGTGATTACTTTAATCGTGTGGTGTAGTTTCTTTAGTTTAATAAAATTGACTTTCTCACATCCAGACCATTTGTCCGTTTTAATATATCATTAATTATAAGTTCCTCCAGTCAGAACTGGAAGGGTGGGTTTAGCGATACGAAACCGCTGATTGGGATTGGTCAGAGTGCAGCAGCAAAAAGCTGCCTGACCAGGTGAATTACCGTAAACCAGGTAAAGGAAGGTAAATTACCGTAAACCAGGTAAAGGATGCCCCCCTACAGTGTCAATTGTGAAAATCCCAGTTTACCTACAAGCACTACATGCACTCAGGCACATAATACCAGACCCGACTTTCCTATTGACTGGCTTGCAGTGCAGTACATATACATGTGTTAATTTTTGACACTGGTACTCTTTTCTACATAGCAACCTGTTCAAACAATATTGATGCAGTGAATCTTTTTTACTTTTGTGCCTTTAAAAAAAAATTGTATCCTTTATTTTCCATCAAAAGTGTATACGAAACATCCATATACATTTTATATAATCAGTAACGTCAATGTTAGGACACTATGGCATTCTTGAAAGGAAAAAACATTTGAATTCCTAAAACGCAGGAAAAATTTAATTTGCTATTATTCCCTTTTTAAACAGACATTTATTGCAGTTAAAGAAAGAATTTGCATTTATATAGTGCCTTTCACAACCTCAGGATGTCCCAAAGTGCTTTCGAAGTGTCTGTGGTAATATAATTGACTTTATCTTTTCTGCAATAAACTTCCACCATGGTGTAGATGATGGAAAATGTAGATATGATTTTGGAGTATCAAATTGTCAGGAATTTTGTGATTAGGATATGATGTGGAATGTTGTTTGAAGGGAACATACATGCAACAAATGTACCAAATTTGAACTGAATAATCTGTGGCAGATCTAGAGCATACCTCCTTATGAATTTTTGATTCATTTAACAAATCTCTGAACTGCACCATCCACATAGTACAAGCGAAGAATGTTAAAATGAAATAAAGCTCTGGTTTCTGCCTCTACCTGTTAGCTGCGATGTGCACAGTATAATGTGGAAGAAAGCCTTTGGCTTCAGTATTTGTATCACATGCCACTGTTGACATTAACAATCAAGCCCCAGCAGCAGGAATATTTATTTTGTTCTACTATCAGTCCATCCATCTGTCTTTCTGTGAACATGAAGAAGTCAGCTCAAAAAACTTAGAAACACATCTGATCAGATTTAGATGGAAGTCCATTCCTTTTACGAAGAGTCATTTAATTTGCTGCAAAATATGGACACAGGATAGGCAGCTCTGAATGTGCATTCGGAATCTGCATCAATCACATTGTAGATAAAAATGTCAAAGCAGTTTTAAAATAATGTTTTTACATTATGAAAGCTGATATTAATTCACAGAGCAGGTTCTATGATCAGATATAAAAATACATTATATTTGGGTTTGCTTCTTCATAACCAACTGTTGGTTTCCACACTATGTTGCTCTATTGCCTGTTGCGAATCCTGTGTGGCACTTTTTCCTATATTCTGCATAGTTTCTGATTGTAACATATTGAATAAAATGCTACCACTCAGCACAGTAGAAAAATAGAACAACGAAACCTCACTTCATAAATCCTACAGATTTATTTAAGTTCTCTCATGAATTTACTACCTCCAAGTGACATTTCAGATTGAATAACAATATTTAGTATCAAAACACGACCATTACATCTTTTTTTGCACCCTGCCGCTTACACCACTTGACTTTCTATCAGTGTACTGTCAGAGTGTACAAAAGCAATAGGGTCAATTTTAACCATGGTGGGAACAGTGCAGGTGGGGGGGAGGGGACAAAATGGTGGGGAGGATTGGCCACATTCCTGACCTGTTCCCGCCCCTGCACCATCTCAACTGACTTCAGATCAGGCACAGAAGAGCCGTCCACCCCAGGCAAGCTGGGGCCTACTTCACATGGTACAATTGTGACCTGATGAAGTCATCAGTGCTGCAACCCTATTTTAAATGAAAATTCCGGGAAGTCTGCATGGCACCAAACCCAGCCCTGGTGGGAAGAGGCCAAGGTCAATATTTTGTGGAATCCTTGTGGGCTAGGAGGAGCAGGAGTTCTCACCTAGGCCACATAAATAGTTCTTAGGCCTCCCCAACACTTGCCTTATCTCTTCCTCCACTAGTGCCAGCACCTTCATTCAAATCCCCTCCTCAGCATTAACTTCATGCCGGGGATCATTCCCTTGCATTCCTGCAGTCCTCAGGCACTCAACCTGATTTCTGCTTCTGCTTCTGCCCTGATGTCATTCCTGCTGTTTTATTAAAATGACACAACACCAGGTTATAGTCCAACAGCTTTATTTGAAATCACAAGCTTTCGGAGCGCTGCTTCTTCGTCAGGTGAAGTGGAGAAATGCATAAAGACACAGCTTATATAGTCAGAGAATCATGTCAGATGTTTACAGGTAATGTTTCCAACTGCCATTTATCACACCTCGGCAGAGAGATAATCACAGCAATCAAAGGTGTGAATGGTGTCCAAACAGGTCAGTCAGGAAAACATTACATCAAAGAACAATGAGGTGGGGTCACAGGGGTCAAATATTGCAGATGCTGGGGTCTGTATGAAAAACAAAAAAACAGACAAAAAATTTTTTTTTTGCTGGAAATCACAGCAGGTCCGGCCGCATCTGTGTAGAGAGAACAAGCCAATGTCGACTCGAGTCTGGATGACCCTGCATCAGGTGGGGTTACATGTAGCATGACATGAACCCAAGATCTCGGTTGAGGCCATCCTCATGGGTGCGGAACTTGCAAAATCATCGAGCAGAAACTGATAGCCAAGTACCGCACCCATGTGGACAGCCTGATCCGGGATCTTGGGTTCATGTCACGCTACATGTAACCCCACCTGACGCAGGGTCATCCAGACTCGAGTTGACATTGGCTTGTTCTCTCTACACAGATGCGGCCGGACCTGCTGTGATTTCCAGCAAAAAAAATGTTATTTGTCTGTTTTTTTGTTTTTCATACAGACCCCAGCATCTGCAATATTTGACCCCTTGTGACCCCACCTCATTGTCCTTTGATGTAATGTTTTCCTGACTGACCTGTTTGGACACCATTCACACCTTTGATTGCTGTGATTATCTCTCTGCCGAGGTGTGATAAATGGCAGTTGGAAACATTACCTGTAAACATCTGACATGATTCTCTGACTATATAAGCTGTGTCTTTATGCATTTCTCCACTTCACCTGATGAAGGAGCAGCACTCCGAAAGCTTGTGATTTCAAATAAAGCTGTTGGACTATAACCTGGTGTTGTGTGACTTCTAACATTTGTCCGCCCCAGTCCAACTCCGGCATCCCCACACCATTATTAAAATGAGGCCTGGGAGTTACCATGGCCTGGGCCCTGCACTGAGCTCTCTGCATTGCCCCAAATGTGCTGCAAGTTAAAATTGACCTTAAAGATTGATTTCTCAGGATAAGTATTTCAATCAGGAATCATTTTAAACTTCTGTAAAAGTAAGTAGTAACCAGAATAAAATGATATGTGTACTGGCCGCGCTAGATGTGCTCCTATCTAGTTATCCAGCAAGTTAAACACTCTATTCAAAATAATTCTTCTGAAGCTGTTTGCTGTTTGAAGCCTTTACTTGAACACATTTGTGAAACTGTAAACAAAGACAAAGTATGTTTTGTAAATAACTGAGTACTATACATTCGATATTACATAAGATATAAATATATTTACAACAGTAGAATAGACTAATTGTATAACTAACTAACATTTGGACTAACTTCTATAACTATCAAATATTAACCTTTTATAAACATAGTGTTATCAAAATATTACTCTGACAACGTTGCTATTATGCTAAGGAACAAAGATACTCACAGATATTGCGCTTGGCCTAACATATGAAATCAGATTGCATTGGATTGTAAAAGCCTTATGGAATCCTCCATTACTGCCAGGTTCTTCCTGGAATTCTACATCCTGTGTTACACAGGAACACACAGGAAGAAAGATCAGATGACCTTTCCAGCATACAAACTGCTAACACAACAACCACCACCAGAGGGTGCTATCTGCACACATAAATTGTTCACTGCATGTAAAAAGTCCATTGGTCCAGAACACTCCCCGTCTGGGGTCGTTAACGACTCCACATAGTCTGAACTCTACTTGTCACTGGAGTCCTCTGGTGACAAAAGAAGAACCACCTCGGAGACAGTCCGTCTGTGTCGATGATAGGATGCAGCTTCCCTAGACTCCTGTGAGGGGATAGGTTGCGTTCTGCTACGCACAGTTCCAATCTGGGTATGGTGAGGTCTGGCTGGGGTGCCAACTTGCCTCTATCAAAGACGAAGCCAATTTTGCTTTGTCCATCTTGAGTGGTGACCTTCAGATAAGCCACACTTGCAATGGCCTTATCGGATGCGTCTGCAAAGACACAAAGCTCTGTGAATTGGGCATTTAAGGGAGAGAAAGACGAATAGCAGCGAGGTATTCGGATCTCCTGTAAGTCTTGGAGTGAGTCTCTCCATCTGTCCCACTCTGCTTCCATCTCTTCAGGGCGTGTGGAGAGTTCCCTGAGGAGCAGCCTGCCTTGTATGGTGACAGGGGCTAAGAAGCCGAGAGGGTCGTATAGGCTGTTGACTGTAGAGAGCACTCCTCGACGTGTGAAGGGTTTCTTGGCGTCTAGGACTTGGAACGTGAACGTGTCTGTTGCTATGTTCCACGACACCCCTAAGCTACGCTGTAGGGGGAGGTCATCAGTGAAGAGGTCTAGGTCCTTGACGTCCTTAGCACGATCTTCAGGGGGAAATGCCTCCATCACTGCTGGTCTGTTAAAGGCTATCTTATGCAGCCTGAGGTTGGATAGTGCAATTAGTTCCTGGGCTCGTCCGAGGGTACTGATGGCCTCTGCTTCGGTCGGGAACGGCTTCAGTGCGTCGTCGACATAGAACTCTCGTTCGATGAACCCTCTCACATCACTGCCAAAGTCGTCGTCTTCTTCCTTGGCAGCCCTCCTTAGTCCGTATATGGCAACAGCAGGGGATGGGCTATTCCCAAAGACATGGACACGCATTCTGTAGTCCACAATGTCTCTATTGGGGTCATTGTCCCGATACCACAGGAAGCAGAGGAAGTCTCTGTGGTCTTCTCTCACCACGAAGCAATGAAACATGTGCTGGATATCGGCAGTGATGGCGACGGGCTCTTTCCTGAATCTCATGAGCACTCCCAAGAGGCTGTTGTTAAGATCGGGCCCTGTGAGGAGTACATCATTGAGAGAGACGCCCTGATATGGTGCACTGGAGTCAAACACCACGCGGATCTGTTCCGGCTTTTTGGGGTGATAGAGTCCGAAGGAAGGGAGGTACCAACACTCTTGGCCTTCCTGGAGTGGAGGAGCTATCTCTGCATGATCGTTGACAGGCATTTTCTTGACAAATATCTAGGAAGTGTGCTTTCATCTCTGGCTTCTTCTCTAGTGTGCGATGGAGTGAGTTAAGACGATTATAGGCATACCCCCTGTTGTTCGGCAGCCGTCGTCTGTGGTTCCGGAAGGGTAAGGGTGCAACCCAGCTGTTAGAGCTGTCACGAGAGACCTCATTGTCCATAATCTGGAGGAACCTCATGTCATCGATCGATGGAGCAAGTTTGTGGTCGTTGGCGGTGCGACAGAAGACTGACTGACCCGGGTTCTCTCCAGTGAGCATCATCTGTGTGCTGTCTGCGGAGATCAGCACTGGGGTTTTCTGAGGCTGAGCCGTATGACTGAACTTCTCTGTCACTCGGATCTGACTACTGCATGGGGTAAGGTAGCTTGGACGACCATTCTCCAAGATGGAAGTCTTGAGTGTGCTCACCTAAGATGGCTTGTGAGCGCCCTTGAGACACACATCTCCAACAACGACCCAGCCGAGGTCTAGCCTTTGGGCGAAAGGGGCGTCATGTGGACCGTTGATCTGCTCCCTTATCTTATGTACCCTCAGGATGTCTATTCCCAACAACAGAAGTATGCCTGCATCTAGATCAAGAGGTGGGATCTCGTCTGCAATGCGTCTCAGATGACGGTGATGACGAGCTGCATTCGGAGTGGGAATCTCAGAACGGTTGTTGGGGACTTGATTACATTCGATGAGTGTAGGAAGGGGAAGACTAATCTTCCCGTCGGCTGACTCAACAATGTAACCGCAGGCCCTCCTGCCGGCTGTTTCTGAAAGTCCAGCACACGTCTTCAGCGTGTAAGGCGACGGACTTCCTTTGACCTTGAAGATGTTGAAGAACTCGGATCTTGCTAGAGAACGATTGCTTTGTTCATCTAGTATGGCATACATCTTTTCAGATTCCTGGCGACATCCTGCAGGGTACACATTAACGAGGCATATCTTGGAGCACGCTCTTGCGCTCACTCCTTCTCCACACACCTCGGTGCACCTGGATGTAACCTCCGTACCAGCAGCTCCCTCTCTCTCCCCGCCGTGCTCTGATGCGGGAGGAGGCGTATCTGACTTCCAAGGAGCTGGGCCTGGGTGTAGTGCTGAAACGTGCCGATCACTTTCACATTCAGTGCATTTTGCATCCACCTTGCAGGTCTTGGCGAGATGGCTCGCGGACGAGCAGCACCTGAAACATATAGAGTTCTCTTTAAGATATTGTTTCCGATCTTCCAGGGACATCTCCCTGAAGCCTCTGCACTTCTTTAAAGGACGGGTCTTGTTGTGGATAGGGCATTGTTTGCTCATATCCTCAGGTTTCTTCTGAATCTTTGTGTGCTCAGTTGAGGACACTTGCATTTTGTGGACAGATATTGGTGTCTTTCCATGTCTGTCGAACTTGTCTCTTCTGGCAAGTGCTGGGTGGGAGGAGAAGAAGTTGAAGCTGGGGTCGCTCCTGGCTTTGGCTTCTTTACGAATGAATTTAACGAACGCAGAGAATGGTGGGAACGCCACGTTGTGCTTTAGCTTGAACTTTGATCCAAACATTATCCACTTCTCCTGCAGGTTAAATGGCAGCTTCTCAACGATGGGACTTACCCCTCTGGAAGTGTCTAAGTACGATAGACCGGGTAGGTAGCCGTCCTGCTTTGCGGCTTCGAGTTCCGACAGCAGATCTCCAAGGTCGCGGAGCTTCTGGGGTTCCTTACTCGTCAACCTTGGAAAGTTCTCCAACATGTCAAAGAGAGCCCTTTCAACGGCTTCGGGCGAGCCGTAGCTTTCTTCCAGCCTCACCCAAGCCTTCTTCAACCCCTCTGGCAGCTGTCCCACATTGGCCACTTTTATCCTGCAGGCCTGTCCGGCGGACTCTGGGCCGAGCCATTTGATAAGGAGGCCGAGCTCTTGTCCTGCCGACAGGCCTAAGCCCGATATGGCATCGTGGAAGCAGGAATTCCAAGCCCGATAATTCTCCGGCCTGTCATCAAACTTGATTAACCCCGAAGTCACCAGCTGGGTGCGTGCAAGGTATTTGGCGAGGTCGTAGGTGCTGGGACCTGGGCCAGGGTTGCCTTGGCTGGGGGCTCTGTTGGGGGTCTCAAGGAACCGAGAGGGGACTTGCCTCTGACTTTCTCTATTCGGCGTCCTATACCTTTGCACCGTGTCTTCCGTTCTGCTGGGGGAGACTCTGCGGCTTGAGGCACGCCGTCTGCTTTGACCTTGGTTGGCAACTTGTGGCATGTTATACGAAGTGCTTGCGTCTGTAGAGATGTGCGGGCCTCCATCCCTTTCTCCTGTAAACTGTATGTCGGCATGGTCGCTCACGTAATCTATGGTGCGCTGTCATGGACTCTGCCATGGAACGGGAATTAAAGGTTTGTAAGCTGTCTCGGGAAGAGCTCCCTCCAAAATTGCCTTGAATACTTGTGTCTCGGCTAATGCAGCATCTATCTCTTTTTGTTGCTGCAGAGCGTCTAATGTGGCTTGGAGACGGGCCTGTTCAGCCTGGCGTTCCACTTGGTGACGGGCCTGTTCTGCTTGGAGTCGGGTCTGTTCTGCTTGGAGTTGGGCCTGTTCTGCTTGGAGTCGGGCCTGTTCTGCTTGGAATCGGGCCTGTTCTGCTTGGGGTTCAGCTTGGAGACGGGCCTGTCTTACTTTTATTTCTATTTCACTGTCCGCATGCGCAGCTCTGGCTTGAGCTGCTACTAGCTTAGCCCATGCTTTGGCGATGGCTATGCTTACTCTAGAACCACCCGATGACCGTGAACCAACTTGCGATCTGTAGTAACCGGAGCTTATAGACCGATTGTCACGTTCTACAGTTTCGTCTGCCTGTTTAAGGTCTTCTACTTGCTGCAAAGCACTTTCGTTATTATATTCTGACATGTTGATGTGAGGTAGATGTGCTCTACGAGGTTAAGGCTTACTCTGGGTTCCTCCTGCTCCGCTCTTCACAGCTAGCCGTATTGCTATCTTTTCACTGTACTGGCCGCGCTAGATGTGCTCCTATCTAGTTATCCAGCAAGTTAAACACTCTATTCAAAATAATTCTTCTGAAGCCGTTTGCTGTTTGAAGCCTTTACTTGAACAAATTTGTGAAACTGTAAACAAAGACAAAGTATGTTTTGTACATAACTGAGTACTATACATTCGATATTACATAAGATATAAACATATTTACAACAGCAGAATAGACTAATTGTATAACTAACTAACATTTGGACTAACTTCTATAACTATCAAATATTAACCTTTTATAAACATAGTGTTATCAAAATATTACTCTGACAACGTTGCTATTATGCTAAGGAACAAAGATACTCACAGATATTGCGCTTGGCCTAACATATGAAATCAGATTACATTGGATTGTAAAAGCCTTATGGAATCCTCCATTACTGCCAGGTTCTTCCTGGAATTCTACTTCCTGTGTTACACAGGAAGAAAGGTACGAAGGTCAAATGACCTCACACAGGAAGAAAGATCAGATGACCTTTCCAGCATACAAACTGCTAACACAATAACCACCACCAGAGGGTGCTATATGCATACATAAAATGTGCACTGCATGTAAAAAGTCCATTGGTCTAGAACAATATGTGTGCAAAATTTGTCACTTTGCTTTACAGATGGCAAACCTAAGGAGCATCTCAATTTTAAAAGCAAAAGATCCTCTTTTTGGCAAGTGCTGCATATTGGGGCAAATATTCTTTCAGCCTTTATAAAGGTTTAAAATGCATGTTTTGTATTTGCCAAAACTCAGGGACAGAGGTGGGAGAGAAATGTCAAATCAAAATGAAGTTAAAGGAAAACCCAATATACAGGCACAAAACTGAATCTCTGGGTAGGTGACACAATGCCACAGTGCTCAGCCTGATGGCTGGCAAAGTAGTTGCATGAAGTGGGAGCGAGAAGAGAGGCCCTGTTTTGTCACACCAGGACACCCTCCATAGAGGACAGAAATCTACATTACCTATCAAGGGTTAGTGGCCACACTAAAATGGTTGTACACCCCATGATGCCATATGTGATTCTATGCACTATTAGGAGCTCTGCCACCTGGTTTACGTTCTGTGTGCTATGGAACTGATGCCTCCTTTCCACAAAAAAAGTGACTAACAGGTTGCACCTCATTCATCCACGCTGCATCTGTGGACAGCTTACTGACTGATTTGGCATATGTAGCCAGTAATGGCTGGTGTAAAATTTTAACGGGGGATCTTAGCTACAAGGACAGGTTGGAGAAGCTGGATTTGTTTTCATTAGAGCAAAGGAGGTTGAGGGGTGATTTGATAGAGTTGTATAAGATTGTGACGGGTTTGGATAGGCTAGAGAGTGTAAGATTTGCAAAATATCTGCATTTCCCTGAAGGCTGTTATTAATAAACGGGACCCTGCATGGACATTTTAAATAAATAAAAAGGGTACCCAAGATGGCGTCCGTGCCTCGTGGCAGAAAGCCTGTGGAATGTTAAAATGGATTCTGCAACGCAGACAGCTTGGGAGAAATCGCAACTAAGGCTGCAGGCTTTCTGTGAAGAGAAACTTTGTGTTTTGGAATGAGACAGGACTCTGAATTATGCATTAGACTGAATTGGAGATGAATCTAAATGCAGTTTAGGCCGATAGTTAAGGCCATCAAACAGTCTGCATATATTATCGGAAACAGATTAACACAGCCATCGAGGCTGGACAAGCCCATCAAGGAACTTTCAGGACAATACAAGTCAATTATCGGGCCGGTTGATGCGATTACCAGCCATCTAAAAACCAGTTAGTATGAATTGCTACCATTATTTCAAACTAGCCCGCCAAAATTAAAACAAAGAACTAACCTGATTTGGCGTGTAGATAAGGGTTTTCGACAAAGGTATAATTGAAGGCCCCGGGTAGCATTGAGTTCGGTCAGTTAGTTGGGAGGAGGAGGAGGTTCGTAGAGTTCGTTGGTTGGTTTGCTGGTGCTGCTCCTCGGGCCCCTCACCCTCGTGGCTGCCGCTCTTTCCCCGTCCCACGCTTAACCCCTGGCATTTGCCCGTGCCCTTTTTCCATTTCACCTGGAACTGCCCCGGCACCGGGTCGGGCAGACATGGACAAATTGAGGCCAGGCGAGGAGGGACGCGACGAGGGGAGAAGGGAAAGCCACCAAGGGGCAGACCGGCTGGAGAAGACCAAGCGAGCGGAGGCTTCGAATCATCGGGTCTTCAGCCTCGGCCGACCTTCGAATATCTGCACACCAACTCAAACTGGCAGTTGTCGACGAAGAATCATCCCTGCAAGGTAAAGTACCCAAACAGAGACTTTGACTTTGGGGTACGCGAACCTGGACAACGCCCTTGCAGCGCTCAAGAGCCACGTGATGACGGCAGGTTCCAGAGAGCACCAAGAGCGAACCCCGAGCCAAAACGCTGTTTTGAGTCTAACAAACCTTTTGATTGGTGAGCATGAAGCTCTGACCCCTCATAGCTTAATCTAGTTAGGTATAGGGGGTGGGATAAGGATAAGGAGATTGTTGAGATAGTTGTGTTCCCTTGATGTGCCGTGTGTTCCACAGTCCCTGCATAAGTATAAGTATTATTATGATTCTCTTGTAATTTTTGCCTGTAGAAGTGTACACTAGTAATTCTTCCATAAGATTGTATCAAGTTTTTCCTCTTCATTAAAATCTTGGTTTTGTTTGCATCCAACCACCTGTCTACGCGAGTCTTCTCTGTACCGCTGCCTTGTACCTAATTCCAGTGTCTAGAACCCAGGGGCGTGGGAGCAATTCGAACCGCTCACAACACAGTCAGAGGCGTAACTGACTGGGCGCATGCACCCACCGGGCAACACCACCAGCACCCCCGCCACCCCCCTACAGAAATGGCGACTGCGGCAGGACACTGGCAACAAGGTTGCGATACAGTAGACAATGGTTCGGATGAGCGAACCGTGATGGAGGAAAGGATTTCTGATTATGTGTTTAGCAAGGTGAATATCACTAAGAAGTGGATCACCACTCTGTTAAGGGCTGGGCGTCCGATACATGCAGCAGCTAAGTGGACAGAGGGAAAGGAACACAAGAAGTCCTTAGAGAAGGCAGTTTGGCTGATGTGCTTTAAAAAGCAGGTCCAGCTCTTGGACGGGTTCATTGCAGCACAGGCAGTCAAGTTAAGGGAGTCAGCCCTAAAGATCCGGGATAAGGCTCTCGCAGGGGAGAAGTTATTAGTAGTTTTGCAGGCTTTGAACCAAGACAGAGTACATTTAGTAGGAGAACACAAGGCCCAGTTGGAATATCTACGGTGCCAAGTCACCGAGGCCAAGGGAAATGAGTTAAGTTTGCGGGAGAAAAACTCCCGCTTGGCAAGGCAGATCAAGGAACAGGAAGAGAAAGTGCAGGAGGTAAAAGCCGCTTATAAGCTAGCTAAGGAACAGGGGTTTGAGGAGGCAGACTACGGCCCCTGTAAATAGAGGATAGAAAATCTGAGCCGGGCCCTCCGGAGGGCAAAAGGCATGGTATGCCTCATAAGCCCAAGTGGATCAGAACTTCATGCTCACCAATCAAAAGGTTTGTTAGACTCAAAACAGCGTTTTGGTTCAGGGTTCGCTCTTGGTGCTTTCTGGAGCCTGCCGTCATCATGTGGCTCTTGAGCACTGCAAGGGCGTTGTCCAGGTTCACGTACCCAAAAGTGGATGTGTGTCCTGATGAAATGGGATGTGGAGGATGGAAGAGGGGTCCTGGGGGCCGACTTTATTGTAGGTCACGGGATCCTGGTGGATTTGAGGAATCACTGCCTCTGGGGGGGCGGGAAAAGTAAAGGATGGTGAGATCGTAGTTATCCCGGGCAAGGGAAGGAAGGGGACCCTCTGCAGCATGAAGCCCAAAGAGGATTATAACCTCGGGCTCATGGTCAGCAACACCCCAGCAAAGTTCCAGGCATTTGTGCAGGCCCACCTGGCCACATTTGCCACTCACAAACACGACTGCGGGAGGGTCACAGGGTTTGAGGTCAGCGTAGATGGGGACCCCATGGCCCGACCACAGCAACAGTATAACTTCCCCAGGGAAGCAGAGCCGGACATGGAAGCAGCCATGTCCTCGTTAGTGCAGCAGGGAGTTCTGAGACCAATAGCTACCCACGTGAATTCTCCGTTATGGCCGGTCAGAAAGCCGGACAATTCCTGGAGGGCCACGGTGGACTATCGGGTGCTCAATAGCAACATCCCAGCCTGCGCACCCACAGTAGCAGCAGTTTCCGACCTCATCGGGAGTGTTCCAGCATCCGCGACCACTTTCACGGTGCTGGATATTTCAAATGGGTTTTGGTCCATCCAGGTAAGGAGGGAGGATCAGTACAAGTTTTCCTTTACGTTTAAAGGGCAACAGTACACGTGGAACTGTTTGCCACAGGGCTTCCACAACAGCCCCAGCATTTTCCATCAGTGCATGGCCGACAGTTTGAAGGATTTTAGCCAGCCCAGACAGTTGGTTCAATATGTGGATGACCTGCTCCTGTTCACTGATTCGAAAGAGGAGCATGGCCCGCTATTGGCTGAACTGCTGGAGCTGTTAGGACAGAAGGGTTTCAAGGTAAATCCCAAGAAGGCGCAGATCGGCCAGCAGGAGGTGAAATTCCTCGGTCTGACCATGCGCGCTGGAGAAAGGGCCATAGATAAGGCTGGGGAAGGAGAGTCCCGGGACCCCGATCGGGCAGGTCAGGAAGCCGCAGTCCGGGACAAGGGAGGCACATGGGGGTAGTCTTGGCCCCGGACCTAAAGCGGGTCCGGGCCCAAGATCCCGTCTGTAAGACCGTCCCCGTGAGGAAAAAGAAAGGGGAGCCCCTAGAAGGTCCGTTCGGGGCAGCGGGCGTGCCTTCAGCACAGGTTTTAAAACAGGCTGCTGGTTACATCAACCAGTGTTAGCTGTTTACACCTGAAAGGGGAAAGCAGCCAGTTAGGAAAAGGTCTGAGGATAAAGATCCTTAGCCATCCCACCCATCGGTTGGGACACTCCCCCAATCTTCTGGGATCCAGACGAGGGGGAGGGACCTGAGGGTGAAAACCCCACCCCTAACCCAGGTGTAGAGAGGGAGGGACCTGAGTTCGAAAACCCTGCCCCGGAAACAGCCATGGGACCTGGGGGCGGAGACTCTCAGCTTGCAGCAGCAGGCTGCGAAAAGTTACCTGCCCCCAGCCCAGGTTTGGGAGGGGTCAAGCCTGGGGGAGCAACAGTTCGGGTAAAAGGCCCAGCGGCCAAGAAAGCCCCACCCGTCAAAGCCCCAGAAGATCCCCACGGATGCCCCAGCTGAGAAAGCCATGGCCACCAGCCCTCCAGTTCCCAAGGGCCACCCCTCGAGCCAGGGAGAGGTCCAAGGACAGAGGTCCTCAGCCAGCAGCCACGGGCTACGGGGGACCAACAGTGCAGGACGGTGCGGTCATGCCGGGGGTAGCGGAGAGCCACAGTCCGACCAGGGATTAGCCTGGCTGCCCGGAGACAGGCGGCGGATGTACATAGTTTTGGTTTAAGTTTTAAGTTTTAAGATATTGGTAATTATTTAGCTTAAGTTTGGGTGTTTATAATTTAAGTTAAATAAGGTGATGGGTAGTTTTATGTAAGTAGTCTGTTAAGAGTGTATCTTTGGGTCAAGGTCGCGGGACCCGACCATGCCTCACCAAGCCATAGAATCTCTTCGGGACCTGGCTGCATGTTTTTACATCTTTTTGCAGAAAGATTTTCGGGATGGAATGGATTGTGATCCTATTCGCCCTGATCGGGATGAGTAAGGAGAGGAGGGGCGACGCCCAGGACTCCCACATCTGTGGATGTTCGGGAGACAAGGCGCCCCTGGCGATCGACGGGAATGGCGAACGGGATGCGGAGGAGACTGCCGTCTACTTCCACGAGGGAAGGTGGCCAGGATGGTTGGGGTCCAATTCGTCACAGTACTCCAGCCAAACCGGATTCACTTACGGGGAAGCCTCCCTCCTGTGCCCCCGGGTGCGAGTCGTTACCACGAGGGTCAGCGTCACTGTTGGAAAGCGAATATGTTTAACCTGTAAAGGACACATTCCACTGGATAGGTGGTGGTAGCTCAGGAAGTAGAGCAAGGATATGAGGAACCGTGAAGTCGAGTGGGAGTGATTGGGAAACAACACCCATCGGACAATTATCGGGACTCATGGAGGACTAAGCGTGTGTTGGGACAAATGGTGGGAACCAGATCAAGGGATTTACATCTGTATGTGGGGGTCAGAGATGGTCTGCCCCGCAGGCATATCCATAATGTTCCACTGGCAGTGGCACGACACCGGGAAGGGGATAAGGTGGGATGCCAGCCGGAAGGTGTGTGCGGTCCCGTATTCCCAGATCCCAGTCAACGCCACTGAGCTGGTAACCCGCCCCCGTAAGCCCCTGCCCACGGCGCAGGCGGCAAGGTTATCCAGGGAAGATTGCCCCACCACCACCAAGGGACCAGGGAATGGGTTGGTACTAGTCCCCACCGATCAGATGCTGTACCAGGGAGTACACTACGCGGTGGCCTCCGTGATTTTAAACCTCACGGAGGTACATTTACCGGAGTGGTGCCCCAAAGAAACAGAGCAGTTATACCAGGCCCTATTAAAGGACATGTTCAAGAAATCTTATATGTTTGATTTTGCCCAAGTGGACAAGACCGAACTCTACACCACACACCGAGAATTTTTGGGCAATGCAGGGAGACAAAGAAGGGGTGTATGGAATGAAGTTTTTACTGCGTTTAATACTGCGTCCTCTGTCATCAACAGCTTGGATGACATAGAGCTGCAGACCCAGATAAACGGTTTAAAAACACAGTTAAAGAGGATATTGCTGGATGAGAACAAGGTAGTGGGCTCGGAGTTGCATGAGGACCAGGCCATGACGGTCCATTTAAAGGAGATCATAGCCGAGTTGGAAAAGCACGCAAAGCCAGTAAATGCTCTCATAAGGGAGGACAGAAATGCTTCTGACCAAGCTGCGCAGAATGAGGTGTGTGTGTTATACGGAGCGTGGTTACTGGGCGAGGGCTGAAGTAATATGGAGGATTTAAAACAAGGTTTGATCCCCTCCTGGATTAGCAACAAGCACCTCACAGCCCTCCAACCTTTTGAGAATGCATTGAGACCGTGCCAACTCTGGCTAGCCTCTGAAGCATATCCAGTCCCCATGGATTGTGGGCGGTCCAACCACACAATCATGGGAGTAGTAGTTAGGATGCCGGTCATGGGTAGGACAGCCCGACCCACACCGGTATACAGGGTTGAGAACATTGGAGTCATTCAAGGGGGTGCACACATTCGTTTCACAGCGGTCCCGCCTTACGTCATTCAGTGGGAGCACGCTATGACAGGTACTGACCTCTCGGGGTGCCGGAGCCAGGGAGCACACATAATCCTGTGTCCCCAGCACTTGAATGCCTTTTCAAAACCGCAGTGTGGGTTCAGAGCTGCTGACGCAAAGCTATAAATTGTACCATGGAGGCAATGGCACAAGGCCATGTTCCCCTGCAGGTGGCATATATAGGGGCTGGGACATATTGTGTCACCACCAGCGCGTCCCACTACCAGCATGGACAGCATAGCTGGTGTCCGGTTAGTGACAGCAGTTTCTGTTTCAATCCCAAGGCAGAAGTTCAAGTGGCCCAGGAGTGAATTGTCCCCATTCCTGAACCCTCCTCTGTTCACATCACTGTGAAGGACAATTTTATGAACTTGCAAAAGTATGTAGCGCACTTTGGCTATGAAATTCCCCCTCTCCCTGAACATATGACCCAGATACTCAAAGCCGTTATAGTTTCACAGAAACATTTTTATACACTCGAACAGAAAACAGTAGAGATAGGGACTAAGATACTGGATATTGTGACTCCACCCTGGTGGAACATTTTCAGTAATATAGACATCCCTTCGTGGATCAGACTGGCTTCCCACATTCTCATGGTGTGCCAGTTAGGAATATTGTTGTGTTTATTGTGTGTTCAGTGAAAGGCAAAAGGTCAGTGGTCAGAATTCCAAAACCAGAGGTTTTGGAAAGAACATTATGTAAAAGTGGAGGAAGATACGCCGGTTTAAGTCTTTTTCCCTGTATTTTGATTGAAGGATTGTTGTTTCTTTGTGTTTGTTATTTTTAATTGAAGGTTCTGCTTTTGTTTTTTTTGTTGCGATGCGGTTTAATAAAGATATATGTACCAAGTGGTGCAGGGGTGTTAGACCCCCTCCATGCTTGGAGGTGTGTGTAAAGTCTGTAGTTTTACTCTCTGTATGCTGATGTACACTACATTTTCATGGAATGGGAAGTGCATGTGTCATGGATATATTAGATAGGTAATTACAGGGGAAGGTTGAATTTGGAGGGTCAGAAAATTTTTGCTCACTTTGGATGTATGATACTTCAAGCACATTTTAGTATCACAGGGAGGAATTTAAAATTCGCAAAATTTCTGTATTTCCCCGAAGGCTGTTATTAATAAACGGAACCCTGCGTGGACATTTTAAATAAATAAAAAGTGTACCCAGGATGGTGTCCGTGCCTCGTGGCAGAAAGCCTGTGGAATTTTTTAATGGATTCTGCAACGCAGCCAGCTTGGGAGAAATCGCAACTAAGGCTGCAGGCTTTCTGTGAAGAGAAACTTTGTGTTTTGGAATGAGACAGGACTCTGAATTATGCATTAGACTGAATTGGAGATGAATCTAAATGCAGTTTAGGTCTATAGTGAAGGCCATCAAACAGTCTGCATATATTATCGGAAACAGATTAATACAGCCATCGAGGCTGGACAAGCCCATCATGGAACTTTCAGGACAAAACAAGTAAATTATCGGGCCGGTAAATGCGATTACCGGCCATCTAAAAACCAGTTAGTATGAATTGCTACCATTATTTTAAACTAGCCCGCCAAAATTAAATCAAAGAACTAACCTGATTTGGCGCATAGATAAGGGTTTTCAACGAAGGTATAATTGAAGGCCTCGGGTAGCATTGAGTTAGGTTAGTTAGTTTGTACATTCGGAGGAGGTTCGTAGAGTTCGTTGGTTGGTGTGCTGGTGCTGCTCCTCGGGCCCCTCGCCCTCGTGGCTGCCACTCTTTCCCTATCCCGCGCTTACCCCCTGGCCTTTGCCCGTGCCCTTTTTCCATTCCTCCTGGAACTGCCCCGGCACCGGGTCGGGCAGACACGGACAAATTCAGGCCAGGCGAGGTGGGACGCGATGAGGGGAGAAGGGAAAACCACCAAGGGGCAGACCGGCTGGAGAAGACCAAACGAGCGGAGGTTTCGAATCATCGGGCCTTCAGGCTCGGCTGACCTTCGAATATCTGCACATCAACTCAAACTGGCAGCTGTCGACGAAGAATCATCCCTGCAAGGTAAAGTACCAAAACAGAGACTTTGACTTTGGGGTACGCGAACCTGGACAACGCCCTTGCAGTGCTCAAGATCCACGTGATGACGGCAGGCTCCAGAGAGCACCAAGAGCGAACCTCGATCCCAACTGCTGTATTGAGTCTAACAAACCTTTTGATTGGTGAGCATGAAGTTCTGACCCCTCATAGCTTAATCTAGTTAGGTATAGTGGGTGGGATAAGGATAAGGGGATTGTTGAGATAGTTGTGTTCCCTCGATGTGCCGGGTGTTCCCCATTCCCTGCAAATGTATAAGTATTATTATGATTCTTGTTGGATCCGTGATTCAGTGGATATGCTGTTATTAAATAATCACACGGATGCTGTACATTAACAATAAACAGGTCTTTACTGGAGGAGGGTATTCTCAAGACTGGGGGTACAGAGGCATGCGCAAAGCTTATATACCGGTGTGGTCACTGCCGGTACTACAGCATACAGGAGCTGTAAAAGTAGTTCTCTCTTAAAGGCACATACACTACAATTCCTCCCCTTTTAGATTAGTAGTACCCCTAATATTCAAATAAAAATTAACATTTCAACATGTACATTAAACAACAAAAGACCATTTATAGATTCAGTCTTTGGGGCGGCTTCCTGACCCTTTCAGGATAGCGCCTTTCCGGAAGTTCTTGTTCTTGGTGCAGAGGCGATTCTGACCCCTTTTCATCGGGTAGTTCATCGGGTTCCACTGCTACTGGGTCTGAAGTAGATCCTACCGGTATGTTGGGTTCATCTCCAGGTACTCGAGACATGGGGTTGACGCGTTCCTGTGACGCTAAGACCTGATCGACGTGTCGTTTCACAATGTTCTCCCCGACATCCACTGTGTACATTAATGGCCCCTGCCTTGTACATATCATTCCGGGTTGCCATTTCTCTGTTCGATAGTCACGGGACAAGACTGGTTGCCCTACATTGAAGCTCCTTGTCGGCTTCTCATTGATGTGCTGGAATTGTATGTCCTCAACATTTCTTCGCAGATTTGGTCTGGGCAAGTCCAGTCGAGATCTCAACCTTCGGTTAAAGAACATCATGGCCGGGGTCTGGTTGGTAACTGCATGTGTCGCGTTTTGGTAGGCTAATAAGAAATAGTCCATCTTATGCTGCAGTGGAATTTCATCATCGCACATGGCCTTTATCGCCTTCTTAAAGGTTTGTACGAACCTGTCAGCCAATCCATTTGTGGCTGGATGATACGGGGCGGATGTGTAATGCCTTACCCCATTCCTTCTCATAAATATTTGGAACTCGTCGGACACAAACTGTGGTCCATTATCAGAGCAAATCTGCTCTGGCAAACAGTTTCTGGTGAATATGGTCCATAGGACTGCAATCGTTTTCTCTGTAGTGGTTGAAGACATTTTTATCACCTCAGGCCACTTTGAATGAGCATCCACTGCTATTAAGAACATTGAGTCCATGAATGGACCAGCAAAATCAATATGCACCCGTTGCCATGGAGAGGAGGGCCACTCCCATGGGTGTAGAGGGGTATGTGGTGGTGCATTTTGGAACTACTGGCATCCTAAGCAGCTCTTAGTTAGGTCTTCGATTTGTTGATCGATTCCAGAACACCACACATAAGCCCTAGCAAGGCTTTTCATTTTCACTCCCCCCAGATGACCTTCATGTAGCTCATTTAGCACTCTCTCCCTTAACTTGGGTGGAATCACCACTCTGGATCCACACATCACTGTCCCCTGGCATACTGACAGCTGTTCTCTTCTGGATGAGAATGATGGCAACAGTGAGTCGCCATGTGTTGGCCATCCCCTCACCGTCAATTCATATACCTGCGACAGCATCGGATCATTTCGGGTCTCCTTCTCTATATCCGCGTTTGTTACTGGCAATCGTTCAATTATAGACGAATAAAATATCTCGATATGGTCCACTGCTGGTGCTTCCTCCACAGTAGGCAGTGACAGGCGCGATAGCCCATCAGCGTTCCCATGCTGTTTTGTGCCTTTATATTCTATTTCATATTGATTCGCCCCTAGAAACAGGGATCATCTTTGTAACCGCTGTGCAGTCATCACTGGAACGTCCTTCTTAGGATTAAAGATGGAGACAAGTGGTTGGTGGTCAGTCAGCAAGGTGAACTTCTGCCCATGCAGATAGTGGTTGAATTTTTTTACTCCCCATACTAGGCTCAGGGCCTCCTTGTCAATCTGGGCGTAGTTGCGCTCGGCTGAGGTTAGTGACCGAGACGCAAAGGCTCCTGGCCTCTCCAACTCGTCTGGGAATTTGTGCGACAGCACCGCTCCAATACCATAGGGTGATGCATCACATGCCAAACAAATTGGTAGTGCTGGGTTGAAATGGGCCAACACCTCTTTTGATGTGATCAATTCCTTACACTTCTGGAAAGCTCATCCACGTTCGTCATCCCACTTCCATGGTACCCCTGTTTGCAGTAGGGTGTTCAGTGGGTGTAATACCGTAAACAAATTTGGTAAGAACTTGTGGTAGTAGTTTACCAGCCCGAGGAACGACCTCAGCTGTGACACATTTTCCGGTGCTGGAGCCTTGACTACTGCCTCAATCTTGTCAGGGGACTTATGTAACCCCTCTTCATCGATGACGTGGCCACAATACGAGATCTGTTTCTGGATAAACTCGCACTTGTGGCGATTAGCTCATAGCCCATACTCCTTTAATCTGGTGAGCACCTTCTCCAAGTTGGCGAGGTGATCACCGTCATTTTCGCCCGTGACCAAGATGTCGTCCAAATAACACTGGGTCCCTGGAATCCCTTGCAGGATCTGATCTATCGCCCTTTGCCAGATAGCCGGAGCCGAGGCTACTCCAACAACCAGCCGGTTGTATTGATAGAGACCTTTATGAGTGTTGATCGTAAGATATTGTTTCGAAGCTTCTTCTACCTCCATTTGCAAGTACGCCTGAGCTAGATTAATTTTGGTGAAGCGTTTACCTCCAGATAGCGAGGTGAAAATATCCTCAATTCGTGGAAGCGGATATTGTACCGTGCGAAGGTCTGGGTTCACTGTCACCTTAAAATCCCCACGGATGCAGACCTTCTTTGGTTCCCCAGGTGTATTACTCAACGACCTCTTCATTACAGGAACGATGGGTGTAGCCCACTCGCTCCAGTCTACTTTGGACAGTACTCCTGAACGTTCCAACCCTTCCAGCTCTGCTTCAACAGCTGGTCTGATCGCATAAGGCACTGGTCTGGCCTTCAGAAACTTTGGGCTTGCATTTTCCTCTATTTTAATCATTGCTGTTATTCGTTTTAGTGTTCCTATTCCCTCCTGGAACACTTCTTTTGCGTCAGTTAGCATTTTTGACAGTCGTCCAGGTGTGACGTCGTCATCCTTTTTGGCCTCAACCTTCAGTGCCTGTATGGAATGCCAATCCATTTGTATCTTCCGGATCCATTCACATCCTAGCAGTGGTGGTCCTCCATCTGGCAATACATATATATCCATTTTGGGTATTTCCTGGCCTTTATATGTCACTTTCACCCTTATTTTTCCTTTGGGGTAGACTTTTTGCCCCGTATACATCTTCAAGTCAATCTCTGTAGCTTTCAAGGGTATGTTTGAATATAGCCGCTTGTAGTCTCTTTGATTTATGACTGTTAGAGCTGACCCTGTGTCCAATTCCATTTTCACTTGGACTCTGTCTATCTTGAGTGTAACCCAGATAGTCTGGTGATCCTCCATTTCGGTTACCTTATGTAGTTTCAGACAACCCAGCTCCTTGCTTCCGGAGTCTATGTCACTTTTCTGTTCGTCTGAACCACTGTCCTGCTTTCCAACACTGTCTGCACACTTGGTCCTTGAACCAACAATCTTTCTGGTCATGTGTTGTTCTGCCGCAGCGATAGCACTTCCCTGTTACATAGGACATTTCATTGATGCCATATTCTTGCGGTCTCCGTTGTATCTCTGCAGCGCCCCTTGCTGCTGCTTTGTGTGATACTGCCATACTGAAAGCTTTGTCCAGCGTAAGATCCTTTTCTGATAGAAGCCATTTCTGGGTTCCTTCACTTTGTAGCCCACACACAAATTTGCCCCTTAACGTATCTGCTAGTCCCGTTCCAAACTGGCAGTGTTTCGATAGCTTGCGCAGTTCTGTTAGGTACTCAGCATTGCTTTCGTCTTTGTGTTGGTTCCTTTTATGGAACTTAAATCGTTCTGCTATCAGCAGCAGTGTGGGATTTAAGTGGTCCTGTAGGATTTCTACTATGCTTTCAAAAGTCTTGTTTCCCAGCTTCTCTGGGGTTATTAGATTTTGCAGTAACCCATAAGTTTATGCACCCATGCAATTTAACAGAACCAGTGCTTTATTAGCATCTGGCACTTCATTCGCCCTGCAATACACCTCAATACATTCCACATATGTCGCCCAATCTTCGACTTCATTGTTGAACGTAGAGATACTGCCACTCTTCAGCATCCTTGGGTGTGAGTTAACTGTCAAAAATGGCGCCTCCCGCGCTTCCACTTCTTCTCCGCTGGCACAAAATGGCATCTCCCGCGCTTTCCTTCCTTCCCGCGCTCGCCCTTCTTCTCCGCTGCGGTTTCTAAAAATGGCACCTCCCGCGCTCTTCCTTCTTCTCTGCGGCTCAATGGCGTCTCCCACGCTCCCCTTTCTTCACCCCGTGGACCCTGTTCAGCCCGTGAGCCCTGGCTGTGCGCTGCGTGTTCTTCTTTTTATATTTTACGATGCCGCTCAGTCTAGAACCTGGCTGTTTCTTTACCCCCTCTCTCTCCAGTTTGTTTTCTTTTTCTCGATGCCGCTCAGTGTTCAACCCCTGGCTGCACCCTGTGCTCTTCACCCTCTGTCTTACCCCGTCGACGCTGCTCGGCTTTCTCTCCGCCGTCGGTTGGCTCCAGCCGCCGCTGCTCGGGAAGGGTCTGCGCTGGACCTGTCGTCAGTCTCTTGCTGCTCGTCATGGCTGGGGAACCAAGCCCGGCTCTCCACAGCCTCCCCTGCGAAGTTGAATCTCTGCCTGATGGCTGGGCGGTTGCTCGTGGTCGACGCCCATGTTCCTGGCCTCGACTATTTTTTTTTATGTTGCAGGTAGATTCATAGAGATAGGAACAGGAGTAGGCCATTCGGCCCTTCGAGCCTGCTCCGCCATTCAATGAGATCATGGCTGATCTTCGTCTGAGATCATAGCTGATCTTACCAGTTCAGTACCCCGTCCCCGCCTTTTCTCCGTAACCCTTAATCCCCTTAGCCTTCAGAAATATATCCAATTCTCTCTTGAAAATATTTATTGAATTAGCCTTCGCAGCCCTCTGTGGCAGGGAATTCCACAGGCTCACCACTCTTTGAGTGAAGAAATTCTTCCTCATCTCTGTTTTAAATGATTTGCCCGCTATTTTTAGACTGTGGCCCCTGGTTCTGTGCTCCCCGGCCATTGGAAACATTCTCTCTGAATTCAGCCTGTCCAGGCCTGCCATAATTTTATATGTTTCGATGAGATCCCCTCTCAATCTTCTAAACTCCAGTGAGTACAAGCCCAAACTATTTAATCTCTCTTCGTAGGTCATTCCCGCCATTCCAGGTATCAGCCTGGTGAATCGCCGTTGCACTCTTTCCATGGCAAGAACATCCTTCCGCAGATGGGGCGACCAAAACTGTACACAATACTCCAGATGCGGTCTCACCAGCACCTTGTACAGCTGTAGTAAGGTATCCCTATTCCTATACTCGAACCCCCTTGATATGAAGGCCAACATACCATTTGCCTTCTTAATCGCCTGTTGCACCTGCATGCTCTCCTTCAGTGACTGGTGCACAAGAACACCCAGGTCCCTCTGCACTTCCCCATCTCCCAATCCATTGCCATTTAGATAATAATCTACCCTCCTGTTTTTACCCCCAAAGTGGATAACCTCGCATTTATCCACATTATAGTGCATCTGCCACGTATCCGCCCATTCCCCCAACCTGTCCAGATCGCACTGTAGCCTCCTGACATCCTCATCAGAGCCCGCCCCTCCTCCTAGTTTAGTGTCGTCAGCGAATTTGGAAATATTGCATCCAATTCCCTGATCCAGATCATTTATATATATTGTGAACAGCTGGGGTCCCAGGACAGATCCTTGCGGCACCCCGCTGGTCACTGCCTGCCACTCCGAAAACGAGCCGTTTATTCCAACTCTCTGTTTTCTATCCGCCAGCCAGTTCTCTATCCACGTTAATACTTTGCCCCCAATCCCATGAGCCTTAATTTTGCATGATAATCTTTTGTGTGGAACCTTATCGAAGGCTTTCTGGAAGTCAAGGTACAGCACATCCACTGGCTCTCCCCATCTATTTTACCAGTTACTTCCTCAAAAAATTCCAGCAGATTAGTCAAACACGATTTACCCTTTGTAAATCCATGTTGACTCTGTCCGATCCTTTCCACATTTGTCAAGTGCTCCGCTATTTTATCCTTAATAATGGACTCTAGCATTCTGCCCACAACCGATGTAAGGCTTACTGGTCTATAATTCCCTGCTTTCTCTCTACCCCCCTTTTTAAATATTGGGGTAACATTAGCTACCCTCCAATCCACGGGTACTGTTCCCGAGTCAATGGAGTTCCGGAAGATGATCCTTAGAGCATCTGCTATCTCCAGGGCCACCTCCTTAAGTACCCTAGGATGTAGTTTATCAGGCCCCGGGGATTTGTCGGCCTTCAGTCCCCTCAACTTACCCAGCACCATATCCCTAGAGATACTAATTTCTGTCAGCTCCTCCCTCTCATTAGTCCCTATGTTTGCCGATATTCCTGGGAGGTTATTTGTGTCCTCCTTTGTGAATACAGAACCAAAGTATGAGTTTAATTGGTCTGCCATTTCCTTATTCTCCATTATATATTCTCCCGAATCGGACTGCAAGGGACCGACTTGGGATTTTACCAGTCTTTTCCTCCTGATATACCGATAAAAGCTTTTGCAGTCTGTCTTTATGTTTGCTGCAAGTTTACTTTCGTATTCTATTTTCCCCTTCCTGATTAATCCCTTTGTCCTCTTTTGCTGTATCCTGTACTGCCCCCAATCTTCCGGTCTGGTGCTTTTTTTTGCCAGTTGATATGCCCTTTTTTTTGATTTTATGCTGTCCCTAATTTCCCTCGTTATCCACGGTTGAGTCACCTTTTTAGGTTTATTTTTGTGCCAAACCAGTATAAACATGTTCTGGAATTCTTCCATTCTATCTTTGAATGCTTGCCATTGTCTATCCACTGTCAATCCCCCCAGAAACACCACCCAATCAATCTTACCCAATTCCCGTCTCATACCCTCGTAATTCCCTTTATTTAAGTTCTGGACCTTAGTCTCTGATTCAATTTCCTCACTCTCCATCCGACTGAGAGCTCGATCATATTATGATCGCTCTGACCCAAGGGGCCTCGTACAAGAAGATTGCTGATAAGTCCCTTCTCATTGCACAATACCCAGTCTAAAATGGCCTGATCTCGAGTCGGCTCCTCGACATATTGGTCCAGATAACCGTCCCGAAAACATTCCAGGAATTCCTCCTCCTCAGAATTTTTACTAGTTTGGGTAGTCCAATCAATATGTAAATTAAAGTCACCCATGATGACAGCTGTGCTCTTATCGCACGCTTCTCTAATTTCCCTTTTTATGCCTTCCCTCACTTCCATATTACTATTTGGAGGCCTATATATCACACCCACTAACGTTTTCCTCCCCTTGCTATTTCTCATTTCTACCCATACAGATTCCGTTTCATCCGAGTTAATATCCTTCCTTTCCATTGCATTAATCCCCTCCTTTACCAGCAATGCTACCCCACCTCCCCTACCTTTTTGCCGATCCTTCCTAAATATTGTATATCCCTGGATGTTAAGTTCCCAGCCTTGCCCACCCTGCAGCCACGTTTCTGTAATCCCAATCAAATCATACTTGTTTACCTCTATTTCCACAACTAATTCATCCACCTTGTTCCTAATGCTTCTAGCATTAAGATACAAAGCCTTCAGGCTTGCTTTTTTCACACTCTCATTATGAATTAGTTTGGCCCTTTGTGTTTCTCTCCTTTGCTTATTGCTTCTCACCTTTCTACCATCTATTTCTGACTTCATATGACTTCCCTCTTTTCCACTACCTAGGTTCCCATCCCCCTGCCAAATTAGTTTAAATCCTCCCGAACCGCCCTAGAAAATATTACCCCGAGGACATCGGCTCCCTCACAGTTCAGGTGTAGACCGTCCCCTTGGTACAGGTCACTCCTCCCCAAGAACTGGTTCCAATGCCTCAAGAATTTAAATCCCTCTCCCTTGCACCACTGCTCAAGCCACGTATTTAGCTTATCTATCTTACTCTCTCTAAACTTATTAGCTCGTGGCACTGGTAGCAATCCAGAGATTACTACCTTTGAGGTCCTACTTTTCAATTTAGCTCCTAACTCCCTAAATTCAGCTTGTAGGACCTCCTCCCTCTTTTTACCTACATCGTTGGTACCTACATGTACCACGACAACTGGCTGATCCCCCTCCCCCTTCAGAATGCTCTGCACCCGCTCCGAGACATCCTTGACCCTTGCACCAGGGAGGCAACATACCATCTTGGAGTCTCGGTCTCGGCCACAGAAACTCCTGTCTATCCCCCTTACAATTGAATCCCCTATCACTATAGCCCTATCCCTCTTTTTCCCGCCCTTCTGTGCAGCAGAGCCAGTCATGGTGCCCTGAACCTGGCTGCTGGTGCCTTCCCCTGATAAGTCATCTCCCCCAACAGTACCCAAAACGGTAAACCTGTTTTGGAGGGAGATGACCGCAGGTGACTCCTGCACTACCTTCCTGCCTTTACCCTGCCTTTTGGTCACCCATTTACTGTCTGAGCTAGCCTTTACCTGCGGTGTGACCAACTCACTGAATGTGCTATCCACAAGATCCTCAGCATCGCGTATGCTCCAGAGTGAGTCCATTCGCAGCTCCAGCGCCGCCATGCAGTCCGCTAGGAGCTGCAGCTGGACACACTTCCTGCACACATAGTTGTCAGGGACAGTGTCCCTGATTTCCCACATGGCACAGGAGGAGCATGACACGGGTCTGAGCTGCCCTTCCATGACTTAACCCTTACAAGACCCTTTTATTTACTACGATTTAGCTTAATTATTGAATTCTACTTAGAATAAGTTTGTGAAAGTACTCACCAACCAGTCACCTACCTGTTTTCTGGTGTTGTATTTTCACTGCCGCCTCCTGTCCTGGAACCTTTTCCACCTAGGTTAGGCTCCTGAAATAAAATAAATTGAACCTACCTTTTCAACTTCCCCTAACCCCTAAAAGGTTAGAGGAGGTGGAAGGGTGGGAGACACTACACTGTAGTGTTTCGGGTTTAGCAACAGCTCCACTTATATAAGAGTTACTGGCCTCCTGCTCTCCTGACTGCACCAGCTGTGAAAGAAAAAGCCCGCGAAAGGTGAGCTTTTAAACTCACCAGTTACTGGCCTCCTGCTCTCCCGACTGCCCCAGCAGTTACTGGCCTCCTGCTCTCCCGACTGCACCAGCTCTCTCCTGGAACCTGGATTGGTCGGTGCCTCTGACTGCTCCCTCTCAAGCCTTTAAGCTCTCCCGCCTCGGGCTGCTCCCGCGCAGGTCCGCTGCTTCTCCGGCCTCGGGGCTGTGGGCCTCTCTGCTCTGCTGTTGATTTGGTCCCGCCTCTGCTGAACCCGCCGGTTTTAAGTGCCGCCGGTCGCGCTGCTGCTCTCCCACAGGTCCAAGCTCTCTGACCTCGCCTCTGCTGAACACGCCGGTTTTAAGTGCCGCCGGTCGCGCTGCTGCTCTCCCACAGGTCCAAGCTCTCTGACCTCGCCTCTGCTGAACCCGCCGGTTTTAAGTGCCGCCGGTCGTGCTGCTGCTCTCCCACAGGTCCAAGCTCTCTGACCTCGCCTCTGCTGAACCCGTCGGTTTTAAGTGCCGCCCGTCGCGCTGCTGCTCTCCCACAGGTCCAAGCTCTCTGACCTCGCCTCTGCTGAACCCGCCGGTTTTAAGTGCCGCCGGTCGCGCTGCTGCTCTCCCACAGGTCCAAGCTCTCTGACCTCGCCTCTGCTGAACCCGCCGGTTTTAAGTGCCGCCGGTCGCGCTGCTGCTCTCCCACAGGTCCAAGCTCTCTGACCTCGCCTCTGCTGAACCCGCCGGTTTTAAGTGCCGCCCGTCACGCTGCTGCTCTCCCACAGGTCCAAGCTCTCTGACCTCGCCTCTGCTGAACCCGCCGGTTTTAAGTGCCGCCGGTCGCGCTGCTGCTCTCCCACAGGTCCATGCTCTCTGACCTCGCCTCTGCTGAACCCGCCGGTTTTAAGTGCCGCCGGTCGCGCTGCTGCTCTCCCACAGGTCCAAGCTCTCTGACCTCGCCTCTGCTGAACCCGCCGGTTTTAAGTGCCACCGGTCGCGCTGCTGCTCTCCCACAGGTCCAAGCTCTCTGACCTCGCCTCTGCTGAACCCGCCGGTTTTAAGTGCCGCCGGTCGCGCTGCTGCTCTCCCACAGGTCCAAGCTCTCTGACCTCGCCTCTGCTGAACCCGCCGGTTTTAAGTGCCGCTGGTCGCGCTGCTGCTCTCCCACAGGTCCAAGCTCTCTGACCTCGCCTCTGCTGAACCCGCCGGTTTTAAGTGCCGCCGGTCGCGCTGCTGCTCTCCCAAAGGTCCAAGCTCTCTGACCTCGCCTCTGCTGAACCCGCCGGTTTTAAGTGCCGCCGGCCGCGCTGCTGCTCTCCCACAGGTCCAAGCTCTCTGACCTCGCCTCTGCTGAACCCGCCGGTTTTAAGTGCCGCCGGTCGCGCTGCTGCTCTCCCACAGGTCCAAGCTCTCTGACCTCGCCTCTGCTGATCCCGCCGGTTTTAAGTGCCGCCGGTCGCGCTGCTGCTCTCCCACAGGTCCAAGCTCTCTGATTCGAATCGGCACTCGTCGCCACTGTTGGATCCGTGATTCAGAGGATATGCTGTTATTAAATAATCACATGGATGCTGTACATTAACAATTAACAGGTCTTTACTGGAGGAGGGTAGTCTCAAGACTGGGGGTACAGATGCATGCGCAAAGCTTATATACCGGTGTGGTCACTGCCGGTACTACAGGAGCTGTAAAAGTAGTTCTGACTTAAAGGCACATATACCACAATTCTCTTGTAATTTTTGCCTGTAGAAGTGTACACTAGTAATTCTTCCATAAGATTGTATCAAGTTTTTCCTCTTCATTAAAATCTTGGTTTTGTTTGCATCCAACCACCTGTCTACTCGAGTCTTCTCTGTACCGCCGCCTTGTACCTAAGTCCGGTGTCTAGAACCCAGGGGTGTGGGAGCGATTCGAACCACTCACAACACAATCAGAGGCGTAACTGACTGGGCGCACGCACACACCAGGCAACACCACCCCAGCACCCCCGCCACCCCCCTACAGCAGGGAAAGGCTGTTCTCACTAATTAATGGTACAAGCACTAGGGGACACAGACTTAAGGTTTGGGCAAGAGATACAGGGGGGAATGTGAGGAAAACCTTTTTTACGCAGTGAGTGGTGATGACCAGGAATTTGTTGCCAATGGAAGTGGTGGAAGCGGAGACACTCAATGTTTTCAAGGGGAGACTGGATAAACACTTGAGGGAAATAAACTTGCAGGGCTACGGAGATGGAGCAGTGGAGTGGGACTGACTGGATTGCTCCACAAAGAGCTGGTACGGATGCGATGGGCCGAATGGCCTCCTTCTGTGCCGCTATGAATCAATGACTCTATCTCCCCATCTCCTCTCTAGATCTTTTGCTGATGATTTTAAATCTATGACCTCTGGTTATTGACCCACTCACCACAGGGAATAGTTTCTCTCTATCTACTCCATCAAAACCTCTCATCATCTTGAAAATCTTCATAAGGTCACCTCTTACCCTTCTCTCTTCCAAGGAGAACTGTCCTAACTTTTACAACCCCTCCTCATAACTGAGGTCCCTCATTCCTGGTAAGATCCTGGTAAACCTCCTCTGTACACTTTCTAAGGGCTTTACATCTTTCCTGAAGTGTAGTGCCCAGAATTGTCCACAATACTTTAGCTGATGCATAAGCAGTGATTTATAGAGTTCCAGCATGAACTCTTTGCTTTTATAGTCTATGCTTCTATTTATAAACTCAATTCACCCACATGCTTTTTTAACCACCTTATCAACTTGCCCTGTCACCTTTAAGGATTTTTGTATATGGACACCAAGGTCTCTCTGCTCATCTATACTTTTCAAAATCGTGCCATTTATAGTATACTGTCTTTCCATTTTAGTCCTCCCAAAGGGCATCACTTCACACTTCTCCACATTGAACTCTATCTGCCATGCTTTTGCCCATTTCACCAGCCTATCTATGTCATCCTGAAGACTATAACTGGTTCATGAGGGAGAGAGAGATATCCTAACCTATCTACCGGTCGAGAGAGAGAGAGAGAGAAAGAATTGCAGATCACCCTAGCAACAGCCAATGTTCAAGATTGAAGTAAGGCTTTGGGATGTTTGTAGTAGTACCATACTATTAACATCTCATTACATACTACTGCAACTTACGTTAAAATTTGTTGATGTATGTATATTGTAGAGAAATGTAAACTTGTGTGCATAAGAATCGGCTGAAGGACTGTGTATTGACCGGAGACCACCATATGAGGCCAGGTTATTTCCAGTTTGATAAGGAGAAAACAGTGCATGAAAAAAGAAGCTTTTGTTTAGTAGAGAGAAATGTACCAGGATGAGCACATGGTTCCATTCAAATCTGCTGACAAAACTCCGCTTGTAAATTGCATTATATGCTGAAGAAAAAAAAAGAAAGCAAAAAAGGCCAACTGCATAATAGCAATGGTGCAAATAATAAATAGTTTAAATGAGAAACACACTAAACAGAGCAGCCAGGCTCAGACTCTTCAGGCAGAAGTAGAGAGATTAAAAAACGAATTGGGTGCTGTACAGGCAGAACATAAATTAGTAGCCAACCAACAGTTGGAGATGCACCAAGAAATAACTCAATTACCCCCAAGCTGCAGAGTTCTTCAGAAAGAATAGTTAAGACGCAAGGAAAATTGGATGATACCAAAATTGCTTATCGAGAACTATGGAACTTGTCACAGGTAAACAAGGATAGATAGGTAGTAAGACAGTAGCGAGAGGAGAGACGGGGAAGAGCAGAGCACAAGAAAAAGGTTAAAGAATTAAATGTTAGAGTGTCAGCCTTGTCCTTCAACACTCACGAGGAAGAATCGAGTAGTGACTATGATGAGGATGATCCAGTCCTCCTAACAGTGCCCCCACAGTTCAAAAACCACTGAATGTGAAGGTTTCTGATGCCAAGCAGGGGGAAGTGATACTTCTAGTATCAGTAGTAATCAAGGGAGTGTCGCTGATTATACCTGGTCCAACACAGGTGAAAGTACAGGGGTGCACAGGTTTGTTAAGATGGCTCCCATATTTACCAAACACCTGTGCAGAGGAGGGACAACAAACAGGGAAGGTCAAGTAGTATATGAATACAAAGATAAAGATGTAAGTCAAGATCTGACCCTTTCAGAATTATGCCAACTTAGTGGCCAGTTGCCCAAATATGAAGGAATAGGAGACCCAACTCAGTTATTAAATAAAGTTCAATTGCTACAACAGGAACAGGACTTGACAGACAAGGATGCTATTCTACTGCTGCAGGCAGTGTGACATTGCCTTATAATATTGTGGCAAATAATAGCAGCTAATAAAAAACCCTGGGCTGAACACTTTGGGGGGGGCGGAATTCAGACGTTTGTGCCTCCCGTTAGCGCCTTAAGAGGGCGCTAATGGGGCACAAAGCAACTAGCGCCCGGGCGCGGCAATATTTGCGCCGCTCGTGAAATTAACTAGACATTTTTTGGCGGCGCTAAACACTACCGCCACGATCTCCTGTGTCGGCAGATCGTGACGTCAGTCGAGTGCGCAATGCCCCGGTTGTGTAAGAAAAGGTATAGAAATTGGAGAAAGAAGTTAAAAAGCCCACAGCCAAAGTTAAGGAAATGTGGTTGACTCTTAACTGCCCTCTGAAATGGCTGAGCAAGCCACTCAGTTGTAAAAAACTGCTATGAAAAACAATAAGAATAAAAAGCGGACAGACGAACTGGCTTCGACCTTGGCACCGGCTATGGACACAGCTGTAAGGGGTTTTCCTCGAGAGATTTTCCTGAGGTTTCTCTCTCTAGAGGCCTCTCTCTCTTGCACAATAAAACCTTGAGTGGTTCGAACCACTCGCCCCTTAGATTCTATACTCTGGACTTAGGGGCAGGAACTACAATGTAGAGAAAACTCTTGTAGACCAAGTTTGATGAAACAAAATGAAACTTTATTGCATAAGGAAAAATATCAAATCAAATGCAAACAGATAAGAAAGTACATGGGAGGGAAAAACACAAAACAAATCATAACGACACAGTACTAACTAAGGTAAATACAGGCATCTTATACTCTACAAAGATCATCATGAAATAAGGAAACACACGGAACATCGAGGGACAACTCATGTTAATTGTACCCTTAAATCCACCCCCTTATTAAACCTATCTAGATCTGATTGTGAAGGGCCAGAAACATGCTCACCAATCCCACTAGTAAGTGCAAGGTTTTGAAATCGAGTCTGTGTTTGGTCCTTTCAGGCGTTTCGTCTCCACGTGGATCCTGGATCCACTGAGAGCTGCACCACACCTCTCTCCTGAGGTGGAGGTCGGGGGCGGCTGGACACCAGTGGGCCTGGATGTCGGCGGGGTCGAGGATCGTCGGCTTGACCCTGGTCAGAGGAGCCTTGGGTTGGCTCCCATCGCTTCTTCAGTTTGTTTTTATCTCTTCTCCTTCCAACCGGAATGGCTGGAAGGTTTCTTCTCTTGGGGGTTTTTTTTTTGTTTCTTCTCCCAAGTTGGGTCGATGGCCTCTCGTTTCGGCAACGGCCCGGGGATGGTCAATGATCTCCCGATGTGTTTCCCTGGGGCGGCACGCCAGCTTCGAGACGGCCTTCTTGATGTTGGCTTTCTTCTCCCTCCTGCGAGTGCCTGCTTCTTCTTCTGAGTGTGTCTTCCGTCTGAGCTCAAGCTTTATGCAACTGCCGAAAAGTCTTCCAGATATACCTTTCTTCCAGAAACTTCCATCTCCCACCCAAATCAGGTTAGTCTTTTTTTTACTTTTGGCGGGCTGGGAGCACAGCGGGGTAGTTATTATATTTTAAAATGTTTTCGATGGCCAGTAAAGGCCATCTCTGGTCTGGAATGACCTTCATTGTATTTAATGTCCTGCTGATCTCGTTATCTAGTCCTGGGTGCTGTTCTCATGAATATCAAATTGTCCCCTTTTGTCTGGGTCAACATTTTGATGGCCTCTGTATCCAGGCCGATCTTGACTGGATCTGCATCTAATCCATATGCATATGGGTGGGTCTGGTTTTGTTCTCTCAGAAACGGCTTCCAGAACGTACTGTGGGTTGAATCCACAAAGCTGTCTGAGGTTGCGCAGGAACCATTTTAAAGTGTCCCAATAAGCTGGTCACATGGCATGGTGGCCATTTTGTATGCCCCTTTTTCTGGGCTTCTTTTAAAACAGACTTTAAAATCACGGCCTCTTCTGCAATTTGACCCTTATTAATACAAAGTCCAATTTTGCGAATCCTACACTCCCCCTGATGATACTGTAACTTGCTTGAAGTATCATAATTCTGGGTGAGCAAAATTTTCTGACTTTCCACAATCTAACCATCCCCAGTATTGACCTATCTATGACCCCACGACACATGCATTTCCCATTTCAGAAAAATCTAGTGTACATTAAGCATCTATAGATGGCAATACCTTGGAGTTAAAATCTAACAACTTACTTCCAGGCGTGGAGGGGGTCCTTATACCCCTACATCACCTAGTGCATACACATTACCTTCTAATAATAACATCACATCTAATAAAACTTCAATAATAAAAATAAAATACATACATGAAAAATTCAAAAATGCACCTGAATACATGTCAAAAATCATACAGAGGAGGGAGGGAAAACTTTAACTTTATACAAAGCTGCAAAAATCTAAATGGGTGTCTCTTCTTCTACCTGCACATAATGCTCCCTCCATTCCCCTCTATTCTCATACTTTTGTGAATGTTTGACCTTTTTACAGTGTATAAACAGTAAATAAACTACAATGACAACCTGGCACACTACAAGAATGTGGGAGGCTATCCTAATCCAGGAAGGGACTTCTATATTAGTGAACAGGTCCCACAATGGTGGGGTCACTATATCCAATATGTCTGCCCCTATCTCTAAAGTCTTCTGCTCCAGTGTGTAGAAGTGTTTCTGTAAAACAGCAACGGCTTTTAATATCTTGGTGAGGCGTTCAGGGAGAGAGGGAATGATATACCCAAAATGTGCAACGAATCACCGCAGATCGGTGAAATTCTCTTTCACAGTGATGTGAACAGTGGAAGGTTCAGGAATGGGGACAATTTGCTCTTGGGCCACTTGAACTTCTGCCCTGGGCTTGAAACAGAAGCTGCTCTCACTAACCGCTGTCCAAAGATGTGCGAGTTAGGTTGATTGGCTATGATAAATTGACCCTTAGTGTTAGGGGGATTAAATACGTGGGGTTACGGGGATAGGGTGGGATATGTGTTGGTGTTGGTGTAGGGGTTACAAGGATCGGGTGGGATATGTGTCGGTGCAGGCTCGATGGGCTGAAATGGCCTCTATCTGCACTGTGGGGTTTCTGTGTGTGTTTCTGTGTGTAACCGGACACCAACTGTGCTGTCCATGCTGGTAGTGGGGCGCTGCAGTGGTGACAAAGTATGTCCCACCTCCTATATATGCCACCTGCGGGGGCACATGGCCTTGTGCCATTGCCTCCATGGTGCAATTTATAGGCTTTGCGCCAGCAGTTCTGAACCCGCACTTTGATTTTTAATGGGCATTCAAGTGCTGGGGACACAGGATGATGTGTTCTCACCGGCTCCGGCACCCCGAGAGGTCGGTACCCGTCATTGCATGCTCCCATTGAATGACATAAGGTGGCACCCCCGTGTAGCGAATATGCGCACCCCCCTTAATGACTCCAATGTTCTCCACCCTGTATACCGGGGCAGGTTTTGCTGTCTTTGCCATCACCGGCATTCTTACCACTATACCCATAATGGTATGATTAGACCATCCACAGTACACTGGGACTGGGTAGGCCTCTGAAGCTAGTCTGAGCTGGCATGGGTTCAATGTATTCTCAAAAGGGTGGAGGGCTGCGAGGTGCTTGTTGCTGATCCAGGAGGGGACTAAACCTTGCTTTAAATTCTCCAGATTACTGCGGCCCTCACCCAGTAACCACGCCCCGTATAGCACACAAGCTTCGTTCTGCGCAGCCTGATCAGACACATTCCGATCCTCCCTGATGAGAGCATTTACCGTTCTGGCGTGTTTCTCCAGCTCAGCTATTATCTCTTTTAAGTATAGTGTCATGGCCTGGTCCTCATGTAACTCAGAACCCACTACCTTATTCTCATCAGTCAGTATCTTTCTTAACTGTGTTTTTAAACCATTGGTCTGGGTTTGCAGCTCCACATCATCCAGTGTGTTGATGACGTAAGTTCCTGTATTAAAAGCTGTGAAAATATCATTTACTGCACCCCTTCTTTGCCTCCCTACTCTGTCCAAGACCTCATGTGGTGTGGTGTACAATTCGGCTCTGTCGACATCGGCAAAGTCGAATTCATAAAATTGTTTAAAAATGTTTGTTAACAGGACCTGGTTTAATTGCTCCATTTCCCTGGGGCACTATGCTGGCAATCTTACCTCGGTGATGTTTAAAATCACCGAAGCCACCGCGTAGTGGACCCCTTGGTACAGTACCTGACCTGTGGGTAGCAATACCAATCCATTCCCGGGTCCCTTTGTCGTGGTGGGGCACCCTTCCTTGAGGGCTTTTGCTACCGGAACTGTGGGCAGGGGCTTGCGGGGTCGGGTGATGAACTCGGTGGCGTTTACTGGGATCTGAGATTATGGGACTCTGCACGGCCGTGTGCTGACGTCCCACCTCATTCCTTGTCCAGCATCCTGCAACTGTCTTTGGAAAAAGATGGAGATGCCTGTGGGGCAAGCGCGTTCTGAACCCCACATACAGATGTAGATCCCCTCATCTGGTTCCCACAATTTGTCCCAACAGACACTCAACCCCCCGTGAGTTCCCGTTATTGTCCGATGGGTGTTGTTACCCAATCTCTCCCGTTCCACAGTTGAATTCTTCATGGTGCTGCTCAACTTGCGCAGCCACCACCAGCGGTCCAAATGTACATGTCCCAAACAGTTCAAGCAAATCTTCTTGCCCATGGTGACGCTGATCCTGAGTGCAATGATCCGCACCCTGGGGCACATCAGAGATGTCTCTCTGTACGCAAACCTCGTCTGGCTGGAGCATTCAGTAGAGTTCGACCCCAGCCAGCCTGGCCATCGTCCTTCATGGAAGTAGGCAGCAGTCTCTTCAGTGTCCCGTGGGCCGGTTCCATCAGTCGCGATGGGGCCTCTTGCCCAGAGCACCCGTAAGTGGTGGAGTCCTTAGTGCGGCCCCGATAGGCCCAGCTCCACCCGATCGTCACGAACGCGACGAGGATCCCTCTCATCTTTCTCCTGGTTCCTGCAACAAATCACACAATATAGCCAGGCTCCCGAGAGATTCTGGCTCAGGTGACGGCATGATCAGGTCTTTCAACCTCGATCCAAAACTACACACATACTCTGTAGATTTAAAACTACTTAAACTCTAATCATTTTAATATTTACACACCTTAAACTTAAACCTAAACTTATGTATAGCGCCGCCCGTCCCCGGGTGGCTTGCCTAATCCCTGATTGGACTACAGCTCACCGCTCCCAGTGGCAGGGCTGCAGTGACCTGTGGCTTGGGATCCCCGCAGCCTTTTGCTGTTAATTGGGGACTGCGTTTTGTCAAGGATTTCTCAAGTTGGCTTTTACTGGGAGCTGGGGCCTCGGGCCAAGGTTTTACTGGCTGAGGCGTTCGAGTCGACCTGCGAAAAGGTACTTTGGGCATGGCTCCCTTAGCGAGTAGACCTTTGGGTAGGACCTTAGCTCTCACAGCCCGTGGCTCTTCCACGACTGTGGGCTTCGGCTCCCTCCCCTCAGGCTCCGCCCCTTCGGGAGTTGGGTCAGTGGCAGACGGCTCCTCCTCACCTGTCCCTACAGGTGGAGGATCTCTGCCCCCAATTTTGACCTCCCCCACGCTCAAGTCAAGGGCGGGACCTCCGTCCTCCGACTCCACCTCCTCCAGAATCATGTCGAGGGCGGGACCTTGTTGTTCGGGCCCCTCCTCGTCCGAATCCCAGGCCATCGGGGAAAACTCCCCCCAGGTGGGCGGGACAGCTTCTCCTTCCAAGCAGGCTACAAAGCCAGCTTGTGTGGTCTGTGACTAATCGCGCGCCCCAGGCTGATGATCTTTACCCTCAGACCTGGCTTCGGTTGCTGACACTCTTGCACCTGGCTTAAATAGTTTGCACTGGTCATGAACCATTTTGCAAACCCTTAGCTGGTCCTCTAAACTGCCAGCCCTCGCAGTTAACCTAGCGTTCTCCTCCCTTAAAGCCTGCTCAACTAACTTAGCCTCCGCAACCTGACACCGCAGGTATTCCTCCATTTTACAGGAGGTCTCTTCCTGTGCATGTCGTTCTAGAGGACACAGGTCGACAGGCTGCGCTGGCTCTAATCATTTGGGCACAGCAGTCGGGTTTCGGGAGCGACAAGACCAGTGGTGACAGCTATTTACCCCTGCAAAATCATCAGAGACCGCATTGTCTCTATGATTGATTCAATCGCAGCGGGATCCATAACTGCACCAGCTCCTTCTGCTGGGGCAGAAGCTACGGCTTGGGTTTGGGCTGGTGCTGGGGCGGCGGTCTGGGCTTGGGCTTGGGCTGCGGGAAATCTCCCTTTATTATACTTCCATGGATTTCTACAGTCCTTGCGCCAATGTCCATCCTTCCCACACCCGTAGCAATTGAGCTTGGCTTGGACAGGGCGATTACCCTCCTGACGCCACTCCTTCTTGCTTGGGGCTGCGGGTTTTGCCTCATGCACCTTTCCCTTCTGGGGAGGTGTTTCCTGACCTCTACAAATTTTGTACGGAACATTTAGCTGATGGAGCACCGTCTCCTCCAAGACACCGGGTCCTTGGGGATCAAACCAAGATCTGGCTAGGGCCTGTATCTCTGGCAAGCTGTTGGTAACCAAGCAACGCAGCCAATGAACCCGCTGTTCGTCGCTCATTGCAGCCCGTTCAGGCATACCCGGACAGCTGCATTGATACACTGCCCACAGCCTTTCTGCGAAAACCCGTGGGGGTTCTCCAGATAGCTGCACGGTCCCTTCTACACGGTCGAACGGACTACCGTCGTCCACCCCAATTACTTCTAAAACTTCCTCCCTGAGATCCGTATACCCTTTCTGTCCCCTCTTACTATCCTCTGAGAGGCACTGAAGGATTGTGCAATCCAGGGAGAAAAGCAACAGTTTCACCTGTTCCTGATCATCACAGTCATTAATGGCTGCTGATTCCTCTATCTCCCTGAAATGAATCGAGGGATCTCCCTTTACTGTGAGTCATGTGAGGTGGCTCACCATGTACCTTAATTGCTGGGCAGCGTAGGGCACCAGGAGCTGGTTCTGGTGGGGTCCGATACCGCCATCGGCAGCGTTGGGACCGAACCTCTGGTGCCGAGCGGGACACATTGGTGCCGGTCCCGGCTTTGCTACCAGTGGTTCTTCCTCACACTCCACCTCGGCTACCTCCTCTTTCACTACCCCCTCCTTTTCCGGCCAAGTCTCACTGAGGGCACGGTGGCTGGAATCAAAATTACCTCAGCTGGAATCGGCTGTTTTGATTCCTTTAAAAAGTCCATGTGACTGGCTTTCGGGCTGACGAGACACACCATGCCTTTTGCCTTTTCCAGGGCTGTTCTTAGGTCCTCTATGGTCTTCTGGCAGTGGCCGTGGTCTGTGCTCTCAAACCCATGCTCGAGGGCTAGCTTTTAAGCTGCCTTAACCTCCACTACACTCTCCTCCTGCGCTCTTAGCTGTTGTGCGAGGCGGGCGTTTTTCTCCTGGATCCATGTTTCATTGATCTTTGCCTCAGTAACCTGGGACTCCAGGTACTCTATCCTAGCCTGATGTTGACTAGCTACCACTTGGCGTTCCTGATTCAGCGGGTGAAGCGCTGTGATGAGTTTTTCCCCACCCATGGCCTTTTCCTCTATCTCTGCTGCCTGGGTTGTGATCCTGGCTGCCTGTGCTGCAACGACCCGGTCCAAGATCTGGACCTGCTTCTTGTAACACATCAGCCACACTGCCTTCTCCACTGACTCCTTATGCTCTTTGCTCTCTGTCCACCTGATGGCTGCGTCCACCGGACGCCCATCCAGTAAGAGATCGGAAATCCACTGCTTAGTGAGATTTACCTTGCCAAAGACATAATCCGCTATCCTCTCATCCATTACATATCGACCATTCAAACTTGGATCTACTACATTGCAATCCTGCTGCCAGAGTCCTGCCGCGGTCGCCATTTTCTGTAAGGGGTTTTCCTCGAGAGATTTCCCTGATGTTTCTCTCTCTAGAGGCCTCTCTCTCGTGCACAGTAAAACCTTGAGTGGTTCAACCCACTCGCCCCTTAGATTCTATACTCTGGACTTAGGGGCAGGAACTACAATGTAGAGAAAACTCTTGTAGACTAAGTTTGATGAAACAAAATGAAACTTTATTACATAAGGAAAAATATCAAATCAAATGCAAACAGATAAGAGAGTACATGGGAGGGAAAAACACAAAACAAATCATAATGACACAGTACTAACTAAGGCAAATACAGGCATCTTATACTCTACAAAGATCATCATGAAACAAGGAAACACATGGAAAATCGAGGGACAACAACTCACGTTAATTGTACCCTTAAATCCACCCCCTTACTAAACCTATCTAGATATGATTGTGAAAGGCCAGAAACATGCTCACCAATCCCACTAGGAAGTGCAAGGTTTTGAAATCGAGTCTGTGTTTGGTCCTTTCAGGTGTTTCGTCTCCACGTGGATCATGGAGCCCCTGCGAGCTGCGCCACACCTCTCTCCTGAGGTGGGGGCCGGGAGCGGCTGGACAGTGGCGGGCCATGATGTCGGCGGGTTCGAGGATCGTCGGCTCGACCCTGGTCAGAGGAGCCTTGGGCTGGCTCCCATCACTTCTTCAGTTTGTTTTTATCTCTTCTCCTTCCAACCGGGGTGGCTGGAAGGTTTCTTCTCTTGGGGTTTTATTTTTTTGTTTCTTCTCTCAAGTTGGGTCGATGGCCTCTCGTTTCGGCAACGGCCCGGGGATGGTCGGTGATCCCCCGATGTGTTTCCCCGGGGCGGGACGCCGGCTTCGAGACGGCCTTCTTGATGTTGGCTTTCTTCTTCCTCCTGCGAGTGCCTGCTTCTTATTCTGAGTGTGTCTTCCATCTGAGCTCAAGCTTTTTCCAACTGCCAAAAAGTCTTCCAGATATACCTTTCTTCCAGAAGCTTCCGTCTCCCGCCCAAATCAGGTTAGTCTTTGTTTAACTTTTGGCGGGCTGAAAGCACAGCGAGGTAGTATTATATTTTTTAATGTTTTCGATGGCCGGCAAAGGCCCATCTCTGGTCTGGATTGACCTTCATTGTTTTTAATGTCCTGCTGATCTCATTATCTAGTCCTGGGTGCTGTTCTCATGAATATGAAATTGTCCCCTTTTGTCTGGGTCAACATTTTGATGGCCTCTGTCTCCAGGCCGATCTTGACTGGATCTGCATCTAATCCATATGCATATGGGTGGGTCTGGTTTCGTTCTCTCAGAATGGGCTTCCAGAACTTACTGCGGGTTGAATCCACAAAGCTGTCTGAGGTTGCGCAGGAACCATTTTAAAGTGTCCCAATAAGCTGATCACATGGTATGGTGGCCATTTTGTATGCCCCTTTTTCTGGGCTTCTTTTAAAACAGTCTTTAAAATCACGGCCTCTTCTGCCATTTGACCCTTATTAATACAAAGTCCAATTTTGAGAATCCTACACAGCAACGGCGTACCCAGCCCAGTCGACCCGGCAAAGTCCTCCTCACCAACATCTGGGGACTAGTGCCAAAATTGGGAGAGCAGTCCCACACACAAGTCAATCAACAGCTTGACATAGTCATACTCATAGAATCATACCTCTCAGCCAATGTTCCAAATTCCTCCATCACCATCCCTGGGTATGTCCTGTCCCACCAGGGGTGGTGGCACAGTGGTATACAGTCGGGAAGGAGTTGCCCTGGGAGTCCTCAACATTGACTCCGGACCCCATGAAGTCTCATGGCTTCAGGTTCTAGCATGGGCAAGAAAACCTCCTGCTGTTTACCACCTACTGCCTCCCACAGATGATGAATCAGTACTCCTCCATGTTGACCACCACTTAGAAGAAGCACTGAGAGTAGCAAGGGCACAGAATGTACTTTGGGTTGGGGGACTTCAATGTCTATCACCAAAAGTGGCTCGGTAGCACTACTAGTGACCAAGTTGACTGAGTCCTGAAGGACATAGTTGCCAGTCTGGACCTGCGAAATGTGGTGAGAGAACCAACACCAGGGAAAAACCTGCTTGATATTGTCGTCATCAATCTACCTGTCACAGATGCATCTGTCCATGACAACATTGGTAGCAGTGATCACTGCACACTAATTGTGGAGACAAAGTCTTGTCTTCACACTAAGGACGCCCTCCATCATGTTGTGTGGCACTACCACTGTGCTAAATGAGATAGATTCAGAACAGATCTAGCAGCTCAAAACTGGGCAGAATTGTATTCCATCACAATCTGTAGCCTCATGGCCTGGCATATCCCTCACTCTACCATTACCATCAAGCCAGAGGAACAACCCTGGTACAATAAGGAGTGTAGAAGTGCATGCCAGGAGCAGCACCAGGCGTACCTAAAAATGAGGTGTCAACCTAGGGAAGTTGCAACACAGGACTACAAGAATGCTAAAAAGCAGAAGCAGCATGCTAAGACAGGGCTAAGCGATCCAACAATCAACGGATCAGATCAAAGTTCTGCAGTCCTGCCACATCCAGTGGTGAATGCTGGTGGACCATTAAACAACTAACGGGAGGAGGAGGTTCCATGAATATCCCTATCCTCAATGATGGTGGAGCACACCACATGAGTGCAAAAGACAATGCTGAAGCGTTTTGCAACCATCTTCAGCCAGAAGTGCAGAGTGGATGATTCATATCAGCCTCCCCCTGAGGTCCCAACCACCACAGAAGCCAGTCTTCATCCAATTCGATTCACTCCACATGATATCAAGAAATGGCTGAGCGCACTGGATACAGCAAGGGCGGTGATAGCTGATCCAATGGCAGAGTCCACAGAGTCAGCATTGGGAGGGGTGAGCGAGATGGGATGGAGGTGGGAAAGATTAGCCCTCAGCGGGAACGCTGACTAAGAAGGTTAACGAGAGAGTAGAATGGGGCAGTTGGGGTTGCTGCTCATAAGGACACAGCAACGAATGCCTCGAAGAGGCCTTCGAGCATGCCAAGAGAGGACCAGAGGGAAGCTGTAGGTTTATCTGAGAGGGAGTCAAGCCTGGGATGGCGACAGGAGAGTAGGGTGGTCGAAGAATAATGAAGGGTTGGGTTACGGATTTCAGAGGGCACAATACCCGAAAGGGAGAAAAGAAATGAGGCATGATGACAGGAGCGAGGGGTCTAGGAGGGGTAAAGAGAAAAGAAGATAAAGGGGGGAATTTTTAGAGAGAAAATGTGTGGTTTGGAGGCGGGGGATGGGTGGTGGTGAAGTGAAAGTTGGAAAAACCTAAAACCCGACACCAACCTGCCTCCAACCCGTCACTTTCACCTTTTACTCAGACGGGACGGGAGGCGGGCAGCCAACCCGCTGCCAGGAGGCAGGTTGACAATTTAAATATGATAATGAGCCTGAAGCCTGCAGGTTTAACTGCAGGCAGCCAGGTAGCGCACAGGATGCAGCAAAGGCTATGGGCTCAGACATCATCCCACTGTCGTGCTGAAGACTTGTACTCCAGAACTAGCCGCGCCTCTAGCCAACCTTTTCCAGTACAGCTATAACACTGGCATCTATCCGACAATATGGAAAACTGCCCAGTTATGTCCTGTCCACAAAAAGCAGGACAAATCCATTCTGGTCAATTACTGCCCCATCAGTCTACTCTCAATCATCAGCAAAGTGATGGAAGGTGTCATCGACAGTGCTATCAAGCAGCACTTACTCACCAATAACCTGCTCACTGATGCCCAGTTTGGGTTCCACCAGGACCACTCGGCTCCCGACCTCATTACAACCTTGGTCCAAACATGGACAAAAGTGCTGAATTCCAGAGGTGAGGTGAGAGTGATTGCCTTTGACATCAAAGCAGCATCTGACCGAGTCTGGCACCAAGGAGCCCTCGTAAAACTGAAGTCAATGGGAATCAGGGGGAAAATTCTCCACTGGCTGGAGTCATACCTAGCACAAAGGAAGATGGTTGTGGTGGTTGAAGGTCAATTATCACAGCCCCAGGACATCGCTGCGGGAGTTCCTCAGGGCAGTGTCCTAGGCCCAACCATCTTCAACTGCTTCATCAATGACCTTCCCTCCATCATAATGTCAGAAATGGGGATGTTCGCTGATGACTGCACAGTGTTCAGTGCGATTCGCAATTCCTCAGATAATGAAGCAGTCCATGCCCGCATGCTGCCAGACTTGGACGAAGTTCAGGCTTGGGCTGATAAGTAGCAGGTAACATTCGCGCCACACAAGAGCCAGGCAATGACTATCTCCAACAAGCGAGCATCTAACCACCGCCCCTTGAAATTCAACAGGATTACCATCGCCGAACCCCCCACCATCAATATCCTGGGGGTCACCATTGCCCAGAAACTTAACTGGACCAGCCACATAAATACTGTGGCAACAACCGCAGGTCAGAGGCTGGGTATTCTGTGGTGAGTATCTCACCTCCTGTCTCCCCAAAGCCATTCCACCATCGACAAGGCACAAGTCAGGAGTGTGATGGAATACTCTCCACTTGCCTGGATGAGTGCAGCTCCAAAAACACTCAAGAAGCTCAACACCATCCAAGACAAAGCAGGCCACTTGATTGGCACCCCATACACCACCTTAAACATTCACTCCCTCCACCACCGGCGTGCCATGGCTGCCGTGTGTACCATCTATAAGATGCACTGCAGCAATTCGCCAAGGCTTCTTCAGCAGCACCTCCCAAACCCATGACCTCTACCAGCTAGAAGGACAAGGGCAGCAGGCGCATGGGAACACCACCACCTCCAAGTTCCCTCCAAGTCACACACCATCCCGACTTAGAAGTATATCACCGTTCCTTCACCATCGCTGGGTAAAAATCCTGGAACTCCCTCCCTAACAGCACTGTAGGAGTACCATCACATCATGGACACAGGGCAGCACGGTGGCATAGTGGTTAGCACTGTTGCCTCACAGCGCCAGGGACCCGGGTTCGAATCCGGCCTCAGGCGACTGTCTGTGTGGAGTTTGCACATTCTCCCCGTGTTTGCGTGGGTTTCCTCCGAGTGCTCCGGTTTCCTCCCACAGTCCAAAGATGTGCAGGTTAGGTTGATTGGCCATGATAAATTGACCCTTAGTGTTAGGGGGATTAAATATGTGGGGTTACAGGATAGGGTGGGATATGTGTTGGTGTAGGGGTTACGGGGATCGGGTGGGATATGTGTCGGTGCAGGCTCGATGGGCCGAAATGGCCTCTATCTGCACTGTGGGGTTTCTGTGATTCTGTGACTGCAGCAGTTCAAGAATGCGGCTCACCACCACCTCACGGACTGCAGCAGTTCAAGAATGCGGCTCACCACCACCTTCACAAGGGCAACTAGGGATGGGTAATAAATGCTGGCCCTGCCAGCGACGCCCACATCCCATGAACAAATTTTTAAAAAGTCAGGTGTTCCGGGGCTCAGAATTCCTGGTAGCAGCAACGAGGCGGCCACAGCCTCGGGGAACAATCCTTGTGGGCTGGGAGGAGCAGGAGTGTTTCCTCCCAGCCCCCCAAGCTCCCCTCACCAGCAACCTGCACCCCATGGGGTCGGGAATGTAGGGGTTGTTGGTTGGGTGGTCTGTTTGGCCCGGGCCTGACCCAGTGGGCGTTTTCGAGGCGTCCCCACACTCCTGCTCAGTTCTGACACTGGGATCCTACCAGGCAGCTGATGCGCAGAATAACAAGCTCGAGACAGACAAGCAGGTGAAAGGTTAAAATAATAACGGTTTTATTGAGAGAAAAATAAAACAAAATAAGCAAGCAGAGAAATTAATTGGTTCAACGATACTAAACCAAGGCTACAGCTCTATACACTTTAAAAGAAAAAAAAAGGAATACTATATATTCAAAACAGAGGGCACGCGAGTGCGGGAGGGAGTACGACACATCGAGGGGTATCACACATTAACACTCCCCTTAGCCTTATCCCCACCTCCTACACTATCCCTAACCTAGGTCGAACTCTCATGCTCACCCAACGCATTGGAACAAAGGCCTTTAGGTTGTCCTGGGACTGCAGCTTTAGTTGGTCTGGCCTGGTAAAGTTCAGTGTGCACTGGCCACACACTCTCCCGTCAGTCAGGTAGTGGACCTTCCTCCTTGGCTGGGCGAAAAGGCTTCCCTCCTGGGTCGGGCTGCGCCATTTAGCGAGGCCCGCTCTGGGCTCCGGTCCATACCAGGATGATGCACTCCGTCCTGTGTCTTCCTGGTTCCACTCTGAATCCCTGCCTGAGGTGGTGGGCCTGGGCGGTGGGGGGGGAACAGTCAGGTTTAAATCGGGAGGCAGTACGGACCGGGAGCTTCGCCTGCTTACCAAAGCATGGGCCTGCTGCACATAGCCTTCCCCGTCTTGGAGACTGCTTCTCCCAGTAGAGTCCTCGAAGTTTCCCTTTTGCAGCGAAGTCCCAGGATGAAATCGAAGTGAAGTGTAGAAGCTGTCTCTTCCGAAGTGTGTTCCAAGTCGAAGTCTCTCGAACTGCTCTTTCTGTCTGCTTACTAAAAACAGCTATACTCTCTCGATCTGCCTTGCCTCCCCCAGATCGAGAGGTGTCCCAGGTTACTTCGTTAACTGTAAATGGCTGCAAAACGGCCGATTTCCCACTAACGGCCTTATCACCGGCCCTCATTGTTTTTGGTTTCAGTCACACAATGGTGTCTCTGGTGCCTAGTCCTCTAAAACGGTTTCTGATATGATTGGATCTGTTAGGATGGGCCCGATGATGGTTTTAACTAGCTTAACCCTGATTGCAGTGCAACCAGGTTCATTGTTCTTACCGGCCTACTGGCGACTTGCTATTACATATTCAATTCCATGTCTGGCCTGGAATCCACATAGGGACTGTAGAATTCCAGGCCCTGTCTCCAGTCTTGTTGCTGGGGAGAAAAATGACTCGCTTCCAGCAGCTTTCTGGTCACGTGTCCCAGAACTCCATTTTGTACGTTTAAAAAGTGGCCAACTTTGTTTGATTCGGAAAGCAGGCGAGGTGGGGGAATTTTGCAAACTCCCTACAGGAATTGGACCCCTCCTCCGGGGGCAGGGATCGGACACTCCCCGTTAAAACTCCACAACGTGCTGGGAAACCTGGAATTCTGGGTTTCCCACCATCTACCGGGTACCCCTGCACCTTGTGGGTGGCTAATGTGTAAATCCCGGTCAAAAATTGGGAGAATAAAGTGGAAATGGAAGTGATGGTCTCCAGAATGGCAGCCAAACACGCACGTGAATGGACACAGGGAAAACTCAATTTACTTAGGCCTCGTTACGTAGCAAGATTAGGATACATATATCCTGGTAGTAAATAGGGAATAGAGAGGAGACAATAGAAGGGAGTCCAGAGTTAAAGTCAGAGCTCCCTCACTCCATGACAAGCCAATATTGCATATTTAGGAAGTATTATAAATTAGGTTCATTTGGAAAATAATGCCCTGTAAAGTCAGAAAGCTTCTCTGCATGCATAAATGTTCCACTTTAAGACTTGATCGATAAGCTAATGATATATTCAATTCTCAGATCATAAAACAATCTTCTCACTTCCTAACCGCCTGAGGAAGAATTATATGAATTACAGCCTCGCCATAAATTTTACTTTAAAAAAAATTATGGGGTAGATATTTGGAGAAATGTGATCAGTAAATTTACCATCTAATTACCAGATGGAAAATTGAAATGTAGGTACTTAGAATACTGAGAGCAAATATTCTGATACAAGTTTAATACATTAGGAAATGATTACCAGGAGTAATTAAAGCATTGAATAAACAAAAAGCTACTCAGTCCATTAAGCCCACTACTCCTGCAGAGAGTGTACAGCATTAGCCATCATGAATGCCACCCAATCTATTTCAGGAAAGTATCTGCATAAATACTTTAAGATCCCCAAATGTAATCGTGAATGTATAGTCAGCCTCGTTTAACAGTTCTCCACAGGTGACATTTTCCACACCCAGAAATGAGCATGCTCCCTCAGAACACTTAATCATCTCAATCTATACTCTTCCTAAAACCTGCAATGTTATTTCTTTTGTTTTCCAGGTCAACTTTCTCTCTTCTCCCCACCCCCACCCCCGCCGCGCCCCTCACTTTACTGAAGATGTTGTCCCCTTGCTGTGGTTCTGTTCCACAGGGATTGTTCACCCTGTACCACACCTAAATGCCCATTATTGTCAAACAGACTGTGGGCTAGAAATTCAGTATAGCCACTTTTGGGGCGGTAAAGTCGGGCAGCCGCTAAAGTTTGCGCCCGGCGCAAAGTCGAGGCCACTTCGCCGATATTCAGTAGCATCGCCCTAAGAGGTTGCTGCAGCGCTAAAACTGGCGATGCACGACTATCTTTAGGCGCTAAGCCGGCGGTGCTGAGCGATACCGCCGAGGCTGGGCGCAGCGCAGGTGCGGTCATTTCTTGATTGACGGCAGACCCGCTGGCGCCGGCCATCTCTTAAAGGGGGAAGGGTCGAGTTGTTTGGCTGCCACGCCCTGGACACTGCAGCCCTCCAGCTAGGCCTGAGCACTGCTGCTGCACCTATTTAGCGACCAGGACGATGCAGAAGGCCCGGGAAAGAGCGCAGTGCTTTACTGAAGCTGACCTGAGGCTGCTGGTTCGCGCTGTGGAGCGAAGACGCCATATTTTGTTTCCAGACAGTGGCAAGAAGCCGGTGACCAGCGTCTTCCGCAAAGCCTGGAGGGATGTCTCCAACAGGGTGACATCCAACAGTGTGGTTGGCAGGACTCCTGTACAATGCAGGAAGAAGTTTAATGACCTCACTAGGATTGTCAAGGTGAGTACCCTTTCCAGTGTCCTCCTCATCCTTGCATGTGCACCTCACATTATGGGCAAAGGGACCTGAAAGGCCTAATGGCCAGCCCTCATCCAGCAGCTATGGGACTGGCATGACCATCAATTGCACATTCTGCACTTTACACACTGTCCAAGCTATTCCACCATGGGAGGCTGTGCAGACAAGATCAGGGCTACACACCGTACTTAGAGGCCATCCTTTCTCTTGCAGGCCAAGCTGGCTAACAACAAGCGTAGCCAGCTTGCGACTGGGGGAGGCGGGCCTCAGCACCAGGAGCTCACCGACCTAGACCAGCGCGTGGAGCGCATCATGGGAGTCCGTGTCATTGGCCCCGTTGCCACTGGAGATGCCGACCCTGTTCTGGGCACCAATGGTGAGGACATGACCTTTTGGACCTCTCTCATTCCACTTGCGCATCAGATCAACATCCTTTGCCACTGTCCGACCAATGCGGTGAATGGCACCACTCATGCCTCCCTCGCTGACGCCCTGTCCTCACTCTAAAGCTACTGTTGTGCCTTCCTGCTTTCAGATGGTGAGGCGCCAGGTGAGGAGGAGGTCCCTGAAGCTGCCAGTGTCAGCCCCTCAGAAGAGGAGGAAGAGGAGGAGGAAGAGGAAGGCGGCCCATCAGTGGCACCCTCAGCCGCGCCAACCCATGGCAATGTAGGGGACACGTCTTCCCTGGAGGGGAGCCTGGGGGAAGGGTCGGAGGGGAGTCCAGTTCCTGGGCCCAGCGGCCTGCAGCAACGCGGGAGGGGTGGGGAAGCTCGGCGGCCTTCTCCCCAGAGGGTGAGTGCGGCCTCCAGTCCGGCGACGGTCAGCACAGAGGAGGTGCGCCTCCTCGAGGAAATGACCGTCGACTCGGAGCGCAGGCACACGGAGCTCATGGGGGTAGTGGCACGGATGCCTGACGCCATAGAGTCATTGGCTAAGAGTGTCAAGGAAGTCGGTGCAGCTCAGGCCAGGAGTCTGCAGCAATTCGGGGCAGCTCAGGCCAGGAGTCTGCAGCAATTCGGGGCAGCTCAGGCCAGGAGTCTGCAGCAATTCGGGGCAGCTCAGGACAGGAGTCTGGAGGTAGTCGGTGCATCTCAGGCCAGGAGTCTGCAGGAAGTCGGGGCAGCTCAGGACAGGATTCTGCAGCAATTCGGGGCAGCTCAGGACAGGAGTCTGCAGCAATTTGGGGCAGCTCAGGACAGGATTCTGCAGCAATTCGGTGCAGCTCAGGACAGGAGTCTGCAGGAAGTCGGGGCAGCTCAGGCAGCTAGTAGCCAAATGATCAGTGGTGCCGTCCAGTCACTGGCTGGTCTGATGCGGTCACAGACCAGGGCAACACGGGCACTAACTGCTGCCACACTCGCTGCGTCAGCCAGGCATCGCCAGGGCACCCGCCGCGCTGCAGCAGCACAGCGGTCTGTCCTTCAGCAGATTGCTGCGCATGCTGCAGTGCTGGCCCGGGCGAGTGCCAGTGTCTCAGGCGACCAGCGAGCGCCTGCCATCAGCCAGCTTGCTCCCATTCCTGCAGCCGCCACTGCCACTCCCCCAGTGGAGCTGCCATGAGCTGCTGGACAGACTGATGCTGCCCAGCCACAGCTGCAGCAGTCACCAGCTGGCCCCTCGAGGGCCAGAGCTCGTCTAGGCCGACCCCCAAGGGCATCTGCCGTCACGCCATGTGCCCCTCAGGAGCCTTCCCCCAGCCTTGCTGCAGCCACTGGGCTCACTTTGAGGAGGAGCAGCAGGGCAGGCAGGGGCAATGCAAAGATGCCCAAGGCATCGCCCTCGCGGGCCAAAAACTAGAATGTGTGGGCAGTTGTGTTTGTTTTTTGAGGCCGAGAATTGGATGTTTGTTTTTTGAAGGCCGAGGATGTGATGTTTGTTTTTTACGAAGGCCGAGGATGACGGTCATTTTTGTTGCACTGTTTTGTTAATCCTCTCCAGGTTGTGGGAGCGAGTAATGTGTCTGACTGTTTTTTGGGGGTTTGTTCTGTTTTTGTTCTTCTTGCGGGAAGGGCACTGAGTTTGTGGAATAAACCATTTTCTTTATTCAGATTGTCCATGTTTGAACTTTGAAGTTTTTGTTGCCTTAACTGGCTGAGGGCTTGCGGAGTGGCTGCATTCATGTTCTTTCATTGGCACAAGCCATTCCCTGACAGGGGGCCTAGAACCTACGTTCAATAAGCCGCCGACGGGTGGCCCTTGCACCTTGTGCCTCCCTCCTGTGCTGGTCCTCCTCCTCCTCCTCCTCCTGCTCCTCCTGCTCCTCCTCCTGAGGTGGTGCTCCAACCTGAGGTGGCAGTGCCTGAGTCCTGCGGATAGCCAGGTTGTGCAGCATGCAGCAAACGACCACGAAATGGGAGACTCGCTCCGGCGAATACTGCAGGGCTCCGCCAGAACGATCCAGGCAGCGGAACCGTTGCTTCAGGACGCCAATTGTTTGTTCGATGATGTTCCTGGTCGCTTGATGGCCCTCGTTGTATCGCTCTTCAGCAGGGGTCCTGGGCGCGCGGAGCGGGGTCATGAGCCAGGTACACAAAGGGTAGCCTTTGTCCCCGATAAGCCATCCTCTTGGGTGAGGCTGTGCCTGGAACATGTCAGCCACAGTTGTCTGTCGCAGGATAAAGGCATCGTGGCTGCTGCCTGGAAAGCAGGCATTGACAGCTAGGATGCATTGCCTGTGGTCACACACCAGCTGTACGTTGAGGGAACGGTAGCCCTTCCGGTTGCGGTAATCCTCGGCATTCTCCAGAGGTGCCCGCAAAGCCACATGCGTGCAGTCAATGGCGCCCTGCACCATGGGGAAGGCAGCTATTCTTGCAAATACCATTGCACGCTGCTGCTGCTTCTCCAGGGTCATGGGGAAGGAGATGAATTGACGTCTCCTTCTGAAAAGGGCATTGGTCACCTGGTGGATGCAGCAATGCACGGCGAACTGGGAGATGTTAGCAATGTCCGCAGCAGCGGATTGGAAGGAGCCGGTGGCATAGAAGTTCAGAGCCACCGTCACCTTCACTGCCACCGACAGAGACGTCCTGCACCTCAGCTGTGGCTGCAGATCTCTCTGAAGCAGCTGGCAGATCTCTGTGACCACCTCCCTTCTGAATCGCAGCCTCCGAACACACTGCTCGTCAGACATGTTGACATAGGGTATACCACCAGCAGTTCTCCTGAGTGGGTAAGGCCTCCCTTGCCGACGCCTGTTGCCCCCTCTGCGTCTAGCCAGGGCTGCCACTCTCTCACGCCGTCTGTGAGCCCTTTGGACGTAATGCTGCAAGCCAGCGTTGACAGCCCCCATAATATGCTGGGAAACAATGAGATATCAATGAAGGCAAAGAGAATTGCAAAGCTGTGGCCTGAAGCCAGAAATACCTGTCCTAGTGTTGGGCCAAAGCAGTAAGCTCTCTACCTTGGTCTCTCTCCAAAAATCCGTCTCACAAGAGTGAGTGCTGCAAAATGGCTGCCCTTTATAGTGCAGGGGAAGTGCCCTTTAATTTGCGCTCCCCGCGGCCCGCATCGGCTGTGCACCGTTCCACTCCACAGTCGTTAGGGCCGCCAGGCGCACAATGGGGCGGCGCGACTGAAGTTCCGGTTTGGGGCGCACAAAGGGCGTTGCACGAGGAAATGACGTCATGATCTGCGCGCGCAAAGACTTTGCGCCGGCGCTAAATGTCTACTGAAGTTGGGGCGAGGCGCAGATCGTGCTGCGTCCGGGCGCTAAGCGCCTAGCGCTCGAGATCTACTCCTCCTAAGGCGCTAACGGCTGGCGCAGCCAACTGAATTTCTAGGCCTGTGTGTCCTAGTGGTTTAGCCCTATCATATCAGCCTATCTAAAATAAGACTCTTTTATGTGTAAATTTAATGTAAAATGACAATTTAGTCACTTATTAGAAAGTGGATCCAATTAACTTAACTGACTCAAAATATTCTGATATTTCAAATCTTAGATCTTCAGTGTGACAAATCATGGTTAGACCAGGTTTTATTGCTATCTACAGACTTAACCCAACACACTAATATCCGTTTTTTAGTGCATGACAACATTCCCAATTAAAAATGAGCATTTAAACCTGATAAATTTTGATGTATCATGGAGCAGTACTAATAATTTCTTCCAACTCATCCTAATATATATGTGACTTGAACTAAAATATGTCACCATGTCATGATTTTCATATTTTCATTAAAATATACTGCGAACAAGAAGCCAGCCTGTGTTCTACACTGCAGCCTGGAAGTTCCGCTAGGTTGCACTGGTACTCCCAGTGCAATCCGCCACGAAATTTGCCAAACCAGCACAGAAGATTGCGGAATTTCAAGCGCAAGTTACGTTCAGCATAAATAGTTTCCACGATCTTTACACTGGTTTAAAAAAATCGAGCTGGAATCCGGCCCCTCCACAAAACTGGCCACGCCCACCATATTGAATGAATCACCACCACGAGTTTCCGTTAATTGCACTGGTTTGCAGGCCTTTGAGGAGGCTCTTAAAATGAAGCTCGCTTTTTTTTTAGGCACCAAGACACTAATGGTCACCCTTTAAAAGATTTTAAATGTTTAAAAAATATTTAATTTATGAAGAAACTGGTTACTGTACACCAATGAAACTGGTACGTGGTTCTATATAGTTTTTTGACGTCATTTTCAGTTATTTAAAAACAGGTTATTCGCAGGGGGCAGACTAGACAATCTGAATAAAAATACTTATTTTTTTGTGATAAACCCACTTTCAGCTGTATTAATAAAACTGCACCGGGTCACCACTCCTAAACAAATCTTGGAATATTTTTCAATGGGAAAAAAAATGTTGTTCTAAAACACTGCTCGAATGCACTGATTCATGGCAGATATTTTGTTCGGCGATATGCAAATGAGTGGAACCTTGCGCAAAAAAATTCAATTCGGAAAATTAACACAATTCTGAGCGAAGTTTGTGCCCGGATTGCTGATTGCGCCTGTACTGACCACGCTAGACATGCTCCTATCCAGTTATCCAGCAAGTTAAACACTTATTCAAAATAATTCTTCGTGAAGCCGTTTGCTGTTTGAAGCCTTTACTTGAACAATTTTTGTGAAACTGTAAACAAAGACAAAGTATGTTTTGTACATAAACTGAGTACTATACATTCGATATTACATAAGATAGAAACATATTTACAACAGTAGAATAGACTAATTGGATAACTAATTAACATTTGGACTAACTTCTGTAACTATCAAATATTGTCAAAATACTACTCTGACAACGTTGCTATTAAGCTAACAAACAAAGATACTCACAGATATTGTGCTTGGCCTAACATATGAAATCAGATTACATTGGATTGTGAAACCCTCATGGAATCCTCCATTACTGCCAGGTTCTTCCTGGAATTCTACTTCCTGGGATTCTACTTCCTGGGTTATACAGGAAGAAAGGTACAAAGGTCAAATGACCTCTCACAGGAAGAAAGGAACAAAGGTCAAATGACCTCTCACAGGAAGAAAGGAACAAAGGTCAAATGACCTCACACAGGAAGAAAGGAACAAAGGTCAAATGACCTCTGTTTCATACAAACACACTGCTAACACAATAACCACCACCAGAGGGTGCTACTGCATGTAAAAATGCCCATCGGTCCAGAACACTCCCCGTCTTGTGAGGAATGGAACTTTGTGAACCCAACTGCAGGAAGGCAAACTGAGGCAGAGGTTAGGTTGCAAAAACAAAGATAGACTTTACTTGAAATAAACAAAATAACAACAGCACAGATACAGGCTAGCAGGCCGGCAAGGGGTAAAAAGCACTAGTGTGTGTAGTCTATAGGCCTCCGAACAGTGGCAAATCTGTTGGATGGAGTATCAATCAGGAAATAGTTGAGGCTTGTAATAAGGGAACATCTATAATTATGGGGGATTTTAACTATCATATTAATTGGACAAATCAAATTGGGGAGGGCTGTCTTGAGGATGAGTTCATTGAGTGTATTAGGGATGGGTTTCTTGAGCAGTATGTAACTGAACCGACCAGGGGGCAAGCAACATTAGATCTGGTCCTGTGTAACGAGACAGGATTAATTAAAATGTCCTAGTAAGGATCCCCTTGGAATGAGTGACCATAACATGGTTGAATTCCATATTCAATTAGAGGGTGAGAAGGTTGGATCTCAAACAAGCATGCTAAGCTTGAATAAAGGAGACTATGAAGGGATGAGAGCGGAATTGAGTAGAGTGGATTGGGAAAATAGGTTAAAGGGTAAGACAATACATGATCAGTGGTGTACATTTAAGGAGTTATTTTACAACAGCCAAAAAATATATATTCCACTGAGAAGAAAAGGATGTAAAAGAAAAGACAGCCATCCGTGGCTAAGTAAAGAAATTAAGGATAGTATTCGACTAAAAACAAGGGCATATAAGGGAGCCAAATCTAATGGGAGGATAGAGGATTGGGAAAACTTTAAAAGATAGCAAAAAATAACAAAGAGATTGATTAAGAAAGGGAAGATAGATTTTGAAAGTAAATTAGCAAAAAATATAAAAACAGATAGTAAGAGTTTTTATAGTTATATAAAAAGAAAAAGGGTGGCTAAAGTAAATGTTGGTCCCTTAGAGGATGAGACCGGGAAATTAATGGCGGGAAATATGGAGATGGCAAAAACACTGAATTAATATTTTATATCAGTCTTTACAGTAGAAGACACTAAGAATATCCCAACACTGGACAAACAGGGGGCTAAAGGGGGGGAGGAGCTAAACACGATCAAAATCACTAAGGAAGTGGAACTCGGTAAAATAATGGGACTCAAGGTGAATAAATCACCTGGACCTGATGGTTTATATCCTAGGGTCTTGAGGGAAGTGGCGGTAGGGATTGTGGATGTATTGGTAATCATTTTCCAAAACTCCCTGGACTCAGCAAAGGTCCCGGCAGACTGGAAAACTGCTAATGTCAGACCCTTATTTAAAAAGGGCAGTAGACAGAAGGCTGGAAACTATAGACCGGTTAGCCTAACATCTGTGGTAGGTAAAATTTTGGAGTCCATTATTAAGGAGACAGTAACAGGAGAGTTGGATAATCATAATTTAATAGGACAAAGTCAGCATGGTTTTATGAAGGGGAAGTCATGTTTGACAAATTTGCTGGAGTTCTTTGAGGAAGTAACATATAGGGTGGATAAAGGGGAACCAGTGGACGTAGTGTATTTAGACTTCCAAAAGGCATTTGACAAGGTGCCACACAAAAGATTATTGTTTAAGATAAAAAATCACGGGATTGGGGGTAATATTCTGGCATGGATAGAGGATTGGCTATCTAACAGAAGGCAGAGAGTTGGGATAAATGGTTCATTCTCAGACTGGCAATCAGTAACAAGTGGTGTTCCGCAGGGGTCAGTGCTGGGTCCCCAACTCTTTACAATCTGTATTAACGATTTGGAGGAGGGGACCGAGTGTAACATATCAAAGTTTGCAGATGATACTAAGATGGGAGGGAAAGTAGTGAGTGAGGAGGACATAAAAAACCTGCAAGGGGACATTGACAGGCTAAGTAAGTGGGCAGAGATTTGGCAGATGGAATACAATACTGGAAAGTGTGAGGTTATGCACTTTGGCAGGAAAAATCATAGAGCAAGTTATTATCTTAATGGCAAGAAACTTGAAAGTACTGAAGTACAAAGGGATCTGGGGGTCCTGGTGCACAAAACTCAAAAGGTTAGTATGCAGGTGCAGCAAGTGATTAAGAAGGCCAATGGAATGTTGGCTTTCATTGCTAGGGGGATAGAATATAAAAATAAGGAGGTATTGCTTCAGTTGTACAAGGTATTGGTGAGACCGCACCTGGAATACTGCGTACAGTTTTGGTGTCCATACTTAAGAAAGGACATACTTGCTCTCAAGTCAGTACAAAGAAGGTTCACTCGGTTAATCCCGGGGATGAGGGGATGGACATATGAGGAGAGGTTGAGTAGATTGGGACTCTACTCATTGGAGTTCAGAAGAATGAGAGGCGATCTTATTGAAACATATAAGATTGTGAAGGGGTTGGATCGGGTGGATGCGGGGAGGATGTTCCCGATGATGGGTGAAACTAGAACTAGGGGGCATAGTCTTAGAATAAGTGGCTGCTCTTTCAAAACTGAGATGAGGAGGAACTACTTCACTCAGAGGGTGGTAGGTCCATGGAATATGCTGCCCCAAAAAGCTGTAGAAGCTACATCATTACATAAATTTAAAACAGAAATAGACAGTTTCCTAGAAGTAAAGGGAATTAAGGGTTACGGGGAGCGGGCAGGAATTTGGACATGAGTCTAGGTTCGGATCGGTCATGGCCCTGTGGGTAGCAGAGCGGGCCCAGGGGCCGTGTAGCCTGATCCTGCTCCTATTTCGTGTGTCTAATTCTGTTAGATTCAGGAGATGGTTCTGTGATAGTAGATTGGCGGTTAGGATCAGATCAGCCATGATCTTATTGAATGGCGGAGCAGGCTCGAGGGGCCGATTGGCCTACTCCTACTCCTGCTTCTATTTCTTATGTTCTTATGTAAGAGGAATCACAAGGCAGTGAATCTCAAGACTGAGCAATGAACATAAAACTAAGCAACACTTAAATAGTAGGCAAATAACCATGCACAGGTGAGTACAATTAGGAATAAAGAAGGACACAATTAAGAGTTCATGGTGTCCTCTGGTGGCGAGGCGAGGCAGAACCTGGGTCATTCCTGACAGGACCCCCCCCCCTAGGAACGGCCCCTGACGTTTCCCCAGAAGGTCCATGGCGGCGACGAAGAAAGTTCCGCACTTAATCGCGATCCTGGATGTTCCGGTCCGGGACCCAGGAGCGTTCCTCCGGACCATATCCCTCCCAGTCCACCAGGAACTGGAGGCTCCCACGAACCCGGTGAGAGTCCATCAGGCAACAGACCGTGTAGGCAGGCTGGCCTTCGATGATGCGGGGAGCAGGAGGAGGCCTCGTGGCGGGCGCCAGGGAACTGATGGCCACTGGCCGGAGCCGGGAGGCATGGAAGGTAGGATGAATCCACATTGAGCGGGGCAGCTGGAGACAGTAGGACACCGGGTTGACCTTCCTCAACACCATGAAGGGACCGGTGAAACGGGGCGCCAGCTTGCGGGACTCCACTCGCAGCGGGAGATCCTGCGTAGAAAGCCAAGCCCTCTGACCAGGACGGAATGAAGGAGCCGGTCTGCGCCGCTTGTTGGCCTGGATCTGTCGTTGCCGAGAAGCTCGTTGTAAGGCCAGCCGCGCTCTCCTCCAGGTCCGTCGACAGCGCTGGACAAACTTCTCCGCGGAGGGAACCCCCACCTCGAGCTCCTGCTCCTGGAACAGTGGGGGCTGAAAACCAAACTGGCACTCAAATGGCGACATTCCTGTGGGGGAGCAGCACAAGGTGTTGTGCGCGTGCTCCGCCCAGACGATGTGACGACTCCAGGTCGCAGGGTTAGCAGACACGAGACACCTCAGGGTCGTCTCCAGGTCTTGGTTGATCCGTTCTGTTTGACCACTAGACTGAGGGTGGAAACCCGAGGAAAGGCTGTCAGTAGCTCCAATGAGCTTGTAGAAAGCTCTCCAAAACTGGGAGGCGAATTGTGGACCACGATCAGAGACGATGTCAAGAGGCAAACCGAAAAACCTGAAAACATGCTGGAGCATGAGCTCGGCTGTCTCTTGGGCTGAGGGAAGCTTGGGCAAGGGCAGAAAGCGACAGGCTTTGGAGAAGCGATCTACGATGACCAGAATGACAGTGTTGCCTTGAGATGGTGGAAGGCCTGTGATGAAATCCACAGAGAGGTGTGACCAGGGGCGGGTGGGAATGGGGAGAGGATGCAGTAAACCCTGGGGGTGAGATCGAGGGTTCTTGTTTCGTGCACAAATGGCACAAGCTGCCACGAACGCCTTTACGTCCTTCTCCATGGTGGGCCACCAGAACCTTCTGCGAAGGAACTCCAGCGTCCTGGATGTGCCTGGATGACCGGTGAGTCGCGACGAATGCCCCCACTGCAGGACTTGTGAGCGTGCCGTGTTGGGAACAAAAAAGGCGACCTGGTGGGCCGTTGCCAGGGTCTGCCTCCCTCTGTTGCGCCTTTCTGACCAGCGTCTCGATCCCCCAGCGAACCGGTGCTACAATTCGAGAAGTAGGAAGAATAGGTTCTGGTTGTCTCTCCCGCTCGGGTGGATCAAATTGCTTGGAGAGAGCATCAGGCTTGAGATTCTTGGATCCTGGACGATATGACAGGACAAAGTCGATACGATTGAAAAACAGTGCCCAGCGAGCTTGACGAGAGTTAAGCCGTTTGGCCTCCTGGATATAGGCCAGATTCTTATGGTCTGTCCAGACAATGAACGGGTGTTTAGACCCCTCCAACCAATGTCTCCACTCCTCCAGTGCCAACTTAACTGCTAGTAGTTCCCTGTTTCCAATATCGTAGTTTCGTTCTGCAGGAGTAAGTCGGCGAGAAAAGAAGGCGCAAGGGTGCAGTTTGTTGTCGTTAGACCGCTGGGACAAAACGGCACCCTCTCCTATATCAGAGGCATCCACCTCGACAATGAAGGGGAGTGAGGGATCCAGAATCACGAGGACAGGAGCAGACGTGAAGCGCCACTTGAGATCCTCGAAAGCCTGCGCAGCCTCAGCGGACCAACTGAACCGGGTGGAAGCGGTTTAGGTGAGGGCGTTGAGAGGGGCAGCAACGGTGCCGAAGTTCCTGATGAATCTCCGATAGAAATTAGCAAACCCCAAGAAGCGTTGCACCTGTTTGAGAGAGGTGGGTGATGGCCAATCTCGGACAGCTTGGGTCTTGCCAGGGTCCATTTGGATGTTGCCGCTGGAGATGATGAAGCCCAGAAATGAAACCGTGGAAATGTGAAACTCACACTTCTCAGCCTTGACAAACAAGAGGTTGTTAAGCAGACGTTGCAGGACTTGCCTTACATGCTGGACATGATCGTGAAGAGTTTTGGAGAAAATGAGAATGTCATCCAGGTAGACAAAGACAAAGCGATTCAGCATGTCTCGGAGGACGTCGTTGATGAGCGCCTGGAACACAGCAGGGGTGTTGGTCAATCCAAAGGGCATGACCAGGTTCTCATAGTGCCCAGTAGGTGTGTTGAATGCCGTCTTCCACTCGTCCCCTTCGCGGACACGGATGAGGTTGTAGGCGTTGCGGAGATCCAATTTTGTGAAGACTGTGGCTCCCTGTAGTAGCTCGAAGGCCATTGACATGAGCGGAAGAGGATAATGGTTCTTTATAGTAATCCTGTTAAGGCCACGGTAGTCGATGCAGGGGCGGAGACATCCATCTTTCTTACTCACAAAGAAAAAACCGGCACCAGCAGGAGAGGTGGACGGACGGATGAAGCCAGCGGCGAGGGCGTCACAGATGTAATCCTCCATGGCAGCGGTCTCTGGAGCAGAAAGGGAGAAGATCCTACCCCTAGGTGGGCATGTCCCAGGCAGGAGGTCAATGGCACAGTCATATGGCCTATGAGGGGGAAGTGATGTGGCTCGAACCTTACTGAAGACCTCTTTTAAATCCTCATACTCGGGAGGCACTCGGGACAATTCAGAGTGCGATGGGGACTCCTGGGGCTGGGAAGGAGACTTGGAGCGAAGACAGGTGGTATGACAGGCAGAGCCCCATTCCGTAAGCCGGCCGGCGGCCCAATCCATGCGAGGATTATGGCAGGCCAATCAAGGGTAACCCAGAACTAATGGAAACACAGGAGAGTTGATAAGGGAGAATTAGATGGTCTTGAAATGTTGTCCTTTCACGCCCAAACACAGGGGGGCAGTAAGATGGTGAATAGTTCCGGAGCCCAGGTGTCTTCCATCCAGGGCGACAACAGTGAGGGGGTGATCAGGATGGGTATGTGGAATCTTGAGCTGTTTCGCTAAACCCAGATCCATGAAGTTACCATCGGACCCGGAATCCACCAGGGCCTTGAGATCATGTTGTTGATTGCCCCAGAAAAGGGAGGATGCCAGCAGGACCCTAGAAACAGTGGGGCCGGGAGGGATGGCTACGCTCATCTCAGGTCCCTCTGTCCTGAACGAGCCCTGGCTTTTCCCACCAACTTTGGGCAAAAAGAGCGAAAGTGGCCCAGTTCCCCACAATAGAGGCAAGATCCCTCTCTCATTCGGCGATCACGTTCAGGCTGCGAGAGATGAGTTACTCCCAACTGCATGGGCTCCTCTGGATTAGTCAAAGATGGACTCGGGATGGCTCGGAGGTTCTCGGATGGCTTCGAAGCAGGGAAGGCTCTTGTCTCCGGAAGCGGGGTGAAAAAGGAGTGGCGTTCTCTTCGCCTCTCACGGAGATGATTATCCACTCGAATGGAGATATCAAAGACAGACTCCAAATCATGCACCGGATCTCTGGAAGCCAGTTCGTCCTTGATTTCATCCGTGAGACTGTGGCGAAAAGTGGCGATGAGCGCCTCCGAATTCCATTGGCTCTCTGCAGTGAGAGTGCGAAACTCAATAGCGTAGTCCGCAACGCTACGAGCCCCCTGGTGAAGCCGAAGCAGTTTGTTAGATGCCTCTCTCCCACTGACAGGATGATCAAAGACCCTTCTAATTTCCTCAGAGAAAAGTTGCTGTTCCCAGACGGCCGTAGCCCAGGTAAGTGCTTTGCCGGTGAGTAGCGAAATGATGTAGGCTACTCGGGAACGGTCACTGGGAAATAATGAACCTTGCAGTTGGAAAGCCAGGGAACACTGGGTTAGAAAGCCTCGACATCCTCCTGGGTTACCGTCATAGTGCTCGGGTGCAGGTAATCGAGGTTCTTTCAGAGGGGAAGGCAAAACCGGAGGAGCGGGTAACAGTGCTGGAGTAGCTTGGGTCACCTGACTCTGGCTCTGATGGAAAGCAATGACGAGGGCCTCCAGCTGTTTCTGGCTTCAGGAGAATGACATGGCGAGGCACCGCAGTTCGACCAAGATCAGTTGTAGCTGTTCAAAGACTTGTCGTAGCCATTGGTCCTTCTCTGCTGGGTCCATGTTTTGGCTCAGTCTTGCTGTGAGGAATGGAACTCGGTGAACCCAACTGCAGGAAGGCAAACTGAGGCAGAGATTAGGTTGCAAAAACAAAGATAGACTTTACTTGAAATAAACAAAATAACAACAGCACAGATACAGGCTAGCAGGCCGGCAAGATGAATCACAAGGCAGTGAAACTCAAGACTGAGCAATGAACATAACCTAGGCACCACTTAAATAGTAGGCAAATAAACATGCACAGGTGAGTACAATTAGGAATAAAGAAGGACACAATTAAGAGTTCATGGTGCCCTCTGGTGGCAAGGCGAGGCAGAACCTGGGTTATTCCTGACACGTCTGGGGTCGTTAACGACTCCACATAGTCCGAACTCTACTTGTCACTGGAGTCCTCTGGTGACAAAATAAGAACCACCTCAGAGACAGTCCGTCGGTGTCGATGATAGGATGCAGCTTCTGTAGACTGCTGTAAGGGGGCAGGTTGCATTCTGCTACGCACAGTTCCAATCTGGGTATGGTGAGGCCTGGCTAGGGTGCCAACTTGCCTCTATCAAAGACGAAGACGATTTTGCTTTGTCCTTCTTGAGTGGTGACCTTCAGATAAGCCACACTTGCAATGGCCTTAGCAGATGCATCTGCAAAGACGCAAAGCTCTTTGAATTGGGCATTTAAGGGAGAGAAAGATGAATAGCAGCGAGGTATTCAGATCTCCTGTAAGTCTTGGAGTGAGTCTCTCCATCTGTCCCACTCTGCTTCCATCTCTTCAGGGAGAGGTGAATCTCACTCTTCAGCGCGTGTGGAGAGTTCCCTGAGGAGCAGCCTGCCTTGTATGGTGACAGGAGCTAAGAAGTCGAGACGGTCGTATAGGCTGTTGACTGTAGAGAGCACTCCTCTACGTGTGAAGGGTTTCTTGACGTCTAAGACTTGGAACGTGAACGTGTCTGTTGCTATGTTCCATGACACCCCTAGGCTACGCTGTAGGGGGAAGTCATCAGTGAAGAGGTCTATGTCCTTGACGTCCTTCGCACGATCTTCAGGGGGGAATGCCTCCATCACTGCTGGTCTGTTAGAGGCTACCTTATGCAGCCTGAGGTTGGATAGTGCAAGTAGTTCCTGGGCTCGCTGGGATTACTGATGGCCTCTGCTTCGGTCGGGAATTACTTCAGTGCGTCGTCGACATAGAACTCTCATTCGATGAACCCTTTCACATCACTGCCAAAGTCGTCGTCTCCTTCCTTGGCAGCCCTCCTTAGTCCATATATGGCGACAGCAGGGGATGGGCTATTCCCAAAGACATGGACACGCATTCTGTAGTCCACAATGTCTCTATTGGGGTCATTGTCCTGATACCACAGGAAGCGGAGGAAGTCTCTGTAGTCTTCTCTCACGACGAAGCAATGAAACATGTGCTGGATATCGACACTGATGGTGACAGGCTCTTTCCTGAATCTTGTAGGGGGTTTCTCTTGCTTGCTCTGGTCTCCTGCCAGGCTTCTTGCAATAATTACCCGTGAGTGGTTCGACCCACTCGCCCCTACGGTTCTAGACCTTGGACTTAGGTGCAGGGAGCTGTAGTGCAGAGAAAACTCAATAGACCAGGTTGAATAGCATGAAATGGATGCCTTTATTGAACAGTTTGCAGCATTATAAAATACATGTCATATGCACAGATTAAAGCAACTACAAGCATGCACACATCTAGAAACTTAACTCTATAGAAATGGGGAACACACGGCACATCGTGAAAGGGGTAACACATTACAATTACCTTTAACCCCCTCCCCTAAATCTAACTAAGTTTCGGTTTGAGGGACTCGGGATTATGCTCACCACTTTAAGAATTGCGAAAAAGGCTTTGCAGCCTTTCGACACAGCTTTCCGTCGTCACGTGGGTTTGGAAGCTTCTGGCGCAGCTTGTTTTCCTCTTGGTTCTCCTGCGATGGAGGCAGCCGATACAGCCTTGGTGAGCGCTCGCCACGGATGGATCCATTACCGATGTGATTTTTAAGAACTGGATGCACACGGATGAATCGGTTACTGATGTGATGTTGAAGAACTGGATCCTGGGCTCCGGGACCTGAGTGTCTTCTTCTCCGGCCTGGGTCGTCGATGATCTCCCGACAAAAGTACCCGGGCCTCCCTCATCGTCTTCCCGTCGTGGCCGGGCCTTGCCTGGCCGAGCTGGCTTCCAAGCCGAATTCTTCTCGTCGTCTTCTCGTCGTGGCCGGGCCTTGCCTGGCCGAACACCGAACACGTTCCGAACCGAAATTGTTCCGAAGGTCCGAACCGAAGTGCCCCTGATGGACCTTTTCAATCCACAGTTATACCCTTTTGGAACATTCTTATCTCCCGCCAAATCATAGTCCTGTCTTTGTAATAATTTTGGCAGGCAGAACTCTCTGCAGGGCTGTTTTGTCTTCATAACGGGAGTCGGTGATAGCTTAACTGGCCTTCCTGGGCCGATAATGTCTTTGCTTTGTTACCGTAACTTGGTTTGTATATTGATCGGTCTGGAGATTGCCCTGGATGGCTGTTAAACGGCTTCTCTTTGTACAGTGTAATGGGCTTAAGCGTTCGTTCAATTGTCCGCCCATTTCTTGATGGGTCTCATCCTGCCACCCAAACCTGTCCTGTACTTATAATCTAATCAATATGTATGCTCAGTTCCATGAGTTTCGGCTTCACGAAACTGGTTTTCGCGGGCTTTTAATGTCCTCAATCCACAAGCCTGTCTGGCTTGCAGTAACAGAAATTCAAATGGTCCCAGAAGCTGGTCACGAGGTCTGGCGGCCATTTTGTGTGCCCTTTTATCAAAGGTTTCTCTTTATAAGCTTCTTTTGGTCAATAAAGCTGTTTTATTAACCCTATTTTCCTACGTGATTATTTAATGAAAATTTCGCAAATCTTACAGTCCCTCCTGTGATACTGATATCTTGCTTAAATTATCAATAACCCTTGGTGAGCAAATTTTCCCTGATTCCCCACATCCAAACATTCCTGGTAATGAACTATCTATGACCCCCACGACACATGCAGTTCCCATTTCAGAAAAATTACATTGTGTACAGTTGGACAACCATAGGCAGCACTACCTCAAACTATAACACATTCATCTTTCAGATGTGAAGGGGCCGATACCCCTTACACCACCTGCATACACATTTTGTTAATCAAAAATAGAAAACCGATCAACGTTTATAACACAACAGTATTCATACACTTAAATCATATAGTAACCAAAAACCAAGAGTGGAGGGACGCTTTATCCTTTAATACATAGCAGCCTAAGCGGGGGTCTCTTCACCCACTCGTACATAGCGTTCTCTCCATTCTCCTGTGTTCTCGTGCCTCTGGAGGCGTTTGCCTCTCTTGCAATGCACGAACAGTAAATATATTACAATCAAAACCTGACACACTACTAGGATGTGGGATGCTATTCTAGTCCAGGGCGGGATCTCTATATTAGTGAAAAGGTCCCACCGTGGTGGGGTGACTATGTCTAATATATCTTTCCCTATCTCCAATGTCTTCTGCTCTAGTGTGTAAAAATGCTTCTGTGAGACTATTATGGCTTTTAAAATCTTGGTGAGGTGTTCGGGGAGAGGGGGAATATCATAACCAAAATGCGCAACGAATCGCTGCAAATCCATGAAATTCTCTTTTACAGTGAGGTGAACAGTGGAAGGTACAGGAATAGGGACAATTCGCTATTGTGCCACTTGAACTTCAGCCCTGGGTTTGAAACAGAAACTGCTGTCACTGACCGGACACCACCCGTGCTGTCCGTGGTGGTAGTGAGGCGCTGCAGTGGTAACACAGTATGTTCCACCTCCGATATATGCCACCTGCGGGGGCACATGGTCTTTTGCCATTGCCTCCATGGTGCAATTTACCGGCTTCGCGCTAGCGGCTCTAAACCCGCACTGTGGTTTTTAAAAAGGCATTCAAGTGCTGGGGACACAGGATGATATGTGCTCCCCGGCTTCAACACCCCGAGAGGTCGGTGCCTGTCATCGTACGCTCCCATCTGATGACATAAGGCGGGACCACTGCGTAACGAATGTGCGCACCCCCCTGAATGACTCCAATGTTCTCCACCCTGTATACCAGGGCGGGTCTTGCTGTGGGACCCAACACCGGCATCCTCACCACTATTCCCATGATAGTGTGATTCGAGCGTCCGCAGTCCAGATTACTGCGGCCCTCGCCCAGTAACCACGCCCCGTATAGCACACAAGCCTCATTCTGTGCAGCCTGATCGGATGCATTCTGATCCTTCCTAATGAGTGCATTTACCATTCTAGCGTGTTTCTCCAGCTCAGCGATTATTTCTTTAAGTGTAGTGTTATGGCCTGGTCCTCATGTAGCTCAGAACCCACTACCTTATTTTCGTTTGTCAGTAAGTTCCTTAACTGGGCCTTTAGACCATTAATCTGTGTCTGCAGCTCCACGTTGTCTAGAGCGTTGACAACAGACGTCCCGGTACTAAAAGCAGTGAAGATGTCATTTACAGTACCCCTTCTTTGCCTCCCTACCCGATCCAAAACTTGCTGTGGTGTGGTGTACAATTCGGCTTTGTCGATGTTGGCAAAGTCAAACTCATAAAATTGTCTGAACATCCTGGTTAACAGGACCTGGTACAATTGCTCCGTTTCCCTGGGACACCACTCCGGCAATCGTACCTCAGTGAGGTTTAAAATCACTGAGGCCACCGCGTAGTGTACCCCTTGGTACAGCATCTGACCGGTGGGTACCAATACTAAACCGTTCCTGGGTCCCTTTGTGATGGTGGGGCACCCTTCCTTCTGGGCTAGTGCTACCAGAATCGTGGGCAGGGGCTTGCGTGGGTGGGTGATGAGTTCAGTGGTGTTTACCGGAATTGGGGAGAATGGGACTCCGCACGCCCGGGTGCTGATATCCCACCTCATCCCTTTCCCTTCATCCTGCCACTGCCTCTGGAAAAAGATGGATATGCCTTTGGGGCAAACGTGCTTCGAACCCCACATGCAGACATATATCTCTTCATCTGGTTCCCACCACTTGTCCCAACACACACGTAATTGTCCGTGAGTCCCCGTAATTGTCCGATGGGTATTGTTACCCAGTCGCTCCCACTCGATTGTAGAGTTCTTCATATTCTTTCCCAGCTTTCGAAGCCACCACCATCTACTTAGCGGTACGTTCCCATTATACACCAAACAGATCCTCTTTCCCACGGTAACGCTGACTCTGGGTGCAATGATCCTCACTCGAGGGCACAGTAACGAAGTCTCTTGGTAGGCAAACCCGGATTTGCTGGAGTATTCTGTAGAATTCGACCCCAGCCATCCTGGCCATCTCCCTTGGTGGAAGTAGGTGGCGGTTTCCTCAACCTCTCGCTTCCCCGTCCCATCCGTCGTGATGGGGGCTGTGTCCCCAGAGCATCCGAACACGACGACGTCCTTGGTGCGGCCTCGGTAGGCCAGCCCGCACCCGATCGCCGCGAGCACCACGAGAATCCTCTCCATTGTATTCCTGGTTTCTGTAACCGATAAGATGATGTAGCCAGGCTCCCAATAGGTGCTGGCCTAATTAAACGGACGCTCGGGTCCCTTGACCCTGCTTCCAAAACAAACACACATACTGGGCAGACTTCGAAAACTACCGTTTAAAACATCCCCATCATCTTAAACTTTACATGTCTTAAACTAACATTAAAATTACTTAACTTAACTTATCATTACCTAAACTTAACATACCTAAACCTATGTACAGCGCCGCCCTCCTTCGGGCGGCCTACCTAATTCCTGTGAGGGCTGCAGCGTGCCGCTCCCTGTGGCGGGGCTGCACTGACCTTCGGCTTTGATCCCCCGCAGCCTGTCGCTGCTGAACGGGAATCGTGTCTTTCCTGGGCTACCCTGGATCGATGTTGGGGGAAGTAAGGAGGATCTGGCCAAAACTTTCTGGGCTGAGGCGTCCGAGCCGACCTGCGAGGGGGCACCTTGGGCGAGGCTCCCAGGGCTAATGGACCGGGGATCGGGACCTCCACCGTCGCAGCCTGTGGTCCCACCACAGCTGCCGGCTCTGGCTCCCTTCCCTCAGGCTCCGCCCCCCTGGGGCTGGGATCCGTGGCATCCGACTCCACCCCACCTGTCCCCACAGGTGGTGAGTCTCCGCCCCCAATCCCTACCTCCCTATGCTCGAGTCGGGGGCGGGACCTTTGTCCTCCAACTCCTCCTCCTCCGTGATCGGGTCAGGGGCGGGGTCGAGCTGTTCGGGCTCTCCCTCGTCTGAATCCCAAATTAACGGGGGGACCTCCCACTCCGATGGGATAACTCCTCCCCTCACGCAGGCTACAGTTCCAGCCTGTGCGGCCTGTGACCCTGTCTCAGGCTGAGGATTTCTGTCCTCAGACCAGGCCCCTGTTGTTGGCCCTTGTGCACCCGGCTTAAACAGTTTACACTGGTTAATATGAAACCATTTAGTACGTCGGGGCACCTTCACTGCGTACACCATGGGGCTGGCCTTGTCTACAATGCTGTAGGGCCCCATGTACAGTGGTTCTAGACTCCCTACTCGGGCATAGTTCCTAACCATGACCTGGTCTCCGACTTTCCACTCTTGCTTCTTACGGGGTTCCAGCAACAGTCGATTGCCCTGATGCTGTCTCCCCATGTTCCCAGCCGCTTGCTCATAAACCTGGTTGAGGCGCTCCAAAAGGGTTTGGACGAACTTGTCCCGATTCACCTCTTGGAGCTGGCCCTCAGTGAGCACCGGGGCTAGTACATGGGTGGGTGTTCGCACGATCCTCCCAGTCATTAACTCGTGCGGGGAGTGCCCCGTACTTTTGGACTGGCTGGCCCGGATCCCCATGAGGACTAGAGGTAGGATCTCCGCCCACTTCTGGGGCGAGCCCATTGCCTCTTTCCTCAGTTTTTCCTTGAGCGTCCGGTTCATGCGTTCAACAATCCCGGATGACTGGGGATTGTGCGCTACGTGCCACTTCCCTTCAATGCCCAAGAGCATGAGGGTGTTCTGCATCACTTGGCCGGTGAAATGACTCCCTCGGTCGGACTCAACAAACCGGGGGAGCACCCACCGTGAGAACACTTCCCGGACCAAGATCTTGGCAGTACCCAGCGCCGTAGCTGTTCTACACGGGAAGGCTTCTACCCACTTGGTAAACACATCCACCAGGACAAGGCAGTACTTATAGCCTCCCTGGGCGGTGGGCAGGGGCCCTATGTAGTCGACCTGTATCGACTGCCATGGTCCCTCTACCCTCCTGATGTGCCCCATGGGCACCTTCCTTTTCTGGGGGTCTGGGTTGTTTGCAGCGCACACAAGACAGCTTGCACAGAACTCGCGGACATTGTCTCGAAGTCCCGGCCACCATCCCGCCTGCTCTACCCGTTGCCAGGTAACCTCAGGCCCGGGGTGTCCTGCCCCTGGACCCTCATGGGGCAGTTGAAGGAATTCTCTCCGGTGCTGCTGCGGCACAACCCACTGTTCCTCCCGGAACAACATGCCTTCCTTGACGGAGAGGGCTGCCGTACTGTACGGACCCTCTACCTGCTTGCCCTCAGCAATGGCATTGAGGACTGTTTTCAGGGCGGGATCCAGGGTTTGGACGGTCTTTAGGTCTGGGGGCGGTGTCACCCCTGTGTTCCCTGGAGTCCCCTCCCTGCCTCGGATCGCTGCCACGGGTCCGGGTCCATAGGGGTCCCAGAAAATGCCGTTGCGGGCACCCTCCCTGGCTAGCGCGTCCGCCTGCTTGTTACCCTGACTGCGGGGTTCTGTGGTGGAATGAGCCTTCACCTTGTGGATGAACACCTCCCCTTCCTCCCCCACTGCTGCCAGGATCTTTTCCAGCAAGGGCTTAACTGTTAAAGGTCGTCCGTCCGCAGAGGTATATCCGTGATGAGACCAAATGGCCAGGTATTCCGTACACGAATTGCATGTGAACATGCTGTCCGAGCAAATCGTGTATGGGGTTAGGAAGATCTCGGGGTGGGTAACCACGTACGCCACCGCGGGCAGTTCAGCCTGCTGTGCACTCATAGTGCTGGGGAGCCTAATCGCCAGGGCAATGTTTGCCGCGGGGTCATAAACTCCACACCCTGAGAGTCGTTCGCCAGCAGATACCGTGCTGGAACCGTCTACGTAGATCTCGCAGCCTGTGGGGTGTATCCCGGCCCGTAAACCTAGGTTGACCTCCCATACCCCTTCGACGGAACACTGATGGGCTGTTCCGGGATATACCATGTTGGCCGCGAGCTTCGGCTCGCAAAGACCTTTAACCTTGAGATCCATCTGGGAAAGGAGGAGGGTCCAGCACGCAATCCGAGTGCTGCTTACGGTCCCATCCTTAATCCTTCCATCCAGAAGCATCTTTGTGGGTGTGTGATGGGTGAGGAGAGTGATGGGAGAGGTTCCTGTGAAGATCGCTGATCTGTTCACAGCCCAATGCGTGGCCAGGAGATGCCGTTCGCAATTGGAAAAACTCCTCTCCACATCCGTAAGCACCCTGGAGGAGTAGACCACCGGCCTCAGCTTGCCGTGTCGCTCCTGGAGCAGCACGGCGCTCAGGCTGTCTCCACTGGCGGCTACTTCCAGGAAAAACTCTTCCCCCCCATCTATGGCCCCTAGGGCTGGCGCGGTCTGCAGGTCCCTTTTCAACTTCTCGAATGCTGCCTGACAACCCTCGTCCCAAGACCACTCGACTCCCTTGTGTAAGAGTCGGAGTAGCGGGGCTGCTGTGGCTGCATAGTCCTCGATGAAGTCTCTGCAGTACCCGGTCAGTCCCAAAAAGGACCTCACACCCGTTACTGTGTTAGGGACCGGCAAATCTTGCACCGATTCCCGCCTAGCCTTATCTATGGCTCTTTCCCCAGCGCGGATGGTCAGACCCAGGAATTTCACCTCCTGCTAGCCGATCCGTGCTTTCATTGGGTTTACTTTAAAACCCTTCCTTTCCAGTAGCTCCAATAATTCGGCTAATAGTGGGCCGTGCTCCTCCCTTGAATCCGTGAACAGGAGCAAGTCGTCCACATACTGCACTATCTGATTGGGCTGGCTAAATTCCTTTAAACTTCCTGCCATGCACTGATGGAAAATGCTGGGGCTGTTGTGAAAACCCTGTGGCAAGCAGTTCCAAGTGTACTGTTGCCCTTTAAAAGTAAAGGCAAACTTGTACTGATCCTCCCGCCGCAACGGAATGGACCAAAAACCGTTCGAGATATCCAGCACTGTGAACGTGGTCGCGGATGCTGGAATACTCCCTATTAGGTCGGCAACTGCTGCTACCGTGGGCGCGCAGGCTGGGATGTTACTGTTGAGGACTCTGTAGTCCACCGTGTCCCTCCATGAATTGTCCGGCTTCCTTACCGGCCATAATGGGGAGTTCACGTGAGTGGCTATCGGCCTCAACACGCCCTGCTGCACCAATGAAGATATTGCTGTCTCCATGTCGGGTTCTGCTTCCTTGGGGAAGTTATACTGCTTTTGGGGTCGGATCATGGGGTCCCCGTCTACGCTGACCTCAAACCCGGTGACCCTCCCACAGTCGTGCTTGTGGGTGGCAAATGCGGTCAGATTGTCTGACACAAACGCTTGCAAGTCCGTTGGGACGTCCGCGACCATAAGCTCGAGGTCGTAACCTCCTGACGGCTTCATGGTGCACAGGGTCCCCTTTCTTCCCTTCTCTGGGATCACGACTACCTTGCCTAACCCATTCTCGGCGCCCCAGAGACAGTGATTTCTAAGGTCCACGAGGATCCCGTGTTCCACCAAGAAATCAGACCCGAGGATGCCTTTACCACCCCCCTCGTTCCACTTCATCAGGATACACGTCCATGTGGTGTGGAGCGCTCCCAAATGAATGGAGTGCGGGATGGAGAACGCGCCAGCCTGTTCTTTGCCTGTGAAACCCGCTAATGAGAATGGAGTCTGGGTAGACAGAGGTGAGGCAAAAGGTTTAGCTGTGTGGATCACGGTACATGATGCTCCTGTATCCAACAGGTAACTACCTTTTTCCTTCTCTACCTCCATCTCCACAAGGGGTCTTCTCCACGCATCATATCGGAGCGGACACAGGGCTTTAGTCATTGGGGCGCTGTGGTTGGGGCTGGGGGAACAACAGGCCCGTTGGCGACTGCCACTTTCCCCTGCGAGGTCATTGGAGACCGCATTGCCTCTAAAACTGACTCGATCGCAGCGGGATGGATCGACACATCGGCTCCTTTCTCCCGGATGGGCGTTTGGGCTGGGGCTGAGGGAGCTTTTTCCTTTAAATCCTTCCAGGGATTTTTACAGTCCCGGTGCCAGTGACCTTCCTTCCCACACCTGTAACAACTATTCTTGGCTTGGGGAGGGCGATTCCCCTCCTGATGCCACTCTTTTTTAACAGGAGCTGCAGGCCTCACCTCATGCACCTTTCCCTTCAGGGGAGGCACTTACCTACTCCTGCTGTTCCTGTAACCTATCGTGAGCTGATCAAGTACTATCTCCTCCGTGGAGCGGGGGTTATTTGGATCAAACCATGTTTTGGCCTGCTCCCTCACCTGTGGCAAGCAATTGGTGACCAGGCACCGGAGCCAATGAGCCCTTTGACCAGCGTCCAGCCCGTCCTGGGCCGGCTGGCCCGGGCAGCTGTGCCGATACACTGGCCACAACCTTCCGGTATGTGTATTTTCCTACGTGATTATTTAATGAAAATTTCGCGAATCTTACAATCTCATGAGCACTCCCAAGAGGCTGTTGTTAAGATCGGGCCCTGTGAGGAGTACGTTGTTGAGAGAGACTCCCTGATATGGTGCACTGGAGTCAAACACCACGCGGATCTGTTCTGGCTTTTTGGGGTGATAGACTCCGAAGGAAGGGAGGTACCAACACTTTTGGCCTTCCTGGAGTGGAGGAGCTATCTCTGCATAATCGTTGACAAGCATTTTCTTGACAAATTCTAGGAAGTGTGCTTTCATCTTTTCAGATTCCTGGCGACGTCCTACAGGGTACACATTATGGAGGCATATCTTGGAGCATGCTCTTGCACTCACTCCTTCTCAACACACCTCGGTGCACTTGGATGTAACCTCCGGACTGGCAGCTCCCTCTCTCTCCCCATCATGCTCTGAGGCGGGAGGAGGTGATTCTGACTTCCAAGGAGCTGGGCCTGGGTGTAGTGCTGAAATGTGCCGATCACTTTCGCATTCTGTGCATTTTGCATCTACCTTGCAGTTCTTGGCGAGATGGCTCGTGGAAGAGCAGCACTTGAAACATATAGAGTTCTCTTTAAGATATTGTTTCCGATCTTCCAGGGACATCTCCCTGAAGCCTCTGCACTTCTTTAAAGGATGGGGCTTGTTGTGGATAGGGCATTGTTTGCTCATATCCTCAGGTTTCTTCTGAATCTTTGTGTGCTCAGTTGAGGACACTTGCATTTCGTGGACAGATATTGGTGTCTTTCCATGTCTGTCGAACTTGTCTCTTCTGGCAAGTGCTGGGTGGGAGGAGAAGAAGTTGAAGCTGGGGTCGTTCCTGGCTTTGGCTTCTTTACGGATGAATTTAACGAACGCAGAGAATGGTGGGAACGTCACGTTGTGCTTTAGCTTGAACTTTGATCCAAACGTTATCCACTTCTCCTGCAGGTTAAATGGAAGCTTCTCAATGATGGGACTTACCCCTCTGGAAGTGTCTAAGTACGATAGACCAGGTAGGTAGCCATCCTGCTTTGCGGCTTCGAGTTCTGACAGCAGATCTCCAAGGTCGTGGAGCTTCTGGGGTTCCTTACTCGTCAACCTCGGAAAGTTCTCCAACCTGTCAAAGAGAGCCCTTTCAATGGCTTCGGGCGAGCCGTAGCTTTCTTCCGGCCTCACCCAAGCCTTCTTCAACCCCTCTGGCAGCTGTCCCACATTGGCCGCTTTTATCCTGCAGGCCTGTCCGGCGGACTCTGGGCCAAGCCATTTGATAAGGAGGCTGAGCTCTTCTCCTGCCGACAGGTCTAAGCTCGATATGGCATCGTGGAAGCAGGACTTCCAAGCCCGATAATTCTCCGGCCTGTCATCAAACTTAATTAACCCCGAAGTCACCAGCTGGGTGCGTGCAAGGTATTTGGCAAGGTCGTAGGTGCTGGGACCTGTGCCAAAGTTGCCTTGGCTAGGGGCTCTGTTGGGGGTCTCAAGAAACCGAGAGGAGATTTGCCTCTGACTTTATCTATTCGGCGTCCTATTCCTCTGCACCGTGTCTTCCATTCTGCTGGGGGAGACTCTGCGGCTTGAGGCACGCCGTCTGCTTTGACCTTGGTTGGCAACTTGTGGCATGTTATACGAAGTGCTTGCGTCTGTAGAGATGTGCGGGCCTCCATCCCTTTCTCCTGTAAACTGTATGTCGGCATGGTCGTTCACGTAATCTATGGTGCGCTGTCGTGGACTCTGCCACGGAACGGGAATGAAAGGTTTGTAAGCTGTCTCGGGATCAGCTCCCTCCAAAATTACCTCGAATACTTGTGTCTCGGCTAATGCAGCATCTATCTCTTTTTGTTGCTACAGAGCGTCTAATGTGGCTTGGAGATGGGCCTGTTCAGCCTGGCATTCCACTTGGTGACGGGCCTGTTCCGCTTGGAATTCAGCTTGGAGACGGGCCTGTTCTGCTTGGAATTCAGCTTGGAGTCGGGCCTGTTCTGCTTGGAATTCAGCTTGGAGTTCAGCTTGGCGACGGGCCAGTCTTACTTTTATTTCTATTTCACCGTTCGCATGCGCAGCTCTGGCTTGAGCTGCCAGTAGCTTAGCCCATGCTCTGGCGATAGTCACGCTTATTCTAGAACCACCTGATGACCGTGAACCAGCTTGCGATCTGACGTAACCGGAGCTTATAGACCGATTGTCACCTTCTACAATTTCGTCTGCCAGTTTAAGGTCTTCTGCTCGCTGCACAGCATTTTCGTTATTATCTTCTGACATGTTGATGTGAGGTAGATGTGCTCTACGAGGTTAAGGCTTACTCTGGGTTCCTCCTGCTCTGTCCAGAACAGCGCCCAAAGTGGAAACTCCACCCTATGTATTTAAAATCTAAGTATCCTACTGGCATGCCTTGCCTGGATGACTATCGAAGATTTACTTTGATATGCATTTGTTAGAGGAAGGATGTTCTTAGTTATAAATGACTCCTCAAAATAATAGGGTTATCACAGGTAGATATTCATATATTTATTACGCATATGATAATAATATTGACAATAATTAAATTTACAGCACATGAGCTTTTAACCTGGAGAATCCACACGTTAACAGCGAAATGGCCAGCTTATCAGACCTCATCGAATTCTGACTGTTTCAAATCATATTTTTACCAATCCTGTTATGTTTTTAGTATTATCTATTGTTCCTTTCATATCCCCTGTCAATGACTTACACATCCTGATTGATCTGTCAATCAAATCCATAAGATGGAGTCTGTTAGGGAAACATCAGAGGCCTTTTTTTTTATTCACGGGATGTGGGCGTCGCTGGCAAGCCCAGCATTTATCGCCCATCCCTATACAACTGAGTGGCTTGCTAGGCCATTTCAGAGGGCAGTATAGAGTCAACCGTATTGCTGTGGGTCTGGAGTCACATATAGGCCAGACCGGGTAAGGACAACAGATTTAATTCCCTAAAGGCCATTACAACAATCCGGTAATTACATGGTCATTTATTTAATTAACTGAATTTAAATTCCCCAGCTGCCATGGTGGCGATTATGAAATCATGTCTCCGGATCATTCGTCCAGGCCTCTGGATTACTAGTCCAGTAATATAACCACTATGCTCCCGTCCCGTTGTAACACTCCTGTGCATGTGGTACTTTTCCATCATCCTAGGCCGTATTCCTTTTGACAGGGGTTGCCTTCCAGGGTGGCCTTTGCATAACAGCCATTTGTGTATCAATACAAACACCTTCAACTTTACAGACACCTTACCACCATGAAATTATTACATCTCTCTTGTGTTGCTGGGAAGTTAAAAAGCAAATAATTTACAAGATCTCTCCATCCTCGGCCTCTTGTACTGTTCCAACGAAGCTCAACATAGGCTCGAGGAACAGCACCTCATCTTTCGATTAGGCACTTTACAGCCTTCTGAAATCAACATCGAGTTCAACAATTTCAGACTATAACCTTGGCCCCTATAATTTTTTTCCCCTTTTTTTTCTCACATGGTAACTGTTGTTTCTGCCATTGCCATTTACACCTCATCTAGAGTCATCTTTTGTTTCTTAACTTGTCCCATTAGCTTCTCTTTTTGCCTTGCACCATCTTCCCTTTTGTCAGTCAATCTCCCCTGCCTTCCAGCCTATCACAGTCCCTCCCTTTGTTCTTTCCTCCCCTCCTCCCTGTCCCTGGCCCTGCACTTGCTTAAAATCTGTTACTTCTCTAATCCTTTCCAGTTCTGATGAAGTGTCCTCGACCCAAAACGTTAACTCTGTTTCTGTCTCCTCAATGCTGCCTGACATGCTGAGTGTTTCCAGCATTTTCTGTTGTTATTTGCAAGATGGCGTTCTGTCTACATTCCCATTCATATTACATCTACTCAAGATCTTGTTACAGGTTCTGTCTATATCAAAGGGATAATCAGACTGCTAGTGAGATCAGTTCCATTGAAGTTATTAAACTCAGAAAATTAAAAGACAGCGAAATCAATAGCAGTCCCATTTGATTAGCCCTTCGCTCACACATGGGAAACAGAATGTGGTTCTGATATGCTAAGCAATGTATTTAGGTGTCTGTTGACATGCTAGGTCTTGGGTTGCAGCTGAGCAAACAACTCAGGAGGCCACACGGTTTCCATATTAAACTGACATGTCACTGTAATAAGGTATTTTTGTGACATTGAATTTAGTTAGGTTAGTGCAACATTGGGACATTGTTAATTGTTTACTGGAATTAATGTGTAAAGTTTTGATCGTTCACTTAACCTGACTGCTAATTAAGTGTGCAAAATGTTGATATTGTCCAAATTTGCCTGAAGATCTGTCTTCAAATGAGAAATATCTTGTATAAGAGAGAAGGTTCTGATACTGCAGAGTTCATCTGAGGACCCTGTCATTCAGAAGAGGAAACCTGCAACCAAGTTTGAGCAGAAGGAAATTGATTGCATTGCGAATAAAAGGAGTGCAGGAACAGAGAGACTGGGGATGTATATATACAAGTCTTTGAAGGTGGCAGGACAAGTTGAGAAGGCTGTTAAAAAGGTATACCAGATCCTTGGCTTTATACTTAGAGGCATAGGGCTGCATTTTCTTTCAGGTGCGGGTTGGTTTCGTGTAATCCGCATTTCGTGTTATCCACACGAATCTAATTTCAGGTGGGAGAATGATCCAATTTTAACGAAATTGCCCAATTGAGTTCCAGCGTGTGGGAACCCATGGCAAATTAGTTTCTGCAGTCTGAAAGTCGCCTCCGATGATGTCATCATTGCTGCTGCATTTAAGGTCGGCAAGAAGCCTTGCTTCTTCTGCAGGCTGCCAACCTTTTGGCGTTTGCTGATACACTGAGCTGGAGGCAGAATGGCCAGAGAAAGACCGAGGTCTGCACCCCGATTCGACGACGTTGCCCTACAGGCTTTAGTGGAGGGAGCAAGAACTCACAAGGAGGTGCTCTTCCCTTCATCAGGGAGGAAGAAGCCTCCCCAGCAGGCAAAGGCTGTGTGGCTGCAAGTGGCAGAGGAGGTCAACTCCTTATTGGAAACCTGCAGAACCTGGATAATGTAGGATTCGCAAAATTGAACTTTATATTATAAAGGGTCGAATGGCAGAAGAGGCCATGATTTTAAAGACTGTTTTAAAAGAAGCCTCGGAAAAAGGGGCATTCAAAATGGCCACCAGACCCCGTGACTAACTTATTGGGACACTTTAAAATGGTTCCTGCAGTCCTCAGACAACTTTGTGGATTCAGCCCACAGTAAGTTCTGGAACCCGTTTCTGAGAGAATGAAACCAGACACCCACATATACATATAGATTGGATGCAGATCCAGTCAAGATCGGCCTGTTGATAAAGGCCATCTAAATGTTTACCCAGACAAAAGAGAACAGTTTCATATTCATGAGAAGAGCATCAAGGACCCATTAAGGACATCACCAGGGCATTGAAAACAATGAAGGTCATTCCAGACCAGAGATGGCCCGTTACCGGCCATCCAAGAACAGTTTAAAATATAATAACTACCCCGTTGTGCTCCCAGCCCGCCAAAAATAAAACAAAAGTCTAACCTGATTTGGCACGAGATAAGGGCTTCTGATGAGAAGTATATCTGGGAACCCAGGGGTAGAAAGAAAAGACGGCCATTGTGGTGCTACCATCGTATCGGTGGCATCATCGCTAGAAGAAGGAGAAGAAGACGGTTCAAGCCGGCGTCCTGCCCCGGGGTAAAACATCGGGAGATCATCGACCAACCCCGGGCTGTTGACGAAACGGGAGGCCATTGACCCACTCCGGCTCGGGAGAAGAGACAATAAGAAACGACAGAAGAAACGATGGGGCCAGCCCGAGGCTCCTCTGACCGGGGTCGAGTAGACGACCCCCGACCCCGCCGACATCCAGACCAGCCGGTGTCCAGCCGTTCCCGACCCCCACCTCAGGAGAGAGGTGTGGCGCAGCTCGCTGGGGCTCCACCAACCACGTGGAGACGGGACGCCTGAAAGGATCAAACTCAGGCCTGTTACAAAACCTTACACTTCCTAGTTGGATTGGTGAGCATGTTTCTGGCCCTTCATAATCAGATCTAGATAGGTTTAAGGGGGTGGACATTTAAGGGTATAATTAACATGAGTTGTTGCCCCTCGATGTTCCGTGTGTTTCCCCATTGCATGATGATCTTTGTAGAGTGTAATATGCCTGTATTTGCCTTAGTTAGTATTGTGTTGTTGTGATTTGTTTGTGTTTTCCCCTCCCATGTACCCTCTTATTTGCTTGCATTTGATTTGTTTTACATTATGCAATAAAATTCAATTTTGTTTCATCAAACTTGGGCCTAGAAATTCATTATAGCCACTTTTGGGGCGGTAAAGTCGGGCGGCCGCTAAAGTTTGCGCCCGGCGCAAATTCGAGGCCATTCTGCCGATATTCATTAGCTTCGCCCTAAGAGTTTGCTCGAGCGCTAAAACTGGCGATGCACGGCTCTCTTTAGGCGCTAAGCCGGCGGCCCGGGCGCTAACACCGGAAGGTGGGCGCAGGGCAGGTGCGGCGAGCTGCTGATTGACGGCAGACACTCTGGCTCCGGTGAGCTCTTAAAGGGGGAGGGTGGATTTGTTTTTTTGAAAGGCCGAGACTGCTGTATTTGTGTTGTTGGGGAGGGCTTCTCTCCATCAGTTTGTTATGTGGTACCGGCACACCACCACCACCACCACCACCACCACCACCTCCTTCTCCTCCTCCTCCTCCTCCTCCTCCTCCTCCTCCTCCTCCTCCTCCTCCTCCTCCTCCTCCATCTCCATCTCCCATCTCCCATCTCCCATCTCCCATCTCTCATCTATCATCTATCATCACCATCTTTGTCTCTCACAAAGTGTTGCAAAACGGCTGCCTTTTCTACTGCAGGAGTGCCCTTTAATTTGCGCTCCCCGCGGCCCGCCTCGGCTGTGTACCGTTCCACTTCACAGTCGTTCGGGCCGCCAGGCGCACAATGGGGCGGCGCGAGTGAAGTTCCGGTTCCGGGCGCACAAAGGGCGTTGCACGACAAAATGACGTCATGATCTGCGCGCGCAGCTGAGCGCGCGCAAAGACTTTGCGCAGGCGCTAAATGTCTACTGAAGTTGGGGCGAGGCGCAGATTGCGCTGCGCCCAGGCGCTAAGCGCCTAGCGCTCGAGATCTGCTCCTCCTAAGGCGTTAATGGCTGGCGCAGCCAACTGAATTTCTAGGCCTTGGTCTATAAGAGTTTTCTCTACATTGTAGTTCCTGCCCCAAAGTCCAGAGTACAGAATCAAGGGGCGAGTGGTTCGAACCACTCACGGTTTTACTGTGCAAGAGAGAGAGGCCTCTAGAGAGAGAAACCTCTGCGATCTAAAACCCCTTACAATACAGTGCAGGAAGAGAATTCATGACCTTCAGCGCACTGGAAAAGTGAGTATGAATTTCACATCACTCTCAATCTGATCTCCATTGCCTTTCCTCACCAGCACTCAGCTTTAGCAATCTCCTCCTCCACATCCCACTTGACACTGACATCCATGCACCCTTACCCATTCCCTCTCTCTCTATGGTCACATTCACCTAACTATTCAACTATGCAGCCCTCACACTCCCTATCACTCTGAAGCTATGAAAACAACTGACAACACACAGGGAGGGTCCTTGGTCTTGCCACCTCACTCCATCTTTGTCTCCTTCTAAGCATCTATGCTATGGATTCTCTACACTCACTCCTTCATTCTCACGCAACCTCCACTTGTCTCCCTCACTGCAGGAAAAGAGAGCTCACAATAAAAGAGAATAAGTGAGGACAGGAGGAGGGCCACCATCAGTAGCCCACCTCACCCCCTGGGAGGAAGCGGTCCTGGAGATCGCAGGAGTGGAGGACGACGCGCATGTGGGGGACGGACAGACGGGTGTGCAGGGGGTGTTGTGTGCCCAATCAGCTCTGCCCCTGACTGTCTCTGAGTGGTTCGAATCGCTCCCACACCCCTGGGTTCTAGACACCGGACTTCGGTACAGGCGGCGATACAGAAATAGAGTGGACAATTGGTTTGGTACAACAAAACCGTGATTTTATTAAAGGCACAACAATATTACAAAACTGTAAAAAATCATATAAAACTACACTTATTTGGGAATGGGGAACACACGGCACAACGAGGGAACAATCACATTAAAAGTCCCCCCACTCTTGTCCCACCCCCAATACCTAACTAGAGGGGCCATGGATTTATGCTCACCAATGGGGTTCCTTTTTACAGTTCGAAATCTGTTGATTAAGCCGGTTGTTGTTTTGGGGTTCGCTCTTTGTGTCCTTTGGGGCCTGCCGTCGTCACGTGGTCCCAGGGCATGGCGGTGGAGTCATCCGAGCAATGTACCCCCCTTTTCCTCCGTTTAGAGTAAAGTCTTTGGCCTAGAAATTCAGTATAGCCACTTTTGGGGCGGTAAAGTCGGGCGGGCGCTAAAGTTAGCGCCCGCCGGAAAGTGGAGGCCACTTCGCCGAAATTCAGTAGCTTTGGCCAAGGAGTTTGGGCGAGCGCTGAAACTGGCGTTGCACTCCTATCTTTAGGCGCTAAGCCGGCGGTGCGGACTGATAACGCCGAGGCCGGGCGCAGCGGAGGTGCGGTCATGTTTTGATTGACAGCAGACACCCTGACGCCGGCCAGCTCTTAAAGGGGGAAGGGTCGACTTTGTCTGCAGCCACGCCCTGGATAGTGGAGCCCTGCAGCTAGGCCTGAACACTGCTGGTGGACCCAAATAGCGCCTGAAGCCATGCAGAAGGCCCGTGAACGAGCGCAGCGCTTCTCAGAGCATGCTTTGAGGGTGCTGCTTAGGGGGTTGGAAAAGAACAGAGAGATCTTGTGCCCGGACAGTGGCAAGAAGGCTCCCAGGAGGCAGTACAGGAGAGCCTGGAGGGAAATCGCTTTGAGGGTGTCAGCCAACAGCGATGTCCCCAGGACTGCTGACCAATGCCGCAAGAAGTACAACGACCTCAGTCGGTTGGTCAGGGTGAGTACCCTTTCCAGTGTCCTCCTCATCCTTGCATGTGCACCTCACATTATGGGCAAAGGGACCTCAAAGGCCTAATGGCCAGCCCTCCTCCCGCAGCTATGGCACTGGCATGATCATCAATAGCACTCTCTGCACTTAACACACTGGCCAAGCTATTCGACCATGGGAGGCAGTGCACACAACAACAGGGCACCACACTGTACTTAGAGGCCGTCCTTTCTCTTGCAGGCCAAGCTGGCGCGGAATTTGAAGAGCCAGACTGTCACCGGGGGAGGCCGTCCCCAGTTCCAGCAGCTCAGTCAGCTGGAGGAGAGCGTGGCTCGACTCGTGCATGGCCGGGTGACTGGCCCCGTTGGTATTGGAGATGCCGACCCTGTGCTGGGACCCAATGGTAAGGACATGACCGTTTGGACCTCTCTGGTTCCCCTTGCGCTTCAGGTCTACATCCTTTGCCACTGTCCCACCAATGCGCATAATGGCACCACTCATGCCTCCCTCGCTGACGCCCTGTCCTCACTCTAAAGCTACTCTTGTGCCTTCCTGCTTTCAGCTGGTGAGGAAGAGGTCCCTGAAGCTGAGAGTGCCAGTCCCTCGGAAGAGGAGGACGACGAGGACCAAGAGGAAGGCGGCACATCGGGGGAACCCTCATCCGCGCCAGGGGATGGCAATGGAGGGGACACGTCTTGCCTGGAGGAGAGCCAGGGGGAAGTGTTGCAGGGGGAAGTGTTGCAGGGGGGTGTAGCTCCTGGGCCCAGTGGCGTCCAGGCACGCGGGAAGGGTCGGGCAGCACGGCTGCCTTCTCCCCAGAGGGAGGAAGTGTTGCAGGGGAGGGCAGTTGCTGGGCCCAGTGGCGTCCAGGCACGCGGGAAGGGTCGGGCAGCACGGCGGCCTTCTCCCCAGAGGGGGGAAGTGTTGCAGGGGAGGGCAGTTGCTGGGCCCAGTGGCGTCCAGGCACGCGGGAAGGGTCGGGCAGCTCGGCGGCCTTCTCCCCAGAGGGAGAGTCCGCCCTCCAGTCCGGAGATGGTCCTCGCCCAGGAAGTGCGCCTCCTTGATGAAATGTCCGCGGCCTCGGAGCGGCGCCACAACGAGTTCATGGGGGTTGTGGGACAGTTGCCTCAGGCCATTGAGTCCCTGGCTCATAGTGCGGCCAATTTCGGGGACTCACAGGCCAGGGGTGTCGAGCAACTCGCGGCAGCACAGGCCAGGGGTGTCGAGCAACTCGCGGCAGCACAGGACGCGAGTCGCGAGTTCATGAGTGGTGCCGTCCAGACACTGGCTGATCTGATGCAGGCACAGACTAGGGCAGTTCGCGCACTCACATCTGCCACACTCGCTGTGTCACAGAAGCATCGCCAGGGCACCCGCCGCCCTGCTGCAGCACAGCGGTCTGGCCTTCACCAGATTGCAGCGCTTGCTGCAGTGCCAGGCCGGCCGAGTGCCAGTGTCTCTGGCGACCAGCGAGCGCCTGGCATCAGCCAGCTTGCCCCCATTGCTGCAGCTGCCACTGCCACTCCCCCAGCCAAGGTGCGACGAGCTGCTGGAGAGACTGATGCTGGCCAGCCACAGCTGCAGCAGTCAGCAGCCCGCCCCTCCAGGGCCGGATCTCGTCTAGGCCGACCCCCAAGGGCATCTGCCGTCACGCATTGTGCCCCTCAGGAGCCTTCCACCAGCCTTGCAACACCCACAGGGCCCAGGTTGAGGTGGAGCAACAGGTCGGGCAGGGGCCGGAGAAGCCTGCACAAGGACTCGCCCTCTCGGCACACCAAGTAGAGTGTGTTGCCAACTGTTTTTTTTATATGGGGGTGTTTGTGTTCTGGAGGCGGGGGGCTTATTTTGGTAAGGCCGAGGATGAAGGCCAATTGGAAGGACAATTTTTGTTATTCCTCCCCAGGTTGTGGGAGTGAGATATGTTTTTGACTGTTTTTTGGGGGTCTTGTCTGTTTTTCTGTTTCATGTGGGAAGGGCCCTGAGTTTGTTAAATAAAGCTTTTTATTTATTCAGCTTGTCCAGGTGTCATGTTTCAAGTGGTTGTTGCGTTAACCGGCTGAGGGCTTGCGGAGCGGCTGCATTCAGGTGCATTCATTGCCACAAGCCATTCCCTGACAGGGGGCCTAGAAGTGTCGTTCAATAAGCCACCGGCGGACGGCCCTTGGACCTTGTGGCTCCCTCCTGGGCTGGTACTCCTCCTCCTCCTCCTCCTCCTCATGGTCCTCCTGCTCGTCCTCCTGAGGTGGTGGTCCAACGCGAGGTGGCAGTGCCTGAGTCCTGCGGATAGCCAGGTTGTGCAGCATGCAGCAAACGATGATGAACTGGGAGACTCTATCCGGCGAATACTGTAGAGATCCGCCGGAATGATCCAGGCAGCGGAACCGTTGCTTGAGGAAGCCAATCATTTGCTCTATGATGTTCCTTGTGGCTTGATGGCTTTCGTTGTATGCCTCCTCCGCAGGGGTCCTGGGCACGCGGAGCGGGGTCATGAGCCATGTACTCAAAGGGTAGCCCTTGTCCCCAATAAGCCATCCCCTTGGTGGAGGCTGTGCCTCGAACATGTCAGCCACAGTAGTCTGGCGCAGGATAAATGCATCGTGGCTGCTTCCTGGAAAGCGGGCATTGACAGCTAGGATGCGCTGCCTGTGGTCACACACCAGCTGTACATTGAGGGAATGGTAGCCCTTCCAGCTGCGGTAATCCTCGGCATTGTCGATAGGTGCCCGCATAGCCACATGCGTGCAGTCAATGGCGCCCTGCACCATGGGGAAGTCGGCGATCCTGGCAAATCCGACTGCACGCTGCTCCTGCCTCTCTAGGGTCATGGGGAAGGAGATGAATTGGTGTCTCCTTGCAAAAAGGGCATCGGTGACCTGCCGGATGCAGCGATGCACGGCGAACTGGGAGATGTTCGCTATGTCCCCAGCAGCGGCTTGGAAGGAGCAGCTTGCATAAAAGTTCAGAGCCACCGTGATGTTCACTTCCACCGACAGAGACGTCCTGCACATCAGCTGTGGACGCAGATCTCTGTGAAGCAGCTGGCAGATCTCTGCAACCACCTCCCTTCTGAAGCGCAGCCTCTTAACACAATGCGCGGCAGTCATGGTGAGATAGGACACCTGCTGGCGGTATTCCCTGAGTGGGTAAGGCCTACGTTGCCGACGCCTGATGGCCCCTCTGCGTCTAGGCATGGCTGGCCCTCTCACACAGCGTCTGCGAGCCCTTCGCACATAATGCTGGAACTGAGGGTTGGAACCCCATGCAGCCCCCATAATAAACTTGCAAACAGTGAAATCACAATGAGTCTAATTTCCAAGCTCTGGCCAGAAGCCAAAAATACCTCTCCTATGTTGTCCCAAATCAGTAAGGTCTGTTCCTTGGTCTCTGTCCAGAAATCCAAAGCACTAAAGTCATTGCAACAAAATGGCTGGCCTTTATAGTTCAGTCTAAGTGCCCTTTAATTAGTGCTCCCCGAGGCCCGCAGGGCCTCTGCTGCGTTCCAGCTCACAGTTCTTAACAGCGCCACGCCCACATTGGGCGGGCGCCACTGAATTCCGGTTTGGGGCGCACAAACAGCGTTGCACGACGAAATGATGTCATAAGCTGCGCGCGCAGCTGAGCGGGCGCAAACACTTTGCGCCGGCGCTAAATGTCAACTGAAGTTGGGCGTAGGCGCAGATCGGACTGCGCCCGGGCGCTAAGTGCCTAGCGCTGGAAATCTACCCCTCTTAAGGCGTTAACGGCTGGCGAACGCTACTGAATTTCTAGGCCTTTGTTGGGTACTTTACCTTGCAGAAATGTTTGTTCTTCTGGTGGTGGTCTGGTCGTTGAAGGTTTTGTTGCGGTTTGGGTTCGGTTGGCAGTCTATGGTGTTGGCTTGAGTTTGTTACCGTGGTGCTCGTGGGCATCAGCTGCTCCGTCTACCCATGCATCGAACGTCAGCTTACCGGGGTGTGTGCCAGCTCGTCCCCAACGCTTCTTTACGCTGCCCTTCTCTGCTTATCGGCCTTGCCGTTCATCTCGTCTCGCCTGCCCGCTTGCGGCCCCGTGTGTCCTGTGTGTGTTGAGTCGGGTCCTGTTCTCCTCCCGCGTTTGGCCCCCGGTGTTGTAATGGGCATCCTCGGTGTCGAGCAATGCGGGAAGGGAGGAGAGGAAGAAGAAAGGAAGAGGAAGAGAGGAGAGAGCTTGGCTACCGGTGGGCCTACAATTATCTCAGTTCTTCACCCCTTATCTGCGCACCAAATAAGGTGAGTTCGTTGTTTAAATTTGGCGGGCTCGTCTAAGCTGATTACAGTCATTCACTTTAACTGTTTTGGGGCAGTTGTCTCCTTGTTTAATGGCTTCAATATCCTGGCTGTTTGTCATTTATGAAATTTAATCGTCTTTTCCTGGCTTGGTAGCTACTTTGAGCTTCTACCGATTATTTATGCAGCAAGGTTAATGGCCTCAAGATTATGTCTATCCTGAGTTAAACTGTTTTCAAGATGAAGAATGCATATTCTGTGTTTACCTAGCTGTCTGGCTTTAGAAAATGACAAATCTTTCATATATCCATGCATGTTAGGTTTCCTTTCAGGATTTGAATGGGACTGCCTTTGCAGGGCCTTGCTTTTTAAAATCCTGCAGGCTTCTGTCACGAGGTTTCAGAAGCCATTTTCTTTTAATAATTTGTCCATACAGGTTCACTTTATCCATAACTTTTGGGGAATGTGGGAATTTTGAGAACCCTACAGGAGCATCACACCAAGCTGGTTACAGGATAGTTTTACATCTCTCTCATTGACATTGCATGAGTCGCTGATAATGTTTCGGAAGCTCTAACAGATGGACTAATGATCATCTGCAATATGCAATGTGCATGTAACCTTGGCATCACATCTCTGACTCTTTGCTTTACTTCCCCACAGGACCATCGCAAGCACCTGTCCCCACTAGCCAGGAGGAACAGGCTGAGCTTCCAGACTCCTCAGAGGAAGCTGCAACCTCTGAGAGCGCAGCTTCTGCAGAATTCAGCACACCCAGCACCAGCACAGGCACTCACACCTCGGTGGGACCTTCGGGACATAGAGTACTGTTGTCACCTGGTGTATCACAGCTCACAAGTGAGCATCACCAGATTGTGGAGACAGGTGTAAGGGTGGGGATCTTCTAACTGATTTATGGTAATTCACCTGGTCAGCAGGCTTTTGCTGCTGCACTCTAAACCAATTTACAAACAGCGGTTTCGAATCGCTACCCCTCCTTCAGTTCTGAGTGGAGGAACTTATAATTAATGATTTTAAAACGGACAAGTGGTTTGGATGAGAGAAAAATCTAGTTTTATTACCTAAATAAACTACAATCAAAAGAATAAACTCTACCACACGAACACAGTAATTACAGTAAAACTATATAACAGGGGGTTGCAGACGGCGAAAACGAGGGATAAAATGGCTCCAATGTTACTTAAACAATCTTAGCAATTACCCTCAAATCACCACCCCCTAACTCCTGCTAGGTTGCCTTGCCGAGGAGTCAGAACACCCTGCTCACCTGTGGTCCAACGAAGTAAAAGAGTGATAGCTTCTCAGCAGCTATCTTTTATACCTGGTGAAGTCCTGCCGTTCTGCCCTGCAAGGACTGTGTGCAAAATTCCCCACCCAAAGGGTCCAATACACAAGAGAAAGCTGTGATTGGCTAACTCAGAGTGGTTGGACTGGGTTAATGCGTCTTCCGGAGCTCCCTGGGCTGAAACAAAAGGGAAATACAACTGCTTTATTGTCAAGAATGCTAGGTGATTTAGACCCGTTCAATTCTTAAATGGATCCCATTCAAGATACAAAAGTCTCTTCTGCAGTTTAGATGTATCCACTCGATATACAAACAAATGCTAATAGCATTCAATTGCTTTGTAAACAAAGCATTGTCCTGTGGTAATGTTTTGTCTCCATTGAACCTTACTTCCAGACACAGAAAGCTGCTTTCCAAGCCCCTTTGCCTTCGGCCATGTGGTATGACAGCCATTTTTATCCCTGGAAATTTAAAAGCACAATGCCCAGGGATTCTTTAATCCAAAAAATGAATCTTCAGAACTGTAAATTATTGCGAATTCTTACAGTCCGCCCTTGGATACTTCCAGCTTGCTTGTAGTATCCTCTTGAAGAAATGAGCAATAATTTCTGACCCCTCACAAACAACCATCCCCTGTATTTACCTAATAGCTATCTGCCACTGATCCCCATCCCGTCTATTCCCCTTAAATTCAAGAAAAAAACCATGGTACGGTAGGCATCTTACAGATACTTCAGTTTTCAATAAGGGGGTCTCATACCCCTACACGCTTGTAAAATTATACAGTGTAAACCAAATTTACAATCACTTTTTTACATCATAAGTTATTACAAAATGTTGCAATCTTAGCTACACAATGTAATCAAAATGATCCCAAGCACGGAGAGGGTCCTACGCCTCTGCTCAACTTGGAGTTGTCACAAACTGGTCCCAAGCATGGAGAGGATCCTACGCCTCTGCTCAACTTGGGGCTGCAACACAAAATACAAAAAAATCATTAAACAACATGCTTAAATGAACCCCGATCATCACGTGCTGATGATGGGTCGCGAAATTCGAGTGGGCATTGCTCGTCCCACTCGGGCAGTAAAAGTACCTTCCACCCCCCTTTGATCGTCTTAAACTTTAAAACAGGCAGAATGGATTTACAGACCAGTCTGCTCCGCCAGCCCCGAGCCGTCCCCTTGTCCTTTTGTGGAGGCGGGGTACCCCTCCTGTTTAAAATATACCTTAGCACAGACCGAGACCGGGGAGCAGGGGATCTCGACTCCCAGTCTTTCCCCCTCCCGTCTACCCTCGACTGGCTGTAGAAAATGATGGGTGCCTGTGTGGCGGCTCTCCCTGGCCCCACACTGATCGGGCCACCCACTCATCCTTCCCAGCCACACTTACCCTCACTTTGCCCGTGGGCCCCCGGGTGAGTTCCTCCCTTCCCCGAACGCACCCACGCGACTCTTGGGTCTCCCCCTCCTCTATACGATCTTTCCCGGGCCATCACCACCCACCCCCGAGGAACGCGTCCCTATCACAAGGCGCCCGCGCTTCACCTTCGTGACTCCTCAACAGCGAGGTCTCCCGCAAGTGAACTTCGGTCAGGATAGTGCTGGGTTAGGGGCCGTGCCCCACCCAGCTGGGGCCATCTCCTCCCCGTAGGAGGAGTAGGCAAATTCCTCCAGACACTGTCCGGTTTTTCCCGAAGATCGCTGCGGGGTCTCCTGGATTCGTCCGGTGGCGAGGTGATCCCCAACATCCTGTCTCCATAATTTCATTCAATGCCCAGCTCGGGCTGGGTGAACATGGCTGCTTCATTTTCCAATCTCCTGCAAAAACTTAAAAGGGACATGCAGCCAGGTCTCACTGACCTGCTACCTTAGGTGGAGACATGGTCGGGTCCCTCGACCTCGGACCAAAACACAAACATTCAGCACACATGTAAACTTAAACTCTTTAAACTTAAACTTAAAACTAGTTATATCAACAAAACTTAAAATACGCCTTAAAGCAAGCTATATACACACACATAGCTATAATACAAATGCCGCCCGTCTCCGGACGGCCAGGCTAATCTCTGGCACTGTCGTAGATTGCTGCTGGCTGCAGCGAAGCTGGACTGCCTCCTGTCCCTGGTCCCTTGCAGCTTATGGCTGTTGAGTGGGGTCCCCTGCCCTTTGGCTTCTCCCCGGTTTGGGAGATTGCTCTTTGTGGCAGGTACCCTGGTGACCACCTTTTCTTGGGCTTGCGGGCCCGCTGAGACCTTCTGAGGGGTGTCTCTATGGGGGAAACTTTGGCTGGTGGACCCTGAGCTTGGGTCACAGCCTCAGCTGGCTGGGAACCTTCTCCCCCATGTCCAAATAGCCTGCATTGTATAATGTACCTGGCAGCCTGCCGGTGCAAATCTCTCTCTGGGTTTGTCTGCTCTTCCCTGCACACTCCTGTGCTGGGGGCAGGTATACTCTCACCACCCGCTGCTGGTGGCTGGAAATTTTCCTCCCCATGTTTAAAACCTGGTGTCAGCTCCCTCCCTATGTCTCCTGCAAGAGGGATTGCTATCCCTGCCCACCCCAGGGTCCCACATCATGGGGGGGACCACGCTAGAAGCAGGCTGGGAAGCTGGTCCCTTTAAACAGGCCACTGCACCTGTGCGAATCTGCTGTTCGGAAGACTGGGGGATTCCTGTCTCCAGACCAGCGCCTGCGCGGGCAGTTTCAGTGAATGAATGGGCAGCAGCCTGCTGATTTCTAATCCCAGGCTGCTGTTTCTTCATTTCTGAGCCACATAATCCTTTTAAATTTGAACTTTGGGCAAAACTAGGGTCCCACTGGGGTAGTGAAGTGTTCCAATTGGTGGGCTGGACAACTTTTCCCTGGAAACAAGTCACAGTGCCTGTTTTTACAGGCTGTGAACTTGAACTTGCATGGACAGCAAACTCATGTTCCCTCACCCAGGTGGCTTTAAATGGGGAATTTTGGACCTGCCTTTCTTCTGGGGCCAAAACTATCCCCTGTGTGCCTCCCTTGTCCCGGATTTCTGCTACTGGACCTGCTCTGCAGGGGTCCCAGATCTCTCCTACCCTGTTCTCTGGCTTAAACAGCTTACTCTGAACATGAATGGCTCCTCCCCCCACACAAGCCACAGTGCTTGCTTGTGAACTCAAACTTGCTGTGGGCTGATGATTCCTATTCTCAGGCTCACTCCTCACGGGTGGACCGTACCTCAGTTGTTGGAGGGGGTACACTGGTCCTGGTCCCCGCCTGCCTAGTGGGACCTGCTGGTGTTCTCCTACCACCCCATTGTCCACCCCTCCTCGCTGCCAGAGCTCCTCAAGACTCGAAGCTGTGGGCTGCGGTCTTGGGGTCTCTAATTCCCAATCCAGCACCGTTCTGGGTGCTGCCTGTGGGATGGTTCTACTTGGGCTGCCAGTAAAGTCCAGCTGACCTGCCTTCGGGCTGATCAGACAAATCATCCCCTTTGTCTTTAAAGCCACGTTAAGGCTTTCTATCTCTGCCCTACAGGGGCCATGATCTGCTTCACCAAACCTGGCTTTCTCTTCCCGCAGTCTCATCTCATTTTCCCTGGCCTCAGTGATTTGGTACTTTAGGAATTCTATCTCATTTCTCGCATAGCTCTCTCCCTCGCTAGCTTCTTGGGTGAGGTGTACATTCTCCTCTTGTAGCCTCATCTCTGTCCCTCGCCTCTGTGACTTCCTGCACAAGGCGCTTTATAAATGCCTGGCATTTCGTGACCTCTAGTGTGAGGCATGCATTCTCTTCCCGCACCCTCATACCACTAGCTCTGGCCTCATACACCTCTCTGAGGCGTTCTACCTCCGCCTGGCATTTTTCAAGCTGGGATTCCTGATTCTTGGCATCTTTAACCTCCTCCTGCACCCTTTTCTCACCCTGCTTAACCCAGCCACCTATACCATGATAGGTCAGCCTACACGCTGCTGCTAACATCCGCAGGGCTACCCACATACTGAAAACAACGAGAGAAACAAGAGCTGATGCTTTCTCCAGACCCAGACCACTTATTAAATCAAAAACTGCCTCCACTCCTACCTGGCTTGCCATTTTTATGGGTGGGGATCTTTTAACTGATTTATGGTAATTCACATGGTCAGCAGGCTTTTGCTGCTGCACTCTAAACCAATTTACAAACAGCGGTTTCGAATCACTACCCCTCCTTCAGTTCTGAGTGGAGGAACTTATAATTAATGATTTTAAAATGGACAAGTGGTTTGGATGAGAGAAAAATCAAGTTTTATTACCTAAATAAACTACAATCAAAAGAATAAACTATACCACACGAACACAGTAATTACAGTAAAACTATATAACAGGGGGTTGCAGATGGCGAAAACAAGGGATAAAATGGCTCCAATGTTACTTAAACAATCTTAGCAATTACCCTCAAATCACCACCCCCTAACTCCTGCTAGGTTGCCTTGCTGAGGAGTCAGAACACCCTGCTCACCTGTGGTCCAGCGATGTAAAAAGAGTGATAGCTTCTCAGCAGCTATCTTTCATACCTGGTGAAGTCCTGCCATTCTGCCCTGCAAGGGCTGTGTGCAAAATTCCCCGCCCATAGGGTCCAATACACAAGAGAAAGCTGTGATTGGCTAACTCAGAGTGGTTGGACTGGGCTAATGTGTCTTCCGGAGCTCCCTGGGCTGAAACAAAAGGGAAATACAACTGCTCTGTTGTCCAGAATGCTAGGTGATTTAGACCCATTCAGTTCTTAAACGGATCCCATTCAAGATACAAAAGTCTCTTCTGCAGTTTAGATGTATCCACTCGATATACAAACAAATGCTAATAGCATTCAATTGCTTTGTAAACAAAGCATTGTCCTGTGGTAACGTTTTGTCTCCATTGAACCTTACTTCCAGACACAGAATGCTGCATTCCAAGCCCCTTTGTCTTTGGCCATGGGGTATGACAGCCATTTTTATCCTTGGAAATTTAAAAGCACAACGCCCAGGGATTCTTCAATCAAAAAAATTAATCTTCAGAACTGTAAATTATTGCGAATTCTTACACAGGGACAACAGTGGAGCATCCTAGTCGGAGAGTGCAGGACTCTGCCAGCTCGGCTCAGCTGCCTCTGGATCCATCGACAGTATCAACGGTGATGGCACTCCAGGAAAAGATGCAGGAGTCTCTGGCAGGTTTTATCTCCAGGGTCGCTGCGAGTGTGGAGCAAATGGAGGAGTCCCTCGCTAACATGAGCAGAGCCTTTGTGGAGTCATTGGCGCATGAACGCATCAACATGGAAAGGATGGCAACCTCCAAGGAGGTGCTAAGTCACCAGAGCATTGAAAACATGGTGAGTGTTCAGAATAGACTGACATCTCTGGAGGAGCGATGGTCAGCTATTGAACAGAGAAACCAGACCTTCATGGCAGTCCCTCTGAGTAGGACTGCCAGTGCAGATACGGGTCCCCATGGCCCCCCTGATGTGCAGCAAGGTGCTGTCAAGCCACTTGCAAGCGCTGAGGGGGACCTGACCCATGAGAGGGAAGTTGGTGGCAGACATCAAGTAAGTGGGCTCTCCTCTCCAAGCACTCACACTTCCATGCCACTGCAGAGCCCTCAGCCAGAGCCCCACCAGAGTCCACACCCAACTGAGATTGGCGTCTCAACCCCTGCACAGCCGCAGGAGCAGCAGACTGTTGACGAGCCCTCACAGGTTCGCCACCCCAGAGGATGCCCGCCAAAGTTGTCGAGACAGGAGCAGCAAGAAACTGAGCAAGGGGCCTTCACATCTGCTGAAGCCACAGGGGAAGCACCATGTAGGAGCATGCGTAAGAAAACGATTCTGCACAAATAGTCACAAGGGTACTCACTTGGGTGAAATTTGATGTTTTATCAATTTGATGTACATAAAACATCTGATGGCTACTGCTGTAGTTGTGGCGTGTGTCATTTCGTGAATGGGACTTCCACATTGAGGGCATAGGATTACTTGCAATTGCCAGTATGGTGGTCAAATTGCTAGGAATCAGCTGGTTCGTGGCCATTGTCGATGCTCAGGTAAGAAGCTGTGAGGCAAAAGTGCTTGAGTGGCTAGGCTAAGCAAATCTGGCCACGATGAGTGCATCCCGGGCTGGTTGCTGGGTCTCTGCAGGATGTTCTTTTTCGCTCTCCTCCTCCTCCTCCTCCTCATCTGAGGAGGATAAGTGAGGAGCCACTTGGTCCTCAGGAACCCGCAAGCCATGACACTGTGCTATGTTGTGAAGTGCACAGCAAACCACAATGATTCTGGAGCCCCTGACTGCTGAGTACTGCAGGGCTCCACCTGATCTATCCAGGCATCTGAAGCCCACTTCAGCAAACTGATTGTTTGCTCGATTATGGCTCTGGTGGACATGTGGCTGGAGTTGTAGCTCTCCTCAGCTTCGTTGGATGGTCTCCTCAACGGCGTCATTAGCCACGTCCTCAGGGGATAGCCCTTGTCTCCAAGTAGCCATCCGTTAAGTTGGTCTGGCAGACTGAATAGCGGAGGCACACTAGACTGGTGCAGTATGAAGGAGTCATATTAACTGCCAGGGTACATTGCACAAACATGCAAAATCTCCTTGTGGTCACACACCAGCTGAACATTAAGGGAGTGGGAGCCCTTGCGGTTGACAAAAATACTTGGTTTACGATGGGGTGCCCTAAGGGCCACATGTGAGCAGTCAACAACGCCCTGCACCCTTGGAAAGCCTGCCAGATGAGCTATTCCAACCGCTCACGCCGTGACACTTGCTTGATCCTTGGTGAAATGGATGTGATTATGCGCGAGGGCAAAGAGAGCATCGGTTACCTGCGTGATGCAAGTGTGTGCGGCCGCCTGGGAGATGTCGCTGATGTCTGCTGCTGATCCCTGGAATGAGCTTGAGGCAAAAAAGTTGAGTGCGGTGGTGACTTTGACGGCCACTGGTAAGGGTTGTTCACCTGGTCCTCTGGCTTGCAGGTCTTGTTGCAGCATTGCGCAGGTGTCACCCACTACCTCTCGCGAAAGTCGAAGCCGCCTTTGGCACTGCTGCTCAGACATGTTGAGATAGCTGACCCTGTGTCTATAGACCCTGTTTGGGGGGTATCTCCTGTGCCAGTTTGCTTCCATGCGCTGGCCCCTCTGGCCTGTGCATCTTCAGGTGGGTGAGCAGCAGCTTGGCGCGCCTGTTGTTGCTGCTGCTGTTGGGGCTGCTGTTGTTGTTGCTGCTGCTGTTGGTGCTGCTGTTGTTGTTGCTGCAGCTGTTCGGCCTTATGTAATATCCAGAAGGGAAGGGAATAAATGGCTCCCATGCTTCTGGTAGATGCGTCAGTTGAGGAAGCGCTCAGTGAAGGTGGCGAGAGGGGTTTCCCAGGAGGTCATACTGGAGATGGGTGTCAGACTCCAAACTTCCACTGCTGTGGTTATGCCTTCTAAAAGTTCCCCCAGACCTGAGACTACAAAGTCCTGCCACCGGCAAATGATGGCTGATCAAATCCCTTCTTTAATGGTTGACCTGCAGCTGATAGTCAGCAATCCAATTGTGCTCCCGCCAGGTTTCACCATTGTGTTTCAGAACAGGCGTGTTTCACGTGGGAAAAGGGTTAAAATCGCAATGGCCATTCAAAATGGCATTATAGAGACAATTTAGTGCTTGTTAAGAGCCTTAACGGCCTATCCCGCCTCTTGGAGGCGGGACGGGAACGGGACCATCAGGCACGTATTTTTTAAAATTGCGTGGAGACGGGATGGAAGTGGGGTCGGGCCCGCCCACCAGTTTTTGCAATTTTAACCACCCGCACGCCTCCAATCTTGCTTCCATGGCCCAATGAAAATCCTGCCAATAGAGTACAAAAGCAAGGAAGTTATGCTAAACCTTTAAAAAAAAATGGGTAGGCCTTAGCTGGTGTTTTGTGTCCAATTCTGTGCACCACACTTTAGGAAGGATATCTAGGCCTTAGAGAGGGTGCAGAGGAGATTTAATAGAATGGTAGCAGGGATGTAACTTAGAGCAGGAAGGTTAAGGGGAGATTTAGTAGAGGCGTTCAAAATCATGAAGGGTTTTGATAGAGTAAATAAGGAGAAACTCTTTCAACTGGCAGAAGTTGGTAACAAGGGGACATATAATGTAAGGTGAATGGCAAAAGAACCAGAGGCGACATGAGAAAAAAATGTTTATGCAGTGAGTTGTTATGATTTGGAGTGCGCTGCCTGAAAGGGCGGTGGAAGTAGATTCAATAATAACTTTCAAAAGGGAACTGGAAAAATACCTGAAGAGGGGAAAAATTGCAGGGCTATGGGGAATGTAAGATTCGCAAAATTTCCACATTCCCCCAAAGTTATTAATAAAAGGGACCCTGCATGGACACTTTAAAAAGGGTACCCAAAAGATGGCGTCCACACCTCATGACCAAAAGCCTGCAAGAGTTTAAAAGCTCGGACTCTGTAGCAACACAAGCAGCTTTTGGGGAAATCGAAACCTAAAATGCAGTTTCTGTGAAAAGGACTTTGTGCTTTGGAAAAGCAGACAGCAAACATTGAATATGCATTAAGCCAGATCGTAGACAGATCAGAACTAGTTAGGCCTATATTGAGGCCATCAAGTTGTCTGCATAAATAGTCGGAAACAGCTTAAGGAAGCCATCGAGGCTGGACAGGCCGATTAGAATGCATTAATAACAATACAGCTCGGACATCAGGCCATTAGGTGCGATAAACGGCCATCTAAAAACAGTTAGTTTAGATTGCTATAATTACTTAAAACAGCCCGCCAAAATTGGAATAATGAACTAACCTGATTTAGCGCGCAGATAAGGGCCATTCGAAAGGGGTATAACTGCAGGCCCCGGGTAGCAATCTCTCTCTTGGCTTTTGCTCTCTTGCTCTTGCCCTTGCTCCTGCTCTCGTGACTTCGGCCTCTTGGGCTGCCGCCGCCCGTGCTCGTGCCCTGGCCTCATGACGGGTTCTCTCCTCACTCCCCGTAGCAGAGTTTCAACAGCTAAGGACACAATACCAACTGCAGGGGAGGGGAACGAGACCCGAGTCCCTAGTCAACCAGGACGCGCAGGCCGCCAAAAGGGGTGAGACGAAACTAAGTAGGCAGCCCAGGAATTGTATAGTTACCGAACGAGACGAGACGGAAAGAGACGAAGAAGAAGGTGACACCTCGATAAGAGCAGAGCAGGGCAGCGAAAAACGTTTTGATGAGGCCAAGCGCCTATTTATACGCTGGCGCTTGGTGAGGCGAACATCTTGTTGTACACTGCGATAATGCAGGTGTCCAGCCACAATGAATATACTGGCGTTTGATGCATGGGTAGCAAAATCTACATGGCAAAGACTGTTAACTGTCCGTTAACCATAACATTACCGCCGATGACCGCCCAAGGGAGAAGAAGAGGAGAACCCATCGAGACGAGACAATGACGGTAGTGGAGGAGAAGATGGTGTGTTGCAATAGCAGCTCCAGCACCGCGCCCCTGAAGACCATGTGGCGACGGGGTACCTAAGGGGACAGAGAACCAAACCTCAAAACCTGCATTTCGTTAACAGTTGGCTTTGCTTTGGATTGGTGAGCATGACTTCTGGCCCCTCATAGCTTAATCAAGTTAGGTATAGGGGTAGGATAAGGATTAAGGGGATTGTTAAAGTAATTGTTTTTCCCTCAATGTGCCGTGTTTTCCCTATACCCTGTATAAGTGTAGTTATTTTGTATTTGCCTGTATTTTATGCTAGTAATTTCTCGTAAGACTGTGTTAATTTCTGTTTTAATAAAATCTTGGTTTTCTTACATCCAAACCACCTGTCTACTCGAGCCTTTCTGTATCGCCGCCTGTACCTAAGTCCGGTATCTAGAACTGCTCACCAACAGTCAGGGGCATAACTGACTGGGCGCACGCACCACACCCGCCACCCCCACTTACAGAATGGCGACTATGGCAGGACACCGGCAACAGGGTTGCGATACAGTAGACAATGGTTTGGATGAGCAAACCATGATGGAGGAAAGGATTTTGAATTATGTGTTTAGCAAGGTGAAATAAAGAATAGATTTGCCTTTCTAATCTAGGCTTTATTAACTTTAAAAATCCAGTAGCACATCTTTCAACACCAGTCTCCAACCATGACTGGAGAGAACTGAATTTAAGATGGCCACCACAAATCACCTGACATCCACTACCAATGAGTTTACAGCATATATCTCAAGGTAGAAACAAACAACCAATTACAATACTTCTTACTAACACAGAGAACAACCACCCCATTCACCAATCACAATACTTCTTATTAAACATAGGAAATAATCACCACATTCACCCCTCCTTTTAAAACATGCTCCAACCTAAAACAACCTTTACAATTTATAATTAATTTATTTACAACTAAAATACAAATATAATATTTCAACAATTTTAAAACATTACTATCAATTTAAAAGTCCATTTTCAATCGGTCGACCAGATATCTTGTTCGTGTCGACCTTCTTAACCTTGGTGAAATTCCTTGCCCTCCCACACCCGGAGACACCGAAATATCTTCTGCAGGAAGGCTATCCATATCCCGATTATCAACGGTTTCTGGATTGGAAATCCCATCCGGAAGTAAACTAGGACGGTCATGAACATCCATCAAAGGCTGACTAATAGAAGTATAATTATCTGCAGTAGGATTGGAAATATTCGTAATATCTATAACAACATCCACATTATCTGAATCGTGACTATTATTAGTATCCTCAGAAGAGGGCTGGCCACCACAAGGAGCCAAATCTTTAAGTGAAACAGTACTTTCTTTCCCATCTTGGAATCGAATATGAGCATATTGGGAATTTGCCTCCAACAGCTCCACCTCCTCCACTAAAGGATCATATTTTGACAATCTAACATGGCGTCGAAGCAGCACAGGTCCCTGCATAGTAAGCCATGAAGGTACCGAATATCCCGTAGTAGATCTCCGCGGGTAATTAAAGAGCCTTTCATGGGGGGTCACATTAGTAGCCGTTGAAAGCAATGATCTAATGGAATGCAGGGCATCAGGCAGTACCATTTCCCACTGTGTATTCTTAAGGTTCCGGGATGTCAAAGCCAACATAACTGCCTTCCAGATCACCCCATTGTATCGTTGGCACTGTCCATTACCCTGGGGGTTATACGGGGTAGTTCTACTAGTAGAAATTCCCCGACTCTGAAGGTGTTCCTTCAACTGGGAAGACATAAAAGAACTTCCCTGATCCGAATGGATATACGCAGGCATCCCAAAGATGACAAAAAGTTGAGTCAGACATTTGATAACTGTAGCAGCTGACACATCTGCACAAGGAAAAGCAAAAGGAAACCTTGAAAACTCATCCACAGCAGTAAATATGTATCGATTTTGAGTCGTTGAAGGAAGAGGCCCCTTAAAATCAACGCTCAGACGTTCAAAAGGAGAAGTAGCCTTTATAAGATGAGCTCGTTGAGGCTTAAAGAAATTCGGTTTACACCGAGCACAGATAGAACATGATGAAGTCATCCGCTTGACGTCTTCAGCTGAAAAGGACAAATTCTTACTGCGTACGAAGTGTATCATCCTCGTAACCCTAGGATGACATAAGGCATTGTGAAGATTAATAAGCGTATCTCCGTGAATCACAGAACAATAAGCCCTCGACAGTGCATCAGCAGCAACATTATCCTTCCCCGGACGATAAACTATATCAAAATGGTAACATGCCAACTCAATCCTCCACCTCATTATTTTATCATTTTTGATCTTTCCAAAATGTTTAACATCAAACATAAAGGACACAGATTTTTGATCAGTTACCAACGTGAAATGTCGCCCCGATAAATAATGTCTCCATTTACGCAGTGCTTCTACTATTGCATATGCCTCTTTTTCTATTGAAGAATGTCTTTTTTCACTATTGTTCAAGGTACGTGAGAAAAAGGCCACAGGTCTTCCATTCTGGTTCAGAGTAGCCCCAATTGCAAAATCAGAAGCATCCGTCTCAATCACAAAGGGAACCTGCTCATCAATAGAATGCACAACTGCTCCCAAGATATCCATTTTTAAATTATCAAAACATGTCCTGGCCTCCCATGATAGAGGATATGTCGTAACCCGAATAAGGGGCCGGATCTTCTGCGAAAAGTTTGCAATCCAATTAGAATAGTAAGAAAACAGTCCAACAACTCGTTGCAAAGCCTTAGAATTAGTAGGATAAGGTAAATCGATCAATGGTCGCAAACGTTCTGGATCTGGTTTAATCTTATTTCCCGAGATAATATACCCCAGAAGATTTACCTCAGTAGTTGAAAAGATACACTTCTCTTTATTAAAAGTTAAACCAACTTTTTCCGCAGCTTGAAGGAATCTTTCTAAATTAGAATCATGCTCCGCCCTTGATTTACCACACACCGTGATATCATCTAAATATGAAAAGGTGTCAGAGAGAGAGTTATCACTTATAAAAGCATCCATTGCCCATTGAAAACAAGCAACACCATTAGTAACACCAAATGGTATTCAGCAAAACTGATACAGCTTTCCACCAGCCTCAAAGGCTGTATATGGTTGATCCCTCTTAACAATAGGAATCTGATGATAAGCACTCTTTAAATCAATAGTGCTAAAAAACTTATGCTGAGATACTTTGTTGATAAGCTCATCAATCTTAGGCAAAGGGTACGCATCTAATTGAGTACACCTATTAATAATTTGAGAGTAGTCTATCACCATTCGTTTCTTATGTCTCTCGTTAGTGGTGACAACTACCTGAGCCCGCCAAGGCGAACAACTAGGTTCAATGATTCCTTCCAATAAAAGACGTTGGACTTCAGAATTAATAAATTCTCTATCCTGACTGCTATACCTTCTTGACTTGATAGCAATTGGCTTACAATCCGGCATCAAATTGGAAAAAAGTGATAATGGAGAAATGGATAAAGAAGTTAATCCACAAATGGATAAGGGTGGCTTAGTCCCTCCAAACGAAAGACTGAGAGACTCGTGTAATTTAAGCACATCATGACCAATCAAAATATCCGCACAAAGATTAGGCAAAACAGATAGGCGTATATCAGTATACGTATTACCTAGAAGAATCATTTTCACAAGGCAACAACCAGCTACTTGTGAAGTAAGGGTCGTCTGAGCCATACACACCTGATAAGTAACAGGCAAGATTTTGAAACACTTTTCCTTCGCAAACTGAAGACTTATAAAACTCTTGGTACTGCCCGTATCTATGAGAGCCTTCACTTCTAACCCATTAACTTGGGCCATAACTATAGCTTTGTTTAGGCCATGAGCAAATGCAGCAGAAATTGATGCAATAAACGCCCTCTCTACAGGTTGAATAGTCGCAGAAGAGGAGGTAATTGAACCTAATGATTTACAAACACGTGCATAATGACCTCTCTTTCCACATTTACTACACACAGCCTCCCGGGCAGGACACTTCAAACGAGGATACCGGACGTTCCCACAAAAATAACACTTCTGAATCCTAGAGGCAACAGCCGCCGAAGTAGAAACTGTTTCAGAATCTAGTAAACCACTCCCATTAAGTCCACCTAATTCTTTTTCGTCCGGAACTGCCGAAACCACAGTCGCAGGTCGATTAGAAAGAGCATAAGAATCCGAACTTCTCTGAGCCATATTCAATGTAGAAGCTTGCTCAAAAGCACTCTTGAGATCCAAAGTCTTATTTTCTAACAACCGCTGATGAATTGATCTAGACAGTAGTCCATTAATAAAAGCATCCCGTACCGATTCTTCCTTATATTCTTCGGCCGTCACTGCTTTTTAATTACAGTTAGCACTAAGGTGCCGAAGTGCTTGTAAATAAGTATCCAAAGGTTCTCCCACCTGCTGCCTACGGGCAGATAGAAGATAATGTGCAAATACCTCATTCTTTGGTTTAACAAAAATCTTCTCCAATGTAGAAATAGCCAATTCGTAAGTTTTACAGTCCAAAATATACTTATACACATCCGGAGCAATGTAGTTGATCAGCATATTTAGCTTATTCAGAGACTCTTGTTCCAACACACCCAAAAAGTTTGTAAATGTACAATACCAATGTTTCCATTTATCATCCACTCCTGCAGAATTAGGGTCAGCATTGAATCGTTCTGGTTGAAGATATCGCGCCATTCTGATAAAAAGTTAATAAATTGAAATAAAGAATAGATTTGCCTTTCTAATCTAGGCTTTATTAACTTTAAAAATCCAGTAGCACATCTTTCAACACCAGTCTCCAACCATGACTGGAGAGAACTGAATTTAAGATGGCCACCACAAATCACCTGACATCCACTACCAATGAGTTTACAGCATATACCTCAAGGTAGAAACAAACAACCAATTACAATACTTCTTACTAACACAGAGAACAACCACCCCATTCACCAATCACAATACTTCTTATTAAACATAGGAAATAATCACCACACAAGGTGAATATCACAATGAAGTGGATCACCACTCTGTTAAGGGCTGGGCGTCCGGTAGATGCAGCAGCTAAGTGGACAGAGGGAAGGAACAAAAGAAGCCCTTAGAGAAAGCAGTCTGGCTGATGTGTTTCAAAAAGCAGGTCCAGCTTTTGGACAGGCTCGTTGCAGCACAGGCAGTCGAGTTAAGGGAGTCAGCCCTGGAGATCCAGGATAAGGCTCTAGCAGGGGAGAAGTTATTAGTAGCTTTGCAGGCCCTGAATCAGGAGAGAGTGCATTTAATGGGAGAACACAAGGCCCAGTTGGAGTACCTACGGTGCCAAGTCACCGAGGCCAAGGGAAATGAGTTAAGGTTGCGGGAGAAGACCAGGAAGAGAAAGTACAGGAAGAGAAAGTACAGGAGCGTCAGCGGGCGAAATCTCTGTGGGAATCGCGGAGCGGTAGCAGCACAAAAGGCTCCAAGAAACCAGGTTGGCCTCAGTGTGTCAGCGGGTGAAATATCTGTGGGAATCGCAGAGCGGCGGCAGCACAAAAGGCTCCAAGATACCAGGTAGGCCTCAGAGCGTCAGCGGGCGAAATCTCAGCGGGAATCGCGGAGTGGCGGCAGCACAAAAGGCCCCAGAGGCTCAGGTAGGCCTCAGTGCGTCAGCGGCGGCGGCGGGAGAAATCTCGGAGCGGCGGAGCGACTATAAAAGGCCCAAAGAGGCTCAGGTCGGATTACCAACCTCCAATCTCAGAGGGAAAGAAGTAAAAAGTAATCGAAGTGTGATGTCATCAGAAAGCAGGTACGTGTTTGGTTGGTGAGTATTTCTCTCTTTATAAATTTTAACTCTGTGGTTTATAGTTTCTAAATTCTCTGTGGTGTAGCGGGGACTGTTTATATATCAGGGCCCTTAAATATACTATTTAACGGTAGTGTAATTGGTGGGATTGATTTTGTTGGATCCGTGGTTCAGTGGATAAAGAATTACACGGATGCTGTACATAAACAAACAGGTCTTTACTGGAGGAGGGTCATCTCTAGACTGGAGTACAGAGGCACGCGCACAGCTTATATACCGGTGTGGTTACTGCCGGTACTACAGTATACAGGAGGTGTAAAAAGTAGTTCTGACTTAAAGCACATACACTACAATTCCTCCCTTTTTAGATTAATAATACCCCCTTAATATTCAAATAACAATTACATTTTTACATGTACATTCAATAACAAAAAGTCCATTTATAGATTCAGTCTTTGGGGCGGCTTCCTGGCCCTTTCGGGATAGCGCCTTTCCGGAGGTTCTTGTTCTTGGTGCAGAGGCAATTCTGACCCCTTTTCATCGGGTAGTTCATTGGGTTCCACTGCTACTGGGTCTGAAGTAGATGCTACCGGTATGTTGGGTTCATCCCCAGGTACTCGAGACATGGGGTTGACGCCTTCCTGTGACGCTAAGATCTGATCGATGTGGCGTCTCACAATGTTCTCCCCGACATCCACTATGTCCATTAATGGCCCCTGCCTTGTACATATCGTTCCGGGTTGCCACTTCTCTGTTCAATAGTCACGGGCCAAGACTGGTTGCCCTACATTGAAGCTCCTTGTCGGCTTCTCGTTGATGTGCTGGAACTGTTTGTCCTCAACATTTCTTCGCACATTTGGTCTGAGCAAATCCAGATGAGATCTCAACCTTCTGTTAAAGTACATCATGGCCGGGGTCTGGTTGGTAACTGCATGTGTCGCGTTTCGGTAGGCTAATAAGAAATTGTCCATCTTATGCTGTAGTGGAATTTCCTCATCGCACATGACCTTTATCGCCTTCTTAAAGGTTTGTACGAACCTCTCAGCCAATCTATTGGTGGCTGGATGATGCGGGGCGGATGTGTAATTCCTTACCCCATTCCTTTTCATGAATTTTTGGAACTCGTCGGACACAAACTGTGGTCCATTATCAGAGCAGCTCTGCTCTGGCAAACCGTTTCTGGCAAATATGGTCCGTAGGACTGCAATCGTTTTCTCTGTAGTGGTTAAAGACATCTTTATCACCTCAGGCCACTTTGAATGAGCATCCACTGCTATTAAGAGCATTGAGTCCATGAATGGACCAGCGAAATCAATGTGCACCCGTTGCCATGGAGAGGAGAGCCACTCCCATGGGTGTAGAGGGGCATGTGGTGGTGCATTTTGGACCTTCTGGCATCCTAAGCAGCTCTTAGTTAGGTCTTCGATTTGTTGATCGATTCCCGGCCACCACACATAAGCCCTAACAAGGCTTTTCATTTTCACCCCTCCCAGATGACCTTCATGTCGCACCTTTAGCACTCTCTCCCTTAGCTTGGGTGGAATCACCACTCTGGATCCACACATCACTGTCCCCTGACATACTGACAGCTGTTCTCTTCTGGATGAGCATGCTGGCAACAGTGAGTCGCCATGTGTTGGCCATCCCCTCACCGTCAATTCATATACCCGTGACAGCGTCGGATCATTGCGGGTCTCCTTCTCTATATCCACGTTTGTTACTGGCAATCGTTCAATTATCGATGAATAAAATATCTCGATAGGGTCCACTGCTGGTGCTTCCTCCACCGTAGGCAGTGGCAGGCGCGATAGCCCATCAGCGTTCCCATGCTGTTTCGTGCCTTTATATTCTATTTCATATTGATTCGCCCCTGGAAACAGGGACCATCTTTGTAACTGCTGTGCAGTCATCACCGGAACGTCCTTCTTAGGATTAAAGATGGAGACAAGTGGTTGGTGGTCAGTCAGCAAGGTGAACTTCTGCCCATGCAGACAATGGTTGAATATTTTTACTCCCCATACTAGGCTGAGGGCCTCCCTGTCAATCTGGGTGTAGTTGCCCTCGGCTGAGGTTAGTGACCGAGACGCAAAGGCCACTGGCCTCTCCAACCCATCTGGGAATTTGTGCGACAGCACCGCTCCAATGCCGTAGGGTGATGCAGCACATGCCAAACGAATGGGTAGTGCTGGGTTAAAATGGGCTAACACCACTTTTGATGTGATCAATTCTTTACACTTCTGGAAAGCTCGTCTATGTTTGTCATCCCACTTCCATGGTACCCCTGTTTGCAGTAGGGTGTTCAGCGGGTGTAGCACCGTACACAAATTTGGTAAGAACTTGTGGTAATAGTTTACCAGCCCGAGGAACGAACTCAGTTGTGACACATTTTCCGGTGCTGGAGCCTTGACTACTGCCTCAATCTTGTCAGGGGACTTATGTAACCCCTCTTCAAGGATGGCGTGGCCGCAATATGAGATCTGTTTCTGGAAAAACTCGCACTTGTTGTGATTAGCTCGTAGCCCATATTCCTTTAATCTGGCGCGCACCTTCTCCAAGTTAGCGAGGTGATCACCGTCATTTTCGCCCGTGACCAAGATGTCGTCCAAATAACACTGGGTCCCTGGAATCCCTTGCAGGACCTGATCCATCGCCCTTTTCCAGATAGCCGGAGCCGAGGCTACTCCAAACACCAGCCGGTTGTAATGATCGAGACCTTTATGGGTGTTGATCGTAAGGTAATGTTTCGAAGCTTCTTCTACCTCCATTTGCAAGTACGCCTGGGCTAGATCAATTTTGGTGAAGCGTTTACCACCAGATAGCGAGGCGAAAATATCCTCAATTCGTGGAAGCGGATATTGCACCATGTGAAGGACTGGGTTCACTGTCACCTTAAAATCCCCACAGATGCGGATTTTCTTTGGTTCCCCAGGCATATTACTCAACGACCTCTTCATTACAGGGATGATGGGTGTAGCCCACTCACTCCAGTCCACTTTGGACAGTACTCCTGAATGTTCCAACCCTTCCAGCTCTGCTTCAACCGCTGGTCTGATCGCATAAGGCACTGGTCTGGCCTTCAGAAACTTTGGGCTTGCATTATCCTCTATTTTAATTGTTGCTGTTATTTCTTTTAGTGTTCCTAGTCCCTCCTGGAACACTTCTTTTGCGTCAGTTAGCATTTTTGACAGTCGTCCAGGTGTGACGTCATCATCCTTTTTGGCCTCCACCTTCAGTGCTTGTATGGAATGCCAATCTAAATGTATCTTCCGGATCCACTCACGTCCTAGCAGGGGTGTTCCTCCATTTGGCAATACATATATATCCATTTTAGGTATTTCCTGACCTTTACATGTCACTTTCACCCTTATTTTTCCTTTGGGGGAGACATTTTGCCCCGTATACTTCTTCAAGACAATCTCTGTAGCTTTCAAGGGTATGTGTGAAAATAGCCGCTTGTAGTCTCTTTGATTTATGACTGTTAGAGCTGACCCTGTGTCCAATTCCATTTCCACTTGGACTCCGTCTATCTTGAGTGTAACCCAGATAGTCTGGTGATCCTCTATTTCGGTTACATTATGTAGTTTCAGACAGCCCAGCTCCTTGCTTCCGGAGTCTGTGTCACTTTTCTGTTCATCTGAAACACTGTCCATCACCTGGTGTACCTTTTTGTACTTCTCCTGTGGAGATTTCTTACTGTTGGTTTTCTTCCCAGACCTGCAGACTCTTGCTATGTGTCCTGCTTTCCCACACTGTCTGCACACTTGGTCCTTGAACCAACAATCTTTCTGGTCATGTGTTGTTCTGCCGCAGCGATAGCACTTCCCTGTTCCATAGGTCATTTCATTGGTGCCGTATTCTTGCGGTCTCCGTTGTATCTCTGCTGCGCCCCTTGCGGCTGCTTCGTGTGATACTGCCATATTGAAAGCTTTGTCCAGCATACGATCCTTTTCTGATAGAAGCCGTTTCTGGGTTCCTTCACTTTGTAGCCCACACACAAACTTGTCCCTTAACGTATCTGCTTGTCCCGCTCCAAACTGGCAGTATTTCGATAGCTTGCGCAGTTCCGTTAGGTACTCAGCATTGCTTTCGTCTTTGTGTTGGTTCCTTTTATGGAACTTAAATCGTTCTGCTATCAGCAGCGGTGTGGGGCTTAAGTGGTCCTGTAGGATTTCTACTATGCTTCCAAAATCCTTGTTCACCGGCTTCTCTGGGGTTATTAGATTTCGCAGTAACCCATAAGTTTTTGCACCCATGGAATTTAACAGAACCAGTGCTTTATTAGCATCTGGCACTTCATTCGCCCTGTAGTACACCTCAGAGCCCAATCTTCGACTTCATTGTCGAACGTAGAGATACTGCCACTCTTCGGCATCCTTGGTTGTGCGTTAACTATCCCCAATGGCGCCTCCCGTGCTTCCCCTTCTTCTCCGCTGGCACAAAATGGCGTCTCCCGCGCTTTCCTTCCTTCCCGTGCTCGCCCGTCTTCTCCGCTGCGGCTTCGCAAAATGGCGCCTCCCGCGCTCTTCCTTCTTCTCCGCGGCTCAATGGCGCCTCCCGCGCTCTCCCTGCTTCTCCGCGGCTCAACGGCGCCTCCCCTTCCTTCACCCCGTGGACCCTGATCAGCCTGTGATCCCTGGCTGTGCTCTGCGCATTCTTCTCTTGATATTTGTCGATGCCGCTCAGTCTAGAACCCGGCTGTTTCTTACCCTCTCTCTCTCTCGTTTGCAGTAATTTCCCTCGACGCCGCTCAGTGAACAGTCCCCGGCTGCGCCCTGCTCTCTTCACACTCTTTCTTACCCCGTCTACGCTGCCCGGCTCTCTCTCTCTGCCGTCGGTCGGCTCCAGCCGCCGCTGCTCGGGAAGGGCCTGCTCAGGAACTGTCGTCGGTCTCTTACTGCTCGTTGTGGCTGGGGAACCAAGCCCGGCTCTCCACAGCCTCCCCAGCAAAGTTGGATCTCTGCCTGACTGCTGGGCGGTTGCTCGCGGTCTCGACTATATTTTTTTTTTGTTTAATGTTGCAGGTAGATTCGCATCAACACTCGTCGCCACTGTTAGATCCATGGTTCAGTGAACAAGGAATTACATGGATGCTGTACATAAACAAACAACAGGTCTTTACTGGCGGAGGGTCATCTCTAGACTGGAGTACAGAGGCATGCGAACAGCTTATATACCAGTGTGGTTACTGCCGGTACTCCAGTATACAGGAGCTGTAAAAAGTAGTTCTGACTGAAAGCACATACACTACAGATTTGATTTAATTTAATTGCTATTAATTAAAGGGTAAGTCATGGCAGGAGAGCCGGGCCCCGTTGTATGCTCCTCCTGCGCTATGTGGGAACTCCAGGACACTTCCTGTGTCCCAGACAACTATGTGTGCAGGAAGTGTGTCAAGCTGCAGCTACTGGCAGACTGCATTGCAGCACTGGAGCTGCGATTGGATTCATACTGGAGCATTCGCGAGGCTGAGAAAGTCGTGCATAGCACGTTTGATCAGTTAGTCACACCGCAGGCAATGTTTGGACAGCCAAAAAGGGAATGGGTGACCAACAGACAGAGTACCAGGGACAGGCAGGTAGGGCAGGGGTCCCCTGTGGACATCCCCCTCTCAAACAGATACAACACTTTGAGTACTGTTGGGGGAGATGGCTTACCAGAGGAAGGCAGCAGCAGCCAACTTCCTGGCACCAGGGGTGACTCTGCTGCACAGGATGGGAGGAAAAAGAGGGGGAGAGCTATAGTAATAGGGGATTCTATTGTAAGGGGAACAGATAGGCATTTCAACAGCCGCATACGAGACTCCAGGATGGTGTGTTGCCTCCCTGGTGCAAGGGTCAAGGATATCTCAGAGCGGCTGCAGAACATCTTGGAAGGGGAGGGTGAACAGCCAGTTGTCGTGGTACATATAGGTACCAACAATATAGGTAAAAAGCAGGATGAGGGCCTAAAAGCGGAATATAGGGAGTTAGGAGTTAAATTAAAAAATAGGACCTCAAAGGCAGTAATCTCAGGATTGCTACCAGTGCCACATGCTAGTCAGAGTAGAAATAGAAGGATATTTCAGATGAATACGTGGCTAGAGGAATGGTGCAAGGGGGAGCGATTCAAATTCCTGGGACATTGGAACCGGTTCTGGGGGAGGTGGGACCAGTTCAAACCGAACGGTTTGCACCTGGGCAGGGCTGGGACCGATGTCCTAGGGGGAGTGTTTGCTAGTGCTCTGGGAGAGCATTTAAACTAAAATGGCAGGGGTTTGGGAACCTGAGCAAGGGGACAGAGGAAAGGGAAACAAGGATAAATGCAAAAGATAGGAAGGAGAAAAACAAATGTGGCAGTCAGAGAAATCAACAGTTTAAATCAAACATGGCCACAGTAAATAATAATTCTAATAGGTGTAAGAGTGTTAAAAAAACAAGCCTGAAGGCTTTGTGTCTTAATGCGAGGAGCATTTTTAATAAGGTGGATGAATTAGCTGCGCAAATAGAGGTAAACAATATGATTTGATTGGGATGACGGAAGCATGGCTCCTGGGTGGCCAAGGCTGGGAACTCAAAATCCAGGGGTATTCAATATTCAGGAAAGGTAGGCAAAAATGAAAGGGAGGTGTGGTAACATTGCTGGTTAAAGAAGGGATTAACACATTTGTAAGGAAGGATATTAGCTCTGATGATGTGGAATCTGCATGGGTAGAACTGAGAAATACCATGGGACAGAAAACGTTAGTGGGAGTGGTACATAGACCTCCAAACAATAATGCAGAGGTTGGGGACGGCATTAAAAGGGAAATTACAGAAGCATGCAATAAGGGCACAGCAGTCATCATGGGTGACTTTAATCTACATATAGATTGGGCTAACAAAATGAGTAACAATGCTGTGGAGGAGGAATTCCTGGAGTGTTTAAGGGATGGTTTTCTGGACCAATATGTCAAGGAACCAACCAGAGATCAGGCCATCTTAGACTGAGTACTATGTAACGAGAAAGGATTAATTAGCAATCTTGTTGTACGAGGCCCCTTGGGTTGGAGCGATCGTAATATGATCGAATTCTTCATTAAGATGGAGAATGAAGTAGTCGAATCAGAGACTAGGGTCCTAAATTTGAATAAAGGAAACTACGATGGTCTGAGGCACGAGTTGGGTAGGATTGATTGGGGAATGTCACTCAAAGGGTTGATGGTGGATAGGCAATGGCAAACATTCAAAGACTGCATGGATGAACCATAGAATTTATTCATCCCAGTTTGGCATAAAAATAAAACAAAAAAGGTGACTCAACCGTGGCTAACAAGGGAAATTAGGGATAGCATCAGATCCAAGGAGAGGACATATAAATTGGCCACAAAAAGCAGTAAACCTAAGGATTGGGAGCAGTTTAGGATTCAACAAAGGAGGACAAAGGGATTAATTAAGAAAGGGAAAACAGAATATGAGAGTGAGCTTGCAGGGAACATAAAAACTGACTGTAAAAGCTTTTATAGATATGTGAAGAGAAAAAGATTGGTGAAGTCAAGAGTAGCTCCTTTGCAGTCAGAATCAGGGGAATTTATAATGGGGAACAAAGAAATGGCAGACCAATTAAATACATATTTTGGTTCTGTCTTCACAAAGGAGGACACAAATAACCTCCCAGAGATGTCAGGGAACATAGGGTCTGATGAACAGGAGGAACTGAAAGAAATCAGTATTTGTAGTGAAATGGTGTTAGGTAAATTGATGGGATTGAAGGCCGATAAATCCCCAGGGCCTGATAACCTACATCCTAGGGTACTTAAGTTGATGCTTTGCTGATCATCTTCCAGCGTTCGATGGAATCTGAAACAGTGCCCTTGGATTGGAGGGTAGCTAATGTTACCCCACTATTCAAAAGAGGTGGTAGAGAGAAAACGGGGAATTACAGACCGGTAAGCCGGACATCGGTAATGGGGAAAATGCTAGAGTCCATTATAAAAGATGTAATAGCAGAGCACTCGGAAAACAGTGACAGAATCGGACAAAGTCAACATGGATTTACAAAAGGTAAATCGTGCTTGACTAATCTACTGGAATTTTTTGAGGATGTAACTGGTAAAATAGATAAAGGAGAACCAGTGGATGTGGTGTATTTGGACTTTCAGAAGGCTTTTGATAAGGTCCCGCAGAAGAGATTAGCGTGTAAAGTTAAGGCACATGGGATTGGGGGCAATGTATTGAATTGGATAGAGAACTGGTTGGCAGGCAGAAAGCAGAGTTGGAATAAACGGGTCTTTTTCCGAGTGGCAAGCAGTGACTAGTGGGGTACCGCAGGGATCGGTCCTTGGGCCCCAGCTATTCACAATATATATTAATGCTCTAGACAAGGGAACTTGATGTAATATCTCCAAATTTGCAGACGACACAAAGCTGGGTGGGCGTGTGTGCTGTGAGGAGGATACCGAGAAACTCCAGGATGAATTGGACAGGTTGGGTGATTTGGCAAAAGCATGGCAGATGCAATATAATGTGGATAACTGCGAGGTTATCCACTTTGGTGGCAAAAACAGGAAGGCAGATTATTATCTGAATGGCAATAGATTGGGAGAAGGGGAAGTGCAACGAGACCTGGGTGTCCTTGTGCACCAGTCGCTGAAGGTAAGCATGCAGGTGCAGCAGGTGGTTAAGAAGGCAAATGGCATGTTGGCCTTCGTAGCGAGAGGGTTTGAGTACAGGAACAAGGGTGTCTTGCTACAGTTGTACAGGGCCTTGGTGAGACCACATCTTGAGTATTGTGTGCAGTTTCGGTCGCATTATCTGAGGAAGGATGTTCTTGCCATGGAAGGATTTCAGCGAAGATTCACCAGGCTGATACCTGGGATGGCAAGAATGACGTATGAGGAGAGATTGGGTCGATTGGGCTTGTACTCGCTAGAGCTTAGAACAATGAGAGGGGATCTCATTGAAACTTATAGAATTCTGACAGGACTGGACAGACTAGATGCAGGAAGGATGTTCCCGATGCTCGGGGAGTCCAGAACCAGGGGTCACAGTCTAACGATAAGGGGTAGGCCATTTAGGACAGAAATGAGGAGGAATTTCTTCACCCAGAGAGTGGTGAACCTGTGGAATTCTCTACCACAGAAGGCAGTAGAGGCCAATACATTAAATATATTCAAGAAGGAGTTGGATATACTTCTTAAGGCTAAAGGGGTCAAGGGGTATGGGGAGAAAGCAAGACCGGGTACTGAATTTGTATGATCAGCCATGATCGCGTTGAATGGCGGAGCAGGCTCGAGGGGCCGAATGGCTTACTCCTGCTCCTATCTTCTATGTTTCTAAAGGCCGCTTACAAGCTAGCGAGAGAACAGGCGTTTGAGGAGGCAGACCATGGCCCCTGTAAAGAGAGAATAGAAAATCTGAGCCGGGCCCTCTGGAAGGCAAAAGGCATGGTATGCCTCATAAGCCCAAAGGCAGGTCAGGCGGACTTTATGGGGAACGAGGGGAGGACATTTCCAACGTCACCAGTAGTGCCCAGGGACGACCCGGTTGAGAGAGAGGAGATCTCATGACCACCACCCGTAGCGCCAAATTTCAGCGAGGTTTGGCAGCAAGGGGGATGGAGCCAGAGTTGGAGGCGGAGGTAGCGCAACCCCCGCCAGAGAGTTCAGAGCCGGGACCGATGTGCCCAGCACGGCATCGGAGGTTCGGCCCACCCGCAAATGGCGACGATGAGGGACCCCTCCAAAACCAGTTCGTATTACCCTTTAACACCCAACAGCTTAGGGCTATGGTCAATCATATCCCGAGGCTCTCCGAAAAGGGAGACCCCTCGATCCACTTCAGGGAAGTAGAGCAGGCAGCCAGCGTCAACATCTGCAATGACGCTGAGAAAGCCAAGATGCTGCTATTCTCCCTGGAGAGTAGTCTCCTCCAATCCCTCTCTGACAAGTGTAAAAGGGGCAGAGCGGTTACGAGGAGCTTAGAGATGCGGTTCTGGAGGCCATGGGGATGAATGAGGGAAGTCCTTTCTCCTGTGTGGAGAATACGATCCAGCTCCCAGGTGAAACCCCGCAGGCTTTTGCGGACCAGCTGTTGCCGGTGTACCGGAGAGCCTGTCCAGGGACGCCGGACCGGGCGTTCCTGAACGGGGATCTCCTGGCCCATTGGCTCCATTGCCTGGTGCGAACAGCTTGCCACAGGTCCGGGCCAAGGCAGAAGTCTGGTTCGACCCCAAAAATCCCCAGACCACCGAGCTCACTCTGGCCTATAACAACGGTAAGGGAGCCAATGTACACCCACCCAAGGGAAAGGTGCATGAGGTAAAACCCGGACCGGGTAGGAAAGAGTGGCACCAGGAAGGGAGTAACCCCCCAACACAAAGACCAATTGTTACGGGTGTGGAAAGGATGGTCACTGGCGGAAGGAGTGCAAAAACCCTTGGAAAGATAACAAGGGAAAGAATTCCACAGCCCCAGCCCAAAAGACGGGGCAGGAATCCCTTCCGCAGAAGTCGAGTCACTTTTGGACACCATGAGGTCCTTATTGACTGGCCAGGGGAGTGTAGCAGCCGCCACCGGTGCTCTCACCCTATCAGTCCCATCCAACCCACAGCCGTGACTAGAGCCAGCAGAGCCGGTTTACCTGTGTTCTCTCCGGTATGATGAATGGAAAAGACTCCTTATGGAGATGGAGGTAGAAAAGGTGACGGGGACCTATCTGTTAGATACGGGGGCATCATACACTGTGGTCTACTCAGCTAACCCCACTGCCTCGCCTCTATCTAATGGGGTCCTATACAGTCTATCGGGGTTCACGGGTAAAGAACAGGCTGGCTCGTTTTCCATCCCGCTCGCCATTACTTTAGGACCGCTCTGCTCCAAGTGGACCTGTGTCCAGATGAAATGGGAAGTGGAGAGTGGAAGAGGGGTCCTGGGGGCTGACTTTATTGTAGGCCACGGGATCCTAGTATATTTGAGGAATCATTGCTTATCGGGGGCAGGTAAAGTAAAGAATGGTGAGATAGTAGTGATCCCAGGAAAGGAAGGGAAGGGGACCCTATGCACCATGAAGCCCAAAGAGGATTGTAACCTCGAGCTTATGGTCAGCAACACCTCACGGGAGTTCCAGCCATTTGTGCAAGCCCACCTAGCCACATTTGCCACTCACAAACACGACTGCGGGAAGGTCACAGGGTTTGAGGTCAGCGTAGATGGGGACCCCATGGCCTGACCACAGAAACAGTATAGAATAACTTCCCCAGGGAAGCAGAGCCGGACATGGAAGTAGCCATGTCCTCATTAGTACAGCAGGGAGTTCTGAGACCAATAGCCACCCATGTGAACTCTCCATTATTGCCGGTCAGAAAGCCGGACAATTCCTGGAGGGCCACGGTGGACTATCGGGTGCTCAACAGTAACATCCCAGCCTGTGCACCCACAGTAGCAGCAGTTGCCGACCTGATAGGAAGTATTCCAGCATCCGCGATCACTTTCACAGTGCTGGATATTTCCAATGGGTTTTGGTCCATCCCTTTAAGGAGGGAGGATCAGTAAAAGTTTGCCTTTGCGTTTAAAGGGCAACAGTACATGTGGAACTGCTTGAGTCAGGGCTTCCACAACAGCCCCAGCATTTTCCATCAGTGCATGGCAAACAGTTTAAAGGACTTTAGCCAGCCCAGACAGTTGGTCCAATATGTGGATGACCTGCTCCTGTTCACTGATTCGAAAGAGGAGCATGGCACGCTATTGGCCGAACTGCTGGAGCTGCTAGGGCAGAAGGGTTTCAAGGTAAACCCAAAGATAACGCTGATCAGCCAGCAGGAGGTGAAATTCCTCGGCCTGACCATACGTGCTGGAGAAAAGGCCATAAATAAGGCTAGGAGGGAGGCGGTACAAGAGCTACTGGTCCCCAACACAGCAACGGGTGTGAGGTCATTTCTAGGGCTAACCGGGTACTGTAGAGACGTTATTGAGGACTATGTAGCCACAGCAGCCCTTCTGCTCCGACTCCTAGACAAGGGAGTGGAGTGGCTTTGGGATGAGGGTTGCCAGGCAGCATTTGTGAGGCTCAAGAAAGACTAGCAGAACGCACCAGCTCAAGGGGCCATAGATGGGGGGAGAGAGATTTCCTGGAGATAGCAGCCAGCGGGGACAGCCTGAGCGCTGTACTGCTCCAAGAGTGGCACGGCCAGCTGCGGCCGGTGGTCTACTCCTCCAGGATACTCACGGATGTCGAAAGGAGCTACTCCAACTGTGAGCGGCACCTCTTGGCCACACATTGGGCTGTGAAAAGGTCACTGATCTTCACAGGCACCTCTCCCATCACCCTCCTCACCCATCACACACCCACCCAGATGCTTCTGGACGGGAGGATGAAGGATGGAACAGTGAGCAGTGCCCGCATTGCACGCTGGACCATGCTCCTCTCAAAGATGGATCTGAAGGTGAAGGGTCTCTGTGAGCCAAAGCTCGCAGCCAACCTGGTATATCCTGGAACAGCCCACCGGTGTTCCATTGAAGGGGTTTGGGAAGTGAACATAGGTTTACGGGCCGGGATACATCCCACAGGCCACGAGATATATGTAGACGGTTCCAGCACGGTATCTGCTGGCGAGCGTCTCACGGAGTAGTGGAGTTTACGACCCAGCGGCAAATATTGCCCTGGCGATTAAGCTCCCCAGCACCATGAGCGCCCAGCAGGCTGAGTTGTCCGCGGTAGTGTACATCGTTACACACCCCGAAATCTTCCCCACCCCCTACACGATTTGCTCGGACAGCATGTTCACGTGCAATTCGTGTATGGAGTACCTGGCCATCTGGTCCTGCTGCGGATACACCTCCGCTGACAGGAGACCCCTCACAGTAAAACCCCTGCTGGAAAAGATCCTAGCAGCAGTGGGGGAGGAAGTGGAGGTTTTCATCCGCAAGGTGAAGGCCCATTCCTCCACAGAACCCCGCGGCCAAGGCAACCAGCAGGCTGACTTGCTCGCCAAGGAGGGTGCCTGCACAGGCACTTTCTGGGACCCATTTGGGTCCAGACCCATGGTGGCGGTCAGAGGTAGGGACGGGACCCAAGGCAGTGTAGGGGTAGCGATAGCCCCATAGCCCCGGACCTTAAGACGGTCCAAGCCCAAGACCCCGTCCTCAAAGCAGTCCTCAGTGCAGTAACTGAGGGAAAAGGGGTAGGGTCCGTACGGCATTGCAACCCTCTCCGTAAAAGAGGGCATGGTGTTCCGGGGGGAACAGTGGGTTGTGCCGCAGCAGCACCGGAAGGAATTCCTTCAACTGGCCCATGAGGGTCCAGGAGCGGGACACCCCGGGCCTGAGACCACCTGGCAGCGGTTGGAACAGGCGGGATAGTGGCCGGGACTCAGGGACGATGTCTGCGAGTTCTGTCCAGGCTGTCTTGTGTGCGCTGCGAATAACCCTGACCCCCACAAAAGGAAGGTCCCTATGGGACACGTCAGGAGGGTAGAGGGACCATGGCAGTCGATACATGTCGACTACATCAGGCCCGTACCCACTGCCCAGGGAGGCAATAAGTACTGCCTAGTCCTGGTGGACATGTGCACCAAATGGGTAGAGGCCTTCCCCTGCAGAACAGCCACAACTCTGGGTACTGCCAGGATCCTGGTGCGGGAAATGTTCTCGCGGTGGGGACTACCACAGTATGTTGTGGAGTCCGACCAAGGGAGCCATTTCACCGGGCAGGTGATGCAGAACACCCTTATGCTGTTAGGCATTATGGGGAAATGGCACGTGGCCCACATCCCGCAGTCATCGGGGATTGTAGAATGTATGAACAGGACCCTGAAGGAAAGGTTGAGGAAGGAGACGGTGGACTCGCCCCGTAAATGGGCCAAGGTCCTACCATTGGTTTTGATGGGGATCCGGGCCAGCCAGTCGAAAAGCATGGGGTACTCCCCGTACGAGCTAATGTCTGGCAGAGTTATGCGGACCCCCACCCATGTGCTAGCCCCGGTGCTCACGGAGGGTCAGCTCAGAGAGTTAAACCGGGACAGGTTCGCCCGAAATCTCTTTGAGCACCTGAAGCAGCTCCACGAGCAGGCGGCTGGGAACATGGGAAGGCAGCATCGGAGTAACCGATTGCTGCTCGAACCGAGAAAGCACCACGAGTGGGAGGTAGGAGATCAGGTTATGGTAAGAAACTATGACCGAGTAGGAAGTTTGGAACCATTGTACATGGGGCCCTACAGCATTGTAGATAAAGCCAGCCCCATGGTATACGCCGTGAAGATGCCCCAGTGGACAAAATGGTTTCATATCAACCAGTGTAAGCTGTTTAAACCTGACAGGGGAAAGCAGCCAGTTGGGGTAAGGTCTGAGAAAGATCCTCAGCCTGCAGCAGGAGCGAGTTCACAGACTGCACAGGCAGGCGCTGTGGATTGCTTAACGGGAGGGGCCATCCCACCCATCGATTGGGACACTCCCCCACTCTTCTGGGATCCAGACGAGGGGGAGGGACCTGAGGGCGACAACCCCGCCCCTGACCCAGGTGAAGAGAGGGAGGGACCTGAGGTTGCAAACCCCGCCCCAGACCCAGCCATGGGACCTGGGGGTGGAGGCTCTCAGCTCGCAGCAACAGGCTGCGAAGAGTTACCTGCCCCTAGCCCAGGTTTGGGAGGGGTCACGCCTGAGGGAGCAGCGGTCCGGGTCAAAGGCCCATCGGACAAGAAATCCCCACCCGCCAAGGCCCCCAGAAGGTCCCCACGGACACCCCAGCCGAGGGCAGCATGGTGGCGTAGTGGTTAGCACTGTTGCCTCACAGCGCCAGGGACCCGGGTTCGAATCCGGCCTCGGGTGACTGTCTGTGTGGAGTTTGCACATTCTCCCCGTGTTTGCGTGGGTTTCCTCCGGGTGCTCCGGTTTCCTCCCACAGTCCAAAGATGTGCGGGTTAGGTTGATTGGCTATGATAAATTGACCCTTAGTGTTAGGGGGATTAAATACGTGGGATTACGGGGATAGGGTGGGATATGTGTTAGTGTAGGGTTTACGGGGATCGGGTGGGATATGTGTCGGTGCAGGCTCGATGGGCCGAAATGGCCTCTATCTGCACTGTGGGGTTTCTGTGATTCTGTGAAAGCCATGGTCTCCAGCTCTCCAGTTACCAAAGGCCGCCCCTCGAGTCAGGGGGAGGTCCAAGGACAGAGGACCTCAGCCAGCAGCCACGGGCTGCGAGGGACCAACAGTGCAGGACGGTGCAGCCACGCCGGAGGTAGCGGTGAGCCGCAGTCCAACCAGATGGGCGGTGGATGTATATAGGTTAGGTAATGTAAGTTTACAGTGTTAAGTTAGGTATTTAACTTAAGTTTGGGTGTTTTAGCTTAAGTTAAATAAGGTGATGGGTAGTTTTAATTAATAAGTAATCTGCTAAGAGTGTATGTTTTTTGGGTCGAGGTCACGAGACCCGACCATGCTTCACCAAGCCAGAGAATCTCTTGGGGACCTGGCTGCATGTTTTTGTATCTTTTTGCAGGATCGTAATCCTACTCACCCTGATGGGACTGAGCCTGGGAAGGCGAGGCGATGTACAAGATTCCCACATTTACGGGTGCTCGGGAGTCAGCATAGCAACCGACGGAAGCAGTGAACGGGAGATGAAGGAGACCGCCATCTACGTCCATGAGGGAAGGTGGTCAGGATGGCTGGGGTCCAATTCGTCTCAGTACTCCAGACAAACCAGATACACGTACGGCGAGGCATCCCTCCTGTGCCCCAGGGTACGGGTTGTTACCACGAGAGTCAGTGTCACCGTTGGAAAGCGTATATGTTTAACATGTAAGGGACACATTCCTCTGGATAGGTGGTGGTGGCTCAGGAAGCTGAGCAAAGATATGAGAAACCCCGCAGTCGAGTGGGAACGGTTGGGGAACAATACCCACTGGACGATTACAGGAACTCACGGAGGATTAAGTGGGTGTTGTGACAAGTGGTGGGAACCAGACCAAGGGATTTATATCTGAAATGTGCGGGTCAGAGAGAGTCTGACCTGCAGGCATATCCATTATTTTCCACCGGCAGTGACAAGACAACGGGGAGGGGATGAACCAGCCTGAAGTTGTGTGCAGTCCCATTCTCCCCGATTCCAGTCAATGCCACTGAGCTTGTAACCTACCCCCGTAAGCCCCTGCCCACGGCACAGGCAGCGAGGTTACCCAGGGAAGGGTGCCCCACCACCACCAAAGGACCAGGGAATGGGTTGGTACTAGTCCCTACCGATCAGCTGCTGTACCAGTGGGTACACTACGCGGTAGCATCCGTGATTTTAAATCTCACCGAGGTACATTTATCAGAGTGGTGTCCCAAGGAAACAAAGCAGCTATATCAGGCCCTATTAAAGGACATGTTCAGGAAGTTTTATGAGTTCGATTTCACCAATGTCGACAAAACCGAACTGTACACCACACACCGAGAGTTTTTGCATAATGCAGGGAGGCAAAGAAGGGGAGTAAGGAATGATGGTTTTACTGTGTTTAATACTGGGTCCTCTGTCATCAACAGTTTGGATGACATAGAGCTGCAGACCCAGATAAACGGTTTAAAAACACAGTTAAAGAAGATAATAATGGAGGAGAATAAAGTAGTGGGCTCGGAGTTGCATGAGGACCAGGCCATGACGGTCCATTTAAAGGAGATCACAGCGGAGTTGGAGAAGCACGCAAAGACGGTAAATGCCCTCATAAGGGAGGACAGAAATGCTTCTGACCAGGCTGCGCAGAAAGAAGTGTGCGTGCTATACGGGGCATGGTTACTGGGTGAGGGCCGCAGTAATTTGGAGGATTTAAAACAGGGTTTGGTCCCCTCCTGGATCAGCAACAAGCGCTTCGCAACCCTCCTCCCGTTTGAGAATGCATTAAGCCCATGCCAACTCCGGCAAGCTTCCGAAGCCTACATACCCAGTCCCCGTGGAATGTGGGCGGTCCAACCACATGATCATGGGATTAGTAGTTAGCATGCCAGTCATGGGTTTGACAGCCCGATCCGCTCCGATATACAGGGTTGAGAACACTGGAGTCATTCAAGGGGGTGCACACATTCGTTTCACAGCGGTCCCACCTTACATCATAAAGTGGGAGCACGCTATGACAGGAACTGACCTCTCAGGGTGCCGGAGCCGGGGAGCACACATAATCCTGTGTCCCCAGCACTTGAATGCCTATTCAAAACCGCAGTGTGGGTTCACAGCTGCTGGCACGAAGCCTATAAATTGTACCATGGAGGCAATGGCACAAGGCCATGTTCCCCCGGAGGTAGCATATATAGGAGGTGGGAAATATTGTATCACCACTGGCGCGTCCCGCTACCAGCATGGACAGCATAGCTGGTGTCCGGTTCGTGACAGCAGTTTCTGTTTTAAACCCGAGGCAGAAGTTCAAGTGGCCCAGGAGCGAATTGTCCCCATTCCTGAACACTCCACTGTTCACCTCACTGTGGAAGAGAATTTTACGAATTTGCAAAAGTACGTAGTACACTTCGGCTATGAAATTCCCCCTCTCCCTGAACACCTTACCAAAATACTCAAGGCCGTCATAGTTTCGCCGAAACATTTTTACACTCTAGAGCAGAAAATGGTAGAGATAGGGGCTAAGATATTGGATATTGTGATTCCACCCTGGTGGGACATTTTCAATAACATAGAGGTCCCTTCGTGGATCAGACTGGCTTCCCACATTCTCGTGGTTTGCCAGTTAGGGATAGTGTTGTATCTAGTTTGTATTCAATGTAAGGGAAAAGGGCAGTTGCTAGAGTTCCGAAACCAAAAGATTGAAGGAACATTATTTGAAGGTGGAGGGACATACGACTGTTTGAGTTTTTTTCCTTGCATTTTTGATTAAAGATTGTTGTTTTTTTGTGTTTGTTGTTTTTAATAAAGATGTATGTGTCCCAATTGGTGCAGGGGTGTTGGACCTCTTCCATACTTGGATGTGTGTAAAAGTCTGTAATTTATCCTATGCATGCTTATGTACACTATATTTTGGTGGAATGGGAAGTGCATGCATCGTGGGTGTATTAGGTAATTACAGGGGAAGGTTGATTATGGAGGGTCATAAAATTTTGCTCACCTTGTAAGGATGACACTTTAAGCAAGTTTTAGTATCACAGGGGGGAGTGTAAGATTCGCAAAATGTCCACATTCCCCCAAAGTTATTAATAAAAGGGACCCTTCATGGACACTTTATAAAGGGTACCCAAAAGATGGCATCCGCACCTCGTGACCAAAAGCCTGCAAGATTTTAAAACCTCGGACTCTGTAGCAACACAAGCAGCTTTTGGGGAAATCGAAACTTAAAATGCAGTTTCTGTGAAAAGGACTTTGTGTTTTGGAAAAGCAGACAGCAAACATTGAATATGCATTAAGCCAGATCGTAGACAGATCAGAACTAGTTAGGCCTATACTTGAGGCCATCAAGTTGTCTGCATAAATAATTGGAAACAGCTTAAGGAAGCCATCGAGGCTGGACAGGCCGATTAGAACGCATTAATAACAGTACAGCTCGGTCATCAGGCCATTAGGTGCGATAAACGGCCATCTAAAAACAGTTAGTTTAGATTGCTATAATTATTTAAAACAGCCCGCCAAAATTGGAACAATGAACGAACATGATTTGGCGTGCAGATAAGGGCCATTCGAAAGGAGTATAACTGCAGGCCTCGGGTAGCAATCTCTCTCTTGGCTCTTGCTCCCTTGCTCTTGCCCTTGCTCCTGCTCTCGTGGCTTCGGCCTCTTGGGCTGCCGTCGCCCGTACATGTGCCCTGGCCTCATGGCGGGTTTTATCCTCGCTCCCTGTAGCAGAGTTTCAATAGCTAAGGACACCATACCAACTGCAGGGGAGGGTCCCTAGTCATCCAGGACACCCAGGCCGCAAAAAGGGGCGAGACAAAACTGAGTAGGCAGCCCAGGACTTGTATGGTAACCGAACAAGACGAGATAAAAAGAGACAAAGAAGAAGGTTGTTAGATCCGTGTATCTTAATGTTGTGTCCTTCAATAATCAGACAACAGACTGCAGGGAACGATTCAACAGGTGTTTACTGAATGAGGGTTACTCTAGAACTAACTATACAGATCACTACTCAGGGTTTATATACAGGTGTGGTCACTGCCGGTACTACAGTATACAGGAGCTGTAAAAAGTAGTTCTCTCCCTTAAGGCATATATACAATACATACATTACAATTCCTCCCCTTTTAGATTAACAGTACCATAATACTCATTTAACAATTAACATTTTTAATATACAATGTTATATGAAAATAGTCCATTCATATATTCAGTCTCTGGGGAGGCTTCCTGATTCTTTCTGGATAACAGCTTTCCCGAGTGTCTCGCTCTTGGTGCGGAGGCGATTCTAGCACCCTGTCATCAGCGGATTCATCAGCTTCCAATGCTATTGTTTCTGGGGTAGATGCGACCTGTACGTCGGGTTCCTCACCAGGTACGTATGGCCGAGACATGGGGTTGACTCGTTCCTGTGACTCTAGGATCTGGTCAGCATGGCGTCTCACAATGTTCTCCCCAACATCCACTGTGTACATTAGTGGCCCCTGCCGTGTGCATATCGTTCCTGGTTGCCATTTCTCTGTTCGGTAGTCGCGGGCCAAGACTGGTTGCCCTACATTGAAGCTCCTTGTTGGCTTCTCATTGATGTGCTGGAATTGCTTACTCTCAACATCTCTTCGTACATTTGGTCTGAGCAACTCCAGAGGAGATCTCAACCTTCGGTTAACGAACATCATGGCCGTGGCCTGGTTGGTGACTGCATGTGTCGCATGTCTGTAGGCTAACAGGAAATTGTACACCTTATGCTGCAGTGGAATGTCGTCATCGCACATGGCCTTTACTGCTTTTTTAAAGGTTTGTACGAACCTCTCAGCCAATCCATTTGTGGCTGGAAGATACGGGGCGGATGTGTAATGCTTTACCCCATTCCTTCTCATAAATCTTCGAAACTCTTCGGACACAAACTGTGGTCCATTATCAGAGCAAATCTGCTCTGGCAAGCCGTTCCTGGCAAAAATGGTCCGTAGGACTGCAATAGTTGTCTCCATGGTGGTGGAGGACATTTTGATCACCTCAGGCCATTTCGAGTACGCATCCACGGCTATTAAAAACATTGAGTCCATGAATGGACCAGCAAAATCAATGTGCACCCGTTGCCATGGAGATGAGGGCCACTCCCATGGGTGTAGAGGGGCATGTGGTGGTGCATTTTGGACCTTCTGGCATCCTGAGCAGCTCTTTGTCAGGTCCTCGATTTGCTGATCGATCCCCGGCCACCACACATAAGCCCTAGCAAGGCTTTTCATTTTCACCCCTCCCAGATGACCTTCGTGAAGCTCATTGAGAACTCTCTCCCTTAACTTGGGTGGAATTACCACTCGGGATCCACACATCAAGGTCCCCTGGCATACTGACAGCTGTTCTCTTCTGGATGAGAATGCTGGCAACAGTGAGTCGCCATGTGCTGGCCATCCCTTCACCGTCAAATCATATACCCGAGACAGTGTCGGGTCATTTTGGGTTTCCTTCTCTATAACAGCGTTAGTTACTGGCAAGCATTCAATTATAGTCGAATGAAATATTTCGACAGGATCCACTACTGGTGCTTCCTGCACAGTAGGCAGTGGTAGGCGTGATAGCCCATCAGCGTTTCCATGCTGTTTCGTGCCCATGTACTCGAATTAATATTGGTGCGCCCCTAGAAAAAGGGACCATCTTTGTAGCCATTGCGCAGTCATCACCGGAACGCCCTTCTTTGGATTAAAGATGGAGACAAGTGGTTGGTGGTCAGTCAGCAAGGTGAACTTCTGCCCGTGCAGATAGTGATTGAACTATTTCACTCCCCACACTAGGCTGAGGGCCTCCCTGTCAATCTGGGCGTAGTTATGCTCGGCTGAGGTTAGTGATCGTGACGCAAAGGCTATTGGTCTCTCTGAGCCGTCCGAGAATTTGTGCGACAGCACCGCTCCAATGCCGTAGGGTGACGCATCACATGCCAACCGAATTGGTAATGCCGGGTTGTAATGGGCCAATACCTCTTTTGATGTGATTAGTGTTTTGCTCTTCTGGAAAGCTCGTCTACATTTGTCACTCCACTTCCATGGCACCCCAGTTTGCAGTAGGGTGTTCAGTGGGTGTAGTATTGTAGACAAATTTGATAAGGACTTATGGTAGTAGTTTACCAGCCCGAGGAACGACCTCAGTTGTGACACATTTTCCGGTGCTGGAGCTTTGACTACTGCCTCAATCTTCTCTGGGGACTTATGTAACCCCCCTTTATCGATAACGTGGCCACAATACGAGATCTGTTTTCTAAAAATCTCGCATTTGGGGCGGTTAGCTTGGAGCCCATATTCCTGCAATCTAGTTAGCACCTGCTCCAGGTTGGCAAGGTGATCACTGTCATTTTCGCCCATGACCAGGATGTCGTCCAAATAACACTGGGTCCCTGGGATCCCTTGCAGGACTTGTTCCATTGCCCTCTGCCAAATAGCCGGAGCAGATGCTACCCCGAATACCAGCCGGTTGTATTGGTAGAGAGCTTTATGGGTGTTGATTGTGAGGTATTTTTTTGATGCTTCTTCTACCTCCATTTGCAGATACGCCTGGGCCAGATCAATCTTAGTGAAGCGTTTCCCTCCAGATAGCGAGGTGAAAATATCTTCAATCCACGGAAATGGATATTGTACGGTGTGAAGGACCAGGTTCACTGTTACCTTAAATTCCCCACAGATGCGAACCTTCCTTGGTTCCCCAGGCGTGCTGCTCTACGACTTTTTCATCACAGGGACGATGGGTGTAGCACACTCTCTCCAGGCTACCTTGGACAGTACACCTGAACGTTCCAGACTCTCCAGCTCTGCTTCGACGGCTGGGCGGATCGCATAAGGTGCCGGTCTGGCCTTAAAAATTTTTTGGCTTGCGTTTTCTTCAATTTTAATCATCGCTGTCATGCACGGTGGCATAGTGGTTAGCACTGTTGCCTCACAGCGCCAGGGACCCGGGTTCAAATCTGGCCTCGGGTGACTGTCTGTGTGGAGTTTGCACATTCTCCCCGTGTTTGCGTGGGTTTCCTCCGGGTGCTCCGGTTTCCTCCCACAGTCCAAAGATGTGCGGGTTAGGTTGATTGGCCATGATAAAAAAATAAAAAAATAAAAAATTGACCCTTAGTGTTAGGGGGGATTAAATACGTGGGGTTACGTGGTTACGGGGTTACGGGGATAGGGCTTGGGTGGGATGGCTGTCGGTGTAGGGACCGGGTGCTAGGGTTTGGATGATCAGCCATGATCTCGTTGAATGGCAGAGCAGGCTCGAAGGGCCGATTGGCCTACTCCTGCTCCGATCTTCTATGTTTCTATGCTTCGATGCCTTTTAGTGTTCCGAGTTCTTGCTGGAACACTTATTTCGCGTCAGTTAGGATCTTTGACAGTCACCCAGGTGTGACGTCGTCATCCTTTTTGTCAGCCACAGTCAGTGCCTGTGTGGAATGCCAATCTAGCTGCATCTTCCGGATCCATTCACGTCCTAGTAGTGGTGGTCCTCCATCTGGCAATACATATAGGTCCATTTTTGGTGTTTCCTTGCCGTTATATATAACGTTCACCCTTATTTTTCCTTTGGGGTAGACTTTTTGCCCCATGTACGTCTTCAAGACAATCTTTGTATCTCTCAAGTGTATATATGAGAATAGCCGCTTGTAGTCCCTTCGGTTTATGACTGTTAGGGCTGATCCTGGGTCCAATTCCATTTTCACTTGGACTCCTGCTATCTTGAGCGTGACCCAGATAGTTTGGTGATCCTCCGTTTTGATCACATTATGTAGCTTCTGACAACCCAGCTCCTTGCTTCCGGAGTCTGTATCACTCTTCTGTTCATCTGAACTACTCTCCATCATCTTATGTACCTCCTTGTACTTCTCCTGTGGAGATTTCTTGCTGCTGGTTTTCTTTCCCGACCTGCAGACTCTTGCTATGTGTCCTACTTTTCCACACTGTCTGCACACTTTGTCCTTGAACCAGCAATCATTATGGTCATGTGTTGTTCTGCCGCAGCGATAGCACTTCACTGTTCCGTATGACATTTCATTTGTGCCATATTCTTGCGGTCTCCTTTGTATCTCTGCAGCGCCCCGTGCTGCTGCTTCGTGTGATACTGCAATGCTGAAAGCCTTTTCCAGCGTAAGATCCTTTTCTGATAGAAGCCGTTTCTGGGTTCCTTCACTTTGAAGCCCACTTAAAAACTTGTCCCTTAAAGTATCTGCTAGTCCCGTTCCAAACTGGCAGTGTTTCGATAGCTTGCGCAGTTCCGTTAAATACTCAGCATTACTTTCATCTTTATGCTGGTTCCTTTTGTGAAACTTAAATCTTTCTGCTATCAGCAGTGGTGTGTGGTTTAATTGGTCCTGCAGTATTGACACTATGTTTTCAAAATCCTTTTCTGCTGGCTTCTCTGGGGTTACTTGGTTTTGTAGTAAGCCATACGTTTTTGCACCCATTGAATTCAACAATACCAGCGCTTTCTTGTCATCTGGCACTTCTTTCGCCTTGCAGTATACTTCTATGCGTTCAACATATGTCGTCCAATCTTCGACTTCATTGTCGAATGCTGTGATACTGCCACTCTTCGGCATTTTTGGGTGTGGTTAGACTGGCTTAAAATGGTGTCTGCCGCGCTTTCCTTTCTTCCCCGCTGCGGCTTAAAATGGCGTCTCCCGCGCTGCTGCCAACGCCGCTCTCGGCGGTCCTCGTGACAAATGGCGATGCCCTGTGGGTTTCGTGCGCTGCTCCTGCACTGCTGCCAATGCCGCTCTCTGCCGTCCTCGTTGCAATGGCAGCTCCACGCGTTTTCCTGCGCGCCTCTCTCCCCCGTTGACGCTGCTCGGCCCTTGAACACTGGCTGTGCTCTGCTCTCTCTCGTCTCTCTCCCCCATTGACGCTGCTCGGTCCTGAACACTGGCTGCACCCTGTGCACTCTGCCCTCTCTCTCTCCCCCTTTGACGCTGCTCGACCCTTGAACACCAGTTGCGCTCTGCTCTCTCTCGTCTCTCTCCCCCGTTAAGCCAGCCGATGTCCGGGAAGGGTCTGCGCAGTACCTGTTGCCAGCCCATTTCACTGGACCACCGTGACTGGGAAGCCAAGCCTGGCTCTCGACAGCCTCCCCTGCGATGCTCAAATCTCCGCTGGATGACTGTGCGGTGGCCCGTGGTCGACGCCCGTGCTTCTGGACTCGACCTTCTTCCACTGTTCTCCAGGAGCGAATCCCTGGGAGGTGATGCAGAGTTGCAGTTAGATTCGAATCTGCCTCGTCGCCAATGTTAGATCCGTGTATCTTAATGTTGTGTCCTTCAATAATCAAACAACAGACTGCAGGGAATGATTCAACAGGTGTTTACTGGATGAGGGTTACTCTAGAACTAACTATACAGATCACTACTCAGTGTTTATATACAGGTGTGGTCACTGCCACTACTACAGTATATAGGAGCTGTAAAAAGTAGTTCTCTCCCTTAAGGTATATATACATTACATACACTACAAAGGTGACAACTCGATAAGAGCAGAGCAGGGCAGCGAAAAACGTTTTGATGAGCCCAAGTGCCTAGTTATAAGCTGGCGCTTGCTGAGATGAACATCTTGTTGGACACTGCGATAACGCAGGTGTCCATGCCACAATGAATATACTGGCGTTTGACGCATGGGTAGCAAAATCTAAATGGCAAAGACTGTTAACTGTCCGATAAACATAACGTTACCGCCGATGACCACCCGAGGGAGAAGAGCAGGAGAACCCATCGAGACGAGACGACGACGGTAGTGGAGGAGAAGAAGGTGTGTCACAGTAGCAGCTCCAGCACCGCGCCCCTGAAGACCACGTGGCGACGGGGTACCTAAGAGGACAGAGAACCAAACCTCAAAACCTGCATTTCGTTAACAGTTGGCTTTGCTTTGGATTGGTGAGCATGAATTCTGGCCCCTCATAGCTTAATCTAGTTAGGTATAGGGGTGGGATAAGGATTAAGGGGATTGTTAAAGTAATTGTTTTTCCCTCGATGTGCCGTGTGTTCCCCATTCCCTGTATAAGTGTAGTTATTTTGTATTTGCCTGTATTTTATGCAAGTAATTTCTCGTAAGACTGTGTTAATTTCTGTTTTAATAAAATCTTCGTTTTCTTACATCCAAACCACCTGTCTACTCGAGTCTTTCTGTGTCGCCGCCTGTACCTAAGTCCGGTGTCTAGAACCCAAGGGGCATGGGAGCGATTCGAACTGCTCACCAACAGTCAGGGGCAGAGCTGACTGGGCACATGCACCACACCCGCCACCCCCACACCTTACAGGAAAGAACAGGGGAGTGAGAGTAATTGGATTGTGTAGTGTATGTAACCGTTCCACCTTTAAGAGAACTATTTTAAGGGTTGCACTACTTTATCTTGGCTGCTGTATACTGTAATACCGGTGGTGACCACACCGGTATATAAGTGCTGTGTAATGATTTATTGGGCAGTTCCGCCCTGACCTTCGACTAGTAAAGACCTGTTAAAAATTTACTCTTGTGGTCTGTGTAATAATTCTCATTATAACACACAGACTTAACAGTGGCGACGAGCACAATCTTACCCTGTGGCAGAGATACACCCAAGGCAGTTTAACGGGCGTCGAGAAGAGGCATCCGCCCTCATCATTCTGCTGAGAGAAGACTCGGGTCTGCAGAGCAAAGGAAGAATTCGGACACGAAGCCTTCCATCAGCAACAGGCAGTGATCATCCCTTCTATCACGGTGGTGGGTAAGCTGATCAGCGACGAGCAGCAAGTCGGCCACGTTGACTGTGAAATAGGGGAGGGAAAAACGGAGGATATAAGGGCGGAGAACTCGACCACGGTCGGGGAAAAGAGCCGGACAGAAGTCGGGGCCAGAGGCGCTGAGACTGAGGCAGCGTAAGGCATGGAAGCCGCGGTGAATGCAAACGCAGCCGGTGCAAAAGACCGGGCTGCAAGCGGGATGGGAGACGCAACAGCGTCGAGAGAGAGCTCGACCGCGACCGGTGAAAAAGGCTGGGCAGCGCAGCGACCGGGTCAGCATAAGGCGCGGAAGAAAATTTTAAAAAAACCGCGGCGGAGAACTCAGCCGCAGCCGGGGGGAAAGGACCGGACTGCAAGAGGAGCTGGGAGGCACGATTTGAAAACCGCTGGGGGAGGGCGAATGCAGCAATACGGCAATCGCCATTACAGCCAGCGGGGGAGAAAGGCAAACGCGGGAAGCCGCCATTTTTGGAGGCGGGGGAAGAAGACAAGTGCGGGAAACTGCCATTTTGTAAAAGAAAAAAAAAAGAAGAAAAATCATTCTTTTGTTTCTCAAGAAGATCGCGAGGATGCCTAAGCGTGGTAACATCAACGATTTCGATCCCGATGTTGAAGATTGGGCCACGTATGTAGAACGCATAGAGATATATTGTAAGGCAAATAAAATATCAGATGAAGATAAAGCACTAACCTTACTAAACTCAATGGGTGCGAAGACATACGGGCTATTGAAGCATCTTCTATCACCAGCTAAACCGGCGCATCAGACTTTCGCTAATATTGTTGCTGTCCTGAAGGATCATTTGAACCCCACACCGCTGATGTTAGCGGAACGATTTAAATTTTATGCGAGAACGCAACTGAAAGAGGAAAGCACCGCGGAGTATTTAATTGAACTGCGTAAGCTAGCGAAATACTGTCAGTTTGGGGAAAGCCTGACAGAGGCACTGAGAGACAAATTCGTGTGTGGGTTGTCGAAAGAAGGAACACAAAAGCGGCTGCTTGAAGAGAATGATCTTACACTTGATAAGGCTGTCACTATTGCAGCATCGCACGAAGCCGCAGCGAGAGGCACTGCGGAAATGCAGCTGAAGGCAGCGGTACTCAGCGTAGATCAAATGGCTTTGGGTACAACAAAATGTTATCGTTGTGGAAAGACAACACACGATCAGAACCAATGCTGGTTTAAAAACCAGGAATGTAGAAAATGTGGCAAGCTTGGTCACATAGCTAAAGTATGCCGGTCAGGAAAGAAGACCAGCAACAAAAAGTCACCACAGGAAAAGTGCAGAAAGGTACATAAGATGGCTGAGAAGAGTTCGGATGAACAGAATTCAGATTCAGACTCCAACAGCAAGGAACTGGGTAGTCTGAGAATTCACAACGTGAGTAAGGAAGCTGACCGACAAACTATCTGGGTCACACTGCAGATAGCAGGAGTCCAAGTGAAGATGGAATTGGACACCGGATCGGCGTTGACGGTCATAAATAAGCAAGATTACAAAAAGTTATTCAAACATATTTCCCTACGGGATACGGAGATAGTATTGCAGACATACACGGGGCAAAAAGTATACCCCATCGGAAAGATAAAAGTCAAGGTGATACACAAGGGCAAAGAACACCAAGGAATGGACTTATATGTACTACCTGAGGGAGGTCCACCACTTCTGGGACGGGAGTGGATCAGGAAAATAAATATGGACTGGCACCCCCTAAACGCAATAACGGTAGATTCCGGAAAAAAAGATGTCAAACCTGAACGATTGTCCAGAATATTGGATGAGGCTAAAGAGGTGTTCCAACAGGGACTGGGAACACTGAGAGGAATTAAGGCAAAAATCAAGATTGCAGAACATGCAAACCCAAAATTTTTCAAAGCCAGACCGGTACCGTATGCGATACGACCTGCTGTGGAAGCTGAGCTGGAAGGGCTGGAACGTTCAGGAGTACTGTCTAAGGTGGACTGGAGTGAGTGGGCCACGCCCATTGTTCCCGTCATGAAGCGCTCATCGAGTAACAAGCCAGGGGAACCGGGGAAGGTCCGCATCTGTGGAGACTTCAAGATCACAGTTAATCCGGTGCTTCACACGGTGCAATATCCGCTTCCGCGGATTGAGGATATCTTTGCTTCATTGTCTGGCGGGAAGTGCTTCACCAAGATAGACCTGGCGCAAGCGTACTTACAGATGGAAGTTGAGGAAGAGTCGCGCCAGTATCTCACAATCAGCACGCACAGAGGCTTGTATCGATATAATAGACTGGTTTTTGGAGTGGCTTCGGCTCTGGCAATTTGGCAGAGGGCCATGGAGCAGGTATTACAGGGAATTCCAAGCACTCAATGTTACTTGGACGATATCCTGATTACAGGAGATGACGATGAGGAACACCTTGCAAATTTGAAACTGGTGCTCACCAGGTTGAAGGAATATGGCCTTCGAGTTAATCGCCAGAAATGTGAGTTCTTTCAGAAACGGATCTCATACTGTCGTCATGTCATTGACCAGGAGGGGCTGCACAAGTCACCTGACAAGATCGAAGCTGTTGTGAAGGCTCCCGCTCCGGAAAATGTATCCCAGTTGAGATCGTTCCTAGGGTTGATTAACTATTACCATAAGTTTCTGCCAAATCTATCCACGGTGCTGCACCCGCTGAATGCTCTTCTGCAGAAAGAAGTACCATGGAAGTGGAGCGAGGACTGTAAGAAGTCCTTTCGCAAAAGCAAGACATTGATCACCTCAGAGGAAGTGTTGGCTCACTTCAACCCAACGCTACCTATTCGTTTAGCTTGTGATGCTTCTCCTTATGGTATTGGAGCAGTACTCTCACACAAGTTGCCAAATGGCTCGGAAAGGCCAGTCGCATTTGCATCCAGATCATTGACCTCCGCTGAGCGCAACGATGCTCAGATAGATAGGGAGGCTCTCAGCCTGGGGTGGGGAGTAAAGAAGTTTAATCATTACCTGCAGGGCCAGAAGTTTACACTGCTGACAGACCACCAGCCGTTGGTATCCATATTCAAACCTAAAAAGGGCGTTTCCATTATGACAGCGCAAAGGCTACAGAGGTGGTCCCTTTTCCTAGGGGCACACCAATATGACATAGAATACAAAGGATCAAAACAGCATGGGAATGCTGACGGTTTATCACGCCTACCTTTGCCAACGGTAGAAGAGGCGCCTACAGTGGACCCAGTGGAGATGTTCCACTCAACCATAGTGGAATGTCTACCAGTAACAAATTCTACGATCGAAAAGGAAACAAGAAATGACCCGACTCTCTCACGAGTCTACGATTTAACGGTGAAGGGATGGCCAGCACATGGCGAACCACTGTTGCCAGCATTTTCGCAAAGAAGAGAACAGCTGTCAGTGTGCCGAGGAACTTTGATGTGTGGATCCAGAGTGGTGATTCCACCCAAACTCCAGCATAAAGTGCTAAAGGAGCTTCACAAGGGGCATCTGGGTGGAGTGAAAATGAAGAACCTAGCCAGAGCGTTCGTGTGGTGGCCAGGTATCGATGGAGACATCGAAGAAATGATCAAGAGCTGTCTAGGATGCCAGAAGGTCCAAAACGCCCCACCACAAGCTCCTCTGCATCCATGGGAGTGGCCCTCATCTCCATGGCAAAGGGTACATATTGACTTTGCTGGTCCATTTATGGACTCAATGATCTTAATCGCGGTGGATGCACACTCCAAGTGGCCGGAGGTAATAAAGATGTCCTCCACCACCACGGAAAAAACCATCACAGTATTAAGGACCATATGTGCCAGGAATGGGCTGCCGGAACAGATCTGTTCTGATAATGGACCGCAATTTGTGTCCGAAGAATTCAGGACGTTCTTAAAAAACAATGGGGTTAAGCACTACACGTCCGCCCCATACCATCCTGCCACCAATGGATTAGCTGAAAGGTTTGTCCAGACCTTCAAGAAGTCCATAAAGGCCATGGGTAATGAAGACATAAATCTACAACATAAGGTAGATAACTTCTTGTTGGCGTACAGGAATGCAACACATGCGGTCACAAACCAAACTCCCGCCATGATGTTTTTCAATAGAAGACTAAGATGCCGGCTGGATTTGATCAAGCCAAACATCAGAAGGGACGTAGAGAACCGGCAATTTCAAGGCATGAATGAAAGGCCAACTAGAACCTTCCAGATAGGTCAACAAGTTTTGGCCCGGGACTACCGTACCGAGAAATGGCAGCCTGGAACTATTTGCACACGACTAGGACCGCTGATGTATACCGTGGACATTGGTGAAAGCATAATAAGGCGCCATGCTGACCAGATCATAGCATCATCCGAAAAGGGACAACCTACACCACAACTCTATACGCCTAATGATGAAGCAGAGATACCCATAGTATCTACCTCCGATCCGGTGATACTGGAACCAGATGAACCCGACACTGACATTCAAGCCGAATCGACCTTGCCAAAAGAACCTACTACACCACCGAAAACTACTACACCACCGAGGCGTTATCCGGACCGAGTCAGGAAGCCTCCAGAGAGACTGAATCTGTGAACTGTTTTTACATGAAGTTGTGTATATATGTTATGATGTTATGTTTAATGGGAATATATACTGTTAACCTAAAAAGGGAGGATTGTAGTGTATGTAATCGTTACACCTTTAAGAGAACTATTTTAAGGGTTGCACTACTTTATCTTGGCTGCTGTATACTGTAAAACCGGTGGTGACCACACCGGTATATAAGTGCTGTGTAATGATTTATTGGGCAGTTCCGCCCTGACCTTCGACTAGTAAAGACCTGTTAAAAATTTACTCTTGTGGTCTGTGTAATAATTCTCATTATAACACACAGACTTAACAGATTGTTCTTTCAAAGAGCCGGCACAGGCATGATGGGCTGAATTGCCTCCTTCTGTGCTGTATGATTCTATGATTCTGTGAATCTATTGTTGAAAACTGCCAGTCCAGCAAAACTAGAGAATTACATCAGATCTCAGAATTGCTGTATTAATTACTTGTAGTGAGTCTCTGCACCTTACCTGGAACTATGGGGCTCTTGAAGGATGCCCAAACAGAGACAGAATAGTTACTGAGATACAGAACTAAGGTATTAAAAAGATATTTCTACAAGAATCAAAGTTACATTTTCTCTCTTGAAGTTGTTAGAACTGTAGCGAAGCAATGTGCCAACAAATTACATGCAAACACGCAAGTCAGATTTCAACTATACCCTTTGATATACCTATCAATTCATCCAATGAAAAGCGACGAGTTAAGAAAGTAACTATAGATTTTTATTGGCTAAATAACAGAGCCCACCCTCGTGGGTGATCGGATACAGCAAGGAGGAATGCCAGCCAGTCGACTACCTTTATACCTGGGCAGGTAGGTGGAGTCATGGGCGGAGTCAGCAGTGGTCAGCCCAGGTATAGCAGCGTGACAAGAGGCGACCTTGTATAGTGATACAACAGTGTGAACAGTGATAACCATAGAGTAACGATATAACAGTGATAACTATAGTGTAACGATAGTGAACGATAAAAGTGTTTTACCACATTCACCCCTTGTTTAGATTTGAGTCCGGCGGGGTGAAGTGTACTACCAGTTCTGGTATGTCAGTCTGTCCGGAGGCCTCGTAAGCCTTTCTGATCGTCGCAGCGGCGGTGTTGCATTATCCGGTGTTAATGCTGGTGTCTGCATGGTCGGCGAAGGCTCGTGGGGTTCCGGCATGCCGTCTACCTGGGCTGGAATTGGGGGGGTGGTGGGGGGGGGTGAAGGTGGTGTCTCCGGAGTGCCCGAGGGTGCGAGGTCTCGTAAGGAGACTGTGTCCTCCCGCCCGTCTGGGTATGCCACATAGGCGTACTGGGGGTTGGCGTGCAGGAGGTCCACCCTCTCGACCAGGGGGTCCGTTTTATGGGCCCTCACGTGCTTTCGCAGCAAGATGGGCCCCGGAGAGGTCAGCCAGGTTGGTAGCGTGGTTCCCGTAGTCGACTTCCTGGGGAAAGCAAACGTTCGTTCATGGGGGGTGGCGTTGATGGCAGTGCAAAATAGTGACCGGGTGGAATGCAGCGCTGCCGGGAGGACTTCCTGCCAGCGGGAGGTTGGGAGGCCCTTCGACTTTAAGGCTAAGAGGACGGACTTCCATACCGTCGCGTTCTCTCTTTCCACCTGGCCGTTCCCTCGGGGGTTGTAGCTGGTGGTCCTGCTTGCAGCAATACCTCTCGCTAGTAGGAACTGACGGAGTTCCTCGCTCATGAAGGAGGAGCCCCGGTCACTATGTATATAGTTTGGGAACCCGAACAAGGCGAAGAGGTCGTTCAGGCATTTAATGACCGTGGTACTGGTCATGTCTGGGCAGGGGAAGGCAAAGGGGAAACGGGAGTACTCATCAACAATGTTGAGGAAGTACACATTACGGTCAGAGGATGGGAGGGGCCCCTTAAAGTCGATGCTCAGGCGCTCGAAGGGGCGGGTGGCCTTGATCAGGCTTGCTCTGTCCGGCCTAAAGAAGTGTGGTTTGCACTCGGCACAGGTCTGGCAGTTCCTGGCCATGGTCCTGACCTCCTCGATGGAGTAGGGCAGGTTGTGGGCCTTAATGAAGTGGTAAAGTCTGGTGACCCCGGGGTGGCAGAGGTCATTGTGGAGGGTCTGAAGTCTATCACTTTGCGCGCTGGCGCATGTAATTCGTGACAGAGCATCGGGGGGTTCGTTCAGCTTACCTGGCCGGTACAAGATATCATAATCATAGGTGGAGAGCTCGATTTTCCACCTCAAGATCTTGTCATTCTTGATTTTGCCCCTCAGCTTGTTATTAAACATAAAAGCGACCGAACGTTGGTCGGTAAGGAGGGTAAATCGTTTGCCTGCCAGGTAGTGCCTCCAGCGTCGTACCGCCTCCACAATCGCCTGGGCCTCCTTCTCGACCGACGAGTGTCGGATCTCAGGGCCCTGTAGGGTCCTTGAGAAGAAGGCCACCGGTCTCCCCTCCTGGTTAAGGGTGGCGGCTAGGGCGAAGTCGGATGCATCGCTCTCGACTTGGAAAGGGATGGACTCATCCACTGCGTGCATTGTGGCCTTGGCAATGTCTCCCTTAATGAGGGAGAAGGCTGCGCACGCTTCCTCCGTAAGGGGGAAGGATGTGGACTTCATGAGGGGTCTGGCTTTGTCCGCATAATTGGGCACCCATTGGGCATAGTAGGCGAAGAGCCCCAGGGTTCTCTTCAGTGCCTTTGGACAGTGGGGGAAGGGTAGCTCCATGAGGGGGCGCATTCTTTCGGGGTCGGGGCCGATGACTCCATTCTCTACTACACAGCCGAGGATGGCAAGGCGCGAGGTGTTAAACACACATTTATCCTTATTGTAGGTGAGGTTCAGCCGTTGGGCCGTACGGAGGAATCTCTCCAGATTAACATCGTGGTCCTGCCGGTCACGGCCGCAGATGGTGACGTTATCTAGATAGGGGAACGTGGCGTGCAGCCCGTTCTGGTCAACCATCCGGTCCATCTCCCTTTGGAAGACCGAAACCCCGTTGGTGATGCCGAAGGGAACCCTAAGGAAGTGGTAGAGGCGGCCGTTCACCTCGAAGGCTGTATACTGGCGGTCCTCAGGGCGGATAGGGAGTTGGTGATAGGCCGACTTAAAGTCGATGGTGGAGAATACCCGGTACTGCGCAATCTGATTGACCATATCAGATATGCGGGGAAGGGGGTATGCGTCCAGCTGGGTGTACCTGTTTATGGTCTGGCTGTAGTCGATGACCAGGCGGTTTTTATTGCCGGTCTTAACGACCACGACCTGGGCACGCCAGGGGCTGGTGCTCCCCTCGATGATGCCCTCCTTCAGGAGACGCTGCACCTCAGAGCTAATGAAAGCTCTGTCCCCGGTGCTGTACCGCCTGCTCTTGGTAGCGACGGGTTTGCAGTCGGGGGTGAGGTTGGCGAACAGGGAAGGTGGCGGGACCTTGAGGGTGGATAGGCCGCAGGTGTTATGCGGTGGGCGGTTTAAAATCTGCTGGTTGTCGACTGTGAGTGGGGGGAGGGGTCCGCCGTATGCTAGCGTGACGCTTTGGAGGTGGGATTGGAAGTCTAGGCCTAGTAGGACGGCAGCGCATAGCTGGGGCAGGACGACGAGTTTAAAATTTTTATACTCCGTACCCTTAACCGACAGGGTCACAACACAGTAGCCGCTGATGTCTGTGGCGTGTGACCTCGATGCCATCGAGATCCGGTTGCACGTTGGCAGGACAGGGAGGGAGTAGTGGCTCACCGTGTCTGGGTGGATGAAGCTCTCCGTGCTTCCGCTGTCGAACAGACAGGTCATGGCGTGGCCGTTTACTTTGATGTCCATCATCGACTTGGACAGGTGATGCGGGCGGGCCTGGTCCAGTGTGACGGAGGCTAGTGTATAGCTGAGCGAGTTGTTGTAGTCTGCGGTTGAGGCGGTAGTCGGGTCTAGAGGCACGGTGGCGGTCGGGCGTGGTGGGTAAAATGGCGTCTCCCACGAGGTTGGACAAAATGGCGGAGAAGATGGCTGCCCCCATAACTCACATGAGGCACTGCTGGTGTTGGTTGCCTGTATCAAAGATGGCCGCCCCCATGACTCACATGTGGGGATGCTGGCCTCTGTTGCCTTGAAGGAAGATGGCCGCCCCCACAGCTCGCATGAGGCACTGCTGGCCTCTGATGATCCACCTCTGCAGGCCTTAGCGAAGTGGCCTTTCTTCCTCCAGTTTGAGCAGGTAGAGTTCCTGGCTGGGCAGCGCGACCTCGGGTGTTTCGCCTGGCCGCAGAAGAAGCAGCCGGCGGCCCGATCGCGGGGGTCCGATGTCGGAGCCGGTACCGGGGGTGGCGGTCTTGATCGGGTCCGGGACGCCGACGCTGAGGTAGGTCCCAGGGGGGTTGCTGCGGGGGGTATCGCGGTCGGGGTCGGTCCCAAGTCCCAGGGTCGCGAGTTACAGTACCTTGAGTATGCCTCGAGGTCCCGATGGGCCACCTCTAGAGAGAGAGCGAGGGCTGCAGCTTTGTCCAGGTCGAGGTCCCTTGCTTCCAGTAGTCTTTGCCGTGAGTAGTCGGACCGCAGGCCTTTCACGAAGGCATCGCGGACATTGTCTTCAGTATTTTCTGCCGCCGTTACCGCTTTAAAGTTACAGTCTCTGCCGAGTGCTTGTAGCACCCGTAAAAATTCCTCCACGGGCTCTCCTGGCTGTTGCGGGCGGGATCTTAGGAGGTGTCTGGCATACATGGAATTTACCGGGGTTTGGTACTGTCTTTTCAGCCGGTTGATGGCGTCCTCGTATGTTTTAAGGTCCCGGATGAGTGCGAATACTTTAGGGCTCACTTGGGCGTTCAGAACTCTTAGCCTGGATTTCTGAGGCACGCCGGATTCTCCCAGGTAGGCTTCGAAGCAGCTCAGCCAGTGTTCAAAGTCGAGGGCTGAGTTTGCTGCCTGTGGGTTTAGGTCCAGGTACGGTGGTCTGAGGGCTCGCAGCCAGGCCGGCTGCTGTGGCTGTTGTAGCTGGGCGTCTGGCTGGTCGCTTGGCTGGTCGTTTGGCTGGTCGTTTGACTGCTCAAGTGTCGACATTTTAAAATTTAGCCAATAAAATTGATATACCTATCAATTCATCCAATGAAAAGCGACGAGTTAAGAAAGTAACTATAGGTTTTTATTGGCTAAATAACAGAGCCCACCCTCGTGGGTGATCGGATACAACGAGGAGGAATGCCAGCCAGTCGACTACCTTTATACCTGGGCAGGTAGGTGGAGTCATGGGCGGAGTCAGCAGTGGTCAGCCCAGGTATAGCAGCGTGACAAGAGGCGACCTCGTATAGTGATACAACAGTGTGAACAGTGATAACCATAGAGTAACGATATAACAGTGATAACTATAGTGTAACGATAGTGAACGATAAAAGTGGTTTACCACACCCTTTTGCTGTCAATGTTTTATCCGAGAATGAGTACCTGAGATTGTTTGATGATCTGAGTGGCAGAGAACTTTAGGATTCGAACACTTCTCTCATATTGTTCAACAAAACAGAAATTAAGCCTATGGGGACAGGAAGGTCTGTGTTATAAACACCAAGAATAACAAGTACACCAGTGATATTTAGAAAGTTCTAAGTGGCTGTAAACCTGTTCTAGTTGTTATTTAATATATACAATTTATGACAATGGGGGTAAGTTTTACTTATTTTAATGGTCTTATTAACCTGCATCCCTACTTTTAGTGATCTGTGCATCTGTACCCCAAAATCCCTTTGCTTCTCTACTCCATTTAGACACCTATCTTCCAAGGAGTATGTGGCCTCTCTATTTCCACTTGGGTGGTAAACTGGAGGATTGGATCACTCATCTGTTATATTGTTATAGAACCCACCTGATTTTCACTTCCATAGTGTTCAATAACTGGCAGGCGATCCACTCCACCAGTTTATCACCCATGAGCTTCTTGTTAGGCCTATACTTGCACTGATCAATTCCCCGATTGACTGGACCTCTTTAATGGTGCTGGTAATGAAAGGGAGTGATAAAATGCATTTGTGTATCAATCCAAAGGCACTTTGCAAAGCCCTCAAATGTAATCACTATCCACTTCAATCCATTGATGGTGTTCTGCTTGAACTAGTGAAAGGAGCACTATTCGTGGTTGTACAGACAAATAATGGGTTTTGCAATGTTACATTAGATGAAGAATCAAATCTGCTGACTATAATTTCAACATATGGAAGTTTTAGTGGGTTGCACATGTCTTTTGGAACTGTGCCTGCTGCTGAAGAATCTTAGAGAAGACTACACAAGGCATCCGCAAATTTGAAAGTGTTTGTTGACATTTTAAGCTACAGTAAGGATGAATGTCTATGGATAGAATCATAGAATCACAGAATGGTTACAGCACGGAGGAAGGCCATTCGGCCCATTGAGACCCTGCCGACTCTCAGCTAGTCCCACTCCCCTGCCCTTTCCCCATAGCCCTGCAATTATTTGTATGGACTTCCAGAAGGCATTCGATAAAGTCCCTCATAAGAGACTGTTAGCTAAAGTTAAAGCTCATGAAATTGAAGGTAAATTATGGACCTGGTTAGGAAATTGGCGGGGCAGCAGGATACAGAGAGTAGGGATAATAAACAGGTACTCTAACTGGCAGGATGTGACTAGTGGCATCCAATAGGGATCTGTGTTGGAGCCTCAACTATTTACTGTATTCATTAACGACTTAAATGATGGGTTAGATGGAAGCATAAAATTACTAAGAGATATTGATATATTAAGTGAATGGGCAAAATTGTGGCAAATGGATTTCAATGTAGGCAAGTGTGAGGTCATTCACTTTGGAGCTAAAATGGATAGATCAGAATACTTTCTAAACGGTGAAAAGCTAGAAACAGAGAGGATTTTTCCACTTATGGGGAAACTGAAACTGGGTGCCATAAATATAGGATTACTCACTAATGGACCCAATAAAGAATTCAGGAGAAACTTCTTTACCTAGAGTGGTTAGAATGTATAATTCGATAATTGAGGTGCATAGAATTGATGTATTTAAGGGAAAGCTAGATAAACACATGAGGGAAAGGGGAATAGAAGGATATGCTGATAGGGCTAGATGAAGAGGGGTGGACAGAGGCCCGTGTGGAACGTAAACACAGGCATGGACCTATTGGGCTGAATGGCCTGTTTCTGTGCTGTACATTCTATGGAATTCTATGTAATTCAGTTCCAACCCTGAGATCCTGCCAACCCCCGTCCCCACCCCCTCTCGCCCAAGAACCAGTAGGTGGCCTCCAAGCTGCCCGGCCTTCGCCCGTGAGTAACCAGCAAGCAGCCTCTTTATGCCCTTTTTGGGTGGGCAGCTGGCTGGCAGAATGATATTGAAAACCTGCTGTTAAAATCAGCCGTGCCTTGCACAGAGATTTCCGAGTGGGGAGTTTGGAGGCTCCCCAGGCTTTCCACCTGAGAGTTACATGTTCCTACAATGTGTATGAAAGGGGATTGGGAGCAAGGTGAATCTGTGAAAATGGAACCTTAGCCATTGTTTCTGATTGAAGAAATTCAAAAGAAAATTACTGTGTAAGTGATCACAAACTACTTGGACCAATTACACTAGAGTCTATTTAGTGCACTCAAATAGTTCCAAAGAATGTTACATCCTGAAAAATACAAATCTGCTGTCTACAAGAGAAATAAGGAGATATTTCTTTCTGATATGCTGAGCAGAACACATCCACCTGAAATGATCAGAAAAGATAACAAAGAAGTCATGTTTAAAGGGATAGAAAACAATGGCCAAAATTTTGTGCAGGTAGGCGGGTTGGGGGCTGGGGGCTTCCAAGGCAGCAGGAAACCGTGCAGGCAGTCCCCGCCTCGGTTTAACTGCCGGGTTTCACGAATTGTGTGAAACCCGTCCACATGCAGTTAAATTCAAAATGGAGGTGAAAAAAGATGTTTCCTACCTCATTATAATATTTAAATTGACTTTCTGCTCCCTGTGAGCGGGTTGGTTGGCTGCCCCCTACGAGCGGGTTGGTCGCCCGCACCCTGCGAGCGGGTTGGTCGCCAGCCCACTGCGAGCGGGTTGGTCGCCAGCCCCCTGCGAGCGGGTTGGTCGCCCGCCCCCTGCGAGCGGGTTGGTCGCCCGCACCCTGCGAGCGGGTTGGTCACCAGCCCCCTGCGAGCGGGTTGGTCACCCGCCCCCTGCGAGCGGGTTGGTCGCCTGCACCCTGCACCCAGCAAACTACCAACGGAGATGAAAATCACAGTTAGAGGAGCGTGTTCAGGCTTGGCTACCCCATGATCGAAAGGACATTAAAGCCATACAGAGCCTGTGGCCAGAATGATACCAAGGATGAGAAACTATAGTTATGAGGAGAGGATTGAGATACTGGAATTATTTGTGCTGGTGCATATCTTATAGATATTTTTTAAATGAAGAAGAGTTTTGTTAGAATGAATAGGGAAGTCAGTGACAAAGAGTCATCAATTTAAAATTGTCACTAAGAGAATGTGGAAGGAAGGTAGGGGAAATATCTTTATGCAGAAGTTTGTTGGAACATGGAGTGCTTTGTCACAGGGATCAACTGAGGCAGAAAGCATGTATCTTTTAAAGGAAAGGGAGATAAATATTTGAAGCAGAGGGAGATACAGGACAGTGGAGAGAGAGCACAGTTGCGGGATTAGTTTTAGATTGTTCTAGCATTTCCATTACCATTTGTTAAAAAAGGATTCAAAATATTTGTTTAATCTCTTTCATACCTTGATCCTTCACAGTTAGACTGCCTCCTTCATCTCTGAGTGGTCCTGTCATTCCTTTAACTATTCTTTTACATTTTATATATCAAAAAACGTTCTTACCATTTCATTTTATACTGTTTGAACAACCCCAGCTTCTCCAGTCTATGCATGTAACTGTATTCCCTCACCCCTGGAACCATTCTAGTAAATCTCTTCTGTACCCGCTCCAAAGCCTTCATGTCCTTCCTAAAGTGTGGTGCCCAGAATTGGGCACAATACTCCAGCTGAGGCTGAACTAGTGTTTTATACATGTCTATATCTCCTTGAAGTCTATTACTATCTTCCTCACTATTTACTACATTTCTGAATTTTGTATCATCTGTAAACTTTGAAATTATGCCCTGTATACCCAAGTCCAGGTCATTAATATATATCAAAACTAGCTGAAGTGCCCGGCGGTGCCGAGGGTCTTTTGAGGGCATGTTGTTGTTGGAAGAGAGAGAGAGAGCGACTGGGGGGAAGAGAGAGAGCGACTGGGGGGAAGATAGAGAGCGACTGGGGAGAAGAGAGAGAGCGACTGGGGGGAAGAGAGAGAGCGACTGGGGGGAAGAGAGAGAGCGACTGGGGGGAAGAGAGGGGGGAAGAAGAGGGGGGGAAGAAGAGGGGGGGAAGAAGAGGGGGGAAGAAGAGGGGGGAAGAAGAGGGGGGAAGAAGAGGGGGGGAAGAAGAGGGGGGAAGAAGAGGGGGGGAAGAAGAGGGGGGAAGAAGAGGGGGGAAGAAGAGGGGGGGAAGAAGAGGGGGGAAGAAGAGGGGGGAAGAAGAGGGGGGAAGAAGAGGGGGGAAGAAGAGGGGGGGAAGAGGAGGGGGGAAGAAGAGGGGGGAAGAGGGGGGAAGAGGAGGGGGGGGAAGAAGAGGGGGGGAAGAAGAGGGGGAGGGGAGGGGGGAAGGGGAGGGGGGAAGGGGAGGGCGGAAGGGGAGGGGGGAAGGGGAGGGGAGGGGGTGAGGGGAGGGGGGGAAGAGGGGGGAAGAGGGGGGGAAGGGGAGGGGGGGGGAAGAGGGGGGAAGGGGAGGGGAGGAGGGGGGAAGAGGGGGGGAGGAGGGGGAGGGAGGAAAGGGGAGGGGGGGAAGGGGAGGGGGGAAGGGGAGGGGAGGGGGGAGGGGGGACGGGAGGGGAGGGGAGGGGGGAGGGGGGACGGGAGGGAGGGGAGGGGGAGGGGAGGGGAGGGGGGAGGGAGGGGAGGGGGGGGAAGGGGGAGGGGCGGAAAGGGGAGGGGAGGGGGGGAAGGGGAGGGAGGGGAGGGGTGGGGGGGAGGGAAGGGGAGTGGGGAGTGGGGGAAGAGGGGGGTGAAGGGGGGTGTGGGGGGGAGGGGGTGTGGGGGAGGGGAAGGGGGTGGGGGGGAGGGGAAGGGGGGAGGGAGGGGGTGGGGAGGGGGAGGGGGGAAGGGGGTGAACGGGAGGGGGGAAGGGGGTTGGGGAGGGGGGTGGAAGGGGGTTGGGGGGTGTGGGGGGAAGGGGGTGTGGGGGGGGAGGGGTGTGGGGGCTGGGGGGTGGGGGGTGTGGGGGGAGGGGGGAAGGGGGTGTGGGGGGGAGGGGGTGGGGTGGAAGGGGGTGTGGGGGGGAGGGGGGTGGGGGGGGTGTGGGGGAAGGGGTTTGGGGGGGAAGGGGGTGTGAGGGAGTGTGGGGGGTGGAAAGGGAGGGGGGAGATAAACTTAAAGTACAGGAAACTTTGTGCTATCCGGCACCCACGGGACCGAGCTGATGCCTTGCCTAAAGTACTCTCTAGAGTTAATGTTGAGAGATACGGAGATTCTTATCTCTGTATTTAACAACAAACACTGTTGCTTAGCAACAGCTTCTAAACACTCAGGTGTGGCCCTGAAGCTCTGTCGCTAAAGCTGTTGCTATAGCTACAGACCTTGCACAGCTGCACAGTCGATTGTCTGTCACAGACACAGATTTGGAGCACAGAAGCCCCACCCACCCTATGTTCCTGTACTAAGATGGCCGCGCGTGCACTCTGTTACACACTGAATCAAAATGGCGTCTGTAGGGGGTTTCTCTTGCTTGCTCTGGTCTCCTGCCAGGCTTCTTGCAATAATTACCATTGAGTGGTTCGACCCACTCTTCCCTACGGTTCTAGACCTTGGACTTAGGTGCAGGGAGCTGTAGTGCAGAGAAAACTCAATAGACCAGGTTGAATAGCACGAAATGGATGCTTTTATTAAACAGTTTGCAGCATTATATAATACATGTCATAAGCACAGATTAAAGCTACTACAAGCATGCACACATCTATGAACTTAACTCTATGGAAATGGGGAACACACGGCACATCGTAAAAGGGGTAACACATTACAACTACCCTTAACCCCCTCCCCTAGACCTAACTAAGTTTCGACTTGAGGAACTCGGGATCATGCCCACCACTTTCAGGATTGCGAAAAGCGGTTCGCAGCCTTTTTGGCACAGCTTTCCGTCGTCACGTGGATTTGGAAACTTCTGGCGCAGCTTGTTTTCCTCTTGGTTCTCCCGCGATGAGGCTGCCGATACAGCCTTGGTGAGCGCTCGCCACGGATGAATCCATTACCGACGTGATGTTGAAGCACTGAATGCACCTGTGAGAATCCGTTACCGATGGGATGTTGAGGCACTCGAGTGCTGGGCCCGGAGTGTCCTTTTTCTCCGGCCTGGATCGTCGTTTTTCCCGAGGGTGTCTTCTCCTTCGGCCTGGGTCGTCGATGATCTCCCGACAAAAGTACCCGGGCCACCCTCGTCGTCTTCCCGTCATGGCCGAGCCTTGCCTGGCCGAACACCGACCACGTTGCGAAACAGAAGTGCTGCCTTAACCGAAGAGTCTGTCCCGAAGCGTTGAAGAAATGAAAACCGAAGTGAAGCTACTGATGGACCTTTCAATCCACAGTTATACCTTTTTGGGACATTCTTATCTCCCGCCAAATCATAGTCCTGTCTTTGTAATATTTTTGGCGGGCAGAATTCTCTGCAGGGGCGTTTTGTCTTCGTAACGGGAGTCGGTGATAGCTGAACTGGCCTTCCTGGGCCGATAATGTCTTTGCTTTGTCACCGTAACTTGGTTTGTATATTGATCGGCCTGGAGATTGCCCTTGATGGCTGTTAAACGGCTTTTCTTTGTACAGTAAATGGGTTTAAGCGTTCGTTCAATTGTCCGCCCATTTCTTGATGGGCCTCATCCTGCTACCGAAAACTGTCCTGTACTTATAATCTAATCAATATGTATGCTCAGTTCCCTGAGTTTCGGTTTCCCGAAACTGGTTTTCGCGGGCTTAATGTCCTCAATCCACAAGCCTGTCTGACTTGCAGTAACAGAAATTCAAATGGTCCCAGAAGCTGGTCACGAGGTCCGGCGGCCATTTTGTGTGCCCTCTTATCAAAGGCTTCTCTGTACAAGCTTCTTTTGGCCAATAAAACTGTCTTATTAACCCTATTTTACTGCGTGATTATTAATGAAAATTTCGAATCTTACAGTCGCACTGAAACTTTTTGCCCTCCTTGACAAAGATGGCTGCCGTTAACCTGGGGCTGTCTGCAGAAGAAATTTCCTCAGCTGCAAACACAGGATCTTCAGATTATTATTTGGGGCTTGTGACCTACCCCAGTTGCTTATGAAGCCCCCCCACCTACTGACCCCGGGAATGGAGCTGAGGCAGCACACCCTCTGCCCTCTGCCAGTGTTTGTTCTCTGTCTAGGCCGGGAGCCTGGGTCTAGAGTTGAACTGCTGGCAGTTGGAGAAGCCTAGGCCCCGGGCCTGGAAAAACGGTGAAAGGTAGGAGAATTATAGAGGTTAGAGAAAAGATTTACAAATTAATTAACTTTTTTAAAAAACAATTTGTGTTTTAAAAGCAACTTTTTTATGCTGGAAATGTATATTTGAAAAGAAAGACGCAGAAAGCAGGAAAAAGAATGGAAGTAAGATGGCGGCTACTCACCTCGGTTCAGAATGATAAGTCCCGCCCACACACGCACCGATTGGTCGACCGTCAGGTCACCAAAGCGTAGGATTGGTCAATCGTCCCGTCACTCGACCGTACTCTCTC